>NC_135500.1:50538271-51138271 GCF_052857255.1 Amblyomma americanum
ATACATGTCCAAATGCTCTCTTTGCCTCTCTTTGTGGGGCTCCGAGAGCAAACTTCCAGCACATACTATTAATATGCCGAGAACTCCAACCACCATTTCGCTAAAACCTCGCAGACCTTGAAGGTTATTGGGAGATCTCGGTCTCTAGCTCAGAGCCGGCCTCACAGAAGAGGCTGGTGGGATGGGCGGAGGTCGCCAGGAGTGAGGACTGATGGCCGCCACCCGGGATTGAGAACCAAGCCAACCCAACCTCCCCTAACACCTTCCCTTACTTGGGTCAACAATAAAGTTTTGAAGCGAAAAGCTTCACTACGCTAGTCAACACCGCGCTTCGCGCGAGCCGGCGTATGTCGGAGCCACGGTGGAAGAACAAGCTTCCACCGTGGTCGGAGCACGAGTGACGTCACGCACGGCGCAGGTGGCCGCCGCCAACTCCGTCGCCCTCTCTCTCTCTCTCTCTCGCTCCCTAGTCACACCGAGCCACAGGTGTTCCGCCACTACGCAGCGCCGCGCCTTTCCTCAAAACGCAACTTTCAGTTTTGAGTTTCCTCTTTCTTCTTTCCCTCCCTCCTTTATCCCTTCCTTTACGGCACGGTTCGCGTGTCCACCGAGATATGTGAGATGGTTACTGTGCCATTTCCTTTCCTCAAAAACCAAACAATACAAGTGAGCCGACGGCGTTCATAGAATTCATTTGCGTTGACAACTTTGCAAAAGCCGTTCATTTTCACGAAAGGAAAGGCGCGCAACCGGCTCCGTGGGCCAGTGGAGACCTCAATCTCGCTTTCATGTACATGGCGTTAATGTCAAAAGACTGCTTTGATTGCGTTCCGCACACTGGGTAGTCAGTGCGCCCTCCCTGCCACCCTGAGAGGTCGCATGCAGTTAATAGAGAGTTTTAGTTTCACGTACGTAGAGGCTTCACGTACGTAGAGCTCTTACGGGTGACCAGTGCGCATGCGCAGAACGCAAAGGGTATGAGCGAGTCTCACGTACGTACGTGAGATTCGGATTTTTACGTTGCGGTCTTTGCGTTGCTTGCGTACGTAGCGTTGACAAACATGGCGGCGCCCTGCTCGCCGCTTCACAGCGATAACAGCTTCGTCGCTAATCCCTCGGCGCGATATCGTCTTCTAAACTGCTGCATTCGCCATCGATTTGCCCATTCTTACCCTCGCATAAGGTTTCAAGCGACAAATAGCTTTTGTTTTTCAGACAGAAGGGCGATTTTTCAGCTGCTAAGCCTGACAAAGTAGCGTTGGTCGTCGTCATAGCAACGGTCTCGCTATGAATGGCTTCGCTTAATGACTTGTCTTGGATGATTTTGGCTACAACCAGTGTCTGTGTTTCTTAGGATGGCGCTAGGCGTAACGCGCGGCGTGTTTCGCGTACGTGTAACTATAAGGGTTTCAAACCACCTGCGTGCAGGCTACGTAGACCTCTCACGTTTGCGTACGTGAACCCTCTACGTACGGGAAACTAAAACTCTCTAATATAGAGTTTTAGTGTCACGTACGTAGAGCTCTTACGGGTGACCAGTGCGCATGCGCAGAACGCAAAGGGTATGAGCGAGTCTCACGTACGTACGTGAGATTCGGATTTTTACGTTGCGGTCTTTGCGTTGCTTGCGTACGTAGCGTTGACAAACATGGCGGCACACTGCCCGCCGCTTCACGGTGATAACAGCTTCGTCGCTAATCCCTCGAGGCGATATGGTGTTATAAACTGCTGTATTCGCCTTCGATTTGCCCATTCTTACCCTCGCATAAGGTTTCAAGCGACAAATAGCTTTTGTTTTTCAGACAGAAGGGCGATTTTTCAGCTGCTAAGCCTGACGAAGTAGCGTTGGTCGTCGTCATAGCAACGGTCTCGCTATGAATGGCTTCACTTAATGACTTGTCTTGGATGATTTTGGCTACAACCAGTGTCTGTGTTTCTTAGGATGGCGCTAGGCGTAACGCGCGGCGTGTTTCGCCTACGTGTAACTATAAGGGTTTCAAACCACCTGCGTGCAGGCTACGTAGACCTCTCACGTTTGCGTACGTGAACCCTCTACGTACGGGAAACTAAAACTCTCTAATAGAGAGTTTTAGTGTCACGTACGTAGAGCTCTTACGGGTGACCAGTGCGCATGCGCAGAACGCAAAGGGTATGAGCGAGTCTCACGTACGTACGTGAGATTCGGATTTTTACGTTGCGGTCTTTGCGTTGCTTGCGTACGTAGCGTTGACAAACATGGCGGCACACTGCCCGCCGCTTCACGGTGATAACAGCTTCGTCGCTAATCCCTCGAGGCGATATGGTGTTATAAACTGCTGTATTCGCCTTCGATTTGCCCATTCTTACCCTCGCATAAGGTTTCAAGCGACAAATAGCTTTTGTTTTTCAGACAGAAGGGCGATTTTTCAGCTGCTAAGCCTGACGAAGTAGCGTTGGTCGTCGTCATAGCAATGGTCTCGCTATGAATGGCTTCGCTTAATGACTTGTCTTGGATGATTTTGGCTACAACCAATGTCTGTGTTTCTTAGTAGATGGCGCTAGGCGTAACACGCGGCGTGTTTCGCGTACGTGTAACTATAAGGGTTTCAAACCACCTGCGTGCAGGCTACGTAGACTTCTCACGTTTGCGTACGTGAACCCTCTACGTACGGGAAACTAAAACTCTCTAATAGAGAGTTTTAGTGTCACGTACGTAGAGCTCTTACGGGTGACCAGTGCGCATGCGCAGAACGCGAAGCGTATGCGCGAGTCTCACGCACGTACGTCAGATTCGGGTTTTTACGTTGCGGTCTTTGCGTTGCTTGTGTACGTAGCGTTGGCAAACATGGCGGCGCCCTGCCCGCCGCTTCACAGCGATAACAGCTTCGTCGCTAATCCCTCGACGCGATATCGTGTTCTAAACTATTGTATTCGCCTTCGATTTGCCCATTCTTACGCTAGCATCAGGTTTCAAGCGACAAATAGCTTTTGTTTTTCAGATAGAAGGGCGGTTTTTCAGCTGTTAAGCCTGACGAAGTAGCGTTGGTCGTCGTCATAGCAACGGTCTCGCTATGAATGGCTTCGCTTAATGACTTGTCTTGGATGATTTTGGCTACAACCAGTGTCTGTGTTTCTAAGTAGATGGCGCTAGGCGTAACGCGCGGCTTTTCTCGCGTACGTGTAACTATAAGGGTTTCAAACGACCTGCGTGCAGGCTACGTAGACTTCTCACGTTTGCATACGTGAACCCTCTACGTACGTGAAACTAAAACTGTCTAATGGTTGATCGCAAGAGGTTGATCACCAAATGAACGCTGCGGCCTAGGCATTGCTGCAGTGCCGCATGTCAGCCACAATGCTTTCAGCGCTAATTCATTCATTCCACATCTCTCTCTCTCACCACGAATTAAAGCACGGATGAGGCGTCCACATATCCAGGGAGCCAGTTATGCGCCCTTCCTTTGCTCAAAGCCATCGCCGTCTAGAACATTGTCGCCAATGAACACAGTGAACGCCGATATCTTTCGCTTTGTATATCCTGGATTAGCTGAGCTAATCCATATTAATTTGTTGCCTACCTACCTAGAAAGAAGGGACAAACGATCCGAAGCTCTACAGCGAAGATTTGAAAATATGGAAGCGAAGGAAGTCGCCTATGTCGATGTTGCGAGTGGCAGAACGGGTGCGGCGGTAGCCTCTGTAGTCATAGCCTCCTATATTATATAAAATATAGGAGGCTGTGCAGTAGTCTATGGGAAAGGGGCGCCGGTGTCAGCGGCAGCCACCAGAGGCCGCAACATAGAGACTTGCGGAGGAAGTTGCGATAGCGCTCGCTTGCGTAGGAACGGAAGCCAAGTTCATAATTGGCGACAGCAAAACTGCCGTCCAAAATTTTTGAAAGGGGAGGGTATCGCCGCAAGCAGCCAAAATCTTCACCGAAAGAACGCTGAATAGGAAAATTCAGTTAATTTGGACACCCGCGCACGCTGCATGCCGTCCCTGGTAACGAGGCGCCTCACGAACTAGTCCGAGCTCTCTACTTCCGGACAGCCGTCGAGCCCCCCGCACACTGGGCATACGACGAGCGTCCGCAAAATTACGGGGAAATCAAAATAATAGAGAAGCTGTCGTGTGGAGGCGGCTCCAAACTACTTCATGAACCTGCTCTGGGCGTTTCACGTGCTACCATGCAGAGCTTAGGCCGGGAGAGCGATCAGTGCGAACACTGTGGGGCGAGAGGGACCCTCGACCACATAATTTGCGCGTGCCCCAGTCACTAGGGGTGGGACAAAATATAGACAATCCTGGGAGACCCTGCTGCGAAGCGCGGACCATACCATCCAGCGACGCACCATCCATGTGGTGGAAGAGGCCGCAACAACCAAGGGCTGGCGGCCGCACGACTCCCTGTCTTCCCAGGCCAGCGTGCCGGGGGCGGAGAGGGAGGAGCCGTTTTGTAGCCAGAGCTACACTACGCCACCTCTTCGAGCCTTCAGCGTGGTCACCGTGGCCACCACTGGTCGCGTGGTGCGTAGCAGCTGTTGCTGCCAGCGGCGCGGCGTGCCGGCGAAACGAAGGGTGCCTCGGCATCGAGGCACCCTAGCGAAACCGAGCTTCAATAGCTGTGCGCATGCGCCGTGTCAAGCGGGGGGGGGGGGGGGGGAGGAGAGAGTGAGTACACGTCCAGGGACGAAGACGAAGAAGGAACGCCCAGCGAAACGGAGTGGCGAAAGACTGACTTTGCAATTCGACTCCGCGAGTTCCACTCGGCCAGATGTTGCTCTCGCGTCACTCCAGGTTTAACCAGAGCTAAACCAGAGCCAATTTTTTCTGATGGGAATAAAAGTTGTTTCAATCAATCAAAGAAAGGCGCGAAAACGCGGAAATTCAAATTTTAACTACGAATAACTCAGCCTAGTCTCGAGCAATGGGAGGCCTAGTTGGTCGGCTCAGACCTGGGCGTTCAAACCCGGGCCATTGAATTGTCTTCTCGGGTCGCTGTCAGCCGTGAACTGATAGCCACCTATTACGGACCATCTGCATTTTGCGTTCTGACGAAAGAAATGGTTTGCAACCCACAAAACGCAATAAAAGAATTATTGCTGGAGGATATTTGTGAATCGGCGTCTTTCAACGCCCTAGGCATACGACAACATTACTGAGAGCCCCTTTCGGAGCGGATTCACGCTGGCGAGTTGCGGAGGTCACGCGACAGGTTTTAATCGATTTGCTACGCTCCCTCGCTGCTTTTCTATTGCTTAATCGGAGACCGGAACTAATTGTCTTTCCTTTTCGATTATTATGGACATCCCACGCGCCTGACCTCTACATATGTAAATAGAACGCTTGATATAGTACCTCTTTCCTCCCTATCCTTTCTGGCTGCCTGCTATCCCTCTATTTCCGCTGCCCCAGCTCAGGTGCTTACCATAGGGATGACAGATGCCGGGGCCAGCAATAACATTTCCTCTTCCTTTTTATTACTATTTTTAATAAACCACTACTACTAACTAACCCCCGAAATCGGTCGCGCGACGTTTGCGACTCGTCAGTGTGAACCCGCCTTTATGCGCGCAGCCCACAGCCGTTCGCGCTGAAGCCTCAGGGCGCGGGAGCTCTTGCTCTCATCAGTCGGCTGTCGTCGACTTTGTAGCTACGGATTCACGGCAGCTTTCCCGCGCACCTCGGCATGCCCACAACATTACTTTTGGAACTGATGCAGCGGCCGCGCATCGCAAGTACTTTGCGCAGCTTCACGGCCCTACTCCATGATGCCGCTGTTCCAGCAGGCGTTCACGGCGGCGGAATTCGTGGCAATGGGCGACCCCTGGCACACACCCTGCATTCCTCAGCGCCTCCGACGACTGCAGCGTGCTGTTGATGGCGTCGTGGCCGTCCACTGCGGTCATTGTCGGGAGGGTCCTTCGGAGAACCAGCACCTATATATTGTTACGAGTGCCCGTGGATTAGCCCGCTCTACCTACTTCGGCGTCGCCCAGCCATCCTGTCGCAGCTGTATAGTTCGTGTTGTGTCCGTGCTGCTGCTAACCCCTCCCCTCACCCCCCTTCCACGCGGGACTTTGCCGCTCGCGCGGTCTGTGCGGCGCGCCAAGGCTCCTACCTCTAAGCTCCTACCTCCGCTCTCTACAAGCAGTCTTGTCCCCCAACTTAGTGACAGGAAAATAAAACTCACAGAATCGTTACGAGGGAACGCGTATGTTTGAGCGTTCGCTGTGCTGTGATAAGGCAGGACAGAAGGCTGTAACTCACACCCAACAAATCTGGACAAAAGCATTTTTGAGCGGGAAACCATTTATGAACGCAATTTTTTTCATGTCATGTAAGATTTCACTCTAACAATCAATATATCCGCAGATCACCCGACTGCAGTCTTGTATTTTTTTTTCTATTTAACGTTTTCTGTTGGTTTTCTATGGCAGTCTTAACTGTTCGATGCGGTCGATGGAAACACTTTAAAATAAAGATTTTGCTACATTTCAGAAGAATGGACATTTACATTCAATATATCCATAACAGTGTCTTCCAATTTTCTAATTTTAATAACTTTTACCAGAGAATGTTGGACATGGTGGCTGCAGCTTTTGCAGCCTTCTATTTCATCCGTGGGTTTCCATTGTCAAAGTCGTGAAGGTATGTTGGTTTAGAAGCTTTTTTTACTTTTCACCCAGCAGATAAAAAAAATTCTGTTTGATAACAGGTCGCTGAAGCTTGCTTCGAGGGTCTTGCGAGTTTCTAAGCGAGCGAGGAGTTTCAGCTTGCAGAAAATCCATGACCTGAAACCGCGTATCTGCAGTGTATACGCCTATCTCGTCTTTTGGCTTAAGTCTGGCATTATGCTTTCGTTTCCCCAAGTTCTCATGCAAAATTTGGTGGCATGTTGCCTTACTAATATCGAGAGCATCTGATAGCACGCAGACTGTAATGGTGCGGTCTTGCTGTACGATTAGCGTTGCGCACGCCAGAAGACGTTTTAGCGTACCGTCTCTCCCGTAACAAGTTACCGTAAGGCTAAAACGAGTGATGATGATGGCAGATGCCTCGGCTTTTATTGCAAACAAAAATACGGATGCATTGCTACCATTTCTATGAAGTGAAATTCTACATGTACTTTAATAATATTTTTCTCTGCATATCAAGAGGTACCCACTGCACTTCAGCTAACAGCCGACTCAGCGGCTTTTCAAATGCGCCCGTGAAGCTAGGCACCTTTGCCTACCCTGGTTAGTAGCCAGTTTCACTATACGTACAACTCAGTAAGCTTGCGTACGCAGCGCACGTTGCGTTGCGAGCGCTGTAAAAAAAAGCGCAATACGACACCTGTTTGCTGTGCCGCATCGTCGCTTCTTTATGTGTTTGGATGTAAAAACAGTGGCGCCATCTAGTGAGAGTAAGTTAAAGCGCGTCAACTCGAGACTGGTGAAACTTTTATATTTTATGCATTTATTGATGAATACAGTAAGGGAATTACCAGTATTTTTTTCAAGGCAAAAACTATAATATTCGAAATTTTAAATTGTGCACAAAACTGAAGAGCTGCAGTGTAGTTGTTGCTATTTGGCTATTTACACGACATATAGTTAGGCTTAACTGCTAAAAAATCAGCAAATTATCTCAAAAACATGGGCTACTTGTTACTCAAACCTCGACATATGAGCGAGCGCATGCAAATTAAAAGCAAATGCTTTCATTTATAGCGAGAAATGGCACAGAAGAACGCGGCGGCGGTGCTGTATTTGGTCCGAAGCGGCCGTGCAGTGCGCCGCCATGTTTGCTTAAGAGCGAACCATAGCCTCCTATATTTAAAAAAAAATATATATAGGAGGCTATGAGCGAACGCTAGCTCTCCAAAACGCTGAGATCCCGTAAAATGCTTGCGGCCCAGTATAATTAAGTGGCGGCGCATGCGCAGATGTCGCTAGCCGCGGGCCCGGTAAACGGTAACGTAAACATGGTAACGATATATGCTGTCGTAAGCGTCACGGAGGAGCTCATACGTCTGTGTGGCTGCCTTGCCAAGCTTCACAGAGAGAGAGAGAGAAATAACATTTATTTGCACCCGTCAAAATGTTGACGGGTATCCGAGGCGCCGCTGGGTCCCAGCCATGTCCTCCCGCTCAGTTGTCGACCGGGATCTCTTGGATCTCAGCAGCGGGAAGGGCGAGACGGATGACTTCACGTTGTTTAGTTTCGTTCTCGTTGTGAAGCAGTGCCTTCCAGGACTGATCCGTTCTATCAAGTTGTCCAAAGCTCGGACACGTCCATATCATATGGATCATGTCCGCTATGTCCTCGCAACGTTTGTACCTGGGGCTGAAAATCTCCGGGTGCCACTTGCTATAAAGCTGAGGGTTAGGGAATACTCCGGCTTGTAGCTTGCGCCACGCAACCTCTTCGTTTTTGGTTAGCTGCTTACTTTCTTTCGGAGGTACCGCTCTGCCTAATTTGTAATGGTTTAGGATTTCCTGATACATATTAAGATCATCATCGAACTGTAGGAGCTTCTCATCGCGCGAGGGGGACGGGGTTGTGCACAAGACGCCACTGGGATTCCGGAAGGTAGCTAATCCTCGGGCCAGTGCGTGCGCTTTCTCGTTTCCCCTCAACCCTTGGTGCGCGGTTGTCCAAATGAGCGCTACCTGTTCTGGCGGTGGTGGATTGCCGGCCAACACTCGTGCTGCTGTGGCTTAAATGCAGCCCACGTAAAAGTTTCTAATAGCTGCTTTAGAGTCACTCACGATAATTTTGACCTGTTGTTGAGTTAGAGCCAGCGCAATGGTCAACTCTTCCACCTCCGTTACTGTCAAGTGTCGGGTGCTGCAGCACGCTACCGGGCCTCCGTTTTCCCTAGTTGCTACCAAAATGCACCCCGTACTGTTCGTGAATTCTGCGGCATACGTATACAAGACATCCTGTCTGCCCTGAAAGCGGGCTTGCAACGCTACTGCTCTCTTTCCTCCGGCTCTCATGGTAGATGGGATTCATATTTTTGGGGAGTGGAGGTATCTAATTTGTCCCTAACCTGTCTAGGAACCGGGTCAGTATGTCTCGAGCATGCTCGAGGCTCGTTCCCCAGCTTCTCCAGAATGCAGAGACCAGTACGACTGCGCAGAAGTCTCTGATATTGCGAGGTACCTGCTGCCTCAATGAGCTCTTAGAGGGTATTCTAAACCCCTAGACTCAAAATCTTGTCCGTGGGCGCACAGGGTGGTAAACATAGTGCTGTTTTTATCCCTTTACGGATCAGAATGTCCAGTTTGTCCTTTCCCGTCTGACAAAGCCGCAACTATGGCGCCACGTAGACTATCCTGCTGATTATAAAAGATTGGACTAGCCTAAGGAGGTTAGCTTCTTACCCACCCGCATGCTTGTTAGCGATCGTTTTAGGAGTCTGCAAGTTTGACTGGTGCTAGCCTCTAGTCTCTGAAGCTTCACACAGAATTTTATGTTTACACTGTTCGCCGTGGATGTCCATCTCTCCAATAGGCACTATATCTCCAAATTCACTCAGAGTAAAGTACGCAGACGACTAGTGACAACGTATTTTTCTACATATAGTGCCATCTAGCGCCTGCGACAGCAAATAACATAAATAGCTTAGGTTAGCCCGAAAAGATGACATTACACACACGGGACTTTAGCGCCATCTATAAAGCCCCTTGATAATATAAAGTACGGACACTTTCCTCCGCGCGGCGCTTTCCTCCCGTTTCTCGCGCCACATGGAGGAAGGAAAAATTCCTTCATGTTGCGCCGGCTCCCAACGCTGCACACGGCATGCTTTTTCGTCCAGGCGCCCAAAGGCCATCCGCAGCATTGAATGCTGGCGCGCGTTTTGGGGATGGCTGGGGGCCTCAGTGAGTTGGTAAATCTTCGTAGATGGTGGCAAAAAGCATTCGTAACGCTTTAAGTTACTTTGTGTGCAGTTTTTGTTTCTGTTTATGCCATTCGAATAGGGCGTTCTTAAGCGAAGGAAATTTCTTTGCAGATTCGAAGCTTCATAAACGTTCTGTGTCACAAAATAGGACACTGAAGTGCGTGTACCGAACGTAGTATTCCCGTTGGCAATAGCCGTCTGTGTTAGGGTTTGTACAGTCCGTGCGGGCATATAAAGCTCTTTTATTATGTTTGGCAAAGCTTATTATACAACAGTCGCGAGTGCAGAGCAAGGCCAAGTGTTCTGTTTCCTAATGTGAACATGGCTGTAGTGATTTGCATCTGAACAATACGGCAGAGCGTCGTATGGGACAGTACCAGCGGCCCCGGCGACCACTCATCGACCACAATAATAGGAGCTGGCACACATGACGTGCCGAAGTTTAATGCGAAATCGTTTTAGGGACCATGAGTGGAAAAACCGGCGTCGTGCGTCCGATATGGCATTGCTTGAGTGCGGTGATACCATGGCGAGTTTGATGTAATGCATAGGAGAGAAGCATAAGAGTAGTACGGATTAACAATCCATAGGTAATGAGTGAATGAGTAGTGGCTGCTAATTAATGACAGTTAATTTCTTAAGAGTAACTGGTGAATAAAAATGGCCAGATTGCCAAAAGTGCACTGAATGTAATTCAAAGTGCTAGTACTTGAGGTGGAGAAGTCAAAGTTGTGACCTTTAATTAGTGAATAAAACGGCTAAAAATGCTCCGTAATGAAGGACCAAACGGTAGTACCTATTTACAGACCTCTTATTAGTGAGAAGAAATAAATGATTTGATTTTCCAAAACGCTGCGAACGTAATCAAATGAACAGTACCTGAACTTTAGGTAGTAAAGGGCTAAATAGGGATACCTGATTACCGACCTCTTAATTAGCGGATTAATTAGCGAGTAAAACAGCTAAAATGCCACGAATGTAATCAAATGAACAGTATACTGAATTGGAGATATAGCAAAGGACTAAATACTGGCCCCTAATTACCAACCCGTTTTTAGTGAGAAGTAATTAGCTAATAATGTTACTAATATGCTCCAAATCAAGTCAAATTAACAGTACTTCAACTCGACGTAATAAATGTCCAAATGATAGTACCTAATTAGTGACCACTAAATAGTGAATCGTAATTAGTGACTTAAATAACAAAAAAATTCCAAATGTAATCAACTTAACAGTACTTGAAGTGGAGGCACTAAATGACTAAAAGTTGCACCTAATTATCGGCCCCTTACTAGCTAAAGGTAACTAATGAATGAGAAGATTTGAACTGCAGGCCACTGTGCACTCATCTGGGTGCGGCATCGAACTGCATGGGCGTGGTTCATTATACTTGTATATCAATTTGGTCCAATTTAATAATTCGCTTTCGGGGAAAGGAAATGGCGCAGTATCTGTCTCATATATCGGCGGACACCTGATCCGCGCCGCAATTAAGGGAAGGGATAAATAAGGAAGTGAAAGAATAAAGGAAGAATGAGGTGCCGTAGTGGAGGGCTCCGGAAAAATTTCGACCTTCTGGGGATCTTTAACGCGCACTGACGTCGCACAGCACACGGGCGCCTTAGCGTTTTGCCTCCATAAAAACGCAGCCGCCGTGGTCGGGTTCGAACCCTGGAACTCCGGATCAGTAAGCGAGCGCCCTAACCACTGAGTCAATTTCCAGGTGACCGGTGCAAAATTCTGGGGATGGCCCGCTTCTAATTTCGGTGTAGCCAGCCAACTGGGCGTGTTTATTATACGTGTATATCAATTTTGGTACAATTTGGCCAGGGTCAATTTTTGGATGAGCCGTGCCGAATTTCGGGGGTGTCCCGGGCCACCAAAGTCCAGGTCACGGTCGGGTCATGGTTGACTCTGGTTGCGTTCATCATGAATAGGCAAAGTGTCATCACTATGCTTGGCTAAATGTTATAGTGTTCATGTTCAACTGTTGCTATGCAGCTGTTTTACAAGTAAGCACGAAAAGATTTTGTTCGGGGTAGCAGCCTCCGAATGAGTGCTTTTCAGGCCAAAAAACGGACAGAAATGATTTCACAACCTGAGCAGAAGGCTACTGGCCACTGCATAGTAGTAGATATCAACTTAAAGCATCCGCGATCAGTTTGCAGCTCTGCCAACAGAGGCTCTAACTCAGCCAAAAACAAACTGCAATCACCACCCACCAATGCATGGCCGCGGCATTCCAAGCAAATACAACAATAGGAGAAGTACAACGTGGAATAGCTAGCGCTCATCATCCCTTCATGTAAGGGATGCAGATATCAGAGAACAAGCTTGAAATAACTCCCGTGTCAAGGCACGGATTGGGTTTCAGTAAAAAAAAGGCTTCTAACATATTCAGGAAGGGTGTGCTCAAGCTCAAGTATTCAGATGCATGCTTTTCACAGTACAAATAAGAATCTACGGTGCTGCTACGCTGCTCGTTGTCGGAACGAAGTCCTTTCTGCGAGTGTTGTGAAGCCACTGCTTCCTTCGCAAGCCATCGCGCTTTCCTTGTGGGATCATAAAAACGGCGAAGCCATCCTCACGCCTCTTACTGCAGTTAAATGCACAGCAGCCCGGCATAACGCGAGCGCACAGCACAGAAACCAATGCTTGTTACGTCCGCTGCGCCCAGGCTAGGCGAAAAATGGCGTGAACCGTAAAGAAAATCACAAGCAAAAACACAAGTGGCGCGCGTTTCCATGGGCAATGTCAGGAAGACCAATCGGCGTGAAGCAGAACCCGGCGCGCAGCCAGTGCCTGCGGCCCTCCTGTGTGGAGCCGAGGAGAAAGCGAGGAGGTCGCGCGGCTGCGGCGAAGTTCTAAGAGTGGTGATACTTTGAAATTATCATGAGGCTTAAGCACCAACATTTGTTTTGGGGAATCATTTCTAGAGAATAAAATAAATCAGTCTCGAAACTTTACGGACAAAGGTTGTATTTGCTCTTATATCGGCTGGATCGTGTGACTTTTTGAATTCGTATTGTTACGAGGTGGCAAGACAAGGAACAGGACGACGTGATGACATATAAAAAAAATTATTTACTGGCTGCGAGCCTAGCGCGAGCGCTCCGTCTCGCGCCAGTGCCCTCTTCTTCGTAACAACATTTCCTTTGTGTGTAAAGTGCTATGACATTTCATGTAAACAGGTAATTAAGCGCTGAACGGCCGAGCCAGCACGCATTCACACGAGTAGACAGGCGTATTACACCGCGAATAAAGCATATGCCTGAAATTTGGCGCACATGTGCATTTAGATGCCTGAAGTCTGCATACAAAAGGAGGAATAAATTTATTGAACCAGAGCACAGAAATCAAGCACTAACGTTTTAGGGCTTTCCCTGGGACGCACAACTTTGTGAACACTGCTAGGTGATGGGAGGGATTTTGGATGTGTTCAGGGAAAAATGAGCACCTCCTGGGGAGCTTACAGTGTGCCCATGGGCTATTTTTTAGGCGATTTCGTGTTTGTTTGTCCAGGAACTGCGGCTAAGTATAGCCGTGGGCCTGTCCGTCGGCTGCCGACGCGTGCGGGAATTCCCCGAAGAGGGGGGGGGGGGGGAAGGGGGGTAGGGGCTTCCCGACCCACTGGATTTGCTGCGGCATAGTAGCTGCGTGACGTCTACGGGCGCGATTACGGATCAGTCTCAATCGAAACTGTCTCAAAAAGTATCATTTGCCTCTCTCCTATTGGTCGGCGGCCATTTTGATTTTTTTCGTCACTGACTGACGTCGTAAATGGCGCAGAAGTGGTGACGTTGGCCATCTAATTATGCGGGCAGATTGAGACGATTTTTTGAGACTGGAAAAAGTAGTATCAACACGTTTGAGACAGAAAATGGCGGCTGTTTACATCGTCGTATACGCGGCTGACCGCGCGAGCAACGGGGTCGGAGGCTGCATGAAGACGACTTTGACGCGCGGGACGAGTTATTTCGAGAAGACTGCGCAGTGTCTGTTCGACGAACTCGCCGTTGAACTGGGAGGTGCGCGGGTGAGTGCGCTGTCAGTGGAGCGGCAGGTGCTGTGCGCGCTGCGCTTCTTCGCCTCCGGTGGGTTTCAAGGCGCCCTTGGATATGAAGAAAACGTCGGCGCAGCCCAACCGACTGTGAACAAGTCTTTGCGGCGGGTAGCGGAGACCAATGTCAACGTTAGGTCACAGAAGAGGTGTGTTCGCTTTCCGAGGAGACCCGAGGAGAAGGCGGCGGCGAAGGAGGGCTTCCTTTGCCTAACCTTCGCCGCGGCAGCATCTCCGGCGTCGTCGGGTGTGTCGATTGGGCACTCATCACTATCAAGGATTCTGGGGGCAGTGCTGAGAGCGATCCGCAAGCGGTTCTACGCTGCGAACGTGATAGACCAATGTTCTTGACCGCATGAGTTCAACTACAAGTGCGGGCCTCGGCAGCTAGAGTAAGTTCGTGCTGTGCGTGTTTTTTCTCAGATCTGTGGCGCGAACATGCGCGATCTAGCCGTGGACACGCGATGACCCGGATACTTCCACGACGCGTTCATCTGGCGGCACTCCAAGGCGGAGGACGGCCCCGCTGGACGACGTTTTTTTTTTTTCTGGGTAAGCAGTAAAAGAGCAGTGTCAACCGTCGGGCGACCTCAGTCACATATATTGAGCTGCAGCGCTATGCATTTGCCCGGATCTGCTAAAGCTACAAGAATGGGTCTGGCTAGTTACACCAATGCAGACACGTTACAGTATGATACAGTGCATTGCCACCCTTTTGTTATTTATAATTGCAGCAGAAACACAGGACGCATATTACATTGTTGAAATGCATAGCCTTTCCTGTTGAAGAAACCAAAGCAAAATGCACCTGACAGTGCTTGTGTTTTGTAGGCAATCATAGCGCATCATTTATATCAATATGGCAGTAAAAGACTGACCTTACAGCAGTGCTCACTTATTCATCTTAATCCTGCATGTCTGTGTGCTCTTGAATGTCATATTCAGCAAAGCCTGGATGTGGGCTACTTGGCACGAGTCTTCTATTGTATAGCAGATCGTCCTGTAAGGCTGTTGAGATCACTGAGAAAGGACATGCTTAGCTGCGTCATTTTTTGTTATGCAGGAGACTGTGTACCCACTGGAGCCGTGGCTGCTTGCACCAGTTGCGTGGCATCACAGACCCGACTCAGCAGAAGGCCTGTACAACACGCCACATGCTTTCACACAATTTGTGGCTGAGTGCTGCATCCGTGCGCTGAAGAGCTGCTTCCGGTGCTTTCAAAGGCACTGGATGCACCACTACCAGTGGGAGTGGACAGTGTGCATCATCATTGCCTGTGCTGCGCTTCACAGCCTTTGTTTGGATGTGCCCATGTCAGCAGAAGGTGCAGGCGACACTGCCACTGACCCAGATAACAATAGGCCACCTCTAAATGGTGGCTACGTCGTAGAAACAGGACCACTCCTGACCTACCTCCAGGGAAGAGCAATGCGCTACTGTACTTTCGGCCTCTGCGGGACGACCCGTCTCCAGAGGCAGGCGTACCTAGGGATGGTGCAGCGACAGTTGCTTTGGAAACTCTAGCGTCTAGCAACGGCTCACCATGCTGGTGTGGAGAGTCATATCAGCCACTGTTCCTGTTGCCACTCTCATTGCCTCGTGTCAATGCGCAACACACATCTGCAAGTGTGTGAGCAACCGTGTGATGTGGTTGTGCCCTTGGCCAACCTGTGTGCAGCCAGAAGCCTGCAGTGACAAGTGCCCCCATCGGCTGCCACTTCAGTGACATTGTGTTTGCCAGTATACCTCCCAGTCACTCAGCAGCGTGTTGCACAGTCTCTTTCTGAAGGCGCAAAAAGTGTTGAAACAGCTCGCCCATTATGTGAAAAGCATCATTGTGCACTCTCTCTTGCCAATGTTTGTCAGCCCACCTGCCCCTCCCATGCTATCACTCCAGCTTGGTGAAGTGCCTGTGGTCATTACCCGTGTGATGAACATGCATAACCCAAAAGTGTAGTGCTGAGTAAGGCACGAAATATTTGTGATGCTTGTTGGAATTAAAAAAAGCTTTTTTTATTGCATAATACATTCAGTAAGCGAATTTATTTTTTTAGGCACAGCATTTGACACGAGTGTTTCTATTGCAGAAAAAGCAGTGTACACACAAGCATACATTACCTTGATTTACAATTGCCATATGGCACTTCCAAGTGCAGTTAAGAAAAAAAAGTTTGAAAAATTGAGTTCAAAGTGCATGTTTTATTTCATACAGAGGCTACCTGTACAATAAATATGGCATAGTACAGTGTACATAATGCATTTTCCGGACTACAAAACATTTTGGCACATATAAGTAGTGTAAATACCTAAGCTAAGCTTTTAGCTTAATGGTGTGTGGCTAGGGGTTTCACTCTGTGCTAGAAGCTGTACCTACTGCAAGGAGACCGCTGTACAACAATGCATAATAAAGATTGTAAGGTGCAGTGGCTACAATGACTGCTGAATTACTAGAACATCTTCAGTGATAGACAAAGATGTGTAAACATCATAGACACATCATCAAGGAGATGGTGTGTGAGTAGAGGTTAGTTTACAATCACAAATAATGCAACACCGTTACTGGAAATGCTCTACAGCTCTAAGAATATACAGGCAGCTCCATTATGGGAAATTTTGAGCACTCGGTTATTGCCCCATAACTGACACCTAGCTTGGTTTGCGTAACACAGGGCTATGAAGTCTTGTCCATGTTGACACGAGACGATGACAATGCCGAATGGCCGGACAAGCTCCTTATGCTATCGCATAATATGTGTGATAAGTGCAACTGCTTTCAAGCTACTTCTCGCCTAGGTATTTAATATCCTAGTCATTTTCAACTGGCTGTTTCCTTTCAAACTGGAGTGGCCTGTATACAGGGTGCCTCAGATATGATGGAGCATAATTTAAAAAAAAAACCAAGTGGTCTTCCGACCTGAAAGGAAGTGCATGTTAGAAGGTACGCAAAGTATTTAAAGCCCTTCAAACACTGCCCTCACCAAACCCAGTTATAGCAACATCACTCCGCCTGCTGAGCAAAATACAATAACATATTACACATCACTGCCCTGTCCTACCTACCTCACTGCCCTGGATCATATGCAATTCAAGCGCTGTGTACCAGCAAACATGAACAAACTTGCTCAACTTTCTGCCCAGTTGTAATTAGCCTCTATACAAGCAAACTACTTCTTTCCTGGTTGACCCTGGATCTACTACATGATCAGTAAATAACGTTAATGGAACAAGTTCGTTCTCTCCTCGGTGGCAATAGCAAAGTTATCAAGTCAAGTGCTTCCTTTCTCTCTAAACAATGTGGAGCATAAACATCACAATTTCTGCACCTTGCACAGGAAAAAAAAAAAAAAACTACGGCAACAACTGAACATAAACCGAACGGAGCTACAAAAATACAAACGTAACATCAAGTGCTTAGCCCGATGTGGGCGGCAACACTTGGTTACGAGGCAGAAGAGTGATTGCTGCCACAGAGGCAGGCCGTGTCGGCTCTCATTTCCCGCACCGAGATTGCAAGCTATCAGAAGCTGCACCTGTCTGCTCCCGTCTGTCAGCAGTTGCTTCTATGTGATGATTCATGGTTTTCTGGTATTTTCTAAATAAAATAAACAGAACCACACGTCACTCGGTGATCGATAGGCGCCGACCGAGAACACAGACTAAGGTTGTCTTCGTCGATTTTCGAGCCGAGCGCTGCTTGTAAGTTGATCTCGACAGGCCCGTAGCATTCACTGCCTTCAATCAGATTTTTCTGCGCACTTAAGACATCCGCAAAGTACCTTGATTTTAGACGACACGCGAAAAAACGAACTAGCCATGGAATCAGCTGTTTTCTTGCAGGCCGCCATGTTCACGTTATGCCACTGCCAGCGCGTCCTCATGGCAAGAGAAGTCAACCTGCAGCAAATTTAATTGCAAAACTGAGAATGCTTCTAATTTTCCCTCGTGTTGTTGAGATTGCAACACATTTTTTACCGAAATAAAACATTATTTGTTTTCTTCATAACGTTTTTGTTTATTTTTAGACTAACATGTTCACGCTTTACCGCTGACAGCACACCTTCGCGGCAACTAAAGTGACTGAACAGCAAGCTTAATTGCAAAACGAAAAACACTGCTTGTTTAGCTTGGTGTTGTTGAGTTTAAAATACAGTATTTTAGCAAAATAAAACATTACTCGTTTTTATTCACTGCGTCTTTACAGCAAAACATTAGTCTACGGTCCCTTGTCGTGCGAATAGTGGTTTCGGGGCGGAGCCCTGCTACTAGCCACCGCAACCTTGCTCCGCATTGGCCGATTCGGCGGTCGGCGTCTCTCGGTGTCATTTTGACCAGCAAAGCTATTACAGGGGCTAGTTGGTTGATCATACTGGGAACAAATGCGCTACAAGCGACACAAAAAGGACACATACACACGGCACAAGCGCAAACTAACAACTGTTTATTCCATACGGAAGGTGCGTTTATATACGCAGCGTCAGTTTTTGAAAGAAGCAACCATCCCATTATCAAACACATGCCCATCACCACGACACAGCATCTGCACTTATCATGTCAATCTCAGTTTTTGTAAGTGGAATAGAAGGAGTGCTTACACAGGTTCCATTTTCCGCCTTCTCGATTAAAAATGCTTCGACTATCTCTCTTTCAATCCTTTCTTTCTGTTTTCCTCCAATTGTGGTCCTGTGGAAAATTGGTGCGCACTTCTTCTTACACCTGCTGCAATGTTGCGCTAGATTTCCCGGGTGGTTAATTTTGTCGCAGTCATTGTGATGCTCCAAAAGTCGCGTGTTGACACATCTTCCCGATTGTCCAATGTATTGTTTTCCGCATGATATTGGTATTCTATATATGATGTTCTTCTGGCATGGTACGAACCTTTCCCTGTGGGCAATGTCACATTCCTAGCGCTTGTCACTCTTTCCTTTTGCGTTCACCTTGTTGCACAGGCTTATCAGCTTTTTTGGTGCGCTGAATACAACTTTCACTTGGTGTTTGTTCGCCACCTTCTTCAATCCGTGCGATACCTTATGTATATACGGTATAACAACCATTCCTTCTCTATTACTCTGTTCTTTCGACTTCTTTTTTTCTTTCCTCGTCAGGGATTTCAGCACTTTTTCGCCCACTGACGCGATCATGTTGTCAGGGAACCCACTATCGGTCAGCCGACTTATTTGCATGCTGATGCTCCTCTCAGTCATTTTGTGCTCGCAGGACTTCGTCAGGCTCTGCATCATGCACGATTGGGCAACACTCCTTTTGACAAGCTTAGACTGGCTGGAATCATATCGCATGATGCTTTTTTCACTTTTTGTATGATACCACCAGCAAGTATGGACAGGGGTTTCCTGTATTTGTAGATCAAGGAATCTTATCATCGCTTTTTCCGGGAGTTCATACGTGAAGTCAAGGCCATCAAATATGCGTTTAAAAAGCGTGACCATCGCCTCCGCGTCAACCGCGCCTGCTTTTTCCGCACTAAAACAGAGCAAGAAATCGTCTACATACCGAAAGCATGCCAACACGTTCCTGCCTTCGAGCTCTGGTTTGAGGGTGCGATCACCCTTTGCCATGTACAGGTTCGAAAGCACAGGGGCCAGACACGAACCAATGCATATGCCGCCTCTCTGTGCGTACACTTTTCCTTCATACTGCACGTACAGGGATCTTAAATATACCCACAGTAGTTCAAGGAACCCACTGACGCTCGTCCCACATTCATTCTGAAACTTCGTCGCTCCGTAGCTGTCAATACTTTCCTCTACTGCAGAAATCGCACCGTCTTGAGGAATTGAATAAAACATGTCTTTAACGTCCACAGACAAGCACGTCACCGGTGTCCCATTCTTCAAGAAGCAGATGACCTGCTCTGATCCTTTCACCATGTATGGGTCATCACAAGTCAGCTTAGACAGTTGGACCTGCAAGTATCTAGCAACATGACTTTGCCATGAGTTCTTGTCCTCAACGATCATCCTAAAGGGGTTGCCTTCTTTGTGGGTTTTGACCGAAAAGAATGGCCGCAGTGTGAGCCCCTTGCTTCCTTTGACCGCGTTCGAGAGCTTTTCCAAACCAAGCCGGGCACAGGATTTGGCCGCTTCTAATCTCATTTTCTTCAGATCTTTTTCCTCCACATTCAATTCGTCGAAATTCTTTCGAATGGCGTCAATAGCTTTTCTCTCGTGTTCTTCTCTTTTCATAACAACGAATTGACCGGTTTTGTCCGAGATTTGAAGCGTTAGAGCGTGGTCGATTAAAAATTCAACAGTCTTCTTGATTGAAAAACGCTCCTTTCTTGGTTGTGGCAGTTTTTTGACGCAATTTACACCTTCAGCAACGCAGGCAGCTTTCTCCAGCCCAGGGGCCCTACTGGCAATGGTGTGTACCATTCCTAACAGCTGTACAGCAGTGGCTTTGACCGGAACGGCAAACTTGGGACCTCTGTCTAACATGGACTGTACCTTGCTTGGTAGATGGCTCCCAGACAAGTCGATGTGACCTTTTCTCTCACTTGGTCGACGCTGCTTCTTTGGTAATGAAGCAAAAGTCCTCTTCCACTTCTCTTCGCCAAGGGACTCTGCCAACTCAAGGAAGTATCTCACCATCAAATCATAGCAGCTTTACGCGTATTTTTGGTCATACAAAAGCATTCAACATGTCTGCTCTCTCACGTGCCATAAACTATTGAAACAGCCTTCCTGACGATGCTACTAATACCAGAAATCCTGCTACATTTCGTGATAAAATAACCGCAATCTTCGCCTAGTTGTCTCAGTTCTGTGTATTCTTGCGAAAAATGTTTTATTGCTGCTTAGAGTGAACTAACTTGTGCACTTTTTAGCCTCTCTGTCAAATCGTGTTCCATTTCCATGTTGCCACATTTTGAAACACGTAATTATTGTGTGTTGTATTACTTTATTTGTATGCTTCTGAGTGCCTCTTGCTAACTATTGTATAAAGTTTTTCTTCTGTCCTTATTTTCTGTCCTTATTTTGTGTTTTTTTTGCGCTGTTCTCTAACTTCTATGTACTGCCCCACTCACACAATGCTCCAATGTAAAGGAGCCTGTGAGTAACTTGAATAAACACCCTAGTTCCTTCTTTGTCGAGCGTTTGAGCGCAGGTCGATTCGATGTGGAGACGGTATAACCCAATCTGCCTCCAGCTTTCTGCTCGGACGATTTTGCATATTCTTCGAGCCGTCCTCTCTCTGGGCGCCATAGCTCCCAACACAGTCTTGATTGCAGCACTCGTCAGGCCGTGGTTCAGGGCATACGTGAGAGTTCGGGTCCTGGTCCTTTCCTCCGCAATGCGGAAAAAGCAGGCGCGGTTGACCCGGAGGCGATGGTCACGCTTTTTAAACGCATATTTGATGGCCTTGACTTCACGTATGAACTCCCGGAAAAAGCGATGATAAGATTCCTTGATCTACAAATACAGGAAACCCCTGTCCATACTTGCTGGTGGTATCATACATAAAGTGAAAAAAGCATCATGCGATATGATTCCAGCCAGTCTAAGCTTGTCAAAAGGAGTGTTGCCCAATCGTGCATGATGCAGAGCCTGACGAAGTCCTGCGAGCACAAAATGACTGAGAGCATCAGCATGCAAATAAGTCGGCTGACCGATAGTGGGTTCCCTGACAACATGATCGCGTCAGTGGGCGAAAAAGTGCTGAAATCCCTGACGAGGAAAGAAAAAAAGAAGTCGAAAGAACAGAGTAACAGAGAAGGAATGGTTGTTATACCGTATATACATAAGGTATCGCACGGATTGAAGAAGGTGGCGAACAAACACCAAGTGAAAGTTGTATTCAGCGCACCAAAAAAGCTGATAAGCCTGTGCAACAAGGTCAACGCAAAAGGAAAGAGTGACAAGCGCAAGGAATGTGACATTGCCCACAGGGAAAGGTTCGTACCATGCCAGAAGAACATCATATATAGAATACCAATATCATGCGGAAAACAATACATTGGACAATCGGGAAGATGTGTCAACACGCGACTTTTGGAGCATCACAATGACTGCGACAAAATTAACCACCCGGGAAATCTAGCGCAACATTGCAGCAGGTGTAAGAAGAAGTGCGCACCAATTTTCCACAGGACCACAATTGGAGGAAAACAGAATGAAAGGATTGAAAGAGAGATAGTCGAAGCATTTTTAATCGAGAAGGCGGAAAATGGAACCTGTGTAAGCACTCCTTCTATTGCACTTACAAAAACTGAGATTGACATGATAAGTGCAGATGCTGTGTCGTGGCGATGGTCATGTGTTTGATGATGGGATGGTTGCTTCTTTCAAAAACTGACGCTGCGTATATAAACTCACCTTCCGTACGGAATAAACAGTTGTTAGTTTGCGCTTCTGCCGTGTGTATGTGTCCTTTTTGTGTCGCTTGTAGCGCATTTGTTCCCAGTAAGTCATTTTGACGTCACGATCTCAAAATTGAGACAGTTTTTGAGAGCGATCCGTAATGTGATCCTGCGTGCGCAGAGAAATCATGTAAGGGGTAGGACTTGTTGGGATAGGAATGAGTGAATTGAGACGGAGCTGTCGCAGTAGGCGTTGTCCTGTTTCCGTGCAACTCAGGCGGACTAATTGGTTGGTGCGTTGAGCCTCTATTAATTCGCTAGCCTCCATCAGGGTAGGCGGCAGGCTCGATCTAGCTATTACACCAAAACATACAGCCACCGCTCCGATATCCTTTATGTCGACGTGGCAGAAAACTCTAAAGTAGGATTCCTCACGGCAGTCGCAACATATGAAGACCGCACTGGGGGGGGCCGCCCTGACTATCCGAACTAATTCACCTGCAGAGGCGGAAGGAGCCGCCATCGCACTTGCGCTGGCCCACTCCACCATTGACAAAAACATAACCGAAATCTGTACAGATTCCCAGGCAGCATACCGCCACTACCTAAATGACGTGGCGACGCCGGCCACACACCGCCTTCTTGCCACAGCCACCTCTCTCGACCGAACGGTTACTCAGTCGTGGATCCCTGGGCATGCCTCGATCCCCGGTTATGAGCGCGTTCAAGCGCTGGCCCGAGAACTCTCCTCCCGGACCCCGAACAATCAGGCACCCAACCCTGAGCAAGAGGCCCCATCGGTCCTTTATATATATCATCAAATCACCGCATTTTACAAACTCCGCCGCATGACATTATCACCACCCCACGGTACTTTGTCGCCCTTATCCAGCGCCACATGGCGGCAATTACAGACGGGCTGCTTTGTTTCACCCTACCGTCTCCCATGCTTTCACCCCACTTTTCCTCCTCATTGTAACACCTGTTGTGTGCCCAGATGCGCACTTTTCCACTACCTTTGGGAATGTCCTTCCCCACAGGCAGTACCCCAACCCACTCATTCTTCCTGGGAGGATTTACGGACCACTCAGCCCACCGGTCAGAAATGGCTAGTGGATCGGGCCTTATGTGAGGCTCAAACCCGTGTACTCCAGGACCAGTAGGAGACCACCCTGGAGCATTTTTTCTTTCTTTTTTTCTTCTAATAAAAGTTGTTTCCATCCATCCATCCGTTATGGTTTATTATTTAAAACATTTGGACGTAATGACAGCTGGAGAAAAGGAGTGCACTGCCTCCGTTATAGTTTATTACTTAAAACATTCCGACGTAATAACAACCACCGTCTACCTTTAACGTCTGCCTATATCCAACTCAGGAACCGCTGATAAATCTGTTCTTTGCGCATACGTTACCTTATGCCCTCGCAGTCAGTGCTACAAGATTTGAAGGCTGAGTTAGCAATCTAGTTATTTTATTTTAGTCTGGCTGCAAGAAAATCATATTTGGTACCATAGGCAGCAGTGCACTTCATGCGTTGCATCAAACTGTAAGAATAAATATAAATAAGGCGCATAAATTTAAGGCATAATGGGAAATAAACTCTGCATGTTTGCTGACAATGGCGGCAGCCAATAATAATAATAATTTGTTTTTGGGGAAAGGAAATGGCGCAGTATCTGTCTCATATATCGGCGGACACCTGGATCGCGCCGTAAGGGAAGGGATAAAGGAGGGAATGAAAGAAGAGATGAAGAGAAAGGTGCCGTAGTGGAGGGCTCCGGATAATTCCGACCACCTGGGGATCTTTAGCGTGCACTGACATCGCACAGCACACAGGCGCTTTAGCGTTTTGCCTCCATAAAAACGCAGCCGCCGCGGTCGGCTTCGAACCCGGGAACTCCGGATCAGCAGCCGAGTGCCCAACCACTGAGCTACTGCGGAGGGTCGGAACAATTTAAAAGACCTGGGTTTCAATGTGCACTGACACTCTGCGTTGCGCCGCCACCGAAACGCAGCCACCGCACGTACATAGGCGAGAAGAGCAGGTTGTAATGCGTGCTGTAGGACCTCAAAACTGCAGTCGCATTGGCTGAAGGCGGAAATGAAAACTCGTTTTTAGGGAAAGGAAATATCGCAGTATCTGTCTCACATATATCGGTGGACACCCGAACCGCGCCGTAAGGGAAGGGATAAGGAGGGACTAAGAGAAGAAAGGAAGAGGTGCCATAGTGGAGGGCTCCGGAATAATTTCGACGACCTGGGTACAGTATTCTAGTGCACTGTAACGCATGGCCGCCATTCGCCGCCATATTGTCTCTCTGATTGGCTCATTGGGCGATTACGTACGAGTCACGAGTTTTAAATTTGTGGCGCGAAACCATCAGGCTTAGAAATAGCTCTCTGCCGTGACGTCAAAATGACGTGTACTTGAATACTGATATTTAGCACAGTTATATTTTGTGCCGGGTTGGTAAATTTAAATGTCTGTGGAGGAGAAACGAAGCTACAGCTGGCATGGAAGAAAACACTTGGCTCGTTTTAGCAATTTTGAGAAAAACAAGTTCGTACTGTGAGGGTTGCTTCCTAGAATGTGATTGGCTGGAGGAATGTCACGTGATTCACGTGATACACAAGCATAATTTAGTGAGGTGAAAATGACGTTTAGTGATGCAAAGGAAATGATGCCATTGCTGAAAAATGCTCCATTTGGCCGCCATAATTTGAGACGGCCGCAAGATGGTTGAATTATGGTGGACATACGAATTATGACCACACTGATTTATACGGCTGTTAGCTCACCGTAAATTGGTAGGCGCTTATTTGAAGTAATAAACTGTTCAGAAATATGGTTGTTTTGAATGTAGAAGCATTGAAACGGCGTTATAATGGTACCTCTTAATAAAGCAGCCTTTTAGAGCCTTAATTGTCAGAGCGTAATTTTACACCCGCGTGAGAACTCTAGCTGCGCTCCCGTTTCAAACGCTTCTCTCATGCTGAGAGATTATCGGTCCGCGCGGTCGCGGTTGCTACAGCGAGGATATGGCGGCGTCCGTAGCTGCCGTTTGTTGTCACGGGCTGTGAGAAGCGAAGCATTCGTGAGTGCGCCTCAGTGTTTTAGAAGGACTGCCCGGTTCGTGAGTGTGACTGCCTGGCCAGCGATATATGGTGTGGTGGCTGTGCAAGAAGATTTGCGGCAAGAGGCAGCGCGTGAGCACACTGGTCTGCCTTAAACATGGTATTGTAGGTGCTCCGGCCGTTACTCTGATCCTGTGTTTCAAGGCGCGATCGGTAGCTGTGAACGTCTGGACACCAATTAGTTCAGTGTTTGCCTCTATTCACACGCTGTCGCTGACCTGATATTCAACTGCGTGAGTGATGAGCGGGTGGCACAAAAGGTTGTCTGCCGGCTGAGCAACATGCTTCCAGAATGTGTTCGGCTTCTCGGCGGGACTGCTCATCAGTGCATCATCTGTGTGCATCAGTGTCTGTGTGCATAAGGGCAGTTTCTGAAGACAGCGGTGTCAGCAAGGCAGCGTACATGTGCCCGGTACATCGTCTCGAGCATCGATGAGGTAAGGGAAACAGCAACGAAAAATTGCTGTTGACTTTCTTAAGATGGCTGCATGCAAGGTTATTCATATTGATGGCTGGTGGCTTTCTTCGGGTGTGTAATAACAAGTCCCTTATGTTCCTACCCTTTTTTGGTCGCATGCAAACAGCTATGAATCTCATGGCACATTTATTTGTAGCCTATTAAGCGAGGAAGCCTTGTGCAAATAAAAACAGCATTTCAAAATAGTCTTGTCTGTAAAGTAAAACACAACGAGTTTTCAGATTACTACAATATGCGGATGTGGGTGACTCGTAGGGCGTCTGCATGTCTATGGTTTTCTTTCGTTGCACACAAACACAATGGCTTGGCATCTGCATTTTGATAAATGCAGTTGCAAAAGCATTCGTGTAGTGAGATTTTAGTGCAGTTAAATATTCTGAGGTAAAGTTAACCTTGGACTTCCCTACAATGTGCCTTGTAGCAGTTGCCTTCACTGCAACACAATAAAAATAAATATGTAATAATTATTTATACCCATAAGTCCGGCTGTAGTCAAGCTGTTTTCACAGTTCTGTTTAATTTCCTCCGTCATTTTGATAGAGGTGACCAATAAAATATAACTGTTACAAAAGCAGTTTATTTGAGTAGTAGTTACAGTCATACGTGAAACTTTAGTGTGATAATTACAGCCCTGTGATGTCTCGTATTTGAAAGTCTTTTCTCTTGTGTGTATGAAACTTGCATTGCACTCAAGCTCACACACTAAAGACAGTGTTGATTGCCTTCCAGGTGACGTGTATATTGTGCCTCTTCGATGCATCACTGCTATCCTAGGAAGTCATGTGCTGAGGAATGCTGCTGCAAGGTTCAACATCGTTCACCTCTCAGCTAGAGTGCTTCTCAAGCAAAGAATCATTCTTTGGAAGGGTTGCATTGGATGTCTTCACAGGTGTCAAGTGCTGTACATATGGAACAGGATTCTTTTCAAAGGCGATCACAACTTGCACTGTGCGACACATTGCATGCATCCGCACTTAGCTGCAGGACTCACTGCCATAGTTTTCACCTGTAGTCATGCTATGATCAGTCTATGTAAACATTTTTTGTGCTTCAAGTTTCATTGCACACAGCAAGAAAGCTGTTCAAGTCTGTGATTTTTGTGTTGCTCTTTAAACAGGACCAAATTTTGCTTTCAGTTTGTCACTAGAGTGTGTAATGACAGGTGTGTTTGATGTGTAGACTAGGCTTTTCTCTAGTGCTGCAGTTCTTCACGTGACAGGAAGCGTAAAAGAAACTTTTCTCCTACCATCTGCAAATTGACCGGATGTGTGCTTGAACACATGCTTTAACGCTACTGAACAGTTGCTAATTCTTAATGTACTGCATTGCTGTGTGCTCTCTTTAAGCAGAATGTGCATGTTTGTGCTTTAGTGCAGTGAAACAGGGGAAGTCACCAAAATGTTTTTCTCCTGCCAGCAGAGCTTCGAACCAGTACTTCTCTTTGATTTCTGTTAAAAGTTTGTGCTCCATGACGTGATTACTGCTTCACTGAAATTTCTTGACATGCACAAAACATAGGGATGTGTATGCAGTCATTTATCACATCTTGCTCAGGGCGCAGTCTGATTTTGTAGGCAACTGTTCGTCCGATAGGAGGTCCCTAATGTGTCATCTGTGTGTGCTCACAGAGCAAAGCAAGCTTTGTCTCCTGACATTTCTTTGCCTCTGTGCCTGTTTTCTACTGTTGCTTTTAAATGCTATGTGTAGCGATACAGCAATCCACTAGTTTTCCTCTGAGCAAAAAGTGAGGCAACTCTTTCATGTTTGCCATCTGCCAAGCTTGTATGAATGAGAGACAAGGCAGCTGTCTGCTA
The DNA here is from genome assembly GCF_052857255.1 of Amblyomma americanum. Lineage (NCBI taxonomy): Eukaryota > Metazoa > Arthropoda > Arachnida > Ixodida > Ixodidae > Amblyomma > Amblyomma americanum. The sequence continues at coordinate 50,565,949 of NC_135500.1, forward strand.
GTTCGACCAGTTTCACTGTGTAAGGTCCTGCTTTTACCAACCTTGTTGCTGGCACTTTGCTTCTTGGTTGCTGCTAATGCTGTAAGGTGAATTTGACAAAAATTCCAGACAATCTATTCAACCTATGTTTCTTTGGTAAAACTGGGGCATCAATGGACGCATTGCTGTTTTTTGATTCAACACAGGAATCTACTGGATGTGGCACTTTGTGAAATGGGCATTATCAATGTGCACATATACCACATCACACTTCTTTCACACATTGCAACTTGTCTTGTTACCGGAGAAATCTGCCTCTGTGACCCTGATGTGTGCAGGATTTTACCACTTGTGCTGTGTGGCAGCAGCAATCGGCTCATTACTGTCATTGCCATCACATGTCATGCAGCAGTCATGAAATTTTCTTTTGTATCAAAAACAAATGTGTTTGTTGTGATACTTTGCAGAAAAGAAGTTTGTTCTATAGCTGACTTGCTCCGAAATTTTGCTTGAGCTTCAAAATAAAATTGGAAGCAAAACTTATTTTTTTAAAACAAGCTAATATTTCAGGGGGCTCAAATTTTGTGCAATATATCTTCCAGTGCACTCAATTTCTACTAACATATTGCAGTTTTCTCTGCCTTTGTATTACAGCTGATTTGTTTAGTCAATAAAATGCACCAGTTTCACTTACATCTATCCTGATCACCAGTTTATCGTCTACATTACCCAGTACTCAGGCCTTCCCTTGCGATTAACTGTGTCAGTGCCACCAATGTCTAATCCGACCTCTGTGTAAAATTATCTGTGCATGCGTGGCTGTGCTGATGTTCGGCAAGAAAAAGATGCAAATGACTAAATGCATGAGAAAATTGCATTCAACCCTTTAGGGCACTTTGTACACAACTGCGTACATTGCGAACTAATTTTTCTCGGGGTTTTGCTTTAGTTGTCACCGATTTATTCATTTCAATTTAGCATCCATCGTACTCTAAGTAGGGTGCTTTTTATGGTTGCAGCACATATTTTTCTGGCAGAATACAACAGCATAGCAACTGCTCCAGTATGTATGTTTGTAAACAATACATAGATCAAAAATTGGAATGCTGGTTCTGCTTCGTATTTGGCATTTCTGTTTTGGTTTTTAATGGTGCACCAGCTGTCTTCAATTGTAATGAATTGCAGGGTTGTAGTCAAGTCTTCAAGCCACATAGTCTGCTTTTGATCCCCGAAGTGCAACACTCAGTGTTCTTGAAGCTTAAAGGGCCTTGAAAGGCTAAAACAAGGGTTTTCTTCACCTTGCAGAAGTTTACAGCATGATGGGTGCCTTGAATACTCCACTACACAGCTAAAAAGTGAACCCTGTGGCGTGAAGTCTTCACGTAGGGGTGTACATGCACCGTATCGTTGCAATTCCTACTGCTGACTTCTCCTTTTAGCTGTGTATTGTATGGTGCTGTGAGGATAATTTATTTCGTGTTGAACAATCTCCTGTGGTTTATTAATTATCATGAATACATCCTACGTGGTGCACACATTAAAAAACCTACCAAAAGCCAGTGGCTACCGCTGCTGGCTAGATTGCTTTTTGTGCATCCTGGAGACGTTTATCTTAATAGTACCCTAACCAGAACACTACGGCTGTCTGTATTGGTGCCTCCCATATGTTGTCCTGTGAGCGACATCAACATTGAATGTCTTGCCTATTTTCTGTCTAATCTTATGCTTTTGTTTTTCCTGCCATGTTCCTGCCTCTATTGCTGCAATATCTGGCTGTATTAAATTAAAAAAAGCAGTTACCAATTTTATGTGTTCCCCACTCTTCTTTGTATGCCTCCGGGCCTTCAGAGTATGGAAATGAATTAATTTCCTCCTTGTCTGTAGTGCTCTTAAGTTTACTGTCATGTTTTTGTTCTCCTTCAGCTCTTTGGCTCATGGTGCCACTTACTTGTCTCTTTAAATACTGCGTGCAAGATCAACTGGAATGCTTGGCCTCAAAACACATGTTCGGGCTTTGTGTGACGTGTACTAGGCAATGAGTGTGCATACATGAACATTAAATTAAGATTCTTGCATCACACAAATAAAGCTGCTGCGGTGGCTCAGAGGTTATGGTGGTTGGCTGCTGACCCGAAAGACGCAGGTTCAATCCCGGCCGCAGCGGTAGAGGCCCGTGTACTGTGCGATGCCAGTTCACGGCAAAGAACCCGAGGGGGTCGAAATTATTGAGAGCTCTCTACTACAGCATCTCTCATAGCTTGAGTTGCTTTGGGATCATAAACCCCATAAAACAAAGCAAATAAAGCAAGTATCTTGCACATTGCATGTGTCTTACTGTAATATGGTGTCCACCACCGATATTTACTCTCTACCTCTATGTTCGTCCCCTGCCCCTTTGTGGAATAACAGGTGAAGGAACTTTTCCTTATCCGACCTCTCCACCTTTTCTGGCATATATCTTTCTCTCTTACTTGGAAGCTTGCTGTACTGTACTTGATCAGGCATCTAAAGGAGCTGCTTGATTTTATGGTAGGTGCATAACTGTTATTCTACAATGAAGAAACTTCAAGACGCTGCCCGACTCGTGTTGCTTGTGTGGACAGCAAGGGAGGTGAGGCGGCCTGTAAGTGCTCAAGAAAATAATTTAGCCCCACCTCACAGAATGTTGTGCTTACTAGCATCGCACATATAGTGTAGCTGCTTCTGTGTGGTGGTCGTGAGTGTTACGCATTCACTTGAACAAGTAGAAAAGATTTATGCCTTTCTAGGAAGGGAAAAACAAGCAAAATTGCTGACAGCATTTTGTAATTTTTATGAAGTAATATATGTGCCACTTACATCACCAAAGTGCATGCGTGCAGGCTTGCGAAGCAAAATATGATTACATCACTGAATTTTGTGAGGGTGCGCTCTATTCAATTCATGTTGTGTGTGTGTGGGGGGGGATGGGGGAAGTTGTCGCTTTGTTTTATGTTGTTTGTTATTAATGCCAGAAAAGAATCTTTTTTCTGCGGCTTTGCATATTTAAGTTGATAATAAGGGATGCGCACTCGGTGTGTTCTCCTTGACGAGATTTACTCCGATATTCCGCGCTTTGCAGTTTCGTTTCGTGCGCGGGTGCATGCAAACATGACTAACAACAGAGTCTGGTGCAACGCGTTGCCTAAAATGTGCACATCGGCTTGCCTTGCCAAGCATGCATTTCAGCACTAAACACATCTTGGAGGCCTTCCAAGCGCACACAGATACAACTCCGCTGCACCACGCTCTCTGTTAAAGCCTATGGACCTCCTGCATGTTTGTAAACAAACGAGGTGGCGCTGCAGTCGCTAGCGAGCTCGTGGTAGGCAAAAGGTCGGGGAGTGGCGTCGCGGATATGTGTTGTGCGCGGGTTTTCAAGGCCTGTAGGCGCGTTTCCAGTTTCTGCGAATCACAGCAATGGTCGATGCTTCCAACTTAGTAATTTGTCGAAGTACACGAGCTCGCGTTGTCCACGTGCGGCCTATAAAGAGAAATAGTTTGCCACTGTGTATTGTATATTTGGTTAGTAGTAAACATGTAGAAAGCGTTCCTGCCGTTTATTTATGCGCTAGGCATTGAATAAAACAAGTTTTGACACTCTGCACTAGCCGGAATGATTTTACTTCGGGACACTAGTGAGGGGAAGTGCTGGCGTTGTTTCGCCGGAGCAGACATGCGCTCATCGTCTGCTGACATACGTACGTGTCGCGCTGCGCGAAAAGTGGGGACAGAGTCGTGTCCCCGATCTCCTGTCTCGCTTAGCGCTGTTTTTAGCCGCATGACCACGCACCAGCCAGGCCGACTTGTCCTCTTGTTAAGCTGGTCGATTTGGTGAAAATTTTTGATTTCTAGAATTATTTCCTTTCCTAGCCCTGAAGTCTAGTTTCGTGACGAAAAATTATAGCAAAATATTGAGTACAAATTTATAAATTACGCTTTTTAGAAGTGTGGTCGTCAAAAATTGTGAGGTAATTTCTTTGATTTCAGTGCCGCATTTCTTTGACCAAAGCGAAAGCGAAGATGCCATAAACGAGGGAATAAACTTTAAGGCTCGTTTTCTGACCTCTCACATTTTCTGCGACTGGATCACTCACGTTCGTAATTCGCATGAAAATCAAATGATTCCATTTGTCGCAAACTATTCCTGAGACGTTGAGGAGCGTAATAAATCTCTCGATTTTTTTCCCTACACGTGCAGTATTGTGTTAGTTATTTTTTGTAAGAAACGTTTTCATGTAACTATGCATGCATAAGTACTGATCATATAGAAAAAGAACTAATCGCGTCATCATACAGAACAGGGCTTTATGCACATGCTGGCATAAAAAAAAAACTGCGCACTATCTACTCAATTAGAGACCTAGCTTAGGGGGACTTGACGACGGTGTTAATTATAATTACCCAGAACTGCGCCAGGTATAGCTATAAATAAAAGGAATGACTGAAACTAGCGTAGGAATTTCATATTTACACCAAGTTTAGTTACAACGAAAACACTTTTCATGCCGCGTCCCCTCTCAATCTCGCCACGTGTCTGTTAGTAGCACGCCTGCGGCTGCTTCTTTCCAAACAAGCTTCGCGATCATGTATTACCTCATGAAACATGACACATGCATGATGCAATGAAAAAGCATATGGCGTTTAGCACACTTAAGGTACGCTATTCTAAGCACACCAACGCGACCGCGCAAGATTGACACAACTTACCAGACTTCTTTCTACTCGAATGAAATAATTACGTCGTCATATCAAGAAACAGTTTCAAGTAACTATTAAATGTCACAAAACGCGCCATTTAAACATGGTGTGCTATTAACAAAAAAAACGCATTCCTTGGGGGCGAGTGAACCTGTCGGCGCCCCGTGCATTCCGGCTCAAGGTGATAAGTACGTGTGCAGCTACATGTCTTTTTTTTCCTTGAGCAATTATCAGCCTACTATCCTGAAGTTCAGGTGAATGAACGCAGTAACTTGCATGCATTAAGTGCATTGAGTGGCAGTGCCTATCGACTCCCAGACTTCGCGCTTTACTACCGTGGCCCAATGCCTGTTAGCCAGTTTCCAAATGCGGCATTTATGCGCGAGAAACCTATCGAGGCTAATTTAATATTTTTTATGCTACTACGCGGATCCAGCAGTGACGCAGCTGGTCAATATATGCTGCTTCTGCAGTGCACAAGCTTGAAGCAGCCGCCGGTAACTGCGGCAGCTGCGGTAGGCACGGGGAAGCGGAACCTGTTTTGCCTACCATGCGAAAGTCGCTGCTAACATCAGCGCCACCGCATCTTCGTGACGTCGCGGGGTGAAGGAGGTCCATACGTAGCGATTAAAAGCTTTAGCACCTTTGCTGACCTGACGGTAGCTGACGCGGCGCCTAGGAAACAGTGGGTTTCCGCAGAGTTCACAACGCTAAGTATGCGAGCGTTGTACTCGGACAGGGACTACTGGCCTGCGCGTATTTAGGCGCCGTTTCGGGCGCCTTTTAAGCAGTGGCGGCACCACTCTAAAAATATAGCTCTCGTTGCTTCCTTTCCTGGCCCGGACGAGATGACTTTTCCCCCCGAAAACTGCCTTAGTTCCTGCATTCAACTGTGGCTGGTAAGCGAATGTGCGAAGCTGTCGTCGACCGTTATGAGGAGCAATGCCACAAAGGCATCATGCCGGCCAAAGCTTTCACTTTCCGCTCCCATTCGGCACGTACGCCATTACGAATACCATGGCCCCGTTCCTGATGTTCGCCAGCTTCTCTGCGCAACAGTACGCACGCGTGTGACGCCGCTCGTGACTCGCGGGTACGCCATCAGTTCACCTCGACTGCAAAGTCGTCTGGGCTGCGCCCTCGCTCGCACCGCCGCATCGAACTCAATTCTCGACATTTCGCCATTTTGTTCAAATTGTGACGTTGGCGTGACGTAACCATCAAGGCGGTGCCAGGTTACGTACCCACAGAATCTGATTACGTGAAGAGAGAAAAAAAGTAAAAACTGATCTAGAAATAAATACCGTCGTCTGCTACTATTGGCGCCAAGTACGGAACAGAACGCCGCTTCGGGAGCTTGCGCTGAGCCTCTGCGTTGCAATCTTCGGTGCATACGCATCGAGGGGCAGTGCGAAGGAGTGAAATATGTTGCGGCCTCTTGAGTATCATGTCGGATGTCCGGCAGCAGCTAAGGGCAGACCGACTTAGGCTACTCAGTGCGAAAGACTCGCACGTCGGTTGTCAAAGGATTCATCGAGTTCGATGCGGCGGTGCGAGCGAGGGCGCAGCCTAGACGACTTTTCAGTCGAGGTGAACTGATGGCGTACCCGCGAGTCACGAGCGGCGCCACACGCGTGCGTACTGTTGCCCAGAGATGCTGGCGAACATCAGGAACGGGGCCAGGGTATTCGTAATGGCGTACGTGCCGAATGGGAGCGGAAAGTGAAAGCTTTGGCCGGCATGATGCCTTTGTGGCATTGCTCCTTATAACGATCGACGACAGCTTCGCACATTTGCTTACCAGCCACAGTTGAATGCAGGAACTGAGACTAAGGCAGTTTTCTGAGGGAAAAGTCATCTCGTCCAGGCCAGGAAAGGAAGCAACGAGAGCTATATTTTTAGAGTGGTGCCGCCACTGCTGAAAAGGCGCCCGAAACGGCGCCTAAATACGCGCAGGCCAGCAGTCCCTGTCTGAGGACAACGCTCGCATACTTAGCGTAGTAAACTCTGCGGAAACCCACTGTTGCCTAGGCGCCGCGTCAGCTACCGTCAGGTCAGCAAAGGTGCTAAAGCTTTTAATCGCTACGTATCGGCTTTAACAGAGAGCGGGGTGCAGCGGAGTTGTATCTGTGTGCGCTTGGAAGGCCTCCAAGATGTGTTTAGTGCTGAAATGCATGCTTGGCAAGGCAAGCCGATGTGCACATTTTAGGCAACGCGTTCGCGTTGCACCAGACTCTGTTGTTAGTCATGTTTGCATGCACCCGCGCACGAAACGAAACTGCAAAGCGCGGAATATCGGAGTAAATCTCGTCAAGGAGAACGCACCGAGTGCGCATCCCTTATTATCAACTTAAATGTGCAAAGCCGGGGAAAAAAGATTCTTTTCTGGCATTAATAACAAACAACATAAAACAAAGCGAAAACTCCCCCCCCCCCCCCCCCCCCACACAACATAATTTGAATAGAGCGTATCCTCACAAAATTCAGTGATGTACTCATATTTTGCTTCGGAAGCCTGCACGCATGCACTTTAGTGATGTAAGTGGCACATATATTACTTCACAAAAATTACAAATGCTGTCAGGAATTCTGCTTGTTTTTCCCTTCCTAGAAAGGCATAAATTTTTTCTACTTGTTCAAGTGAATGCGTAACACTCACGACCACCAAACAGAAGCAGCTACACTATATATGCGATGCAAGTAAGCACAACATTCTGTGAGGTGGGGCAAAATTATTTTCTTGAGCACTTACAGGCCGCCTCACCTCCCTTGCTGTCCATACAAGCAACACGAGTCAGGCAGCGTCTTGAAGTTTCTTCGTTGTAGAATAACAGTTATGCACCTACAATAAAATCAAGCAGCTTCATTAGATGCCTGATCAAGTACAGTACAGCAAGCTTCCAAGTAAGAGAGAAAGATATATGCCAGAAAAGGTGGAGAGGTCGGATAAGGAAAAGTTCCTTCACCTATTATTCCACAAAGGGGCAGGGGAGGAACATAGAGGTAGAGAGTAAATATCGGTGACGACACCATATTACAGTAAGACACATGGAATGTGCAAGATACTTGCTTTATTTGCTTTGTTTTATGGGGTTTATGATCCCAAAGCGACTCAAGCTATGAGAGATGCTGTAGTAGAGAGCTCTCGATAATTTCGACCCCCTCTGGTTCTTTGCCGTGAACTGGCATCGCACAGTACACGGGCCTCTACCGCTGCGGCCGGGATTGAACCTGCGTCTTTAGGGTCAGCAGCCATCCACCATAACCACTGAGCCACCGCAGCAGCTTTATTTGTGTGATGCAAGAATCTTAATTAAAGTTCATGTATGCACACTCATTGCCTAGTACACGTTACACAAAGCCCGAACATGTGTTTTGGGGCCAAGCATTCCAGTTGGTCTTGCACGCAGTATTTAAAGAGACAACTAAGCGGCACCATGAGCCGAAGAGCTGAAGGAGAACAAAAACATGACAGTAAACTTAGGAGCACTACAGACAAGGAGGAAATTAATTTATTTCCATACTCTGAAGGCCCGGAAGTATACAAAAGAAGAGTGGGGGAACACATAAAATTGGTAACCGCTTTTTTGAATTTAATACAGCCAAATATTGCAGCAATAGAGGCAGGAACATGGCAGGAAAAACAAAAGCGTAAGATTAAACAGAAAATAGGCAAGACATTCAATGTTGATGTCGCCCTCAGGACAACATATGGGAGGCACCAATACAGACAGCGGTAGTGTTCTGGTTAGGGTACTATTAAGATAAATGTCTCCAGGATGCACAAAAAGCAATCTAGCCAGCGACGGTAGCCACTGGCTTTCGGTAGGTTTTTTAATGTGTGCACCGCATAGGATGTATTCATGATAATTAATAAACCACTGGAGATTGTTCAACACGAAATAAATTATCCTCACAGCACCATACAATACACAGCTAAAAGGAGAAGTCAGCAGTAGGAATTGCACCGATACGGTGCATGTAGACCCCTACGTGAAGACTTCACGCCACAGGGTTCACTTTTTAGCTGTGTAGTGGAGTATTCAAGGCACCCATCATTCTATAAACTTCTGCAAGGTGAGGAAAACCCTTGTTTTAGCCTTTCAAGGCCCTTTAAGCTTCAAGAATACTGAGTTTTGCACTTCGGGGATCAAAAGCAGACCATGTGGCCTGAAGACTTGACTACAACCCTGCAATTCATTACAATTGAAGACAGCTGGCACACCATTAAAAACCAAAACAGAAATGCCAAATACAAAGCAGAACAAGCATTCCAATTTTTGATCTAGGCATTGTTTACAAACATACATACTGGAGCAGTTGCTATGCTGTTGTATTCTGCCAGAAAAATATGTGCTGCAACCATAAAAAGCACCCTAATTAGAGGACGATGGATGCTAAATGGAATTGAAATGAATAAATCAGTGACAACTAAAGCAAACCACAAGAAAAATTATTTCGCAATGTACGCAGTTGTGTACAAAGTGCCCTAAAGGGTTGAATGCAATTTTCTCATGCATTTAGTCATTTGCATCTTTTTCTTGCCGAACATCAGCACAGCCACGCATGCACAGATAATTTTACACAGAGGTCGGATTAGACATTGGTGGCACTGACACAGTTAATCGCAAGGGAAGGCCTGAGTACTGGGTAATGTAGACGATAAACTGGTGATCAGGATAGATGTAAGTGAAACTGGTGCATTTTATTGACTAAACAAATCAGCTGTAATACAAAGGCAGAGAAAACTGCAATATGTTAGTAGAAATTGAGTGCACTGGAAGATATATTGCACAAAATTTGAGCCCCCTGAAATATTAGCTTGTTTTAAAAAAATAAGTTTTGCTTCCAATTTTATTTTGAAGCTCAAGCAAAATTTCGGAGCAAGTCAGCTATAGAACAAACTTCTTTTCTGCAAAGTATCACAACAAACACATTTGTTTTTGATACAAAAGAAAATTTCATGACTGCTGCATGACATGTGATGGCAATGACAGTAATGAGCCGATTGCTGCTGCCACACAGCACAAGTGGTAAAATCCTGCACACATCAGGGTCACAGAGGCAGATTTCTCCGGTAACAAGACAAGTTGCAATGTGTGAAAGAAGTGTGATGTGGTATATGTGCACATTGATAATGCCCATTTCACAAAGTGCCACATCCAGTAGATTCCTGTGTTGAATCAAAAAACAGCAATGCGTCCATTGATGCCCCAGTTTTACCAAAGAAACATAGGTTGAATAGATTGTCTGGAATTTTTGTCAAATTCACCTTACAGCATTAGCAGCAACCAAGAAGCAAAGTGCCAGCAACAAGGTTGGTAAAAGCAGGACCTTACACAGTGAAACTGGTCGAACTAGCAGACAGCTGCCTTGTCTCTCATTCATACAAGCTTGGCAGATGGCAAACATGAAAGAGTTGCCTCACTTTTTGCTCAGAGGAAAACTAGTGGATTGCTGTATCACTACACATGGCATTTAAAAGCAACAGTAGAAAACAGGCACAGAGGCAAAGAAATGTCAGGAGACAAAGCTTGCTTTGCTCTGTGAGCACACACAGATGACACATTAGGGACCTCCTATCGGACGAACAGTTGCCTACAAAATCAGACTGCGCCCTGAGCAAGATGTGATAAATGACTGCATACACATCCCTATGTTTTGTGCATGTCAAGAAATTTCAGTGAAGCAGTAATCACGTCATGGAGCACAAACTTTTAACAGAAATCAAAGAGAAGTACTGGTTCGAAGCTCTGCTGGCAGGAGAAAAACATTTTGGTGACTTCCCCTGTTTCACTGCACTAAAGCACAAACATGCACATTCTGCTTAAAGAGAGCACACAGCAATGCAGTACATTAAGAATTAGCAACTGTTCAGTAGCGTTAAAGCATGTGTTCAAGCACACATCCGGTCAATTTGCAGATGGTAGGAGAAAAGTTTCTTTTACGCTTCCTGTCACGTGAAGAACTGCAGCACTAGAGAAAAGCCTAGTCTACACATCAAACACACCTGTCATTACACACTCTAGTGACAAACTGAAAGCAAAATTTGGTCCTGTTTAAAGAGCAACACAAAAATCACAGACTTGAACAGCTTTCTTGCTGTGTGCAATGAAACTTGAAGCACAAAAAATGTTTACATAGACTGATCATAGCATGACTACAGGTGAAAACTATGGCAGTGAGTCCTGCAGCTAAGTGCGGATGCATGCAATGTGTCGCACAGTGCAAGTTGTGATCGCCTTTGAAAAGAATCCTGTTCCATATGTACAGCACTTGACACCTGCGAAGACATCCAATGCAACCCTTCCAAAGAATGATTCTTTGCTTGAGAAGCACTCTAGCTGAGAGGTGAACGATGTTGAACCTTGCAGCAGCATTCCTCAGCACATGACTTCCTAGGATAGCAGTGATGCATCGAAGAGGCACATTATACACGTCACCTGGAAGGCAATCAACACTGTCTTTAGTGCGTGAGCTTGAGTGCAATGCAAGTTTCATACACACAAGAGAAAAGACTTTCAAATACGAGACATTAAACTAAACTTTCATGTATGACTGTAACTACTACTCAAATAAACTGCTTTTGTAACAGTTATATTTTATTGGTCATCTCTATCAAAATGATGGAGGAAGTAAAACAAAACTGTGAAAACAGCTTGACTACAGCCAGACTGATGGGTATACATAATTACTGCATATTTATTTTTATTGTGTTGCAGTAAAGGCAACTGCTACAAGGCACATTGTAGGGGAAGTCCAAGGTTAACTTTACCTCAGAATATTTAACTGCACTAAAATCTCACTACACGAATGCTTTTGCAACTGCATTTATCAAAATGCAGATGCCAAGCCATTGCGTTTGTGTGCAATGAAAGAAAACCATAGACATGCAGACGCCCTACGAGTCACCCACATCCGCATACTGTAGTAATCTGAAAACTCGTTGTGCGTTTTACTTTACAGACAAGACTATTTTGAAATGCTGTTTTTATTTGCGCAAGGCTTCCTCGCTTAATAGGCTACAAATAAATGTGCCATGAGATTCATAGCTGTTTGCATGCGACCAAAAAAGGGTAGGAACATAAGGGACTTGTTATTACACACCCGAAGAAAGCCACCAGCCATCAATATGAATAACCTTGCATGCAGCCATCTTAAGAAAGTCAACAGCAATTTTTCGTTGCTGTTTCCCTTACCTCATCGATGCTCGAGACGATGTACCGGGCACATGTACGCTGCCTTGCTGACACCGCTGTCTTCAGAAACTGCCCTTATGCACACAGACACTGATGCACACAGATGATGCACTGATGAGCAGTCCCGCCGAGAAGCCGAACACATTCTGGAAGCATGTTGCTCAGCCGGCAGACAACCTTTTGTGCCACCCGCTCATCACTCACGCAGTTGAATATCAGGTCAGCGACAGCGTGTGAATAGAGGCAAACACTGAACTAATTGGTGTCCAGACGTTCACAGCTACCGATCGCGCCTTGAAACACAGGATCAGAGTAACGGCCGGAGCACCTACAATACCATGTTTAAGGCAGACCAGTGTGCTCACGCGCTGCCTCTTGCCGCAAATCTTCTTGCACAGCCACCACACCATATATCGCTGGCCAGGCAGTCACACTCACGAACCGGGCAGTCCTTCTAAAACACTGAGGCGCACTCACGAATGCTTCGCTTCTCACAGCCCGTGACAACAAACGGCAGCTACGGACGCCGCCATATCCTCGCTGTAGCAACCGCGACCGCGCGGACCGATAATCTCTCAGCATGAGAGAAGCGTTTGAAACGGGAGCGCAGCTAGAGTTCTCACGCGGGTGTAAAATTACGCTCTGACAATTAAGGCTCTAAAAGGCTGCTTTATTAAGAGGTACCATTATAACGCCGTTTCAATGCTTCTACATTCAAAACAACCATATTTCTGAACAGTTTATTACTTCAAATAAGCGCCTACCAATTTACGGTGAGCTAACAGCCGTATAAATCAGTGTGGTCATAATTCGTATGTCCACCATAATTCGACCATCTTGCGGCCGTCTCAAATTATGGCGGCCAAATGGGGCATTTTTCATCAATGGCAGCATTTCCTTTGCTTCACTAAACGTCATTTTGACCTCACTGAATTATGCTGCGTATCACGTGAATCACGTGACATTCCTCCAGCCAATCACATTCTAGGAAGCAACCCTCACAGTACGAACTTTTTTTTCTCAAAATTGCTAAAACGAGCCAAGTGTTTTCTTCCATGCCAGCTGTAGCTTCGTTTTTCCTCCACAGACATTTAAATTTACCAACCCGGCACAAAATATAACTGTGCTAAAAATCAGTCTTCAAGTACACGTCATTTTGACGTCACGGCAGAAAGCTATTTCGATGCCTGATAGTTTCGCGCCACAAATTTAAAACTCGTGACTTGCACGTGATCGCCCAATAAGCCAATCAGAGAGACAATATGGCAGCGAACGGCGGCCATGGGCCATGCGTGTCGAGAATAGGGACCCTGGTCGTGGCTCGTGCAGCCACGGCTGGCAGTTCTGCTCTGGTGTCGGCTCGTAGCTGTGGTTTTGTTTCCTTCGCTCCTGAGGCGTTAAGCCTACATTGGTGACCAAGGACGAGCAATGACCGATCCCGCAACATCCACGCAGCAGGATTCGCGTCCGCAGGACGTCTCTTCGCTGCAGGTTCGCCTTCCACCTTTCTGGCCCCAGAACCCGCAAGTTTGGTTCCACCAGGTCGAGGCGCAATTTTGCCTAGCCCGCATCACGTCGGAGACGACGCTCTACTACCATGTTGCCTCAAGCCTGCCTCCTGACGTTTCCGGTGAGCTCTCCGACGTTCTCTCCGCCCCCATGGGTGCCACACAATATCAGCACCTGAAAACCAAGGTGCTGGAGAGATTTATGCCGTCGGACCGCACCCGCCTCCAGCACCTCCTTACCGGGGAAGACCTTGGCGACCGGCGCCCCTCCCAGCTTCTCGGGGAGCGCGACATCCCCAACCACTCAGCGTTGCTTCGAGAGCTTTTCCTCCAACGCCTTCCCCAGCCCATCCGCCTCGTCCTTGTGGCGGCCGGTGACGTCACCCTCGACCGCCTGGCTGAGCTCGCAGCTAGATAACGTTCATGAGGACACCTCCCCGTCCGTCCCTGCTGTTTTGCCGCCAAGAGACCCAGCGATTTCGCGCCTTGAGGCCCGTCTCGAGGAGCTTGCCGCCTCAGTCGCCGCACTCCGGAGCCGACCTCTGGAGACCCGTCCGTCTCGTCTTGATCATCGCGCTCTTTCGCGCTCACGTCAAGCTCGGAGTCCCAGCCCTACATCTCTCTGCTGGTACCACAGGCGTTTTCGCCACCGGGCCACGAAGTGTACACCGCCCTGTTCGTGGCCGGGAAACGCCCGCCGGGATCACTAACGGTGGCGTGTGGTTCCCCCAGTCATTCCAGCCGCCTGTTCATGGTCACTGACAAGTTCTCCGGCACCCGGTTTCTTATCGACACGGGCGCGAAAATCAGCGTGGTTCCACCGACTAAGGCAGATCGTTCCAAGCCATCAGGACTGTCGTTCCGTGCTGCCAACGCTTCGTCTATACCCACGTATGGGCTACGATCTCTCACCCTCGACTTCGGCCTACGCCGCACTTTTCGATGGGTCTTCGTCATCGCAGACGTGGTTCGCCCGATCATCGGCTCAGACTTCCTCTCCTACTTCGACTTAGACGTCAGCGTGCGGCATCGTCGCCTTACCGACGGTCTGACTCATCTCTCCATATCGGGAGTCTCGTCCGACCTTGCTCCCATGGGCATTCGCACGCTGGTACCTTCCTCTCAGTTCGAAAAAGTGTTGGCGGATTTCCCGGAGCTCACTAAGCCATGCAACCTCACTCAGGCGCCTAAACATACTGCGGCACACCACATCGTCACCCGGGGTGCACCCGAAGCTGCTCGACCGCGCCGCTTGTTTGGAGACCGTCTAGCTATCGCCAAACGCGAGTTTGACCACATGCTGGAGCTCGGCATTATACGCCCGTCGTCCAGCGCGTGCGCATCTCCGCTGCATCCAGTGCCCAAGCGTGATCCCGGTGACTGGCGTCCCTGCGGCGAATATCGGGCATTGAATGCCAACACTGTCCACGACAGCTATCCGCTGCCCCACATCCAGGACTTTACATCGCGCCTCGCCGGCTGCGCTATTTTTAGCAAAGTTGATCTGGTTAAGGCGTATCACCAAATTCCCATTGAACCCGCCGACATACCTAAGACCGCCATCACGACGCCCTTTGGTTTGTTTGAGTACGTCCGGATGCCTTTTGGACTACGCAATTCGGCTCAAACCTTCCAGCGGTTCATGGCTGAGATCACGTGGGGCCTACCGAGTGTATTCGCGTACCTTGACGATGTCCTCATCGCTAGCCCTACACCTCATGATCATGAGCAAGACCTACGTGCTTTGTTCAAGCGTCTACAGCACTACGGCCTGGTAGTTGTGAATGCCTCCAAGGGTGTTTTAGGTGCTTCTGAGCTCGAGTTTTTGGGTCATCACATATCCTCAGTGGGTATGTGCCCTCTCGCGTCCCACGTCCAGACCATCGAGAATTTTCCCCTGCCCACAACCCTGCGCCTCCTGCGACAATTCCTGGGGCTGGTTAATTTCTTCCGCCGCTTTATCCCGCACTGTGCAGAGCTACTACGCCCGCTCACCGACCTCCTCCGGTCAACCGCTGGCCCGTCCTCCGCAATCTCTTGGTCATCAGAAGCCCAGGCCGCCTTTACTGCCGCGAAGCAGGCAGTCGCTAACGCCGTGCTTCTAGTCCATCCGCGCAACGACGCCCCTAGGAGATTGATGGTGGACGCCTCCAGCGTGGCCATCGGAGCCGTCTTACAGCAGTACATTAACTCCGAGTGGAGACCATTGTCTTTTTACTCTCGGAAGCTACTTCCTGCTGAGACCCGCTACAGCGTCTTCGGTCGAGAGCTCCTAGCCATCTACTCCGCTATCCAACACTTTCGGCATTTTGTAGAAGGATGCAAGTTTCAAGTGCTAACCGATCATAAACCGCTGGCATATGTGTTCCGGACTAATTCATCGAAGTACGTGTCACGTGAACTCCGTCAGCTCGCTTATATCTCGGAGTTTACTACCGACATTCGGCATGTGCAAGGTGCAGCCAACACCGCCGCTGACGCCCTCTCTCGTATAGTCGCGGTAGACGCTCCATCTTCCACCGTCGACTGGGCCGCATTCTTTTCTGCCCAGCAGAATGACGATGAGCTCGCCGCTTTTCGAGCGAACCCTCGTTCACTCCGATTACGGCTTGTGCCCCATCCTTGCTCGCCTGAGCCCTTGTGGTGCGATGTTTCAACGGACTTTCCTCGCCCTTTTGTTCCGGCTTCACTACGTCGCCCTATCTTCCATTCTCTCCATGACATATGCCATCCAGGCATTCGGACTGCTCAGCGCCTTCTCACCCAGCGCTATGTTTGGCCCGGAATCAACGCTGATATGCGTGCTTGGACGCGCCGGTGCCTACCCTGTCAGTCCACCAAGATGTCGACATACCAAGACACCTTCCCAAGCCTTTCTACCCCTGGCCGTCGTTTCGACCATGCTCATATCGGCATCGTGGGCCCTCTACCCATCTCTCGAGGCTACCGCTATATCTTGACCATAGTCGACCGCTTCACTCGCTGGCCGGAGGCAGTCCCCATTCCTGACATCACCGCAGAGACTGTTTCGCGCGCCTTCATTTCGGCGTGGGTATCTCGGTTTGGTTGTCCTGGCACTGTGACAACCGACCGTGGACGCCAGTTTGAGTCCTCCCTGTTTGCTTCCCTTAATAATATTCTCGGCGCCAGGCATTGCCGTACCACTGCATATCACCCGTGTGCTAACGGCATGGTGGAACGCCTTCACCGCCAATTGAAGGCCGCCCTCGCTGCTCGCCTCAATTGCGCCTCCTGGGTCGACTCCTTTCCCCTTGTGCTGCTTGGTCTAAGGGCCGTCATCCGAGAAGACTTACAGTGCTCAGCTGCAGAGCTCGTGTATGGAAGTGCTTTGCGTCTTCCAGGCGACTTCTTTACATCCCAGCAGCTTCCAGCCCAGCCCCAAGAATTCCTCCAACGCCTGCTGGATTGCGTTCAAGACCTCCGGCCTACTCCCCCACGTCCGTCCCGCCACCATACCATTTTCGTACACCCCGACCTGGCCACTTCGACCCACGTTTTTGTGCGCCGCGACGCTGTCCGAGCTCCACTCACACCGGCTTACGACGGACCTTTCCGCGTTCTCCGCCGCACCGCGAAAACCGCCACCATCCTCCAAAACGGCCGCGAAGACACCGTCAGTCTAGACCGCCTTAAACCGGCTTAAACCGCTGGAACGACTCCCAGCGCCGCCTGACCTAGTGCTCGAGTGCCATCGCCGGCCCTCCGTCCGTTTCGACTTCCAGTCTAGGCGGGGGGCCCTGTAGCACCCTCTCTTGGGCGGCGCCGACAACCCGGCTAGCGCGCGCCACCCTGCAAAGAGAATAAAGACGGCACCTGGTCGTGGCTCGTGCAGCCACTGCTTGCAGTTCTGTTCTGGTGCCGGCCCGTAGCAGTGGTCTCGTTTCCTTCGCTCCTGAGGCGTTAAGCCTACAGGATCAAAAACCAAACAAAACAAGTGAGCCGACGGCGTTCCATAATACAACATTTTGGGCGAGTTGGTTACCTACATTCATTATTACAGCGCAAAGACGGCACAGAACTAGAAGGGGACACAACAGCGCTGTTGTGTCCCCTTCTTGTTCTGTGCCGTATTTGCGCTGTAATAATGAACGACGGCGTTCATAGAGTTCATTGGCGTTGACAACTTTGCAAACTCCGTTCATTTTCACGAAATGAAAGGCGCAAAACCGGCTCCGTGTGTCAGTGGAGACCTCAATCTCGCTTTTCGCTTTGTATATCTTGGATTAGCTGGGCTAATCCATATTAACTTTTTCGGCCCGCTGCTACGTTCATCGCGTTTTAGGAATACGCCTTTGGTTCCTTGCTGACGCACGTTCCTCCGCTGGTTGAAGGCAGTGCTTGCAGTCAGCATCGATCATTTTTGTCGCCTGGTGCTATGAGAAATTCAGGGAATTCAGGTTGCCAAATAAATTATTGGACATCAGGATGTCACTTATACAAATGATGACCTCCTTGGTAGCTACTAAAAAATCAAATGCGTCACAATTATTACATTCAAAACAATAAAAACTAATTAAAAACAGGACAGATTCATTATTTGTGTTGGCGTGAAGCGCGGGCATCGGCGCGGACTCATGTGTGTTGCAAAGAGAGAGAGAAAGCACTTTATTTGCACCCGTCAGAGAGTATGGGTGATGGGTGAGACGCAGCTCCCCTTTCACCATCTGCCTCCCCCCCTAAACGTCAGCCGGAATGAGTTGACTTCCGGCGGCGGCCTGGGCATGACCGATGACTTGTCGCTGTACTTGTTCTTGCTGGCTATGGAGGGAGGATTCCCATGACTCTCTGTTTCCATGCCGACCATTTAGTGCTGGGCAAGCCCACTGCATGTGATTTTGGGTCGCTATGTCTTCACAGTTTTTGCAAATTGAAGAGTGCACCTCAGAATGCCATTTGTGTAGGACATACGGGTTTGGAAAAGTACCCGTCTGCAGTTTTCGCCAGATTACTTCTTCCTTCTTTGTGAGAGATGTATGGGGGGGAGGCAGGGGTCTCCTCCCCATTCTGTAGTGTTCTAGAATTTCACTGTAAGTGATTAAGTGTCGCTTTTTGGACAGGGAGTATTCTGCCTGCGCTGGGGCCCTGTGTTTGAGTGCTCGGGCGACCTCGTTGGCGATCTCGTTCCCTGTGAGTCCACTATGGGCGGGTGCCCATATTATGCTAACTAGGTCGTTAAGTACGTTCTCCTTGCCTGCTTTCAGAATTTTGCCGGCCTCTTTGGACACTTGACCGTTGTCATAGGCTTTGATTGCAGTTTTAGAATCGGTGATGATAATTCTAGTTGATGGGTTTGTGATTGCCAGGGCAATCGCCGCCATCTCTGCCTCCTCTGGTGAAGAGTGTCTTACGCTACAGCCTGAGATTAGCTCGCCTTTGTCGCTCACTACTACTGCAGCGTAGTGGCCTTCTGGGTACTCTGCCGCATCGGTGTACACAACCCCTTGTTTTTGGAGGAGGGAGCTTTGGAGTCTTTGGACTGTGCTTCTCCTGCGTTCCTCGTTGTGTATGGGGTGCATGTTTCTTGGGATGGGGGGTATTCATAATTTGTTGGCAATCTCTTTGGGGATGGTGGTTATCCCCTCTCGTGATTCTGGGTTTTGGTAGCCCAGTTTCCAAAGGATGGATCTGCCCGTTTTGCTGCCAGTTAGTCTGACATATTGTGCCGTGAGTTTAGCCTCGCACATTTCCTCTAGTGTGTTCGACACTCCTAGGTGGAGGATCGTCTCGGTTGATGTGCACGCTGGTAAACCTAGGGCAGTTTTTACACCTTTCCTGATGAGAATGTCTACCTTGTCTCTCTCTGCTTTAGTTGTCTTTAGGTACGGGATAGCGTAGGTGATTCGGCTAATAATGAAAGAATGAACAAGCCTAAGTAGGTTCGCCTCCTTCATCTCCGCGTGTTTGTTTGCTATCCTCTTGAGAAGCCTGCATGTTTGGTTGGTCGTGACTTCAAGTCGGTTTATTGTTTCGCTGTTTCTCCCATTTTGTTGTATCCACATACCCAGTTTCCTGATCTTGTCCACCCTTGGGACCGGGGTGTTGTTGACCAGGAGCTGGATATTAACCTGCTGCTGGCTCATGATTAGCATCTCCGACTTTTCCGGTGAGCATTTTAGCCCTATGGGTCTCAGATAGCTTTCCGTTTCCCATATTGCCCTTTGTAGGGTGTCTTCTATTTGCCCATCGCTCCCCCCTCTGTCAACCCAAAGGGTGAGGTCATCAGCGTAGAGAGTTTGGCAGAGGCCCTCTAGCTTTCTGAGTCGTTCTGGCAGCCCGATCATTGCAATGTTAAAAAAAATAGGAGCACCGATCCCTGCGGTGTTCCCTTGTTGCCTAGCATAATGTTTTTTTCTTATTGTGCCCCCGATTTCTATGTTTACCGTTCGGTCCGTGAGGAAGCTTTTGATATAGTTGTATAGCTTGAGTCCTACATTTAGGTGATTGAGGTGCGACAGGATCACTTGGTGTTTGACGTTGTCAAACGCTTTGCTAACGTCAAGCCCCACTATGACTCTCGAGTCGCTAGTCTTCCTTTCCAATACTTGTTCTTTGATTTGTAGCATGACATCGTTTGTGGACAGTTGTCTGAATCCGACCATGCTGTCTGGGTAGAGTTCCTTACCTTCCAAGTATCCGTTGAGCCTATTCTGTATGACGTGCTCCATGAGCTTGTCTACACAGGAGGTTAACGATATTGGCCTAAGGTTCTCAAGTATGAGTTCTTTTCCAGGTTTGGGGATGAGGACTAGATTTGCTGTTTTCCACTCCCCGGGTATCTCCCCCTGTTCCCAACACTTTTGAATGAATGCTGTTAGTTGCTGGAAGGAGTCGTCATCGAGATTTCTAAGCATCTTATTGCTGATCCCATCTGGGCCAGCCGCAGTTTTTCCGCGGCGCTTGTTTAAGGCCGCTTGGACCTCTCTTATGGAGATTGGTTGGTCTAGCTACTCGTTGTTTTCGCCGCTATAGTCGGGCAATGTTTCGGTGTTTGTTTCCCCTATGTACCTCTATTTTATCTGGTTGATCATATCCTCCTCCTCCGATCCCTGGAAATTGTGGGTTAGCCTTTGCATTTTTCTCCTGGTCTCAGCTTTGGTGCTGCCTGGGTCCAGGAGGTGTCGCAATAGTTACCAGGTGGTGACGGAGCTTAATTGGCCGTCTAGTCTATCGCAGATGTCGTTCCAGTGTTGTCTATTTAGTGTTTGGGCATGGCTCTCAATTTCCTTGTTGAGAGCAGCTATTCTCCTTCTCAGGTTACTGTTGCCCCTTTTTTGGGCGAGCTCGGTTCCTGCCTCTTTTTTCTTTTGCCACAGTTGTCTCATGTGGCTGTCAACCCAGTTTTGTTCCTCATCTAATTCCACTTCCTCCTCAGCTGCTTTGCACGCCTGCTTGATGCCATTGGCCCATTCAGCTATGTCGGTGATCTCCCCGCAACCCCCTCCGTTGGCGCGGAAGGACTGCCAATTGATGGATTTGAGGGTTTTCTATTCCCGTTTGATGTTGACTTCGTTTTGGATAACGATCTCTATGATTCTGTGATCACTGCCTAGGTTCTCTCTCGTGTTGTGCCATGTAGCCTCAACGTCCACTCCTATCATGGCCAGGTCGGGGGAGGTGTCGTATGAAACGCTGTTCCCCTGCCTCGTCGGTGCGAGCGGATCGTTAAGGAGGGTTAAATTGCACTGTGTCATGGCGTCCCATACTTCCCTCCATTTTATCTGAGAGTGGTTGTATCCCCATGCTTGGTGTGGCGCATTAAAATCTCCTACTATTACGAGACGCTGCTGACCTTGTGCCAGTGCTTGCGCTTTGGCAAAGACCTCCCTGAAGCCGCAGCCTTTCCTAAATTTAGGAGAGCTGTAGACGTTCAAGACTAGCAGGCTGCGTTCTTTCCGCCTCTGCGGTATAATCTCCGTTAACACATAGTCAATCTGCGTGCATCCTACCTCATGCTGCATGACAATGATATTTCTCTTCACCAGGGTAGCAGCCTGCGTGTTTGGCGACTGGCCTGGGTACGTTTTGTATCCGCTCAGTTTAGCGTTTTTCCCACATTCTTGCAGCGCGATGATGTCGGGACCATCGCGTCCCGCAAGGTAGGCTTGGAGAACGTTTCTTTTTTTTGTAAAGCCCCTACAGTTCCATTGCCATATTGTGTTTGCCCTATAGTGTTGAGTCTGGCCATGATTCAACCGCAGAAGGATTTGTTTTTGCTGTTCTGCCAGTTGGTCAATTCCAGTTCCCATTGGAATAACTAGTTGGCTGAGCTGGACGGAAAGTTAATCTATCCTCTCCGCGTTACGCTGGGTAGCTATGGCCGCCTTTTGTACTACCTCCTTAGTTGCTGCATGTCTGCCTCAAGTTTGTCTGCCCTGCCCTCGGTCTTCGTAAGGCCCGAACCGGTCTTTTTAACTCGTTTTTTCTTTGGCGGTGCAGGTACCTCTGGCTCGGATTCGGACGACTTATCTTCCATGGCCTCCTGATGCGCTTCCGGTTGTCTGAGTTGAGCTTTGAGCTCAGTGTTCTCCCTTTGCAACTCGATAATGTGATTACGGAGCTCCTGCATCTGAGCCTGTGTTTGCTCCTGGTAAAGTTTCCATTGCTCCTGTTGCTGTTTCATCATTTCGTGTTGTTGTTTCATTTGCACTTTGAGCTCCCTCACTATGTCTGAGTCATGGGAATTCCCCGCTTCCCAGCCTACCTTTTTGGTGGGTGGTGCCCCTTGCTTCTTGGGCGGGGTTGGGGTGGCCTGCTGCGGTAGCCTCGGAAAGGATGTAGACCGGCGTCGCTCCTTGCTCGTGGCCCGCGTCTTGCTCGCGTCCCGCCTGCTGCGATGCTCTGGTAGTTTCTTCTCCTCCTCCTCCTGCTGCTGGAGCTTCTCCCATTGTCGTTTCTTAACGATATATGGGGTTCTGAAGATCTCCTTGCAGGTTCTGTCGCCGGTGGGGTGTGGCTGGCCACACAGCTTGCAGGTGGGGTTGCAGTCGTGTCCCTCGGTTGGGTTGGGGATGCCGCAGCCTCTGCACTTCTCCTCGTTGCTCTCGCATACGTCGGATCGGTGTCCCAGGTCTCCGCACTTATTACATACGTCGTACTTTTTCTTGTACAGATAACAGTTCAAGATGGCACCTAGACACTTAATTTTCCTCGGTACCTCCTTGGTGGTGAATGTGAGCATGAAACGAACGCTTATAGAGTGTAATGGCTCGATCGGATCGATTCCGCAAAGCCGCTCTTAGATACATAGAGAGTAGCCATAAGTGTTTAGTGCTAGGTCGTAGGATGTTTACAGAGAGGCGCAAAGTCCTTCGATGGATGGATGGATGGATGGATGGATGAATACGGCTGAACCCTTTAAATCGGGCGGTGGCTCAAGCCACCTAGCCATGTCTTGTGTACTCCTGTCTTGCTTTTAGCCACCAATCGTATAGCCTTCGCTTGGTTACTTCTACCCTCTTAAAATCTACTTTCCCTTCACTATCTCTAAACCCGAATGCCTTGGGTAAGTCAGCCCCGCTGCTTTCCACTGTAGGGTGAAGCCCTTTACAGAAAAGTATCAAGTGTTCAGCCGTTTCCTCCTCATCTCCGCAAGCAATGCGCAAAGTGTCTATCTCGTGGTACCTGACTCTATACGTCTTAGTCCGCAAAACTCCAGTCCTGGCCTCAAACAACAAAGAGCTTCCCTTACAATTATCATAGATATTTTCTTTGGCAATTTCCTGTTTAAAGGTCCGGTATGTTCCCAGTGCCGATTTCGTCAGCATCCCTGTTTTCCACAGAGCTCTCTCTGTTTCTTTAACCTTTTTCTTAACAGATAATTGCTGATTTGCCCCCTTACTGCTGTCCAGATATTTGCTTGTCAGTTTTCTAGTTCGATTTCTCCATTTCGTGTCAACATTCTTTTTATACAGGTATATGAAAACTTTCCTAGCCCACTGCTTTTCCTCCATTTTTCTCAATCGTTCCTCAAATGATATCTTACGGCTAGCCTCTCTGCTCTCGAAAGACGCCCATCCCATATCACCCTGTACCGCCTGATTTGGTGTATTGCCATGTGCTCCCAAAGCTAACCTCCCTACTCCCCGTTGTTTAATTTCTAATCTTGCTTGAACATCTGGCCTCATACATAGGACCGCATTACCGAAGGTCAGGCTAGGGACCATCACCCCTTTCCAGATCCCTCTTACCACTTCATACCTATTGTAATTCCACAGTGCCCTATTTTTCATGACAGCTGCATTCCTACTAGCTTTATTCATTAGATATTTTTCATGCTCTGTCAGATACTCAGCACTGTTATTTATCCGCACCCCAAGATACTTGTTCTCATTCACTACTTTTAGCACGAACTCCTGTATTCTATGCTCGCCGCCCTCTTCATTAAATATCATGACTGCAGATTTTTCCTTCCTATACTTGAAGCCTAATCTATCTCCCTCTGTACTGCTCTGTACTGCATATGTCTAACAACTTCTGCAAGTCTTCCTTGTTGTCTGCCATTATCACTATATCGTCCGCGTATATTAGTCCCGGTAATGACTGTTTAATCCATTCCCCTTGCAAAAAGCAGCCAGTGCCTCTGGTGGCGTTTTTGTTTTACTTGATTTACAGTGCTTTTATCAAGGGCAAAAATACTGGTTTTGTTAATGTAATTTAAAACACA
The DNA here is from genome assembly GCF_052857255.1 of Amblyomma americanum. Classification (NCBI taxonomy): domain Eukaryota; kingdom Metazoa; phylum Arthropoda; class Arachnida; order Ixodida; family Ixodidae; genus Amblyomma; species Amblyomma americanum. Next base: position 50,590,038 of record NC_135500.1, read on the forward strand.
AAAACTTGACAAAACGTATCTCTAGTTATTAACCCAATTTGCATTATATTTACTCTTTGTCCAATCATCAAGCTCGCACAAAGTGATGTCATATTCGCTGCTAAAAACCGCCACTGCATGGTGACACCGTCAGCGCCACGAATTTGTTTTTGCGAGCTAATTAAAATATTAAAAACCACAGTATACGCGATACGACCGATGTTAATAGCATCACTATAACTCAATCTATGCAACCAATAGGCAAAACAATGCACTGAAAATGTGTTTCGGGGCCCCTTCAAGCGCCCCGCCGCGGTGGCTCAGTGGTTAGGGCGCTCGACTACTGATCCGGAGTTCCCGGGTTCGAACCCGACCGCGGCGGCTGCGTTTTTATGGAGGAAAAACGCTGAGGCGCCCGTGTGCTGTGCGATGTCAGTGCACGTTAAAGATCCCCAGGTGGTCGAAATTATTCCGGAGCCCTCCACTACGGACCTATTTGTTCCTCTCTTCTTTCACTCCCTCCTTTATCCCTTCCCTTACGGCGCGGTTCAGGTGTCCAACGATATATGAGACAGATACTGCGCCATTTCCTTTCCACCAAAAACCAATTATTATTATTATTATTATTATTAAGCAGACGACGCAGCGGAGGCCCCACCTACAGCTGCCATTGCGCTTGCGCGCTAGTTCTTCAGGCGCCCGCGAGAGGCGCTACCCGGAGCGCTGGCCACGCAGAGCGGTGCAAGTGTTCAAGGTACAAGTGGACGACCGTGTACTTCATAACATGTGTAGTATGTGTCCGTGGTGTTCCTGTAACTGCTCTTACAAAAGCCTGTGAACGGGCTGCAGTGTATGCGGTAGCGATTGCGAGGAACTCGGAGTAGGTAATCCCATTTTATTTCTCCCCCATCCCTCATCTAAAGTCGAGCCGTGCTCCTGTTACAGGTCCGTCGCTCTTGGCGCTGTTAGGCCCGACTACTGATAATGGCTGACAACAAGGAAGACCTGCAGAAGTTGTTAGACATATGCAGTACAGAGGGAGATAGATTAGGCTTCAAGTATAGTAAGGAAAAATCTGCAGTCATGACATTTAATGAAGAGGGCGGCGAGCATAGAATACAGGAGTTCGTGCTAAAGGTAGTGAATGAGTACAAGTATCTTGGGGTGTGGATAAATAACAGTGTTGAGTATCTGACAGAGCATGAAAAATATGTAATGAATAAAGCTAGTAGGAATGCAGCTGTCATGAAAAATAGGGCACTGTGGAATTACAATAGGTATGAGGTGGTAAGAGTGATCTGGAAAGGGGTGATGGTCCCTAGCCTGACCTTCGGGAATGCGGTCCTGTGTATGAGGCCAGATGTTCAAGCAAGGCTGGAAATAAGGCAACGGGGAGTAGGGAGGTTAGCTTTGGGAGCACATGGCAATACACCAAATCAGGGGGTACAGGGTGATATGGGATGGGCGTCTTTCGAGAGCAGAGAGGCTAGCAGTAAGATAGCATTTGAGGAACGATTGAGAAGGATGGAGGAAAAGCGGTGGGCTAGGAAAGTTTTCAGATACCTGTATATAAAGAATGTTGACACGAAATGGAGAAAGCGAACTAGAAAATTGACAAGCAAATATCTGGACAGCAGTAAGGGGGCAAATCAGCAATTATCGGTTAAGAAAAAGGTTAAAGGAACAGAGAGAGCTTTGTGGAAAACAGGGATGCTGACGAAATCGGCACTAGAAACATACCGGACCTTTAAACAGGAAATTGTCAAAGAAAATATCTATGATAATTGTAGGGGAAGTTCTTTGTTGTTTGAGGCCAGGACTGGAGTTTTGCGGACTAAGTAGTATAGAGTCAGGTACCAGGAGATAGACACTTTGTGCACTGCGTGCGGAGAGGAGGAAACAGCTGAACACTTGATACTTTTCTGTAAAGGGCTTCACCCTACAGTGGAAGGCAGCGGGGCTGACTTACCCAAGGCATTGGGGTTTAGGGATAGTGAACGGGAAGTGGATTTTAAGAGGTTAGAAGTAACCAAGCGGAGATTATCCGATTGGTGGCTAAAAGCAAGACAGGAGTAAAATTTCACAAGACATGGCTAGGTGGCTTGAGCCACCGCCCGATGTAAAGGGTTCAGCCGTATCCATCCATCCATCCATCCTACTGCTGACACTACGTTCTTCCCAATGCTTTCACAAGCCATGGCAACCGCTGTTGATCGGTGTTTTAGTGGACTAGTAATTTTAGTCGACATCTTCCGCACTCGTCACTGAGTGGCCGACGTCGCGAGGCAAGTGTTTTGTGAGCCGTTCTGTAGCACGTGCTTTGCGCCATGTTTCGGCATAGTCTGCGCATGTTTTATCCGGGATTGTGACTGGCTGTACTACATGTCGCACGTAGAGCGGTGCCCCACTCGTAGTTTTCCGCCGTCGGAGGGCTCAGCCCTTACGCGCCGTGCGATCGGTTAGCCGACCTGAGGAAAGACGCTCGCTGCTTTGGCAGCAGGCGCTGCACTATGGATCCTGCATTGTGCACTTCAAAGTGGGGTTGGCCTGGTGTCTTTTTGTGCTGGGAACCGTTCTGTGAACTGTAAGCGGAATTGCTGAATACCGTGGTGCATAGCTCTTGGACATTGTTGTTGCTGTGTTGCCTAAACTACAAAGCATTGGGAAAAGGCAGTGTTTGCTCTCGCATAACTAGGAGCTATGTCCCCAAAACTGTTTGATCAGAAAAATGTCTTGTGAGCAGGCAGTAGGTCGTGCTAATGGTTCGACAGGAAATTGACTGGCTAGTCACAAACTGTCATGTGCAGACGGCAGCTTTATAGATACAGCCAGCCTCAAATTGGCTGATGCTTAACATAACGTGGTGCTGCATGGTTTTGCTGCTGCTGCTTTTCGACCTATGGAAGCGCCATATTTTGAGTTGTGTCAACTTTTATTAATCTTTTGTGGGGCTGTTGGCACATAATGACAAGGACAACCAAAGCGAAGGAGACTGGGACGCAGCGCTGCGAACAGCCTACTTCACCTTTTTGTTCTGCTACTGTCGCCTTTTCATTTGTGTTTGTGAGTGGTACTGCAGTGACATTGAAAAATGTTGCATAAGAAGTAAATATTGTGAAGTTAGAAACATACTTTCAGTGTTTTACATTCGCACTGACTGCATCTGTAATGACGCAGTTGTGGACCTGTTGCATCATTTCTGCACCTTGCACCCATGACATTGTTGCTGTTGTTGATATTGTTCTCATCTTTGTTTGTGGTGTACTGCTCTCATTGTGCATATTTATTTTATGTCTGCTCTACAGAAGTCAAGAAAAAACAGTGTGGTGATGACCTTGTCTTATGTGCATTGTTTTGTGGTGACTGAATACATTCGTTATTTTATAATGATCCACTCTACGCTCTTTGTTATGATTTAAATGCTGAGGCTCTTATAGGTTCTGAAGAATGTTCCCGTGTGCTTTAGCTCGTTGCATCTATTATTTGAGCTTGCTATGTACGGTTGTTTCTAGTTCTCCAGAAAGCAAAAATTTATTGATGAGTAATGGGTGATCTGATTCTACCAAAGGGAGCTGGTTACTCCAATATATAGTGGCTAGTGAAACAGTAAAACATTTTGTTGCTGTAGTTCCCCAGAAATATTGCACTGTAACCACACCCTCCACAACTCTTTGATTGAATTCTGTTGATCCAGAGCCGTGGTGCTTATTACCGTGTTAGCATTAGAAGGATGTGTGCAAGAGGAAACGGCGGCCGCCATCACACGTAATGTGTCGCATGATGCAGTCCAAACGTCATCACTACTATTGGTTGCAAGAGGTTGCTTGGGAAGAGCAACCAAGCCGGGGCAGGGGTGCATTGCTTAATCTGTACCACTGCGCTCGGTGTGGAATGATCATTCTCAGTGGTCTATGAATGTAAAGTTCCGGAGATATGGCCATTAGCTGCAACCGAGTCTGCAGCAACAGACTGCGCTAATGTATGCAAGCTATTCACTGAGGATTGTGTGAAATTTTTTTCAGCTGTGTCATTGTGGAGCCTGGATTGAATGAACTGTTCACTGAATTGAAATGACAGCAGGATGGCAGCCCCCACAGACTGGAAGACCATCCCGGCGTATGCAGCCCACCTGGCTACCCTTCTCCCACTGAGGCCCCTCGCTGCAAGGCTGATCAAGGAGCTGCGCTCGCTTCGCTCACCGCTCACCAGGACTCGCATCTGTCTGCCGCTTCACTGCACTGCCGTAAGACACTGTTGTGATATTTTTTCTCCAGAGACTCCAAAAATAGTGATTGATTTTTTTTTTTAAATTTGGCCCCTGTTCTAGCTCTTTATCAGATGCAAGCTGTGCGTGTGTCTCGCATGCATATGACTGGTACAATTGCACTCGGAATTGCGCCACTTTGATAAAAACGCAACTTCTTGAGACATACTGCACAAACCACAGTGAAGAGACGACAATTGCGCCACTTTGCACTGGAACGGCCAGAACGACTTCCGCATCTGTGCTCCAGCAGCGGTCGCGAACAGAGCGATCATTCGTTTTTCGAAAAGAAAATGCAGCCGTTCATATTCCGCGCGGTGGACGCCTTCCACGCAGTTTCTAATAATTTTCGTGCTCTTTTAGGCATTTCCAGCAAGTGGTAGCGCGCGTGCGGCCACTCCCGAGTCCCGGTTGTCGTCGCTGCTGGCTCCAAGGAACTGAATGGGGTTGAGTGGGACGAGCAGCGTGGTCAAGCGCGCCGCTTTTCACGCACATAACATTGAAAGGGAGGCTGAGGGCATTGCGAGCAAATTCGATATTAATGGGGCGCTGAGCCATGCTGACTCTCAGGGCATGGCGGATTTAGAATAAAGATAGATTGGAACAGTTTTAGGTTTACAAGCCCGTGGCTGATTGTGGCTCTCTGGGTCAGCGGTGACTCTGATTATGTTACCGCCTCGATCGGACGGTGCATTTCGTAGCATTTTCGCCCGTGATGAGTGTCGGTGCGGCGATGTATAGTTCGATTTGAAACATTTGAAAATTTCAGGTTAATTGTTGAAGCCTGTATACTTTTTTACGACTGTTACCACTGTTAAAAAACGTGCAATGCCTGTTACAAAGATTTTCATTCATTTGTAGTGTGGTAATCTTCATCGATATAACCACTGACATGCGTCGCGTGCTGCCGCTCTCAAGGACGAAGAAGTTGTTCGCTGCCTTGCTCTTTCGCCACGCCTGACGCTTCGCTGCGAGTCTCCCCTGAGCGGCTGGAATCATCTGGGTTCACCGAATAAACACACCCCTACAATTGGTGCAGGTGCTGCTGGGTACGTTCCCGTCCACCCTGGAACTAAGAAGCCGCACGTTACCCTCTGCTTCCAGCATGCCGGATGACACTGCCACGACATCGTCGCCCCTCCCAACCACCGTGCTGTGTTCTGGAGCTCTACGGCAGCGTGATCCGTGCTTCTTCAGTGGCACAGCCGACCAGGACGTCGACGATTGGTTGGCGGCATATGAGCGCGTCAGTAGCTACAACAGATGGGACGACGCTATCAAGCTAAGCAATGTAATCTTTTATCTGACTGACGTGGCGAACCTCTGGTTTCGCAACCATGAGGCAGACCTGCCATCTTGGTCTGCATTTAAAAAGAATTTTGCAGAAGTGTTCGGCCGCCCTGCAGTTCGCAAGCTCCGGGCAGAACAACGCTTGCGTGAGCGCACTCAGCAAGTCGATGAGTCGTTCACTAGTTATATAGAGGACATCGTGGACCTATGCAAGCGTGTCGATCCGCTAATGACTGAAGCGGATAAGATCGAGAACATCATGAAAGGCATCTCTGACGACGCGTGCCAAATGCTCTGGGTAAAAAATCCTGCCACGGTGAGTGACGTGATCAAGCTTTGCCAGAGCTACGACGTGCTTCGTAAGAAGCGCGCTTCTACCCGGCGGTCCGGTGTTAGAGACGACGCCATCTCTACACTTGCGCTGGGCGGTTCTACCCCATCAGAGGACAGCCCTTTACTTCAGCAAATCAAAGCCTTCGTTCGAGAAGAGGTCGCCCGCCAGCTATCGCTGGTCCCTCAGTTACAGGATAGTGGCCGCCTTGTTCCTGACATGGCTCCGTCTTTGGCCCCTACCATACGGCGTGCCGTTCAAGATCACATCGCTGACGTTCTTCCTCCCAGCTCCATGCTCCCGCCCAGCCCTGTGCTGCCGCCCAGCCCCGTGCCAGCGCAAGTAACGGCACCACTGACTTACGCCCAAGTTGCGGCCAGGCCGCTCATGCCATCAGCATCTCTTTCCTACCAGGCCGCTCCTTCCAACCTTCCTTCGCCTTTGCCTGGGTCTGCATTCCATGTCCCTATTCCAAGGGTACGCCAACGCCCTACGAACCCTTGGCGTACCGCGGACAACCGACCAATCTGCTACTCTTGCGGGCTGCCGGGCCATGTCGCACGCCTTTGCCGCCAACGCCTTCCACCTTCTCGACCTGAACTATGGAACTACTCCTACAATACAGACCAGCCCTCGCCGAGAAATCCGCCCAGTTCCGAATTTGTATCTCGTGACAATCAAACGTACACAGCTCGCCGATCACCTTCCCCTCGTCGCCGTTCCCCGTCCCCACTCCGACGTTCTACCGGCACCGTTGAGGGAAACTAACAGTCGCAGTTCCCGGGGCAAGAACTGCGCTTGGTTCGAACTCTTCAAGTCCTCGGTGTTCTCCCACTAACGTAATTCAAGTGTTTGTCGACGGCGTCGCAGTACTCGCTCTAGTCGACACGGGCGCTGCCGTATCAGTCATCAGTGAAGCTCTTTGCCGTCGTCTTCGTAAGGTGACCACCGCACTTTCCGACTTTTCGCTTCGCACCGCCTCATCACAGCGCATTCATCCCTCAGCGGCGTGCACGGCCCGTGTTCTCATCGAAGACGTCTTATACACCATCGAGTTTATTGTACTGTCTCGCTGCTCACACGACATCATCCTGGGCTACGATTTCCTTTCCACTCATCATGCCGTTATTGACTGCGCCCGCGCGGAAGTTTCCTTTTTACCTCTTTGTGATACCGTCTTGTGTGACGTCCCTACCCGGCCTGCAAAACTCCTCGTCGCCAGTGACACAGACATTCCTCCATTTTCTGCTGCCCTCGTTCCACTCTCCTGTGAAAGCGTTATTAGTTCGACTGTCTTCTTCACACCTTCCGACGCCGCTTCACGCCATCCCTGCCTCCTGCTTCCATTTGCGGTCCTCAAGATCGAAGATGGCCTTAGTGCAATGTACGTCTCAAATCCATTTTCGTGCCCGTCCGTCCTGCTACGCGGCGAGTGTCTCGGTCGTATTGAAGAACTTGATCCCGCGCTTGTAAATACTCTTCCTGCAACGCCTACTTCATTAGACGTTAATGTGCTCAGCTCTTGCGATACAGCGACCGCTTCGACACCACCCGATGTTCTTCAACAAGCTATTGACGCAGATCTCCCACCCGCACAACGCGATCAACTCGCTGCTCTTCTACAGAACTTCACTTCTGCCTTCGACCTTCCTCACACTGCTCTGGGTCGCACGTCTGTCGTTACGCACGCAATCGACACTGGTACAAACGCACCTTTACGACAGCGTCCTTATCGCGTGTCGGCCTCTGAGCGCCAAGTCATTGCTGACAACGTGGACGACATGCTTCGCCGGGGCGTCATACAGCCATCTAACAGTCCATGGGCTTCTCCGGTTGTTTTGGTCACCAAGAAAGATGGTTCCATCCGGTTTTGCGTCGATTACCGTAGGCTTAACAAAATCACGCGCAAAGATGTCTATCCTTTGCCGCGAATCGACGACGCCTTGGACTGTTTACAGGGAGCCGAGTATTTCTCCTCTTTGGATTTGCGCTCCGGCTACTGGCAGGTACCGATGGCTGATAATGACCGCTCGAAAACTGCCTTTATAACACCGGATGGATTATACGAGTTCAACGTTATGCCCTTTGGCCTCTGCAATGCCCCGGCTACTTTCGAGCGCCTGATGGACACTGTTCTTCGTGGACTCAAGTGGCAGACCTGTCTTTGTTATCTGGACGACATCGTAGTTTTTTCTGCCGACTTTTCTTCTCACCTTCTCCGCCTAAAGGATGTCCTCACGTGTCTCGCCGGCGCTGGGCTTCAGTTGAATTTGAAGAAGTGCCACTTTGCCGCTCGAAAACTCACAATTTTAGGCCACGTAGTTTCTAAGGACGGCATTCTTCCCGACCCCACCAAACTTCGCGCAGTTGCAGAGTTCCCGAAGCCAACCTCCCTGAAGCAGCTTCGGAGCTTTATCGGCCTCTGCTCCTACTTTCGACGTTTCATCTTGAACTTCGCCTCTATCATCGCTCCTCTGACCCAGCTCCTTGCCGGCAGCTCCGACCTTTCCGCCTGGACTCCAGCCTGCGATAAAGCCTTTGACACTTTACGCCGCCTTTTGGTTTCGCCGCCCATTCTACGCCACTTTGATCCGGCTGCGCCTACGGAGATCCACACTGATGCCAGCGGTATTGGGCTTGGTGCCGTCCTTACCCAACGTAAGCCTGGTTACAGCGAGTATGTTGTGGCATACGCCAGCCGAACATTGACAAAGGCAGAATCTAATTATTCAGTCACAGAAAGGGAATGTTTGGCCATTATTTGGGCTATCGGAAAATTTCGTCCTTATGTGTATGGTCGACCGTTTTACGTTGTGACCGATCACCACGCTTTGTGCTGGCTTGCCTCTCTGAAAGACCCATCCGGTCGCCTTGCTCGCTGGGCTCTTCGTCTCCAGGAGTTTGACATTCATGTCATTTATCGATCAGGACTGAAGCATACGGACGCGGATGCTCTTTCCCGCTCGCCATTGCCTAGAGATAATTCGTCTGACCACGTCTGTGCCTACGATATGTCGACTCTTACAACTATCGACATGGCTACCGAGCAGCGGAATGACCCCTGGATCAATGCACTTTTGAATTTTCTCTCAAGTCCTACTCCCGGTCATTCCTCCAAAGCGCTCGTCCGCCAAGCACACCACTTCTCCATTCGTGACGGTCTTCTCTATCGCCGCAATTATTTGCTTGATGGACGGAAGTGGCTTCTAGTCATCCCGCGTCATCTCCGCGCCGACATTTGTGCTGCGTACCATGGTGACCCACAATGTGCTCACGGTGGCGTATTGAAAACCTACACACGCCTACGTCTGCGATTTTACTGGCGTGGAATGTACCGCTTCGTAAGACATTTCGTGCGCGCTTGCGAATCTTGTCAACGCCGAAAAACTCCTCAGAAGTCCTCTGTTTCGTTGCAGCCGTTACCCTGCCCTGCTCGTCCGTTTGACCGCGTTGGCATAGATCTCTATGGCCCTCTTCCGACTACTCCTGCTGGAAACCGGTGGATTATTGTGGCAGTAGACCATCTGACTCGCTACACTGAAACATCACCGTTACCCTCTGCCTCTGCAAGAGACGTTGCTTTGTTCATTCTCAACAACTTGATTCTTCGCCACGGGACTCCGAAGGAACTGCTCAGTGACCGCGGACGCGTTTTCTTGTGCGACGCTCTCGAGGCCCTACTGAAAGAATGTCGCATCATTCATCGCACCGCTACTTCTTACCACCCTCAGACGAATGGCCTGACAGAACGCTTCAACCGTACTCTGAGTGACATGCTGGCCATGTACGTCAACGACGCTCATTCCAACTGGGACCACGTTCTTCCCTTCGTAACCTACGCGTACAACCAACACCCTCTCAATGCTAAGGCCTCTCCACCGGCCGCGTGACGTCACGCCAAGGGACCGTGCAGGCCCCGCGCTCCGCGATTTCAGCGCGCCGCGCCCGTCTGCACTATTCGGGTACTGCCGTACGTAGCTGCCTTATAAGTGATTCCTTCATTTTCATTTTTGTCGTTGCTGCAGAAAAGAAATTCGCTAGTTTGTGCGCGCCTTAGGCTATCATTTTATCTGCTTTATATATTTTTTTTATTGCAGAACACCTTATTGTCAAGAAAGTTCGAGCTGCTAATACAGTTTTTTGTAATAAACAATTTAGCATACGGCCGCCAATTTCGCATTATTGGTCATTATAATAAAAAATTGATTAGTTAATTTCAATTAATCATCTAATTATTAGGTTCTATCACGTACATGATGTCTGCCGTGCGGTAAAATCCATCCGCACAGACCGCACATGCGTATATCTAGTTGTTAAAGTAGAAGTTCGTGAACATTGAAAAAAAAAACACCGTCTACTGCGCATTGTGTTAGTTTTATTCTGTATTGTGTTTTGCTTAAAGCTTTCACACACAGCAATAATGACACTCACAATAATGTTGCGCTGTTGAGTATTTGTACAGCTAATCTGACCCTTACAATAAAAAACGACGAGACACCAGCAATGAAGTGTGCGCAAAGCATTTTTATTGCTTGGGAATAAAACTTACTTCTTCTTAAGCGTTGCTGCTTTCCGGGCTGCGGCCTTCTGCTGCGCATTGTCTTGTATGGCATCATTTCTTAGTTTGCAAAAGTTGTTTAGAACAACGTTGGTTGCAACGCGTACTACCAAGCGCAGGAGAGTTTGTGCAGTGTGGCCATTTTCACATGTCTCAATGTCGTGTTCGTCCAGGAGGGAAATCGTCTGTGAAATCACGACACCACGTTGATTTCTACAGGAGAGAAAATCTTCCGCGGTTGCTCCAAAAGACAACTTCTCTGCAACTAGTTTAGTCATCAGTACCATGTGAACTGTGCATGGCTGGGGAAACTTCAGCCCTCCTCTCGACAGGTTAGCTATCATGGCAGTATTTTCCGCTTCGATCTCTCGATTTTCAATCACCAATGTGCTGAAGCAAGCAGAACATGAAAGCTTCTTTAAAGCAGCATGAGCAGCGTATCCTGCAATGTAGACAATAGCATCCATGTCAGAGTGGGCGTGTGTAATATCGTCGTCGCTGACAGCCACAGAAAAGTTGCATGGGACAAGATCCTCACTTACGTCTTCAAACTCTGTTTCCTCGCGTGGAAATGTCAAAAGTTTTTGAAGACGAAGCTTCTTCTCACATTCGTAGAGCTGACGCACGGAAATGTGGTACTGTGATCCTGCCAGCTGGCGGTAACGGCCGAACCGGTCTTCTAGCGCATCCGTCTGAAATTTGCCCAGCAGTACGTACTTGAAGTGAAGTTCTTCTAAGCAGTAGCGCGAGAGTTCTACCAGAGAATAGCATGTCAGTCGCAAAGCACTGTGAGTCTCTTTCGTCAGCGAGCCACTGGTGATGTTTATTCTTGCCCAAGCGTCCAACCAGTCCACAACGCCGCTCAGGAAAGCTAACTGTGTGTCATCAACAGACCTTACAGGGTCTTGCATGCTGTCCCTTAGCCTCTGGCCTTTGCAAGGGGTCTTAACATTGACTATTTGCCACCATGTGAGGATAACGTCAATGAAAAGAGCAGTCGACTCAGCTTGAGGAATCTTGAACGCGGAACCATGTGTCCTGAGGGCATTTGAAACAAACTGATTAATGACGTCGAGAGCGAGCTTTACATTTTGCCGCTCCATTGAGGTTGGATTCACGGCTTTTGCGTTCAGTCTGTAAGCAGCCTTCACAAGCGACGTCTTCTCTGAAGAATAAAGCTGCCGCACAGCTGCGAAAGAAGCAGCTTTCATACGAGGAGGCCCTTCGGGCATTGCTCCACTCAAGTCCATTTCAGGGAAATAGAGGCATGTTCCAGGGTTTTTCTGGTTAATCCAATTGTTCCTAATGCACTTCAAGAGATGCACAGGATCGACCACGTAGAAAAGAGGGCGAGCGTTATCGGCTGGATGGGGATAGACAATGCTCACCTGAGGACTTGTAGCAAATAACGACATCATCTTGCGGTTCAGAGCATTGTTGTCCGTTATCACAGCGATAATTTTGAGCCCCATTTTCTCAACATTAATGATTATGTTCTTAGCATGCTCGTGCAAAATTTCTGCGCTCAGTTTGCTCACAGGTAATATGTGAATGACGTCCTTGTTTGCAGAAAGGAGTGATTGTACCATGAACACATGGGCTGTTGTTGCTGGTTCCGTTGAATGAACCGACGATCCTACTATTGTGCCCCCTTTGTAGTCGAAGTATGGTTTTATGTGGATCTCATCGATCATCAGGGTCACTGTCTTCTCGTGGTCTTTCATTGATTTGACTCGTTCTCGGATGTAGGAGAGACAGTGCGGTTGATTTTGCTCCACAAGAGGGTCAGCTTTGTAATTTGAGCAAACACGGCGCAGTGTGGAAGGATGGGGCAGAATGATTCTTGATGCAGCTCTTGTGAAGTGATATGCGTGAGGAGAAATTGAATTCAAAATACTGGCGAATACCAGCAGCTCTGCGCTATACACATGCTGTTTCGCGAGGAGAAGCTCTATCTGCTCAACCAGAAATTTCAGCAAAGAAGACTGTTCTTTCGTCGTATCACTGTCCTCAATGAGGTCTGCAAGCAGTGAACCGACAAACTGCAATACTTTAGTATGTTTCGACTCTTTCGTCACCTCAGGTATATTATGCAAGCCTATCTCGAGTTCTTCTAGCAGCAAGGACAGGCTGGAGGTGTCGCATACTTGAGCTGGCAGAATCCTGCCTGAAGGAAGCGACAGAAGCTTCACTCCATTCAAGAAAACAGAAAGTGACAGATCAGGGAGAACTACCAAGGCGCATTTCACATTAGGTGAAGGATCATTCTCGATGAGAAGGAACCTAACGCACTGCTCATCGACAGAAACGGTCCAGAATTTCGTGTTGCAGATTCCAGGCAACTTAGATTTGAACTCCTCGTAAGATGAAACTTTGTTTCTTTTCTGTTCAAGCTCATTAGACTGAAGTGACTTCCTCATAGCCTCCTGCAAAGCAGCGTTTTCCCTTCTTGCTTTTTTCGTCTCTGGCGATTCACTCCGTCCAGGCGTTGAGGACAAGTATTTTGGGCAGTTTGGAAAAACAGAAGGCGCAGCATCAATCTTCAACTGTAGCCTGTCACGCTTCACCTCTATTATTTTCCCTGTCAGTTCATCTTGGTGTGACAACGTCGTAATGAAGTCGCCTGCGTGGAAGTGCAGTTCACACACCTGCACGAGAAAATGAAGCAAGGCCATTCGCCATGACTCTCCATTGCCTAAAACACTAAGTAAAAAGAGTCTGAATAGTGAACAGCTTTTACATATTTACACAGCTTTTACACAAGCCTTATGCACATCCACAGAACTAAATGCTTCCTGGACAATTCATACATAAGTGTAAGAAGTGATATCATTGCCTACAAAGACAGCATGCCTTTCCGGGAGCGACAGCTCACAACTAAGATAATTACCAGCGCCTATTAAGCAATATTTCAGAGTCTTACCCTCGAATGCTCTGTAGGTGTGAAATCCTTCCGTGGAATGGCTCGCAACCAGGCTTTTCTTCGTACTTCGTCTCTTGGGAAGCAATAAACACGTACTTTGGGACCATTCTGGTAGTTCCCGCGGCACCCGGGAACACAGCACCGGCCCATGTTTCACGAAGTTGCACTCGCTACACGGCAGGCAATCAGTTTCCCATTCGTGCGCTAGCACAGGTACGCACGCCACACAAGAAACGGCCACACGAAACAGACACAGCCGTGCGAGGAGCGAACGGAAATGCACCCAACGCCAGGCTGAAAGACTCAAGCAGCAGCTAGACGCTCACTGCAAGACTGCGTTCGTGTCTGTGCTTGCCCGGGCAAGCGCGAGCACATCGAGGGAGACAACCGAGCGGAGCGGAGCCGCGCTTGGTGAGCAGCCTGACCGGACACTTGGCGTGACGTAGCGCGTGTGGAAAGGAGGGCCTGGAGAGGCCTGAAGAAAGTATTTAGAGGGTGTTGGTACAACACTGCGATACAGACCACCACTGGATTCTCTCCCTTTTTTCTTCTTTACGGGCGCGAGCCAACCTGCACAATGGACGCGCTTTTTCCCTACCGCCCTGATGTTTCTGAATCGACGCCACTCTCGGACGCCGCCCGGTATGCAGAAGAATGCCGTCAGCTCGCTCGTTCGCTCACAAAGGAAAATCAATGGCAACAAAAACACCATCGTGACAATGGTGAGGCGCCTTCATATGCGCCCAACTCCCTGGTGTGGCTCTGGGTTCCTGCCACAACCGCCGGCCTGTCAAAGAAGCTTCTTGCTCGGTATCACGGTCCATACCGAGTGCTTCAACAAACATCTCCTGTGAACTACGTAGTTGAGCCCGTTACGCCATCTGCGGACTTGCGTCGCCGTGGACGCGAAATAGTTCATGTGGACCGAATCAAGCCCTACTACGATCCGTCTGTCCTTTCGGCACCATGAGTCGCCAGGATGGCTCCTTCTCTGCCCGGGGGGGAAACTGTAGTGTGGTAATCTTCATCGATATAACCACTGACATGCGTCGCGTGCTGCCGCTCTCAAGGACGAAGAAGTTGTTCGCTGCCTTGCTCTTTCGCCACGCCTGACGCTTCGCTGCGAGTCTCCCCTGAGCGGCTGGAATCATCTGGGTTCACCGAATAAACACACCCCTACACATTAAATATTTTCAGTATGGGGTATATCAGCTTCAAAGTTAAGCTGATGACATTGAGTGAAACAGATGCAGTACAGAGCTTGTATTTTTTTTTTGGGGGGGGGGGGGCTTAATAATAATAATAATTGGTTTTTGGGGAAAGGAAATGGCGCAGTATCTGCTTCAAATAAGGTGGCATGCGCGCGCTGTAAGGGAAGGGATAAAGGAGGGAGTGAAAGAAGAAAGGAAGAAAGAGGTGCAATTTCGACCACCTGGGGATCTGGTGCGCCCTAAGGGAAGGGATAAAGGAGGGAGTGAAGGAAGAAAGAGGCGTTGTAGTGGAGGGCTCCGGAATAATTTCGACCACCTGGGGATCTTTTAACGTGCACTGACATGGCAGAGCACACGGGCGCCTTAGCGTTTTTCCTCCATAAAAACCCAGCCGCCGCTGCGGTCGGGTTAGAACCCGGGAACTCCGGATCAGTAGCCGAGTGCCCTAACCACTGAGACACTGCTAAGGGGTGGACTTCAAAGTGTGCTTCCATGTTCAATTATTCTACCGAAATTTAGATAGGCCTGCTCCAAACTGCTTCAAGAGCTGCCGGGATAGTACAGTGCTTACGGTGCTGAACTGCTGACCCAAAAGACGCAAGTTCAATTCTGGTTGAGGCAGTCGCATTTTGATAGAGGTGGAGTGCTATAGAGGCAGGTGTATCGTGCGATGTCAGTTCACGTTAAAGAGCTCCCACTGTGGCATGACTTGTAATCATAAAGATGTTTTGACACAAAATCCCAGCACTTATTATACAAACTGCTTCAAAATGAAATTTAGTTTGCTCGAAGAATCTCCACAGTGCAATTTTGGCTGCACCAAACTGCTCCAACATGGAAATTCGCCTCAGCCATATTGCTCCAAAACACGATTTTACGGGCTCCAAAAATTGCTCCAAATGACTTGGTGCAGTCCCACCCCTGCATATACTTACCTTAGTCTTTTGGACGTATTAGATGACATGTATTAGAATTGGAAATTCCTTCAAGAAGTATTATGAGGCAGTTGACTGATGGAAAAGGCCCAGAAGCTCAACAGTTTGTCAGATTTTTTCTGCCAAGATGGGTCTTGTCGAACTGTTCACTCGCGCATGTAACAACAAACTACACCAGGAAGATCTCTTAGCGAAATAAAAATTGCGCAGAATGGCTTGTTTGTCAGTTGGATAGTGTTCCGTACACAAAAATACGATACGTGTGTGCACAGTTTCCTGTTTGCTAGTAGTTGAAGCAGGTGGGACACATGTGTCCTGCTGCTGTGCAAAGGGTAAAGTTTTGGTCCCACAGTGACCACCTGTTCAAGGTTAGGGTAGCCAGATGTGGAACACGTTCACCCATTAATTCATTTTTGAAGTCGGCAGCAACTATGGCCGCATGCCTGCCTCATTTGCCTCACATGCGCATTGATTTTAAATCTGCTAAAACATTTCTTAAATTGTTATGGAGTAGAAAAATGACGAAACAAGCAGTGGCTGTAGGCCTTGCACAAATGCTCAGTCCCCTTGCCAGTGCCCGTTTCATCGTCTTCTGCTCCACAATAATATCCTTGGACTCTTCACTCCGCTTTTTAAAGTGTCAGGCGAAGGAAAAGAATGGACCATTTGACAGCTTCTGAAGTTCTGTAAGCCAGCTTACCCGCAATGGTTTTTTTTTTCCAATAAAAAAACCCCTTTTCACAGCCTGCGTTTTCATGCTGTGCTGTGCATACAAAATGGGAAAGTGCGGGCAGCAAGCTGCCCTGCATTGACGTCTCATTAAAAGTCATGTGGCAGGAACAGCCTCTAATTTTTCTTTCTTTATTAGGGATAAGCTGGGGACAGGCAGGTGAGGGGAAGGCACCATTCACTCACTTGTTGCTAAATAAGCGGAAGTGCCACTTGGCTACTCCGCAGTGTGCCAGTGGTCTAGCCATAAAGACGGTGAGGAACCTGTTGCCGCCAGGATGCGCTTGAATTGGCGGCCCTATTTGTTGCTGCATGGCCCGTGGCGTTACAAAGCTGGAGTGTCAAGAGTCACAGAGGTGCACTTGTTCTGAAACAATTTCTCATTGCATGTAAGTGGTTTAGATGCCACGGCAGTGGTGGCCGAGTGGTTGAGCATCCAGCTTGCATGCAGGAGGTGCCGGGTTGGATCCCCAGTGCTGCCAGGTACCCACGGATGATACAGTGGGCACAAGCTTTTTCCTGGCCTGGTGCTCGGCTAATCAGGGGTGAAATGCTTGGAAAATGGGTCTTTGAACCCACCTTGAGTAATCGAAAATACCTTGTGCCATGGCGCTCTTTGGCCATAGACGCCCTTGCGCCATAAAAATCCATAATCTGTAGCAGCTGCGATCAGAAGCTGTGGCCAGAAGTTTGGTTGTTCTTGCTTGTGAGCAAGGTAATATTTTTCAAACTTGTAAATTTTCTTTCTGAGTGCATTGTGATTTTAGTCCAGGAAAGTAGTTTACGAAACTGTGGTGCCAGTTGAGCTTTTTAATGGCATGGACCTAAAGGTTTTCAAATCGCATGATGCGCTCTGGTCGGGAAGAAAGGACCTTTGAAATCATGTGTGTAAATTTTTTCCCGATTCTGTTCTCAAACAGAGCTGCAATCGCTTTTTAAAAACCCGCCGCCGGCACGCCCTCGTCGCTTCCAGAAGCGCCGGGTGGGGGGACGGCCGAGTGGGAGAACTGGCGGAAGTGACGCCATTCACGGAGAGTCGGCCGGCCCGCGCTTTGGCGGCGAACCACAGATCAACGTAATCTTCTGCCAGTGCCGTTCACTTTCTCTGGTTCAGGCGTTCTGTGCAATGCTTGAAGCCTACATGTATATAAACCAGTTTTGGCATGGCACTTCTTTCGAACAGCGCTCAACACACAGCTTGGTAGAATCCTTCGGTTGTTCTCCCCCAGCCTCTTCCACGTTCACCAGACAATCTGATGGCACGCAGCATGCCTGAACTGCCTACATAAAAATGTGCATCAATATTGCTCTTTTCGTTATATTACTTTCTTACTTGTTTGTAAACTCTTTGCCTTTTCCAGCTGGGTCACATTCACGCTGAGCCAAGGCCACTTCCAGCACTGTTTTTGAGGCACAAAGTCTTGAACTCCTTTGAGCTCGTTACGCACTGTGTGCCTTTTTGCTTTTTCCTGATTGCTTGCACCTCATGGCAGCACAAGCAATTCTCTTAATCTTTCATCAGCGTGCAGCACACGCAGCTGTACCTAACTGAGCAAAAATGTGATTATGTAGGCCTAGTATACTTGAGCAAAGCAAACATTTTGCATTCATGAGCGCTTGGTCATGGCTGACAATCGACAATGGCGCCAGAATTCATACTAATTTGTCCTTGAGTCAGAACGGCAAAGTTGTCGAGTCGCGGTACGCATACATGTAATCATCCACAAGTAATTCTGCTGGTTATCTCGATGCGCAACATCACCAACTATATCTCGCAGCACACTAGTTTTGATGTGTAGCACTGCGAGCTCCAAGACGGAGCCATAATTATTCTTCAAAAGCATGTTCAGCACGCAAAAAAAAAAAAACGCATGGGGGTAAGTGCAGAAGTTTCATGGTTGAACAGTAGCCCGAACATGCGACAAGAGGACAGCGCACACGGGAGCTTCCTCCCGGTTGCCTCATCTCTTCGCGCTGCAGCACAGCAGTAAACCCACTTCAACTCATCCAGTTTGGCATTCTTTTGCAGTTCTAAAAGCCATTCGGGAGCAGTTAGGCAAGTAATTATAAATAAATGAACAAACAAATGCTTTACCTCGCGTGACTCGTGTAAGCGTACTGGTGGTCTGATTTAGATCATGTTTACAGGCGTGACAAGAAGTTGGTCAAGATAAAAAAAACAGCGAAAAAAGACGCAGGACCAGGAAAAGACACACACAGACTAGCTGTTGCCATAAAGAAGTTGGTGGCCAGGCTTTTATGCAGCAGTGGTGCACAACGTTTCGGCACAGTTTTTTTTTCTTTTTCTTTTATTGCCACTTGCACATGCACCTACACAAAAGAAATGCACGCGCATGCACCTACGCAAAACATATGTATCAGTCGAAGTTTGGTTTTCATGTTACCCTGGTAGGACGTGAAAGGCCCATACTGGGTTAACGAAGTTTCCGGCTTGCAGGCGCCACCATGCGGTCACTTCTCTATTACTTCTTATTCGGCGGTGGCACCAGTTTTCGGTTTAGTCTATAGTTCTCAATGATTTCGGAATAGGTTTGCGCGCGCTTGTCCAGGTTCCGACAGTCCGGCAGTTTCACAATTACCCGGAAGCAGAGAATATAGGAATGAGCTGACTACAACAGAGTCGATGCAGATACTCATAGCAGAGAAAGCTGGGAAGCCCTGCTGCGCAGCGAAGAACCCACTCGGCAGAAACAAGCCAATCTGCCTGGCGGCTGAGGCCGCAAAGAGATAAAATCTCTTTGTTAGCCTTAAGCCATGGAGGCTTGGGCCCCCGCCCTCCAGGCCTGCGTGCCGGGGGGCGGTGAGTAGTAAGGGGTCTCCTTTTCCGGTGGAAATAAAAGCTGTCATCCATCCATCCATCCAGTCGAGATTTCCAACACGTGAAAATGTCGCGACTTGACTTTCGTTGCCCGCGCACTCCGCAGCGTCGTCGTTTCCGCCGTTTTCTGAAGCTGCTGATGGCGCGAACATGCATGGTGAAAGTCCAAACTGTTTAACACTGCTTGAATTATCCATAATTTCCGAAACGTGGTCCTTAAAAGCCAGCTGAAGCAACGCGCTACGCAGCAACGCCGTCGGTGCCGGTTGCAGAATCCCGTGGATGACGTCACGACAGTCCCGGCCAATCGCGGGCAAGAGCGGCGTTCGCTCGGCGCCCTGAGGCGATGGGGCGCGTTTTCTTCTAAAAAACAGCTTTTTGCGTGTATTTCCACTCTTTTTGAGTGAGATATTCTTATTCAGCGGACTAAAAGCTGTAAAATGACGTAGAGAACTCGTTTTTTTTTTCTAAAAGTGCTTCAGCTTCCCTTTAAATGGCATGACTGTGCCACTGAACTTTTTGTCACATCTGTGAGCCATGATCACTGCTGCTTGTTTAATGAGTGCTTTAAATGCTTCTAGGGACCAAACTTAAAATACTGGGCCCAGGTCAGCCAGCTACTTGGGCTCAATTATCTGCAGTTGTGCTTGAAGGCTGCTGTTTTCCAATAGGGTCAGCTGAAACAATCCTTCCTGCTATTTACCGTATAAACGTGTGTAAGGGCCGCATTTTTTTTCCATAAAGATAAAGATAAGAAAAGCGGACAAAGAAATCCCAACGAAACACATAGTGCTCACGTTCAACTGCAGCACACTTCCAGGGTCCATAGAAGTAGGCTATTTGAAAATAAATGTACGCCATTACATTCCAAACCCACGAAGGTGTTTCAATTGTCAAAGATATGGACACGGGTCACAGAGTTGTCGTGGCCACAAAACATGCGCTAAATGTGCCTCAAAAGACCATGCTTCCGAAAACTGTGAAGGAGCAGCATTGCGCTGCGCAAACTTCGGAGATAATCACCCAGCATATTCAAGGTCTTGTCAAACATGGAAAAATGAAAAAAGATATCATTACAATGAAAACAAAACAAAACATCACATTCAAGGAAGCGAGACGACTCTTCTACGCGAAGAAGACTTTCACCTTCTCTACAAAAACCTTTGCTGATGTGGTGCGCAGGGGCGGTGCGCCACACAGCACTCCGGCATCTGCCAAGGCCACGCTCAGTGAGCCTATGGCAGAGCCACCCACGCCCCAGGCAGAGACAGCGAAAGCTGCTCTGTCATCCCCAAAGCAGGGAGATCCATCCAATGGGTCAGCCTCCCGCAGGACTTCCCCCCCAACGGGGGAGGCCTAAAAATCAGACACCCGCGGCTTCGCGGTCCTCCAGCACCTCTCTTGAGGTGATGGATATAACTCCCAGTCCGTCTGCTTTGAAGCGGTGCAACAGCTCTCTCGAGCGAAAAAAAGGCAGACCCCTAATCACGGGCCCAGAAAAGTAAATTCCTTCTGTTCCATTCCCACTCAAGAACACAAACATGACTTTTGTGATTCAATGGAACTGTCGAGGATTACTGAGAAACTACAGTGACGTACCACATATTTTAAGGTCAATATTGCCCATTGCTTTTTTTAGGGTCAATATTGCCCATTGCTTTGTGCCTTCAGGAGACCAATCTTGGTCCGCAACATGTGAATATCTTAAAACACTATAAAACTTATCGATGCGATCGCGAGCAGTCAAATAGACTCTCGGGTGGTGTCGCAGTTGTCATTCCAAGCGGCGTCCCTACTCAAGAAATTAAACTTAACACAAAACTTGAGGCAGTTGCAGTTAGCGTCGTTACCTACAAAACAATAACAGTATGTTCTGTATATCTTCCCGCGCACATCACATTAACAGTCGAAGATTTAGAAGGCCTGATTGATCAACTGCCGGAGCCATATCTGGTAGTTGGCGATTTTAACGCTCACTCCCCATTTTGGGGAAGGGAACGATGTGACTCAAGGGGACAAATAATCGAAGATTTTATCCTCTCAAATAACATCTGTCTTTTAAATACGGGAAAAGCCACTTATTGTTGCCCAAGCTCGGCAAAAATGAGCTTTCTCGATTTAGCTTTCGCATCACCATCGCTTTTTAACGATTTTATATGGGATGTTTTAAATGACCCTCTGGGAAGTGATCACCTACCTACTATCATCAGCTTCTCATCGTCTACTCCAGTCATCCCCACAAGACCACCGTGCTGGAAACTTCACCTCGCCGACTGGTCACTTTTTACAGCTAATGCCACACTAGAAAAAGAATTTTGTGAAGACCTCACTATAGACTAAATTAACGAAAGGTTTACTACATGCATAATATCAACCGCTACACTAGCCATACCACAAACAACAGGACTCGTACACAAAAAAACAAAGTATGGTGGACGCAAGAATGCACATTAGCAAAAAAACAACAAAATAAAGCTTGGGGCTCTCTGCGTCGGTATCCAACAGTGGAGAACTTGATTGCCTTTAAGAGGGCCAAGGCAAGAGCGCGATTCGTTCGAAGAAATGCCGAGAAATCCTCATGGCAGAAATATGTGTCCTCAATAAACTGCTCAATAACCTCAAAAAAAATGTGGGAAAAAGTTCGAAGATTCAGTAGTGACCATACCCCTTTCACACTTCCTCTATTGACTACACCCGGGACACAAACATCATTAGAAGAACAGGCCAACATACTGGGCGAGCATTTTGCTGAAGTTTCCAGTTCGTCCAATTACACAAACACGTTCCAGAAGCACAAAGCAATAGCATAAAAACAAAAACTTCCATTTGCAGCAGGTATGCACGAGGACTACAATCAACCCATCACACTCCAGGAATTGAATAGTTTATTATCTTCGGGTAAAAAGACAGCAACAGGCCCAGATAATGTGCATTACGCTATGCTCGCCCATCTCTCTGAGGCTGCCGTGCAGGCATTGTTGAAATTCTTTAACAAAATATGGACCACTGGGAATATACCTGACGAGTGGAAGAAAGCAATAATGGTGCCTTTTCTGAAACCCGGAAAACAACCAAGTCCTAACAATTACAGACCGATAGCCCTCACCAGCTGTATTGCTAAATCTTTCGAAAGCATAATAAACATTAGACTGACCTTTACACTTGAATCTCGTCGACTCTTATATTTACATCAATGTGGATTTAAGAAAGCATGCTCGACGGCTGATCACCTTGTCCGCCTAGAAAACACCATCTGGGAGGCGTTCATCCACAAACAGCACTGTATCGGGGTCTTCTTCGATTTAGAGAAGGCCTATGATACCGCGTGGAAGTTCGGCATCCTCAATGACCTAGCAGAGCTAGGGATCCGCGGCAGGATGCTGAACTGCTTGAACGACTTCCTGACTAACCGCACATTCAGAGTCCGTCTAGGAGCAACTCTGTCAATAACATTCACCCAAGAGAATGGCGTACCCCAGGGATGCATTTTAAGTACGACACTCTTTATAGTAAAAATGAATTCTTTGGCCAAAGTAATACCTAAGTCCGTAATGTATTCAGTTTATGTAGACGACATACAGATAGCATACACTTCTTCCAACATACTGTCCTGCGAGAGGCAAATACAAATCACACTGAATAAACTGGCTGCTTGGGCAGAGAAAATGGATTCAAGTTCTCCCCTCAAAAAACTGTAGCTGTTTTGTTCTCATTACGACGAGGCCTACAGGTCGATCCCAATCTGTGCTTAAATCAAACCACACTGCCAGTCAAACAGGAACATAAATTTTTAGGCGTCACTTTTGACAAGAAACTTGCATTTCTACCACACATTAACAACCTGAAAAAGAAAGCATCCCAAGCCCTCAACGTATCAAAGGTACTCTCGCGAAAACGGTGGGGGTCCGATAGAGCATACCTATTACAAATATATCGCTCTTTAGTGCGCTCCAAGCTGGACTACGGGTGCATAGTATATGGTTCAGCAAGAGCATCCTACTTGAAACGACTGGACCCTGTTCATAATCTTGGCCTGCGCCTATCAACTGGAGCATATAGAACATCCCCGGTAAATAGTCTTTATGTTGAAGCTAATGAGCCCACACTAGAGGATAGAAGAGTCACACTTACATGTACGTACATCATAAAAACCCGTTCTCTTCCTAACATCTCTGCTATCCCATTGTTACCAAGTGCCCATCTAGGAGATTATTCAATAATAAACCACATTTTATTAGGCCACTAATAATGCGCTTTGAAGATAAATGTGAAGACGTAGCAGTGCTGGACGCCCTACCTAATATTGCACAATGACATGAATATCTACCACCATGGTACAGCCTTCCTTCGGTGTGTGACTTCACACTGACACACGTAAACAAAGAGAAAATACCACACGAGCACATACTACAAGAGTTCTTTGCACTACAAGAAAAATATAACACTTACACTGAATTTTACACTGATGGCTCAAAAACAGAAAGTCATGTTGGAAGTGCAGTAATTCAAGGAACAAATGAAAAAATGATACGATTGCCACAGTATGCATCGGTATTTACTGCGGAGTGTTATGCCATCTTTGTAGCTGTAGAACAAATAGTAAAACAAAACAAAAAATAGCATCATTTACACCGATTCACTGAGTATGCTAAAAGCGCTGCATTCTACAAATACTGCTGAACCCATAATAGGAAAAATCATACATAACATAGTTAAATTTACAAAGCAAAAACATAACATTATATTCTGCTGGGTCCCTAGTCATGTTGGAATTTTAGGTAATGAGAGAGCAGATGCTTGCGCAGCACAAGCTAGAATTGGCCATATAAAACAAGTTAACATACCACAGAGGGATTTTTCTAAATTACTGCACAGTAAACTCAGGAATAAGTGGCAGATTGCATGGGACGAACAGACAAACAACAAACTACATTCTATAAAACCTGTTTTAGGAGAATGGAGATCATGTACACATCAGGAGCGTTTCATAGAAGTTATTTTGTGTCGACTACGCATTGGACACACACACCTTACTCACAACTTCTTACTGACAAAAAAAGACAAACCTCTGTGCGAAATGTGTGGCGATGAACTCACGGTAAACCACATTTTAATTGTATGCAAAAAACTGGAACAACTGAGGAAAAAATATTTCACAACATTGTACAATGAATAAATCCCACTACACCCCAAGTTACTTTTAGGAGATCAAGCACTGGTTGATTTTTCAAGTATTTTTAAATTTCTCGGAGAAGCCAATGTTTTATACAAACTGTAGATATAAAAAGCGTAACCTTTAACAAAAGCTCTAACCGTGTGTTTGGCGCATCATAGCCTCAGTTGCTTTTGCGCCATTAAAATCAATATAACTAACTTTTTTAAAGTAAAAACATACCAATCGGGGAATGAGCGGCATTCATTCTGCGTTTAGTCGTCACTCGTGGAGTCTTCAGACACTGAGCTGGTGCTGTGCTCTGCTGCCTGCTCATCCCACAAGAAGTCGCACAGCATGTCCGTTGTCAAAGCGTAGCCGTTGTTGCGTGCTTCCATCACATAGCAGAGCAGCTCTTCTTCCAGTTACTTGTATGTCTTGGCTCGGAAACCGCGCTTTTTGCAGCTTGTGTTCCTCAGCGCATCCTTTTTGTTGCACCATTGTTGGACGCACTTCTTGGCCACGTTGAATTTCCTGCCCACCGCATGCTTGCCATGTTTTTACAGCAAACTCCCAGCCGTGTAGCTATTAAGGTGCTTGCCCATTGTGCTAAAATTGCAACGCTCAGCGGCAGCACGCGAAAGTCACAAGTACGGTGAATTAACATGTGCCTTTGACAGCCACAAAATACTGAAGCCAATGATACCGATGCCGATATGGATAGCGGGAGCTCGCGGTTAAGGAAAATGTTGACGATAATGATGAGCTGCGCCGTTGGGTGCCATCCGTGGGCGGCACCTGGAAGCTCCTGTGCACATGCGCCACCTTCACGATCAAGCGCACCGTTGCCCGCAGCCGGAGCTGATCGCGGAGTTTCCGGCGCATGCATTTTGAAAGCTATTTCTGTGTGGGTCATGGAAAGTTTGGGTGTGGCCCTTTTTTTTAAATAGTTCCTTTGGGCAAACAGGGTGCGGCCTGTAAACAGGTGCGCCCATTGCAGGCGAGTGAATTAAACTTGAAGTGCTGGATAATGAATGAACTGTGTTCATCCTGAGTGGCGAATACAAGAGCACTCCTGTGATGTTTGCATAATTTGCTGAACCGCTAGCTTGTCTGCACTCAAATTTGGCTCAGAGATGGCATTGGTGGTCAGTCTTTCCTTGTTTATACTATGTCTGCTGGGAAATGGCTAGCTAATGTTCAAGCAACTCCGAAACCCTGATGCTGTTATGTTAAACTCTTTTGAGAATAGGCCATATTGACCTGGTCATTTAGCATACAAAAGGAAGCGGTTACAACACATTTTGCTTCCACCCTGAACAAAGGACGCACAGTTTATTTCCATCTTGAACAAAGGATGCAGTTGCGTGCTGTGCGAGATGTTTTAGGGAGGAATTAACACCTGGAGACACAGTACATGTACAGGGTTCTGCGACTTTGTCGTAGCAGCTTTGAAAAATTTTGCTGCCTCAATTGATGGCTTGTTCACCGTGAAACCATGCACAAAGCTTGCGTACTAAGGTAAATTTTGTCTCGTACTACATTTGATACTAGTTACTTGGTTTAGCTATGCATGATACAAACCTGTCATCGAGGTGAAGGAATTGAAAGTCTGCCAATGCCGGGTTTCCGCAAAGGGCTGCATGTGTTGTCTGCAGAGGAAAGGTTTCACTGCAAACAAGCCTCTGGCTGAGCCGGGAGAATTTCTCAATACTGCTGTGGTAAAGTTGCAGAACACTGTGCACCATTGTTGCTTGCAGCTAGCATAATTTGTCTGATTGCCATCATCGTTGTATGAGTACTCCAGGACACCTGCCCAGTCCTGCAGCCATACACTGCCATTTTTACAAAGTGCATGTCCCTTTGGTTTGATCATAGAAGGTTGTGGCCAAGTACTACACCAGGGTGGCCAAATCCTGCTCTGGTGAGAGACTGCATTGTCGGTTCTGGTCACCGAGATCTGCCAGCACTCCAGGCCTGGTTATGCAATTTCATTGACACGCGGATTTTTTTTTTTGAGACCCGGTGGAGAATTGCTCAGCACCAGGATTCGAACCCCGGTCCTCTTGCACGCGAGGCGGATGCTCTACCTCTATGCCATCGCTGTAGACTTGATTTTCTGGTTTCATTCCTTGTACTTTGCCTTTGCCAGAGAAAATTCTGCGATTTGTCTTGTTGCTACTGTAGAAACATTGTTCCTGAGGGGGGGAGTTTGGCTAGCTTTCTGTGTGCCATCATAGTACCTCCAGAGCTGTGCTTGTACAAAAAAGATACATACTTAATCAACAACCTGTTGTTGTTTCAGCAAGTGTTGAGTCTTGTTGAAGGAGAATATCCTCTTCTGAATACTTCGATCTAAATATGTTACAGAAATGCTGTCTGTAATGGCTATTGTCGTACTGGTTAAAACTGTGTGATCAGAGAATATTGTCACGTAGTGGTGACGGCAGTCGAAGGAGCGATGAAAACGGACAAAAGGTCTTCTAAAAGAAAACTTTTCATTGGGCTGGCTTGCGCCCACAATGGACTGAATCACTCAGCGGCGGCGAAGCAACAAGCGTGATCGGTAGTTGTCGAACAGAATGCCCGTTGCTGTTGGCCGTGCTCAATTTAAAGCTGATAGCGAACTTTCGAGAAAAAGCGTGCGAAGTTACTAGAACATTCCGGAACAACGTAGAATCAGCTCTGCCTGGCTGCGATCAATCGAGATAAATCTAGTTGCGTCTTGCATCGCAAAAAAAGCGATAAAGTGGTGTGGTGGCAGATTTGAAGAACGGAAAAACACTGCGGCAATATTGATGTTGTCAGATTAATATGCCAAGCATTTGGTTTCACATCAGAATGGTGGGCTATCAAGGAGCATTCCTGTAATGGCTGCCGCTGTGGTTAGCAAGGATTTGGAGAGGGTGTGTATGGAAGCGTAACCATCGCTATCGTTATTTCGTTAGTATATGTTGCTTCTCTGCGATTGTCGATGAAAAGCGAGGTCTGTGCTCATGAACCTTGCACCATCATCCCGTCCTATCACAGTGCTGGTCCAGTCTGGATGTCACCTGTCCCGTGGTGTTGAATCTGCTTCCGGCATTGAATGAGTGGTTCTTGATCCTGGCCGTGGAGGTCCATGAAATCAAGCCTAGCAAGTTGGCGCTAAGCGCAGTCGAGAACAACAGCAGGGTCCGGGGGTTCAGCTGGGACGGAGACCATGCGGCCATCTTGCTACACTGCCTGATGACCAGGCACCGATGCCTTGAGGTGCGTGCTGACAGCTTCTGTCTACATTTCTCTCCTAGCACGGCCTCTTTTCCCCCAAGTTCAGAGGCATAAGTGACGTCATTGTTTTTTCTTCTGCTTTCTAATCAATTATCTTGAAGTGATATAATAATTACAGTATTAATCTCTTATTGATCAACACCACAAATTTGAAAAAAAAATGAGCTGAGGCTGAGGTAGTGATCGAACATTGAGCATTAACACACCTAACATAGGTCGCCGGTTTGAATCTTTGCCGTGAGCTAGACTCTAACTTAACTAATAAGTTTATGCTGCACGAAACGCTGATTCATATGACACCACTCCGTACACTCTGCAACAAACGGTTGAGCTGCAGTGTTCATATGAAGATTCATAAAGGCGTGGAATTGGGGTACTTAGGTTTCTGGTTCGGATCCCTGCCATGAGCTAGGCTCTAACTTAACTAATAAGTTTATGCTGCACGAAATGCTGAATCATATGACACCACCCCCCACACTGTGCAACAAACGGTTGAGCTGCAGTGTTCACATGAAGATTCGTAAAGACGTGGAATTGGGGTACTAACGTTGCCAATTCAAATCCCTGCCGCGAGCTAGTCTAATTTAACTAGTAAGTGTATGCTGCACGAAACGCTGAATCGTATGACACCATCCGGAACAGTCTGTGGCAAACGTTTGCCCCACAAATTTTACACGAATGTCGGGACTAAGTGGCCCGACTCGTCTTCCAGACAGGGATATATATACCGGATCTACATAGCTTGGTTTTGAGCTGTGGTGCTTGGGCATCATGCTGCCACTTGTTATTATTTTATTCCAGTATGTAACCACCTCGGTTACCATGGCAACCACTTGGAGGCTGCCATCTTGGATTCTATCTGTGGAATCAGCATAACTCGGAGGCTCGAAACGCAACCAGTAGAGCTAACGCTCTAAAAATCTCCTTTGTTTCGGTGACTGTTGGCTTCCTTCAGTATTACAGTCGTGCCTCGTTAATATGGACATTTTGGTTCCAAAGCAAAACTGTCCATAAAGCGAGTAGTCTGTAATAACGAATTGAGGAAAATATTTAGAAAAAGAAACACGCTGTGATTAGGACCTGCTTCAAATGCCTCATTATCAATGTGTGATCTGCTTCATGGTATGTCACTGCTAGGTGACTGAACTCCTAATACAGCTGTTCACATTTCAGGACGCTGACAGCTGCTGAACAGGCTTTCTACTTGAGCACAAACTGCCGAGGGTATTCTTTGCAGCCATTTATGCAATATGGTAAATGGTAAGGGGCGCTGACTTAGCAGCATTGTGCTCTAAAGCATAAAACCGTAAAAAGAAAGGGCATCAATCAGAAAATTGAAATTTTCCTCTGCAGTACTCTGGTGTTCTTCACTTAAAAGGTAAAAACTTGAACATCTGTTTGGAGCAGCAGAGATTTTCTCATCGCTGTCCATATTCACATGACAAAAATGCACACGCCCTAATGGCCTCTGTGTATTTTCCATCTTTCCATTGTCCGGACAACTAGTTTTTTTATTAACGAGGTTTAAATGCATTGGAAAGGTTTGGTCCCCCGAAAAATTGTCCATAATTCGAGTCTTCCACATTAATGGGGGTCATATTATTGAAGCTTGACTGTATTGAGATTTGTGTAACATGTCTCACGGTTTGCCTTTGTATTTGGTGATAAGTTTATTTTTATTTACAATACTGCTGGCCAAAGGTAAAGGCCATGGCAGGGTGAGACTGACATCACTAACTATCGAAATACGAAGTAAAACAGTGAATGGAAAAAAGGGCACAGTACATGTAATGGCAAGTACAATAAATGAAAAGGAATGAGGAGTTCACATTCTATGTTCAATGAGCGTTGAAAATTCATCCACATCGTCCAATACTACCCACATAATATCAAGACCGTTCCACTCGAATACAGAGCGAGGAAAGAATGAATATTTGAAAACATTGTTTTTTGTTTGGAAAGGAAGCAAAGTAAATGGATTTCTGCATCTTGTAGCGTAACCAGAAGAAAATTTCACATACTCATGAGTGCCGCTCTTCAATTTACCTTTCATGACTTTAAACCATACCTGCCAACTCTTCCGAATTTTCCGTAAAATGTACGAATTTTGATCAGTCTTACAATTTTACGAATGTTGCGTGAAATTTTACGGAAAATGATTTATTTTCGAAAAAAAGTGTGGACATCTATTAACACTATTATGGTACCTTTCGCTGCCACGAGAGGGCAACACATATTCGTGATATCATCATCAGCAGCTGCAAACGTAGTAACTTCTGTCGTCTACTCAGGGGGAGCGGAGGGGCACGAATCCATATCCAAAACTCGATACCGCCTCTGCCAGGCACTTGGGTGTTGGCCTCTGTTCTTGTGTGACCTGCGGCCGCATCTGACGAAGTGCGACTCTGGTGTTTTGGCAGTAGCGGTTTCACGGTGCAGTGGTGGGCTCAAAGCTGCGACAGTACTTCCAAGTATTTTTGAAGCGTACAGATCAGAATTTCCATGCTTCGTGCCATCTAAGAAAGGAGAGAAGTTCGGATTTTGCACCACATGTGCCTGTGATGTTAACATTTTACATGATGGAAAGTCTGACATCAAGGTCCACATCGCTTCGAAAAGCACCAACGATACTTGCGAGCCGCGGACAGCCAGCCAAGCCTGACAAGTTTTGTACGCAGTGACAGCGACCTCGGTGTGATTCGTGCAGAATGCCATTGCACCACGTTTTTAGTTGAACACAACATCCCGCTAAGTGTCGGTGATCACGCTGGGCCACTTTTCCGGAAAATGTTCCCCAAGTGCGAATGAGCCAAGCTACGCCTGTGAACGAATGAAGACGGCGGCAATTGTTCGTGAAATGGCCGCGAATGCAGACTCCTTTGCTGGATGCCCTAAAAAAGCAGGTATTTTTGATTGCTGTGGTCGGAAGTAACAATAGGGATACGCAGCTTTACCCTATTGTTGTGACATACTTCATTAAAAGAGACCAGTAAAGTTGAAAGCTGCTTCCTTTGCCTCGGGACAGTCCAAGGGCAAGCGACGGGTCATAAGATTGGAAATATGATTGTGGACGAAATGAAGTCCCGAAGTTTGCCTCTTGAAAACCTGTTGGCATTGTCTTCGGACAATGCCCATGTTGATTTTCAAGAAAAAGAGCGTTTCGACTGCATTGAGAGAGGCCTAACCAGCTTTGATCGGGGTTGGTTGCCCATGCCACCTCATCAACTTGGCCGCCCAAAAAGGAGCTGCATGTCTTCCTGTAAAGGTTGGTGAGGCCTTGGTTGACATTTTTTTTTTACTTAGAGAAAAGGTCAAAGTGGAAAGATCGGCTGAAAGAGTTTCAAAGGTTGCATGACGTCGACGTCAGGAAGATGTTGAAGCATTCGCCGACATGTTGGCTGTCTTTGGGGAAGTGTTTGAAGAGGCTGTTAGACCAGTGGAAACCACTTCTTAGCTTTTTTTTGGATGAAACAAAAAAGTGCAACAAGCAGAGCTTGTTTTTGGAGTCATACCAGATTCCCAAGACTTCTCTACAAATCGCCAAGAACCCTGCACCGGCCCCAAAGACTGCTGCACACCTTCCCAAGGCTGCTGCAGGTGTTGGAAAGAAAAGCACCGACTGCGATGGACCTTCGCTAAAAAGAAAAGGAGTTCATTCTGCACCATAAGCAAAGAAACTGAAACTTCATAGCGAGGAATCTGGAGAAGCCAGCCACGTGACCCGTGAAGAGCGCCTGTTTTTTTTTTTTTTGTCATTGGAGCAGGGCATGCTGCTTTTTTTCTCCAAAATGTTATATCTCTTTTTGAGAAGACAAACAGCCTTCTTCACTCACAGGCTTCTCAGATTCATGTGCTCAGGGGCCTCTTGAACCGCCTTCTCGAGGACCTCTTGACTCGATTTATGCGGCCAGGTGTTTTCAAGGGATGCCGTTCATTGCCCGAAGTTGCCTATGGAGCTTTAGAGAATCAAAAAGATGATAAAGACGTAGTCATTGGCATCACAACCTACTCTGTAGTTGAGACGCTGAGCTCAAATGAGAAAGAGCAGTTCTTCTCGGCTGTACGTCTCTACTTCACTGCAGCTTGTGATTATATTCGCCACAGGTTCCCTCTGGAAGACGTCACCCTGAAGATGGCTGAACTTGCCCAAGTGCAGGCGCTAGAAACTGCTTCATTCAGTAGTGTACTTCATTTTATTATGGCGTTTCCTGCTATTCTGCACGAGCAGATTGGTGAAACAAGAGAAGAAACAATTGATGCACTCGAAGTGGAGTTTGCCAACTTGCAAGTGTACCAGATTCCAGCAGACATACTGAATGAGCCAAGGTGCGACATACAGTGGTCGCAATTGGGAAGCATTCGAGATGTCGACAGATCGCCCAGATTCCACAGAATTTCGATGGTTATGCTGGGCGTACTCGCCATTCCCCATAGTAACTCTGAATGTGAGAGAATGTTCAGCTGTGTCAACAAAACTCGAACGGAGTTTTGCTCGTCTGTCTCTGAGAAAACTCTAGAAAGTCTGCTGATGGTGAAAGGACTCCAGAGTGGCACCTGCTTTGAGCAAGCTTACACAGAGAAGTTTCTGAAGCAGGCAAAGTCAGCAACTACAAAATCATTGCAAAAATAAATTGTGACCCAGTGGAGTTTTTGCTCATTATTCTACAGGACACGGATTTCGCTTTTGGGTGAGTGAGCAAGCTTGTCGCTGAAAGTAAATTCTTGGAAACTAAAAAAACAAAGTGCCCCCCAGTCACGAAGGTTTTATGAATTTTTAAATCTTCAGGTTGGCAGGTATGCTTTAAACAGAAAACGTAAGCGCGCAGTCTTATTCCTCTCTGATAGCGCCCTCAAACCGGCTCTGTCGTGGAGTTCAGTAATGGACGTAATGCCATACTGGTTGAAGATAAATCTAGTTGCTTTCTTTTGCACTCTTTCCATTTTATTGATATTAACAGAATTAAATGGATCCGATATTATATTGACGAAATCAAGAAGAGGTGAAACGAGAGTCTTATCTGCTCGAAACTTAGCATCTTTTGATGAGCTACGAAGACATCGTTTCATATAATACAGTTTATCATGGTATTATTTGCAATGTGCGTAATATGATAATCCCGACGCAGATCATGTGATACGTGAAGACCTAGATACTTGTACTCTGAAACTCTGAGAAATTGGTAACTATCAGCTGAATAATCGAAAGTGAATGATCTTTTTATTGGTAATGGTTAGAACAACACTTTTAGCATAATTCACACACACCTGCCATGTATTACACCACTTCATTAGCTTATCAAGATCAATATTCAGCTTAACTTGATCATCACGTGAATTTATAACAGAGTACAGGGCACACTTGTTGGCTTACAACCGGAGGTTTGTGTCATAACCATCCACAATGTCATTTATATAAAGCAGAAAAAGTAAGGTTGCCAGTACGGAACCCTGGGGTACCCATGGTACAACCAGCAAAAATTTAGAAGCAAGTTCTTTGTAAACAACATATTAGCACCAGTAAGTCTGGTATGCTTGAAGCCAGTTACAAAGCAGATTATTTTTTAGCATGCTACGAAGCTTGTTGAATGCTTTGGCAAAGTCCCAAGAACAGTGCGTCTATTTGACTTCGGTCATTTATAGCTAAAGCAAAATTGTTGATTGCTTCAACAAGTTGAGTGACGATTAAAAAACTCCTCCTAAAGCCATCTTAGCTGATGGAAGAATAGAATGAGTAGCAAGAAATAAGGTAATGTGTTTATGAATGATGCGCCCCAGTAACTTACAGCAGGATCAGGTTAGGGCTATTGGCCGATAATTTGAAATAAGTTGTTTCCATTTTTTTATAATGGCTTTATCTTGGACAATTTCCAGTCATCTGGCAACGTACCTGACGACAGGGATGCATTGAAGATAACTATCAGGCATTGAGACAACCATTCTGCGTACCTTTTCAAAAAGGCATTAGGTTTTTCATCTGGGCCAGGGGATTTTCTCTCGTCTAAATTCAATAAAAAGTCAAACACGCCTGGTTCAGTTATTTGTAAATCAAGGATGGCAGGCAGGCTTTCAAATTCAGCAAAATAAGGTGTGCATGAGTTATCACATGTGAAGACTGGCGATATGAATCGCCAAAACTGAGCAGGTCATTCTTTCAGTCGTCTACTCAAGCGAAGACTGCAAAAATCTTGCAAAAATAGCTTGTAGGAGAAAAGCCTCGTTTTGCCTGCATCACAGTTCTGACTTGCCTTAGTGGCAAAGGTTAGGGCAGCAGAGGATTAGCACCCAGTTTGACCAGCAAGGAAATGCAAAGTGTCAGCGCATCTTGTATTGGGCAAGGCTCGCCATGACTGGGCTTGGTCTGTGACTGAGCAAAGGCCTCAAAGGACAAAGACACGGCATTGTAAGTGGTAGTTCAGGCAACTGCAGTAGGGGAGTTGAAGAGCGTTCTGAAGCAGACACTAGCCTGTTTTGGCAAGAAATTGAACAGGCTCTGTTATAGCTCTCTCTCACAGCTGAGGATGTCACTGCATTTATTACTGAATTTAAGATTTTGAGCTCGATTTTTGCATTGTGGTTATGTAGATGAAGGGTAAAAGAAATGGGCCACTGCATTCCCTTGCAGTATGGAACTGGTGCTAAGCAACTGACTTCCTTAGCTGCTGAGCTTGAGCCAAAGTGGCGCTGAGGACAGGTTGAAGTTGGTCCGCATTGACAGATATCTGTAGAATCTCAATGATATGAGCCTCATGGGGTCCAGAAATATATTTGTGTCATAAGAAATTCCTGTCATCCGAAACGAAATTTCTATCGGAAGCACAGGAAATGCATTCATGCAGGCCTGCTACGGTTGACAGCATTAATTTAGGCTGTAGTTAGGCTGATAAGGAGTATGATAGTTGTCGAGAAGTGTTCTGTGCTTTTCCAGTAGTGTATTGGGTAGCACTGAGGGCAGTGTTAAAGCTGCTTATTGGCAAAATGCCTGCATCACAGAACCAGATACAAAAGATGCTTTGCCAGATGCGGAACTAGATACAAAAGTCAAAGTTCCCTATTGCATGACTCAGGGCAGATTTATGGGTCACTTATGGAAGGGGGACGGTCCCATTTGAACCCTTCCTCCACCTTTAATCCACCCATGGGACATTTGGGGCAGCTTGGGGCATTTGCTGGGCACAGTGTGCCTCTGTGGCACCTATTGCACCGCCAGATTTCACCACACCAGACACCGGTGCAATCGGGTAACAGAATCATGTTGAGTACTGATATATGATATAATGTGTCGCTATGTGTATATATCAACTGATATATGTGTCAGTGCGCCGCTGCGGTGGCTCAGCGGTTATGGTGCTCAGCTGCTGACCCGAAAGACGTGGGTTTGATCCCGACCGTGGCGGTCGAATTTAGATGGAGGCGAAATTCTAGAGGCTCGTGTACTGTGCAATGTCAGTGCATGTTAAAAAAACCCCAGGTGGTCGAAATTTCCGCAGCCCTTCAGTACAGCATCCCTCATAGCCTGAGCCGCTTTGGGATGTTAAACCCCCATAAACATATGTGTCAGTGCAGCCGTGATATAGGGGAAGCATGTTATCTTGAAATGATCTTGGACACTTGCCTATTTGAGCAGCGTAAAGGTTTGGGCAAGTTGGTGTGACATGCTCTGGGAGGGATGGCGTGGCAGGGAAAGATGAGGACGAATGAAAGAAAACGCACACAAGCGCTAACTTTCACCTTGAATGCATGGCTGTCGACACACCGAATTTTTACATGGCAGCACACCCCCCGAAAACTGCAAAAGCAAACAAATTCTGCATGTGGATGCCAGATACGACGTTGCAAAATTGGACAACGTGCATCAGCATTAAATGCACCTGAGCCATTCACAAGCGAACTGTGCCACGTGGCGAACCCCTGACTGTAAACAAACAACTAAACAATATAAAAGAAAATGGGCATTGATCAGAACGACATGACAAGGAAGATAACAAGCACAAGCAGACTCACAGAACACTGAGCCACAAAAAGTGATGTGAACTGCGCCGTAATACTAAGAGAAATGAAGCAAAACTTAAAATGACCATGGAGGTTAAAATGGCAACAATAAATGAACGTGAAGTTTAAAATGCCAACAATAACATGGCTAGAGATGAATGATAAAAACCACCATATAACTGGGCATCGATAAAACATGAAAGCTAAAAAAACAGCAATAAAGGTGAAAAAAAGGCAGAGGGAATAAAAAGCTAAGGTTACTAGCACCGAGCCTGAGCCCTGACACGGAAGCTTTTCCAGTTTTCATGTTTTATCAGTGCCCTG
Organism: Amblyomma americanum; assembly: GCF_052857255.1. Taxonomy (NCBI): domain Eukaryota; kingdom Metazoa; phylum Arthropoda; class Arachnida; order Ixodida; family Ixodidae; genus Amblyomma; species Amblyomma americanum. Next base: position 50,625,832 of record NC_135500.1, read on the forward strand.
TTATTTGGTGGTTTTTATCCGTGTTACTGTTGGCATCTTGAACTTCACGTTCATTTATTGTTGCTGTTTTAGCCTCCATGGTCATTTGTTGTTTTGCTTAATTTCTCTTAGTATTCCGGCTCAGTTCACACACTTTTTGTGGCTCAGTGTTCTGTGAGTCTGCTTGTGCTTGTTATCTTCCTTGTCATGTCATTCTGATCGATGCCCATTTTGTTTTATATTGCTCGGTTGTTTGTTTACAGTTAAGGTTCACCACGTGCTGCAGTTCGCTTATGAATGGCTCTGGTGCATTTAACGCTGATGCGCCTGGTCCGATTTTGCGCATCGTATCTGGCAGCCACATGCAGAGTTTGTTTGCTTTTCCAGTTTTCGAAGGGTGTGAGCCATGTATACTAAAAGCTCGTTAATTCGAACTCGATTAATTTGAACTTAGCATTGATTTGATCTGATGCCCGGGCCACGGCACAGCCCTGTGTACTTCAATGCGGAAAACTTCTGATAATTCGAACAAGTTGGCATCTGCTACGGTTAATTCGAACATGGAGCCTCTGGCTGACACCGCTCCATGTAGATGGAAAACCTGCTTCAGCATGCACCGGAGTGTGGGCTTCGCAGCCCTATGCATTCAGCTTTTTTTCTCTTCCGTTGTTTTACATGTTTAGTAGATTTGCAGCGCGTTGTATTCGCTATGGGTCAACTTCTATCTACGAGGAGCAGTGTCAGCCAGAGACTCCTAGTTCGAATTGACCGTTGTGGATGCCAACTTGTTCGAATTATCGGCAGTTTTTCCGCATTATAAATACACAAGGCTGTGCCGTGGCACAGGCACCAGTTCGAATTAACCGCTAGTGAATTAAGTCACACTGATTAATTGGCTAATTAACCACTAATTAATTAGCTTATTCGAGCTAGGAGTCCCTGACTGACACCGCTCCTCATAGATAGAAGTTGACCCATAGCGAATACAACGTGCTGCAAATCTACTACACATGTAAAACAATGGAAAAGAAAAAATTGGCAGTGGTATGGCTTAGCTATGCCAGGATATACATAATGAGAGGTACTTTCCCCTGGCTAAGCTTGTTGTAGTCACTGTATGTTTAGCAATGAGAGACACTGGGCTCCCATCTCGGCGGCTGTGCGCCGTCTATTACGCTCGGCAGTCTGGCATCTCCATTTGGCAAGCCATTCCTCTCTCTGTTCGTGCGTCTCTGCTGCTCTGTTTGCCTTCTTAATGCTGGTTTACATGCAGGCGACTGAGCGATGGAGCGGCGCGTCGCAGCGAAAATTTCCAGCTTGTTGGAACCTTGCTGCTCATCGCTGTGACAACTTAAAACAGATTTTTCCGCCGCGGCAGCAGCTTTCGCTTGCATGCGAAACAGACTTTATGCTCATTCTCTCTTTGTTAAGTAGCCAAGTGCCAGGCGACAACCTCAGGGTCCGAAGAGTTAATCTTCTCTTGTCTATACTGCTGTTTAGCCGCGGCTGTACTCTCCTTCTCTGCATCCATTTTAAATGTTGTGATACAGCCGCCCATTATATCTCCGCCTTTTACACGCAATTCTGCGCCTGCGACGCGCGGTTTGGATGATAGAGCGGCGTGCGGCGAGACACACCTGTGGGGTCTCTCCGTTATCATGGTATCGGCGCATGCGCACAACTGCTCATTCGTGTAACGTCACGCGTGGCTCCGACGGAGCGGGAGCGTGGCCGCAGCGACAGCGAAGCGCACACCGCACCTGCTGCTCTTCTCTGGTTGCCATGGTAACGGCGCATGCGCACAACTTTCCTCTCCCAGTCACCGCGAAATGCTCAACTGGTAGCCCAGTGTAGCTCTCGCTACAAAAAAGCCGAGCGCATAAGGCTGGCGGAGCCCATGTTCCGGTGCATGCCGAAGCAGCTTTTCGCTTCCGGAGCACTCACCCCCGCCGCCGATGGTTTAACGCAAGCCGTTTTCATTGTGCCACGGTCGCTGGGTTGCAATCACATGGTGTACACAATGCAGCACGGCGGTTTGGGCACCGCTGTCATGCTTTTTGTTGGTGCTGCGAGCTACATGGACCGCAGTGTGGAGACGTTGGAGCCCTGGAGGGACAACGATATAATTGAGGCTGCATGCTGTCAGCAGACAGCGCGCAGGACTCACCTCCGGTCAGTACAGCCGACAGTGATGAGTCCGACTGCGGCGACGAGCCTATGCCACCGCCAGGTGCACAGAAGTAGCGTCGGCACTCGATGTTGCAGCACTCTACTTCTCTGCCAATGAGAACTCAGAAGTTGCGCTGGAGTTCTTGGGCAAGCTGCAGATGATGCTGATGAAGTCTCGGCAGAAGAAACGCAAGCAAATGCACATCACTAATTACCTTTAATTTTGACAACCCTTCCTCGTAAATAAACATGTTTTGGAGTACTAAATCTCGCTGCTCACGCGAATGCATTCCAGTACTTGTGTCTGGCGCATAACTGGCCAATCAATTTGATTAGCCATTAAGACCGCATTAATTTAATTCTCAGAATTGCCCGCCATAACGTGTAGTAGCGCCTAGTTCGCGATTACCGAGTCTAGATGTGACTGCTTTGGATTCTGCCTGCCTGGCGGGGCGCAGTGACCGCTCATTCCAGCATCTGTTTGATAATGTGAACTTCGCTTAAATCGAACAGTTTTCCGGTCCCCTTTGAGTTTTAATTAATGAGCTTTTACTGTACTCATGTAAGGGCCACACTTTTTTCTTCGATTTTGATGGTATGCGGCTCTTACATGAGCCGGGATGTAGGCTTGACTCGTGTAAGAGAAATTTCGCACTGTTGCCATAACTGTTCTAAATAATAATAATGTAAACTGCTAAATGAGCACACATACTTTATTCAAGGAAATTCCAGTCACCTTGAAGCTTTTCATAATGACGTCTCATGACACCAAACGCTGTGTGCTTAAAATCGACAAACCAACTTGCTGCAGCGAAGCTCTCTTCAACTGTCCAGTAAAAGTCTTCGCGTGAACGTCCGTTGCCATCCACTCGGAGTAAGAATGAGGAAGCAGGAATTCAGCTTTAAATGGCTGATTGACAGAAATATCCAGCGGCTGCAGGATGATTTTCATTCCTCCAGGAATGATGGCTAAAAAGATGCAGATAGGACAGAGCGCTAACAGCGCTCAGTCCTATCTGCTTCTTTCTCCCGATTGTGTTAGCGCTGCTGATACATATGGATCACAACCAACTAGCCCGGCAGATTGTGTGTGCTTCACATTGCCAAGTGGCGAACTGGATCGCCACGGCATGGGACGAAATTCCGGCTGAACCGATTGTGCGGGCCTTCCGAAAGTGCAGCATCTCGAACGTGCTGGAGACAAGCGAGTACAGTGCGGCTGTGGGAAAAAGCCAGTGACAAAGAGGACATCGATGTCAGCAGCGTCGCTGAAGATTATGATCATGAGTGAGCATTGGATGTGCTGCAACGAGCGTTGCAAGCGTAATAAAATGCATGTTCTAGTCCAACGCATTTTCTAATTCTGCTTACATTCGAGGTAAACTTTTTTTATTTTCTGACGTTCTGAATTTCGGGGGTCGCTATAGATTTGAGTAAATACGTTATATCAAGCTCTAATTTCACTGGTTATTCGCTATATTGAACGGCATGCCGCAACCTTGAAAGTGGCACTTCTCCTAACAGCGCTTTTGGATACTTTTGCACACAGAGGCAGGTTTGCTACGTGCCCTTGGGCACCTGCTGGCAGCACTGGTGTTCTGAATGTGCTCGATGAGGTGAAGGGGGGTGGTCTTCGGTCTCTTGTGCTCGCTTTCCACGCCACGTTGTTATCATATGGGTGCGTTTAGTGTCACTTTCAGTGAGTGACATTCGCCTAAAGTTTCATTTGCGCAGTGTCACACGATGAGCTTTAGTTCCCTGTAGTGAGTTTGGCGAACTCACTCCACTTGGTCTTGCAGCAAGGTGAGTGTGTATTCTCAACGGCAGTGCTCCGACATTGAAAAATTTGTTTTGAGAATTAAGAGGTCTTAAAATCTCCATCTTATTTTCTTGATTGTGCATTTTAGTGAGAACTTGTTTTAAATCATCAGCAACTAGAAATAATGAACCACTACTCTAGCTCTGCAAGGGATGACAACTCCTTTTCGCGATAGGCCTAATGAGCTTGCAGGGTTCATGTATGAAATTTCTGCGATTGTGGAGAGCGCATTGTCAAGTTTTAGTGAACACAAATGGACAATGAGTGTAGTTTTGATAAAATTGACCTGAAATTGACTGTTGCTTGCATTACAGAACGTACATGAACTGAACGGGAAGCGCCGTTGGGACTCTACTGCCGCTCAGTGTTTTAGGCAGCCAGCAGCAGTCGACACCATCACCTGTGAATAACAAATGAGGCCATTTCAATGAATGCAAATGCTCTTCAAACATGCTTCTGTGTAAACTGATTCAAAATTAAAAATTTTTCTCATCGGAGAAAGCAGGGACGATTAGCGAGACGCGTCATTCCTATGCTATGTCAGCAATTCAGCTTCCAGGTGTTTCCCAGGCGGGTAGTTGCTTTAGTGCTTCCTACAGGGTTGTTGCACTATGGAAACAAGCAAGTGTATAGCCGGTACAAAATGAGATTATTTAAGATAACTAATGCACAACTTGCATTTTATGTCACGCAAAAGAGCACTAGCAGTTTGTACACAGCGATGGAAACAAAAGTACGGCAGTGCAGTTGTCCTCATCGTTGCATTCCTGGGAAAGTTCCGCACTTATGCGTTAAATGTTCAGTGGTGTACTGTGATCTTCAGCCGCTCATTTAGTGTGTACACAAAATGTTTGCTAAAACACAAGCAGAAAAGCGAGCAACACGCATGAAAACCTACATCCACAGAATCGAAGGAGTCTGGCATTGCTGTGGGCGGGGTGAAGCGATGGCGATGGCTATTGGTCAGTGCGGGTGTTTGAGTTTCGAAGGCATCCCAAAATCACGTATGTCTTCGCAGAGCTGCATTGACTGGAATATATCTCAGCCGAATGCTGCTAAAAAAGTAGTTACCAGAACAAGGCGGCAGTAGAGTCGATGACTTTCGGTTGGAAAGCATACGAAACGCCTATGCAACAGAGGTATTACTTGTCACAGATCGTGATGCTTTCTGTAGTTAACATTTATTTAAATGTGAAATTAAACGAAAATTAACTCGGAATAATTAGATTTGCAATAAAATTGTATTTTCTAAGTATTTATGCAAAATCAAATTAATTTCTCGAAGGTGCTGCAACATCCATCACCACTGCCATCATTTCCAAATGACACTTCGTTCTGCCGTGTGACAGCGTGCACCAAAAGTATCATTCGTTCAAGGGAAGTGCACTTCATGAAAGTGTCACTAAACTTGCCCGTGTGACAGGGGTACAAAAACTAAAGGCTACCGGCAGCCTTCGCCTGCTTACTTCACTCTTTTCGCTACCAAACACGTTGCGGAAGCCAACTGTGCTGTAATTCTAATGGGCGATTATTTTGCTTACATTGTGCAGGTAACAGGATTAGACATATAAGAAAGGCAGTGGCAAGTTCCAAAGCACTGTCTGCTACAGCTTGAATGTGAAGCAGGTTGGGTGGAACGCCTAATGAGGAAGGCCGGCAGCCAAGTGCATCAAGAAGCATGTCACTATAGCAATGTTACAGATGAGCTTATATATCGCCATTTTTTACATATCATATTATCGATACAGTAAAACCTTGTTACTTGGAATTGCGAAAAGTATAATTAACTGGGTCTTGGAATTAACCAAGCAAAGCAATAAAAATGGGGCCCAGGCAAGAAATTTTGTTGTGGGAACATGCTGTACCTGTATTGGATAAACTTTGCTGTCACTGTATTTTGCAGCACAAGAGTCGATCCCCAACTATCAGCCCTTGCTGTCCAAAAAGAAAAAAAGTTGACTCCAAATATAACTCGACGCATGCGGCCCTCGCTTCGTCCTGCCGTGGCACTTTGCTTTGTAGCGATGTTATCGCAAGGACAGCAGTCTGTAGGCAGTGGAGACCAAAAGTGAAAAAATGGCGCTGACTAAACCCTGCTTTCCACACACGCGCGTGGCCCGATTGACTAGTAGCAGATTGAACTGGAAACGGTCCTCTAGTTTCAAATTCTGGCATGACGCATGTCCCTGGAGATAATCGGCAGCCTGGTCTCGTGCTACCTACCGCATGGTCAGCTATATAGCCTCTGGTCAGTGCTGACCAATAGGAGCGGGGCATTGTTATCGTTTTATGACTGTTTTGTGACTGATTGTTTTGTAATTTCACCCCGGTTCTATTCCATTTCTTAATTTTCTGTCCTTTGTCATTGCTTGCAATGATGCCGTGGCCTGGGCTTCAGCCAATCATGAGGAACCGGAAATTAAGAAATAGAATACAATTGGCATAAGAGTTGTTATATTATACTGACACAGCAGCAGTTTCTTCAATACAGTTTTTTGGATGTAATTCCCCTAGGCTGCATTGCCATTCACTTCCAAATGGGGATCAAGGAGTCCTTGTCAGTTTTGACATCACAAATTAGAATCAGGTGGCAGGGAAAAAATGCTCCATTCTTAAACCAATTATTTCTGCAGTAAATGCACCTGCTGCTGCCTAACAAACACTGTATTACAAAGAAAGGTGTGCTTGATGTCCTTGTTCCTGAGCAGACTGTAAACAAGGGAGCTTCTAGATGTATGTGCAAATTATTGCCCTGCTCTGCCTTTCTTTTCATATGCAGGTCCTCGATGGGTTGCATGATGTGCTGAGTTGCTACGCAGAGGTGTTCTGCGATGCTTTGCAGAAGGGAGCATTGAACATACTTCGGCTGAGCAAGTGTCTACTGGCAAGCGGTGCAGTGCAAAGCCTCATGGCCAGTATACGCATCTCTGAGTGCATCGTGGAGCTGTCCTTGAGTTGGAGCGGCTTTCATTCTGGCAGTGTCCAAGCTGTTGAGGATGCACTTGCTGGCATCATTGCCAAGTCAAAGTCACTTCGTCTCCTTGATGTTGCCAGTTCTACACTCTTTCAGGACTGTGCAGCTTTTATTGAGTCTCTAGAGAAAAATGGCAGTATTGAGAAGCTTCTGGTAAATGGCTCTGTGTTGTCTGGTCAACATGGAACTGCCTTTTGTCGTTTTCTTAGTAACAACACAATGTTGAAAACGCTGAGCATTCACGCCCTCTGCAAAAAAAAGAGCTCACCGGAGTTGGACAATGTTTTTTATGCTCTCCAGGAGAACTCGACGCTGAACGGGCTGGTGCTTAAACACTTTCGTTTGGACCTGGCTGCTGCCATGTTCTTTGTCCGCCTCATTGTGCGCAGCAAAACTCTGTCACAGGTAGACTTTCTCCGCTGCACTTGGGACTTTCAGTCTGCGCGCGAAGCGCAAAACGACAACAGCGGAAGGGAGGACCCCATTTACAGTTGTGCTGCTTGCTTGGTTGGCAAGGTTTCCCCAGCTGAGCTCCTCATATTTGCACTGAAGAACACTTCTGCTCTGCAAAGGCTCTCTCTCAAGCAGTTCTCTGCGAATGACAGCCGCTTGCTTCTTGCAGAAGCTGCTAGGTGCTCCTCACTTGAGCAGCTCACCTTTGACTCAGTATGTTGCACGGAGTCGTTTTACCATGCAATGCGGGACACACACGTTTCTGACAAGGTCAGGCTTGGCACGTGCTATTCAGAAGCGGAGGGCTTTGTGTCGGCCCTACAGTCGTGTGGTAAGTTCCTGGGCATGGGGAACCACAGGTTCGCCACCCTGGACAAACTGGGATTTCACAATATTGTAGCAGCCCTGCCACTCCATGACCACATCACCGGGCTGGACCTGCATCTTGGCTGGGAGTGGGGCAACATCACAGAGGAGGATGCATCTCTTATCACTGCCTACCTGTCATCAACTAAAGTCCTGAAGAACATCTGCATGAGGTTCAGCATCTCCAGAGAGCTCGCACACGTCATCGTCGAGGGTCTGTGCAAGAATGAAACGATAGAGAAGGTCTCCATCGAAGGCTGGCTGATGGAGGATGACGATGTACGCAAGTTGTGCAGTTGGGTGGCTGCAAGCAGGAAGGTGTATCACCTCTCCTACCTCTGTGCACAACGGCAGGCATGTAGGACGCTCCTCAGGAGCCTGGCTCTGCTGCTTCCCAACAGCTACACGCTCACTTACGTGCGCATTGTGGTGCGCATTGTGCAGTTCCCTTCCACTACCCCCCTCTGGCAGACTGTCAAGCGGTTGAGGCGGCGTAACCTGTCCCTCGTCAAGTGCGCTGTGAGCTTTCTGTTGGGTTCGACCCTGAAGCGGGCAGCAGCCGCCTTCGAGCGAATGTCGTGGCATCCGCAGGTGGCCTCCAAAGCACAGCGTGAACTCCGGGCAAGCCCCACAGAAATGAGAGTGAGGTTTCAAGAGTGTAGGCAACGCTTGCAGATGGACTTCTGGCAGATTGCGGGCATTGTGCGCGGCGACCTCGTCTGCCACGAGCGGATTGACGGGCGAATGCAGATTGACCAGCTCAGAATGGACGCGTGGCTGTGCGTGCGTGCCTTCCTGAGTGTCGACGATGTGCTGGACGGACCAGTGAAGAACCAGTCCTCCCGAAAGAGGAAGCGAAGGTGCCTGTGATGTATGAGGCCGTTCGGCATTCCCCTCTGTGTGATGTATGACACGCCTTTGTGTTCTGAATCTCCAAGTGGCATGGGGGAGGGGAGGGGGGGGGATACCTGAAAGTAGCGGGTACAGTCATCTTGGAACTTATTGTGACCTTGCAGATGGCATGGTATTGCTCTCTATGGAAAAGTTCCTTTTCTAAATGTGCATTTGATCTCTGGGGGCAGTGCTGGAGCTCCATCTTGGTGTCTTGTGCATCTTTCACTTGAAACTATTGCTTACTGTGTTAAAAAATGTGCAGGCTATTGCCTAACCTTAATGTAATTAGGGGTTGGGCATTTCAGTTTGTTTTTAAATTTGGCAGGCGTTTTCTTAAAAATATATTTCAGAACGCAGTTTATTTTTTCCGTGAATATGATTTCCTACGAATTAATCACCAGTTATTTTTGGTGATATAATATACAGTCAAACCCAGTTATCACAATATCGGATATAACAATGGTCAGTCGTGGCACCGTCAGCTTTACCATGTGTTCTATGGTAAAATAAACCACTTATACCAACGCTGTCATAGCACATTTATCAGTTATAAAAATTAATCTGGTCATTGTCAACCATAAAAGAAACAAAAACGTGGAGACACTGCAATCGCACCAGCAAAGCCATGCTTACACCACAAAAGTCCGCGCATGTGGAGCCGACCGAGGGACCGAGACTTGAGCAGCAATGGCGCGAAAGCGAAAGAAACCGTGACCATGCTCTCGGAGACACTGGCACCGGGCGCGCTGAGGATGCTTGCTTGTCACAGCGATGCAAGTGGGAGAAGGGACGGATGCATTCCCCTGTGCAAAAGGCCCATGCAGAAGAGAAAGTAGAGGCACGGTCGCATCGTAGGGAGCCTTGGTGGAGCAGTCCACTATTAACGTTTCTGAGGGGTGTGCTGCTCGCAGGAAGAAAATGTGCCGGCGCGTTTGTATTTTTTTTTTGTGCATTCTGAGCTACGGCTGGCACCGGCAGTACGTGTGTTGTCTAGTCTTCCCCTGTTCTTCGCTAACTTGGCCACTGTCCGTGCTTCGCAGATTTCATGTGTCCCAAGGGCAGGCGTCAAATCGTCAGGCAAGCTGCTGCATTGAGCACGCACACCATGCATACTCCCATTGAGTCTGTGTGGAGCACACGCGTTGCCAGCATGGTTTTTCTCTTGTCAGCTGTACTGCACCCTTGGTTCTGCACGCTCCTTGGATTTCCTGTAAGAATTGCTCTGGAAAGCGGGCTTGATGGCAGTGATGCGGAGGCACGCGAAGCTCCCGCCGGTGCAGTGATAACGGTGCTTTGGTCATCGGTGAATGATGATGAATGTGGCATGTCGAGTTGAATTCTTGCACGCTGAAAATGCAGTCAAGACAAATGAAGGCCTCACCGACGAGGTGATCATGGCAGCTGTCACCAGCGTGGACAACGAACAGGAACCTTTGCAAGTTGTAATATATGTAAAAGCTCATAATTCGACCTACATTAATTTGGAAGTTCAGATAATTTCAATGGCCAGCACAGTCCTGGCCAATGCCCGTGCAAGTCTATGGCGTCATACACTCGCTAATTTGGACATTATGGGTCTCGCACAAGTTAATTCGAACGGGCTTCCAAACGGAGGCTGCGTCCAGGTATGACTGGCGTGGCAAGCGATCGACCAAATAGTCCTCTTCAAACCTGAATTCTATGCTACAGAATCATCCGTGCGCCTGAGACGTGCGTATAAGGCCAGGCATGATGACAAATGCACGGCATTTGCACGGCCCCGTCTCAAAATAAGTCAGACTGCGTAGTTTCGGTTTCACTTTTCTGAGCTTCGGGCAAGCCCATAGCAGCCAGCTAACCGAGCCGTGCTGCATGCCGTTTCGGCCACTGATTATCGCGATCGCAATTGTTCACGTGGTTCTGGTTCCTGATTCTTCCAGTGCACCGAAATTATGTGCTTGTCACGTGCCATTTGCTTCTTGTGCAGTGAAGCCTCCTCACACATGATGCTGCCGCTCGTGAGGGTGTGACGCAATAGCGGTGGAGCTCCAGTGCTTGTGCTTTGCACCATGAATATTGTCGGGGAGGCCCTTGCCACTTTTGAGTTGTTCTGCTTCGGCAGTCCCGACAGTATGCATGCAATAAAGCATTTGTGACAAAAAAAATGAAACCATCGCGTTTTCATCTCAAAAGCAAGCAAGCATTATCCAGTCTTTCACCAAACAAATATACCGTGATGCAATCGGTGCTTGTTAGCTTTTAAGGATCAATCGATAATTTGAATATTTTTCTGGTGCCCTGAAGTTTGAATTAATGAGCTCATTAATTAAAGATAATTATTAAATTCTCTAAAGTTTGTCATGTTTTTTTTTGGCGCGACCAGGTTATAACACTGGTATTTTCATAGCACTTCATTATTGTTATAATTGGGTTTGACTTTATGACATTCCTTCTGCCACAAAGTCACTTAGAATTTATCTTGCCTTTTGTGTCAGCCTGAGAATTCAATTTATTAGTAATTTCACAAATGGTCACTAAATAGCTGTAAAGCACTTATAGCCGTTCTTGCAGAAGGAAATGCTAACTCCAATAAAGAAAGTAATGGAAGTGAAATGTTGGAACTCTTAATACAAAAACTAAAATAAAAGTTGACTTCTAAAAGTTGATTGCCATGTCATCGCTGGGTTGTACTAGGTTGAGGGACAGGACAGGTCATTGCATGATCTATGTGTAGATAACAGAGATGGAACTCCTGTTCAAGAATATGAAACTTTTTCATGATGCTTATGCATGGTTTTGAGGGTCTTTACATGCATTGAAGGAACCTGCTTAACCAATTGCCCTAAGTGGGTGATGACAGTGAGCAGCGCTATACTAGCAGTCTGTGTTGGGTGACAGTGTGGAGCCTTCCAGTTTGCAGAGGCATGTATCATGGCAGAGCAATACTTCAAAGCACACAAATCAACGGTGCACTGCTTTACTCCCGAGTCATCGGCATTTTGTTTTCGCCTTTGACTGATTGTTACTCCTACCTTATTGCCAGCAAGTTGTGGTGTGCCTGTCAGGGATACTGATCTTGATTATAACCTAATTTAAAAATTGAATTCAGTGTACCTTTAGGGCTTTTTTTTCTTGTTTAAGGGGGACGCGGGTCTTGAAATCGCGAAAAATGGTCAAAAATTGCGATTTTGAAGTCTTTAATGTCCCAACTATGCCTCTACAAAATATTTTAGCTGAATTCCAACTCAAAGTATGAAAAAAACGGCAATTTAGAAACGTCGGTGAGCCGAAATTGAACGCCAAGCGCGAAGGTTTGCCCCATTTTCAAGCTGCCGTAGCTCCGCGCGACGCGAACCGATCGGCGCCATCTTGGTCTCGTTTGAGCTGGTTTCCCGCTCTCCAATTTGGCGCCTTACGGCAAGCTGTAGACCCTCGCACAGCGGAGCTATCAGCACCCGTTCGCAAGGGGGGAAAGCGTCGCGAGACGGCCGCCGATTGGGTAAAACGGGCGCTCCTCGAGGCGCAGCCCTCTGATTGGCCGTGACGCATGCTTTGCCCCCCGCGGCCGCGTTGTTCGGCTCCTTCCCGTCGTCTGCTTTCGCCTGCACGCCCGTCATTTTTCGCGCTCCTCTTTGTTTCCTAGTATTTTTCGTTCTGCCGTTTTCCTTATCGTTATTGTAGACATTTTGGCTATTGAATCGCTTCTTTTAGCCTCGAATTTCGTGCTTTTGCGTGTATTTGCCTGCCTGGTGTCTTTGTTCCGTGTGTCACGGTGGCCCGAGACGCGCGCTTGAAAGCAAGCACGCGAAAAGCAGTCGGAAAAAAGAGACGCGCATGGAATAAGTAGAGCGCTGCAAACGTCGAGAACTGCAGCTTCGGTGATGCCGCAAGCTGCTGTACCCTCGGTGCATGCGGCTGGACTGAGCTCGCCAACAACAGCTTCGCCGGTGAACGCGGCTGAACAAACCCTGTTGACGCCAGCATCGCCGGTGGACGCGGCTGGACAATGCCGATCGCCGTCAACTTCGGTGTTACCGCAAGTCTCTGCAGTGCCGGTGGATGTGCCTGGACTAAGCCCGTGGAAAATATCGACTTTTGATACGCTGCAAGCCGCTTCGAATTCCGTGTCGTCGGAAGCGGCCGAGCCGGCTGACCTAAGCCTAACGTCGACTTCGGCGTTTGCGCACGCCGCTTCGTGCCGACGGACGCGGCTGAACCGAGCTCGCGTGCTCAACGCTTCGACAAGCACGCGCAGCGCGGACCTTGGCAGCGCGCCAAGCCGCTGCCGCCGCTGATAACATCATTTGTTTTTTTTTTTAAATATATTTTGAGGAGAGCATGTGAATAGAATGCTAAACGGCAGCATGACTCATTATCGTAAGCCTTTTCGATATCCATGGCGAGGATGGTACGTACACTGTGGCTGCGAGTTGACAGAACTTGCGACGCCAAGACAGCCAAACCATCTTCAGTGCCGATGAATGGACGGAAGCCAATTTGGGCGGGGTGGTAGAAACCGTGGTGCTCCAGTCACCACGACAGTCGTGTGACTAACATTTTCTCTGTCGGCATGCACAGTGTTGATGTTAGAGAAATAGGCCTGAAGTTGCCAAGATCCGTTGGTGGCTTCCCGGCTTTTGGAATTGGGATCACAGCTGTGGTCAATTTCCAGGTCTCGGGCACAGAGCCGTTTAGCTATACCGTGTTTATGGTGTCGAGAAGTTGAGAGAGGACAGCGCAACTCATGTTCTTGTACACCCCATATGGAATGGCATCCGGACCGGGCGATGTCTTTCATTTAGCCTCATCTACTGCTGCAAGCAACTCGGGCATGGTAAAAGGAGACGCAATACTCTCGGCATCTGGTGCTGATGGCAGTGTATCTACGTGAGCTGGAATCCCTACCAAGTTAGACTGGTTAGCTGAGCGGGGCAACGGATCATATTTTGGAAAGAATTTCCGTGCCGCTTCTCTGGCGAAATCATCCGGAGTCAAGTTAGCTGTGAAGCATGCGGTGCTTGCTGCGTCGGGGCGACGGTGACCGTGTTCCATTGCATGGAAAGTTCGCCAGAGAGATGGATTCGACGACTTCGCAGAAAACTGCTCGCACCACGCGCATGCCACTGCCTTCATGATAGATCGCGTTCGTATTTGCGAGCCTTGGCAGTAATATAGTTGTCTTATACGTTCCTGTGCAGATGTGGGATCACGTGACGCTATCAGCTCGGCCTGTCGGCGAGCAGCCCTGTTTAACGCGCATTGTATGCGGTCAACAAGCGATGGTAAGGACTCTGCAGGGAGATCCCGGAGAATAGCAGGGAAACAATCCCAGTTGACCACCGTGCACTTGCGGCGTAACCGGCGAGCACGTGATGGATGAACACCGATGATTATAGGGTGGTGGTCACTGCCCTAACAGTCAGGCTCAAGGTGCCACGAGGGAGTGCCGGGGCCAGACCACCACGTCAGATCAGGAGCATAGGTGGCACTGTGACGCATAGCCCGCGTTGCTGATTTAGAATAGGCAACGCATCCGCGAAGGCATCCCGCACACGCCTGCCGCGGGGGCTCGAAGTAGGGTACCCCTAGTGTGGGTGTGGGGCGTTAAGTCACCTCCGACTAAAATCGGACACCCGGGGTATCTCCTACGCACAGTCAATAACCAGCCCAGATTAATACGGGAGGGAGCGCCACCCGCTGGTCTTACGTAGAAGGATACCACCACAACAGTTGTCTTCGGTAGTTTTACAGCAACTGCAACTACCTCCTGATACGAAGTGCACCAAGTTTTCAGAGAGGCATACGTAAGGGAAACGCGTGGTGACGTACACCGCCTCCTTTCCCGGAGGGGAAGCAGTGTGCACACGATGGTCATTCATCGAAGGCGACGCGTAACCACTGAAGCCCGGAACTGCTGGCAAGGCACTGGTCTCCTGCAGTAACATGGCCCACACTTGGAGCTTGTGCAAGCGAAGACGGGTTTTGAGCTCTCCCACTTTAGTGGAGAGGCCTCTACAGTTCCACTGGAGCACACGAGAAAAGCCGGAACACGCCATCTTCGGTTAGTAGTCCAAGCGTTGCAAGAGAACAGATGTCAGGTTGGATAACTGGGTAACTATGAAGCGGAGCAGGGACGCTGAAGAGTTATCTGGCAATGTAGCAGGTACTCTGGATGGAGCGGTGAAAGAAGATGGTGGGCGGGACATGCTCGGTGCTGATTCATCATTTCTAGTGGCGGTGCCAGATCCCGCTGCATGTCTACGGCGGGCAAGCAGTTCACGGTGTTGTCGGAGCCTTGAGACCGCTGCCAAAAGGCGTGCAATTTGTTCATCAACTGTTACCATGTCATCGTTGAGAGGTTCCGGGCTGCTACGCTGTTTTGTAGCCTGCTGATGTCGGCAGCCCTTACGCACTCTCGCTATGTCTGCTTGGTAGCAGTTTCATGCGTGTGCAGCATGGGAAGTTCGGGCCACTCGTCATCTGACTGGAGAGGTGCAAACCGGTTGGAAGTCTGCACAAGGGGCGCATTCACATTCTGAGTCATTTGCTTACAATACCCACGACAAATATTTTCTGTTGCCTTCTGCTTTGTGGGGCAAGTGGGTGACGTGATGTCGTGGTCGTCAGTTTTGCAGAGGCCACATCTGTACGCCGCTGCGCCTTCTGACGCAGGTTCCACTTGAGTTGTGAAAGGGCAGGATCTACGCATATGACCAGGTCTGAAGCAACTGTAGCAGTAGACGGCGGTTGGTTTGTATGGCCGAGGCCGTAAAATGCAGCCATAATAGTACAAGCAGGCCGGCGGTGTTGGTGGGCCTTGCAGGGGGTAACGTGCTTAGATCACTCGGTGAGTGGGACAATAAAGCTCACGCTGAAGGGCGGCCTGGTCCTCATTAACATCGACGTTGTAGACAACACAACGTTGCAAGTCGTATCCATCAACCAGCTACATCTATACCGGTACCGAGACCTCGCTGCTAACTGTAATGCACTGTAGCGTTTGCAGACGTTCCACGGCAGCTAAGGTCGGGAGCCACACAGCAATGGTATTGGACTTCTTTCTGGCAGTAAAGCCGCGGAAACCTTTCGTTCCGAGACAGGCATCCAGGCTTACATGCAGAATTCTGGTCGGTATATCTAAGGCTTTTCGTTGCCAGAAATTTGATAGGGGCTTTGTAACTCACTCTGTGGGTAGACAACTGGGCGGTCTGTGGTTAGGCAGGAACGTTTGCCTTGTGAGCCGCCGCTGGCCGAAGAGGAACCCGTAGCAGCGTCTCCCGAAGGGCGCTTTTGAGGAGAGCGGAGGGCTGGCGGCCCGATTGGCGGTGCTGATGGCAGGTCCATTGGAGTGCTCAATGTGCCATGTTGTATTGCTAGAGGTCGATCCAGAAGTACAGGCTGAGCAGCCGTATCTGTGTTCCGTCCAGGGGGTAAAGCACTCACGAGCGGTTGTACATCTGGAGAAGGCATGGCAGGCGCCGTATCTGATGAAACAAAGGCACGATTTTGGAGGTCCAGCCCATGCTCAGTGGGTTGTTGTACTGGCGGGAATGCCACCGAGGCAAGCGGCGCAGGCGGAGCTACCCCCGCCAGCACGTTACCGGAGTCGCTAGGCCTAGCCTCGGTGCGCAGTTCAGGTCCAGGAATAACTGCGTGACATTTGCTGTGTGAGACGCAACCAGGCGGCAATTGGGTGTCCGAAGCCTCCTCGGATGGCGTGAATCCAGTTCGTTTCTATAGGGAACGTGGTTACGCGGCAGGCGAGATTTCCACAAGAACGATGTGAAGGCACCTTCCTCTTCTTCTTCACCCCAGGTATATGGCACATACCCACGCGGGGGGATTGGCCAAGGTGTAGTAGAATAAACAAAGAAGTTTCCATGGAAGATGACAATATTGTAGCACCAATCGTGAATTTTGAAAAATCAATGAATAAAAACAAGAGAACAATATTGACAGTTAAATAACAGACAGCATTTTGGTGAAAAAAGAAGAGCTCGTAGAACTTTAAAAGAATTAGCACATCAACGTACCAGTTGCAATTATGTAATCGTGGAGAACCCCACAAATAGAACCCAATGCAAATCCCTTGGCGTTCGCACCAAACGATAATAGTACTGTCAAAGATAAAGGGAGCCCTAACCTGGAGAGAGGGACCTCCAGGTAAATCTTTCTCTGAAGTGCGAACTTTGGGCAGTAGAGGAGAAAATGGTCTAAAGATTTAACTTTTCCACATGCGTCACATAGGTTCGTCGGTGTCAACACACACCTGCATAGATATAAATTCAGACTTGGAATCCTCCACCGCAACCGCGTCATTGTTACCTCACACGGCCTGGATTTACACGAACGGACGTTCCAATGATATGCTAAGTGCTGATAGTCAGTGGTATTTAGTAAGGGATCTCGTAACCTGGCTGATATATGTAGGAACCGCTGAAACCTGGAAATCGCCAGCAGGCTGAAATTCGGGACGGGATGTGTCACTGACCCGTCAAGAGCCGACCTTGCTAAGTAATCAGCCACCTCATTTGAATGAATACCTGCATGGCCAGGGACCCAGACAAAACGGACCACTTTCAAAGTGCATGGGACAAAAAATCGCAGGATACGGCGCAAAAAATCTTGTGAAATGTCAAGGAAGACTAACACTGACAATCAGCGAGAATAATAACATGAGACACATGGCATGGAATTTTGTGAAGGGCCATTCCAAGAGCCAAAAATTCCGCAAAGACTATAGGAATATAATCTGGGATGCGGACAGAATAGCTCCATGCCAAATCCTACGAAAAGATGCCAACGGCAGCTTTTTGGCAGTTGATGGAGGCATCGGTAGCAAGCACCGTATGATGGGGGTATTCCTCTATGTGATCCGAGAGAATACCGTTTAAAATGTTTGCGGGCATGTGTTTCGCATGAGATGGGAAGATGTGGTCGAAATGGAATTCCACTGCTGCCGGCGTGTCATCAACCCACTGCAAAGAACTGAGATCAACACCAATCGGTGTTAAAAGGTTCTGCGTTAACATAATTTGTGGCATTTGATACCGTGGTCAATGATGAGAAAAGAATAAGGCCGGCTGAGACACAAAAATAGGAGTACTGACATCAGACACTGGGTCCATCGACCTGAGGAAAGTTCGCACCGTATTTGAAAACGGGAAGTTAGATCAGGGATACGGGCTTCCAGATAAAGCCGGGCGTTTGAAACTGATTTTGGGAGACCAAGGCAGAGGCGGAGAGCACGCCTTTCCAGTAAGATTAAGGGTTGAATCTTGTAGCTTGCGCTACCAGAGAACAGAATGCAACCAAATTCAAGTATAGGTCTTACGTAGGCTTTGTATAGTAACAATAACGTGTCGCGGCGCATCCCAAACTTTTTATTGGCGATTCTTGTCAGCCGGCCTAGAGCGCGTTCTCCTTGAAACGCATTGTCCTTTATATGAAGGCTCCAATCTAATGCTGGGTGATAACACCCAGATATTTTACGGATTCCACTTGTGGAATCTGGAGAGAGCGATGGACTAATGAAATGTGCAAAGGCCTTGTTGTTGTTGTTGTTGTTGACCTCACACAATGGCACATACCCACAAGGGGGATTGGCCATAACCAGGCGGTGGCTATTTAAATGACCAGTTGCATGTGGCAAGCATGGGATGACCTACCAAAATTTGGATCGCACAGTTTTCGTAGCCGAGGAGGTTGCAGGAGGTTAGGGGGGCATACAAACTAAAATTTAGGCAAAGAAGGGGTAGGGATTACTATAAGTGGTTGTAAAAACCGAAATACAGAAGCTGATAATGGGAGGGGCAGGACGAAAGATCATGAAGGTAGACGTTTTGATTCCAGTAGATAATTTTGAACGGCAGAGCAAACATTCCCATTGGTATGGCCAAGCATAGAAGCGCCAAGGGACAGAACAACCACAGAAGACAGGCGCAAACTGAGATTTTGTATTGGAACTTCTAATAGTCGCCTCCTAATCGATGAGTAACGACGGCAAAAAAGAAGAAAGTGCTCTATTGTTTCCGGCTCCGCACAATACGGACACAATGGGGAGATCGCCAGACCAGGCCTGTATAGGTAAAAATTTAGTTGCGGTACTCGGCAGCGAAGCCTCGTGAAGGAAACTTCAAGATTGCGCGATCGCCAGACTGAGCTTCTCCATGGGAACAGTAGGTGCTGGAAGTCGTCCAAGGAAGTAAGCGCTGATGCACCCAGTTCGTTCATTACAGTGTACCGTCGGAAGCGTGCCGCCGTGATGTAAGCAGTTTTTGGAAGCGGGTCAACAATCGGTCCACTCAGGGCTGCCTTCGCTAAAGCATCAGCTGATTCATTTAATAGAAGACCCCTGTGCCCAGGAACCCAAAGAAATCGAATTAATGTGATGTGTGGAGGGATCAGGAATTTTAGAATGCGAAAGAGCTGCGATTCAGTGGACGCCGAGAGGGAAGTGCATAAAGATAACGAGTCCGTAATTATTATTACTGCTGATAAAGAAATTGGTACCTTTCGCAAAGCGAGAACCACTGCTAGAAACTCAGCCAGATAGATAGGAGTGAAATCTTGGAGACGGAGAGAAAAAGACCAGTCAAGGGACTGGGAGTAAATACCTACACCTGCCTTTTCTGCACACACCGAGCCATCAGTCGCAATTGCAACATGTGAGCTGAAGGTCGACAAATAATCCTGCAACATACCATTTAACCATGAGAAAGGCAGTAATTTTGCATTACGTGGATAAATATCATCGTAGATGATAGACACATTTGCAGGGATGGACCGCACCGGAACAATTTCAGGTATTCGCACATTCAGTGGGCCCAGCAAAGATTCAACGAAACAGATTTGGGGAGTTTGAAGGCGAGACCATCCGACATCCAAGAACTCCGCTCGCTGCCTTAGGAAGATCAACGCGGATGCATGCTGGTCCGAGTCGCAAAACTTTAAAAACGTTTGTACTGTCAAAAGGCGAAACCTTGCAGTAAGAGACGGCACCCGCGCTTCCAGATACAAAACATTGTTTGCCACGTATTTAGGGAGGCCCAAACACAGGCGCAGAGCTTCTCGCTCTAAGAGCAGAAGTGGGCGCATTTTGTATGCAGCTGCTCCAGAAAACAAAACGCAACCGAATTCCAAGATTGACCGGATATACATTTTGTAAATCAGCAGCAGAGCATGTCTGCGCAAACCGCAGCGAGGGCTACTCATCCTTCGCAGAAGGCCTACCGCCCGAATCCCTTTCGCAGCAACCTGATCTATATGTGGCCGCCAAGAGAGAGAGGAATCATAAGTTACCCCGAGATACTTTAGGGAACATACCTGAGGAATGACATGATGACGATAAGACAATGAAATGTGTACCTGTTGAGTAACCGGAAAAGGTAATAAAGCGCACTTGTTTACATTAAGACTTAAGTGTAATTCAGATAACCATCGGTCAAGGGAATTTAAATATGACTGTAAAACCATATACACAGAATGTAAATCACTCGCAGCAGCAAAGAAAGCTATATCGTCTGCATACACGTACGTAGTCACGTCAGGGGAAGTCGGAATCGAACTGAGTAAGAGGTTGAATAGAACAGGGGAGAGAACTGCACCTTGAGGCACACCTCTAGATTGATGAAATTTCCTTGTAGAAACTCCGTGCTGACAACAATAAAATTCTCTGTCAGCCAGGAAAGCTGACACCCATTCCACAAAATAACTTGGCAATCCCAGAGCACGTAGTCTGTACATCAGAGGCCCATGTTCGACACTGTCATATGCTTTCGAGATGTCAAGAGTTACCAGCGCAGCATACTGTCGACGCCGGCGCGCCAGTCGGACACGGCTTTCGAGGTCAGTATGCGCACACCATATAGAGCACCCAGGCTTGAAACCAATCTGACAGGGGTTAAGTAGTCCCTTTTCAGTAATAATGGGCATGATTCGTCCATACAGCACGCGTTCAACCAATTTCACCAGGTTCGATGTCAATGAAATTGGTCGAATGTTGTCTAAGACCAACCCTTCGCCTGGCTTTTTAAGCACCGGGATAATTTTAGAAACACGCCATACATCCGGGATCCATGGGGTTCTAATAGAGTAATTTACCAGCTCCAATATAGCATTGGGGGATTCGTCGAACAGTATTTTAATCATCGCAGAGGTGACACGGTCAGGACCAGGAGCTGCAGAAGGTAACCGATTTATCACCTGGGAGAGCTCAGAAACCGAGACATTAAGGAAATCATCATAGTGATTCCCAAGCAGTTGTGGGCGAGATAGCGCAGCCGAAAAACGGTGTTCCAAGCCTTTGCCAATTTCTTCTAATGACCTGGCAAGCTCTACTGGAGTCAGCACATTAGAGGGGATGTTGTTAGGCGCTGGCAGCCTGTTCCTTGACCTCAGAAAGCGAAACAAGGCTTGTCTGTTATTAGATTTTGATAGATGGGCATAATTCTCTTCATCATATTTTTCTTTTGCCCTAGCGACTGTGCGCTTGAAGGTAGCTGCAAGAAACTTATAATCGATCCAATTCCGGGGACATTGATTATGGATAAGTTTCTTCCAGGCTGCCTTGCGCCGCCTATAATCTTTTGAACATTCTGCATTCCACCAAGGGCTCTGAGAAGTGCCTATGCTATCGCACACTGTAAACTCTGATTGCCTCCGTACCCGATCTAAAATAGAGCATAAGCCTAACACCCTGCTCTCCTGAGACCAATTCGGCAAAGAGTGTAGTTCTGAACTGAGTGAACTTTTGAACTTGTTGTAATCGACTAGGGTGCAACTGAATCCGCCGATAGAAGTCATCGGACACACAATGTCAAAAGTGAGTGGGAAATGGTCACTGTTTGTGGCACAGTCAACCGGAGTCCAGGAGGAAACTGCTACCCCTGGGGTTGAAAACGTTAAATCCAAAGCTGATCGGGAGTGCCCACGGAGAAAGGTCGGAAAACCCGAGTTATGACAGTTTAGGTTATTCACACAAGCCCAATCCCATAAACGCAAACCGCACTGGTCTGTTCGATAACCCCAAGTCAAGTGATGCGAATTGAAATCCCCAACAAGCAACACATGTGATCTGCTGACAGAGAGTAAGGAATCTAATGGCCGTGAGTCATGAACCCCAGATGGAAAATATACATTTGCGACAGTAATGGGATGGAAACCAAGAACTGAAAGATCCACTGCCTGAATTTCGCAATGAGCGTCCACCCGCTGAAACACCAATCGTGCCTTGTGACAAAATCTGGATGAAACCAGCAGAAGCAAACCGCCCCCCCTTGATGGGCGGTCCATTCTAAAAATTCGATAATGTTCCATTTGAAATGAAAACTCTTTCGACAACCAGGTTTCTTGAAGCGCAATGACATGAGGAGAAAATCGATTTGAAAGAGTTACTAAATCAGTGAAAGCTGATTGAATGGAACGGCAGTTCCACTGCAGCCCTCTCAGAGACCCTATTCTGGGGAGAGATCTGCAGCAGCAACTGCCTTTTCCAAAATGCTGTGGTGACCAGTTTTTCCTGAATTACTCTTTTTTGTTTTGGATTGAGGGGAGCTAGACGGACCAGCAACGGCTAAAGGAGACCGGCTACGTTTCTGAGCTCGAGCATCGAGCTCCATCAGTTCAACACACCCATCAATTGCTCCGGTCGTGACTTCAGGTACATGAGTTGGAGGCGTGCGCTCTTTTTGCGGCTGCATTGAAACAAGGGAAGGTGTCTCCGCACTGAGTTTAGTAGGTACTGCAGGATCCACGGATGACTTGAACGCAGCATTGGAGGTCATTATTGAAGAGGTCATTTGCGCCACCATGACTTGCGATATGCAC
Organism: Amblyomma americanum; assembly: GCF_052857255.1. Taxonomy (NCBI): domain Eukaryota; kingdom Metazoa; phylum Arthropoda; class Arachnida; order Ixodida; family Ixodidae; genus Amblyomma; species Amblyomma americanum. The sequence continues at coordinate 50,648,292 of NC_135500.1, forward strand.
TCTGTTATTGAATTCACTAGCCGATCCATGACCTTGGCCATTGCCTTTTCAACCGCTGCAGCAATCGCATCTGTCAGACTTGAATCCACGACCGCAGTCGTCTGCCGTGCTGCCACACTTGAGTACCCGTACGTCCTTTCTTTAACAATAGCCATAGCCTCGCGCCTTGAGCACCGGCGCTTTTCTAATACTTCCAGCACCTTAACCTCCTCAGCCCTTGCAGGACAATTAGAATATGTGGCGGAGTGACTACCGCTGCACAAGCAACACATCTCATCTTTTGAACACCTTCCTACACGGTCATGATTACCCCCACACACACTGCACCTTGAGCTCGACTTGCAGGCGTTCGCGCTGTGGCCAAACCTCCAGCAGTTGCGGCATTGAAGTGGCCTTGAAGAATACGGATCGACCCTGAAAACCAGGGGCCACACCTTCAACTCAGATGGACAGGAGAGACCCGCAAAGGTGGCAATTACCGTTTCAGTTGGAAGTTTTGTTTCCTGAACGACCCGAGTGCACCGATGTACAGAAATCACCCCTGCAGAGGAGAGTTTCTCTAGCGTTTCCTTAGGGCTAAGGCGTGGGTCAACCCCTCGCACCAGCCCTTTAGAGCACGCCAAGTGCGGCGGTATAAATGCGCTTACCGACTGGCTTCCAAAAGCTGTGGACGTTAACAAATCCATGATGCAGGCCTGGTCGGCCGACCTGCACACCACGCCTCCTCTGCCGTACTGCCGGACATCACCGATTTTTAAGAAGTGAGGCGTAATCGCCTGTAGCGCAGTCTGAACTGCATCCGGGTTATTCAGTCGAATGACGCCACCATCCGATGGAACCAAGGCCACGGGAATAGTGCCGACGCCACCCCGAAAGAAGGCGTCCAGGGGAAGTTGGTTAGGGGGGAGGCTGGCCGACCAGGGGGAGTTCCCCTGGCCAGGAGAGGACGTCGACATGCGCCCCTAGCGACCTGCAAGCGCCCTGCAAAAGCGAAAGACAATCAAGCAATCAGAAGCTATTGATACGACCAGACACCGCCCAGTGAGACCACGCCCGCCTGTGGGAACAGGGACAGCTGACTGTGTAAGATCGTGCAAGATTCGTCGAGGACAGTCAGTATCGAGGTCTTCTGCTTCTGGAGCCACACCACATTCCAGGAGGCCTGTCTGGAAGCACCTTCTTCTTCTTCTCCTCAAGTAATATGGCACATACCCACGTGGGGGGGATTGGCCAAGGTATAGAGTAGAATGCCAATGAAGCATTTGCGCGGGGAAGGAAACGTCAGAAGACTGAATCAAGATAAAAAAAATTGGAAAAATAAAATGAATTCAAGAGGTATGAGCCATCCGGAATAGAATCAATCTAGCCTTTTTTGGACATGCGAAAGAATTTTGTATATAGCTAACAAAATAATCGATTAGTTGCACTTATGTAATCGTGAAGGTAGCCGCATACACTGCTTAACGGGAATCCCTTGGCGCTCGCACCGAACGATAGAAGAACTGTAAGAGACAGAGGCAGCCCTAGTCTCGAAAGAGGAACCTCCAGATATTGCTCTCTCTGAACCGCCAACCGCCGGCAAGAGAGGAGAAAATGATCGATTGATTCAACTTGCCCACATGATACACAAAGGTTTGTCGCAGCGAACCCACACCTGCATAAGTACAAGTTTAAGTGAGGGATTCTACATCGCTGGAGCGTCATGGACACTTCACAAAGCCTTGAATTACACCACCGGATATTCCATGGGTACTTTAGGTGTTGAAAGTCCACGGTATTGAGCAACGGATCACTTAAAGTGGCTGAAATATGTTGGAACCGCTGGAAACCTGAAGCTGCTAACAGAATGAGGTGAGGGACGGGATATATTACAGGTGCGCTGAGAGCTGACCTTGCCAATAAATCAGCCACCTCGTTAAAATAGACGCCTGAATGCCCAGGTACCCAGACCAAACGGATCTCGCACACTGTGCTCGGAACAAAAAAACCTAAGTGAACGAGTCAAGAAAGATTTTTCCGAATTTTGGAGAGAGGCAATAACTGAAAGGCAGTCTATAAGAATAAGAACCAGTGCGACATGTCTGGGAATTTTGAGAAGAGCCAAACCAATGGCCAAAAACTCTGCGAAGAATATAGGAGTATAATCAGGGATACGAACGGAGTAGCTCCAAGCTAGATCCTGCGAATAGATGCCAATCGCCGCCTTCTCACAGTTGCCGGAGGCATCAGTGGAGAGAACAGTATGATGTGGAAAATTCTGTAGGTGTTCGGAAAGAAGACCATTTAGGGTATGTGCGGGCATATGCTTCGCATGTGACGGGAAAATAAAGTCGTAATAGAAGACGGGATCAGCCTGCGTGTCAGCAACTCGTTGCAAGGAGATCAGATCAACCTGAAGCGGAGCTAACAGATTCCGCGTGAACCTAACTTGCGGAAGCTGATAACGTGGCCAGTGATTAGTCAAAAAAAGGTGTGGTTGGGATACAAAAATTGGAATGCTAACGCCTGGGGCCGGGTCAAAAGACTTGAGGAAAGTACGCACTGTTAGAAGTTGGAAGCGGGAATAGAGGTTGGGGATACGGGCTTCCAGATAAAGGACAGCGTTGGAAGCTGATTTTGGGAGCCCGAGGCATAGCCGTAGGGCACGCTTTTCCAGTAAGGCTAATGGCTGCAGCTTGTAGTTCGCGCTACCAGAGAACAAGGGGCAACCAAATTCCAGAATCGGTCTCATATAAGCCTTATAGAGCAACAGTAGCGTGTCACGACGCATGCCAAACTTTTTATTGCCAACTCGGGTCAAACGGCCCAGTGCACGTTCCCCTTTAATAACATTATTCTTAATATGGTGTCGCCAGTCCAAATTTTGGTCATGAGTAACACCTAGGTATTTAACCGACTCCACCTGCGGAATTGGAGTGGAGCGGTAGGCTAGCGAGATGTACATAGGAGCGTCGGGTGGAAATACCAGCACGCCACATTTGCTGACATTAAGTGATAAATTGATTTGGTCCAACCAGACTTCAAGAGCATTCAGATATGCCTGCAAATACCCGTAGAGCACATGAATATCCTTTGCTGATGCGAAAAAAGCTATATCATCTGCGTATACATAAACTGTAACGTTAGGATGAATGGGGATGTCCCGAACTAATATGTTGAAAAGCAGCGGAGAAAGAACAGAGCCTTGCGGCACACCTCTTGATTGACCATAGGTATTAGAACAAAAAGATCCGTCTCTACAGAAGAAAAATCTATCTTTTAGAAATTCACAAATCCAGGCGTAGAGGTAATGCGGTGGTTGTAGTTGAGCAAGATTGTTAATGAGTACTGTGTGCTCCACGCTGTCATAGGCCTTCGCAACGTCAAGCGTCACCAAGGCCGAAACTTCTCTCTGGCGCATTGAGAGTCGTATTCGGCTCTCGAGGTCCACATGCGCGGACCATATGGAACAACCGCGACGAAAGCCAATCTGTGCGGGGCTGAGGCCGTTAATATGATGATCATGCTTTGTGAGGCGACTGTGTACTACTCTTTCTATTAGCTTTACTAAATTTGAGGTTAAAGCAATCGGCCGAATATTGTCTAATTCAAATCCATTGTCTGCATTTTTTAAAAGTAAAATTATTTTCGCAATTTTCCAACTGTGAGGAATCCAAGAGGTTTCCAATGACGCATTTACAATATCTAGAAGGTGAGTTGGAAAGTCGTGCGCTAAAATCTTTAACATGCCCACAGTAATCCCGTCAGATCCCGGAGCAGCAGAGTGCATCGAGGAAACAATTTGCAGGAGCTCCGACACGTCGACCTCAGGATAGTCCGAGCTGGGGGTGAGAGTGTGCAAAGGTTCTGCTTTCTGTACCTGGAAACGTAAGCCCAGCCCCTGCGCGATGCGTTCAAGGTTTTGCTTAGCCTCCTGCGGAGACATTACCATTGACCTTATGCGATTGGAGGCCGGAGAGCTGTTATTCTGCGCCATGAATCTATAGAGAGCCTTCTTATTCTGGGGTTTTGAGAGATGCGTGTTTAAATTTTGATTATAATCCTCCTTTGCCTTTTTAACAGTTCTTTTGAAACATGCAGAGAAGAACTTATAATTTATCCAATTAGCTGGGCTCTGATTATAGGAAAGGCTTTTCCAGGCTGCTTTTCTACGACGATAAGCTTTCTCACACTCCTCCGTCCACCAAGGAGACGGCTGTCTGGCAGGAGCAGTAGTGCACACCGAGAATACAGAGCTCTCAGCAGCATCTTGCAGAAAGGTAATTGTCCGCTGAGCTCTTTGTGCTCGACCTGAGCTAACTATGGAGGGGAGGGAGGCAGATATCAATTTTTTGTACTAATATGGTTTACAAATTTCATGGTTGCACCACCTTTTCTGATAGGCGAGGATATAATAGAAAAGGTTATTGGAAAGTGGTCACTAGATGTACCTGAGTCTTCAGTTGACCATGCAGATACGCCAACCCCACTAGATGCTAATGTTAAATCTATGATTGAACGGGATCCTCCTCGCATAAAGGTTACTGCTCCGGAATTACAGCAGCGCACTGCATTCATTGACATCCAGGACCACAGAAGCTGGCCGCAGGAGTCAGAGCGACTATCCCAGACACTGTGGTGCGAATTAAAATCTGCGATGACTGTGCTGTTTGCGCCGCTCAGTAAGGTATCCAAACAGTCTGTCCTGTGAACACCGATTGGGAAGTAGACGTTAGCAATAGTGACTTTGGCGCACCGTGGAAGGGAGATTTCAACAGCCAACAACTCACAGTCAGGGCGCATAACTGTCTGCGAGATTGATGCCCGGTGACATATTTTCGTAGAGATCGTAGTTATTAACCCACCACCCCTGCCATTAACGCGATCTACCCTGAAAACATGAAATTTTTTAAATGTGAATGATTTAAGTGGAGAGAGCCACGTTTCTTGTAAAATCACAATATCTGGATTATGTTTATGAAGAAGTAATTCGAGATCCGGTAAAGAAGAAAGTACGGAGCGACAATTCCACTGCATAACTTTTAGACCCGCCATTATTATCGACTGGTTAAAGAGGCATCAACAGCCTCCTTCAGCACATCAGTCTGGGGAATTAATTTGGGGGGTCCTTTCTTTGCTTTGACTTGCGGAACAGCTGACTTCGAGGGTGAGGAAGAAGCTCGACGCTTCTGGGAAGTGGTGAGCATTTCAACGTCCATGCTGCAAGTATCTACGTGAGCGACACTGTCAGGAGCGCTGTTGGCAGGCGGTACTTGGGGCACGGTAGGAGGCGACATGGAATGACTCTTACTAGCAGCACTTGGGAGTGATGCCGGCGTAGCCGCCGAAACATGTGATTCAGTAGGCAGAGGTTGGCCAGCAACAAGTTGAGATAGAACCTCGGTGAAACTGCCCAGCATTCGCTCGACCACCACAGAAAGAGCCTGTTCTACTGAGGACACTATTGAAGTAGTCAAACTTGACGGTATATCAGCAACAGAGCTTCGCGCACGGCTGGCATATGTAGTATCCCTCCGATCCAGAAGTGCATAAGCATCTGCTCTCGAACATCGTTTCGCTTGAATGATATCGAGCAGGCTTTGTTCGTCGGCTCGTTTCGAGCAGTTGACATCATCAGCTGAGTGGTTGCCCTTGCATAGGCAACACTGGGGCTGATCAGAGGCGCAGCTGTCATCTGAATGCCCTTCTCCACAAACCCGGCAGCGGGTCGCCGACTTACACGCTTTACCACTGTGACCGAAACGCCAACAGTTGTTGCACTGAAGAGGACGGGGCTGCAGAGGGTCCACACGATACACTATCGGCCAAGGAGGAACCAGCAAACGTAGTGATAACTGACTCTGTCGCAACACGCACACCATTGAATTCTCTACTGCACCGGTAGACAGAAAGAACCCCCACACCTGCATCCTGAAACTCCTCCAGTATATCCTGCGGGGAAGATGCTGGGTCCACGCCACGAACAATACCTTTGGAACATGCGAGCTGTTCCGGGATGAAGGCTTTAACCGCTAATGACTGAAAAATTTTGCACTGGAGCAGGTCTGTGACACAATCAATGTCAGCGGACCTGCAAACAATGCCTCTCCGGCCGAATGGTCGCACCTCAGAGATCTGGAGGTAGTGGGTAGTGAGAGATCTTAGCTCCTGCTGAATGACCTTGGAGCTTTTCACCTTGATCGTTCCCTCACCGATCGGCTCGAGAGCCACAGGGATGATGTCAATTCCATTTTTACGAAAATTTTCTAGCGGCAAGCTTTGGGTGGGCAAGCTGACAAACCAAGTTGCCGACCCTCCACCCGGGGAGGTCAGCGACATACCTGAGCCAAACGCACCCTCAAATGCACATTAACCTGGCCTACATACCTAACCTGAGACCTGGCCAAATCCCCCACGCAGAACGGCCTTCGTACGTCCTGAAATTTGCAGTAAATGGACAAAAAACCAGAGTTGAGTAATTCATTACTCAAAAATGTAATTAAATAAGAGTAATTTTGTACGATTACATTCTGAAAGGGTAACGTTCCGGGTAATTCAGTTATTGTTTTTCTCTAATGATTACATTCAACTACCAATTTTTCGGACCCTCAAGGGAACGTAAAAACGTCCGAAAATTCAGGCAGTCCGAAATAATCGATGCATGCAAGAAACGCACCATTTTACTGATATTTCTCGGATCTAGAGGGTCAAGGGCGAAGTACCAGGCTTCCGACACCCTGCCAAAGCAACAGTGAAGTGGCTCTGAAAGGAGGCATTCAAAAACTCTGTATGCAGCCGACAGCCGGTTTATTATGAATGTGTCGTCGGGGCAGCCGGTGTTATTGCTGAGTGACTTGAAGAACTTGTTGATCGTTGTTTGGACGGCCGGCGTCCCACTTGCATGCGATCATATTCGCCTCGATCTGAGCAAGGGTGATGTCAGCACTGTACACCGATGAAAGCGTCAACAATGCTCGCGTCAACTCGGCGCAGGCGTTGACCCTTCATTTTCAACATCGGAGTCTTCCGAATCATCCACAACCTGACGGACTATTTACTCATCGGTTAGTTCTGCGCAGAAGTCGAGCTCGTCAGCTTCGACCAGTGCCTGGGAAAAGGAGAGGCGAACAATGGGAGCCGGCCGTCGGGGCTAGTACGGCCGCCACACGCCGCCACCGGAGTAGGACGCCCGTCGCATCACCGTCGCTCATAGAAACGCAGCTGTTCTGTTGTTGATTTTTCGATTGCGTTCATGTTGTTTCAAGTACAACCAAAACTTTTTAAAAAGGGAACTCGGAAGCTCTTGCCGCTAAGGGTAACCGGCCCATTTCAATCGTGTCGTTTGCGGTTATTGCTGTGCAGTGCGCTCGCGCGTCGTCTGCTGTGCTGATATGACAGCCGCGCGTGCTTGAATCCAATTCGTGAAAAATTGTTCTGTCACCTTTAAGTTCGCTTGTATGAGGGTCATTATTTGAAAGCAGTGTTTAGCAGCAGCGAATACTGAAAGCTTGGGCGCTGAAAAAGCTCTGTTGCGTGCTGTTTACTCATGCAACAGAAGACGCAAGCCGGAAGGGCATGCGCTAAGTAGCACGTAAAGCCGTTAGACTGCTTCCAAAGCGATACCTGATCCTGCGTTTCCTTCGTAAAGTTTTTGAGAGTTACCATTGTCGCGACCGAAGCCACAGTTGGCACCAGAAAATGTGGAGCTGTGCCATGTGGTTTCATCATTTGATCGGCCGCGCACTTTCCTGCAGCACTGTTTCTCGAGTCGCAGTGTTGATGCTCAACTTGAGCGGTACGCGCGAAAAATGCGCCCTGCTGTCAGTGCCATCAGTTATTTATGTAACGTGAGGCGCTGCACCATCTGCCTGAAGAAAGACAGCACTGAGCGGACTACCTCAGCGCAACGGGTCTTCAATCCTTTTCTTTCTATCTTTCGCATTCCTTCTCCTTTTTCAACTTATGCCTCATGGCACACTTCGAACAAAAAAAAAAGATATGGGGGTTCATGTATTCAATATAGGTGCGTTTTGACTCAAAACATACTTCAACTTGAAAAAAAAAAGTATTTATTGTGGAGTCCCACTCCCACATGGCAGTAAAGCGTATGCCACTCTCGCATACTTTCGCGAAAGGGGCTTTTTTGCAAAACGTTTAACTACGTCCTTGTCAGTAACATTGAATGCGTAGTTGCAGAGGAGCGGCCTCAGGAAAAGAACCGAGCTTAAGCCTGTGCTCGTTGCTGCCATCGCTCTTGCACTTAGCAACTCCCGATGGAGTTTTCCAGCAACCTCCTGGTGCAGGGCGCAACGTGGGGTGCTGCATTTGGACATGACGCCCGGCAGCGTTGTGGCGATTAGGGGCGGCGGCGGAAAGCGGGGCGGCGGAGGGGGTGGCGGGCCCAGCAGTTGGTGAAAGTGTCGGACCACCTTCCCCATGTGACTGAGGGGTTGTGCCTTCAGATGCGACAGCAGGTTTTGGCACGTGCCCGATCGTTGCATGCGCTCGGCGTGGTGGAGGGCGGTGAGCTTCGCTCGCAGTGAGATGGGCCAGGAGCGTGTTTCCGCGTATGTGGCCGCAGTTGGGGAGCTTCGCGGTAGGCCGTAGAATTGCCGGATGGCGTTGCGATGTGCCATGTCCACTCTGTTCCACTCTGCCCTCGAGAGGCCGACGAGAGGAAGTGCGTACAGGGCCTTGGCCGTCGCCACCGCATCGTAGACGCGAAGGCAAATCGCGGGAGAGCAGCCGCTGCCCTTTGCCAGGAAGCGCCGTGCTAGGGAGGCGATCAGGGCTGACCTGCCGCGCAGATCTCTCAGGGCGGGTCCCCAGTTGAGCCTCGCATCAATAGTGAGCGCCAGGTAGCGGACGGTCTTGCGCCACGGGAGCGGGGTGCCATCCAGGAGGAGTGGGCGTGTCCAGCGTCGAGCCACGGTTCTCGGATGCACCATCAACGCCTCAAGGCCGTTTCACATGATGCGATTGTTGCCGCAGCGCAGTGCGATTTCTGCCGCTGTGCGACAGAAATGCGCGTCGTTCTCGTCGCAGGGCCACTGCGACAGACTTTCAACAAGTTGGTCGCATTGTCGCAGCGTCGGTGCGGTCGCAGCGATGGCCACAGTAGTCAGCCAATAGGAGTTCAGCGACATGACAGGAAAATCTCGAAAACGTTTTATTGAACTTAATATTACATCACAGCTCAATATTATTACTAATGATTACGAAATCAACGCCTGCCACGATGTTTGACATTTATTGCAGCCGAAGAATTTTCGGCCACTGAAAGGCCGCACCGACGCTAGGGCGCTGGTGCCGACGGCACCGACTGAATTCATCGTTGTCATGTGAAACGGCGGCTGCGATTACCGTCGCAACGACAGTGCGACCGGGCCGTAATTTTTCGTTCCCGTCGCACCATGTGAAACAGGCTTCACTCTTTTGCGGCGACAAGGCGAGGCCGACTCCCCGAAGGTAGTCCGCGATGGCGCCGAGGGTCTCTTGAATCTGGATGCGGGCAGAACGGCCGTGGCAGGTGGGCGCCCGTGCGAAGACCGCGATGTCGTCCGCGTAGATTGCGATGCGCACTCGGCCCCGCGCGCGAGGTGGAATGCACTTGGGGAGCTGCGCGAGCACAAGATTGAATAAAAAAGGGCTCAGCACACTGCCCTGGGGCACGCCACACGGAACCGTGTGCCGGGAGCTGATGGTCTCTCCCACGCGGACACACATGTAGCGGTTCTGCAGGAAGGCCTGCAGAAAGCGGTGGAGGCGTCGATGATGGCCCGGTGGGGCAGGCAGTCGAAAGCGCTCTTTATGTCGAGCAGCACGAGGAAGGCCACCTCTCCGAGGGCGCGAGCCTGTTCGAGTGTGGCCACCGCATCGGAGAGGCAGTCCGCGGTGCTGCGCAGGTGGCGGAAACCGCTCTGCTGCGCGCGGGGAGCGCGTCGCAGGCAGCCGTGATCCAATTAAGCCGGCCCAGTGCCATTGCCTCCATGGTCTTCACCGCGGCGGAGGTGAGTGATATGGGGCGGTACGATGTGAGCAGCCTCCTCTGCCTGCCCCGCTTGAGGACGGGGATGACGACCGCTGCTCGCCAGGTGTCTGGGAGTGCGCCGCTCCTCCACACCTCGTTGAACGACTCGAGGAGAGTCTGGCGCTGCGGCACGTCCAGGTTGCGCAGCATTTGGTATGTTAAGCCGTCCTCCCCCGGTGCGCTGTTGCGTTTGCGCGTTGATAGGGCAGATTGTAGCTCTTGGATGGTTAGAGCGTCCTCGCATAGCGCGAGCATCTGCCCCTGAACTTGCTCGGAGATGACACGAGCAGGGGGAGGGGGCAGCGCAAGATCTGGCCGTGCAGGTGTTGCAGCGGGGATGAACTGGAGCGTTAGGCGCTCAGCCAGCTCCTCGGTGCTGATGCCCAGGTGGATGGCTGCCGCAAGGACGGGGTGTCTGGGCAGCCCTGGGTTGAGGAGAGCGCGCACTATACGCCAGGCCCTGCATTGGTTGTGCGGGTCCTCGAACGTGTAGCAGAGCGACGCCCAGCTCTGTCGGTGGCGGCGATGTGCGTGGCGACAGCAGACCGCGTCGATGCGGTTATAGGTTGTCTTGTCCGACGGGCGTCGCGTGCGAATCATGCGCCTCTGTGCGCGTCGGCGGGCGGCGCGCAGGTTGAGGAGCTTCACGTCAGGCACGGGCGCACCGATCGGCACCACGCACACGGTGGATGACGCCCTCGCGCACTGCACTATGCACGTGAGGAAGTCCGCACCCTCCGGTATCGACGCGCACTGCTCACGAAACACCTCCCACCTGATCACAGTGTACGAACGCGTGCAGGGACGCGTGATGGCTGGTAGGACGGCGATGGGGTAGTGGTCGGAGCCGTGCGTGTCTGGTGCGCACTGCCACACATAGTCTGACACACAGGCCTGCGAGGCGAATGTGACGTCGATGGCGGTGGGCGCTCTCAGTGCATTCAGGAAAGTTGCGCCTCCGCGATTGAGGGGCAGTAGCCCGGCGGAGAGAGCAGCGTCATAACGGTCCCGTCCGCGTAGATCACACCGTCGGGAGCCCCATGCTGTGTGATGAACATTGTAATCGCTGCACAGGATGCAGTCCCCGCCTAGACGATGTGTGAGACGCGTCAGGAAAGCGGGGTCACTCGGTACGGCGGGCCGCGTGTACACGCTCGCCACCGAGGTGTCAGTGCCCCGGATGCGAACAGACACAGCGACACACTCGGTGGGGCCACAGGCGAGGTCCGCGACGTTGTGTACTGTATGTGGAAGGTCGGCGCGCACATACACGGCTGTACGGGGCTTGCCGACGGGGTGAGAGGGGTTGAGGCATGGGGCATCGAGGCAGGCCACTGCACCGCACTCCGTGGCACTGCTGTAGCCCACGAACCCGGGCAGAGATAGCTGTTCGGCGCGGCAGTACGTTTCCTGCAGTGCCAGCACGTCGAAGGGGTTTTGCGGCAGGTGCTCTGCCAGCTCAGCCTGTCGGCGGCGCAGGGAGTTACAGTTCGACTGCAGCACGCGCGGCCGGGACGAAGCTGAGCTAGCCATGGTTGGTGAGGGCACGCTGCGCGGCGAGCGCTACTGCACACAACTGTCGTGCTGGGGATGAAGCAGGCAGCTCCTCGATGAGGGCCTGTACGGCCGCCGTTAGCGCAGCAATCACAGTGTCGCGGGTGTCACGGGGGGCCTCGACCAACCACCTAGATAACTTTACAAGGCCCCGCATGACCTCCTCGCCAAGCGTCTACGTCACTGCTGAGATGCAGCGCGCTGCAGGTTGACGTGGCGCCATCTGGGAGAAAACTGACTAAGCGGGAAAATTCTGTTGGTTTGGTTTTTTGGTTTTTTTGTGGAAAGGAAATGGCGCAGTATCTGTCTCATATATCGTTGGACACCTGAACCGCGCCGTAAGGGAAGGGATAAGAGAGGGAGTGAAAGAAGAAAGGAAGAATTAGGTGCCGTAGTGGAGGACTCCGGAATAATTTCGACCACCTGGGGATCTTTAACGTGCACTGACATCGCACAGCACACGGGCGCATTAGCGTTTTTCCTCCATAAAAACGCAGCCGCCGCGGTCGGGTTCGAACCCGGGAACTCCGGATCAGTAGTCGAGCGCCCTAACCACTGAGCCACCGCGGCGGGTGGAAAATTCTGTTCCCTCGATCGGATTTGGAATTATCCTGGCTTGGCTCGAACTTGGCTATTTTCTTGTCGCTTCAATTAAAACTCAAGAAAGCTCTTTTCTTATTTATGCCACGCTTATATTAACGAGTTTATAGTTTGAAATATTGCAATAATAAATGTCGTGTTAAGCCTTGCATCCTTGCTGTCAACTGCGGGTTTAACAATGTTTTTAATTGGTTTTTTAATTGGTTTTTTGGGGAAAGGAAATGGCGCAGTATCGGTCTCATATATCGTTGAACCGCGCCGTAAGGGAAGGGATAAAGGAGGGAGTGAAAGAAGAAAGGAAGAAGGGGTGCCGTAGTGGAGGGCTCCGGAATAATTTCGACCACCTGGGGATCTTTAACGTGCACTGACATCGCACAGCACACGGGCGCCTTAGCGTTTTTCCTCCATAAAAACGCAGCCGCCGCGGTCGGGTTCGAACCCGGGAACTCCGGATCAGTAGTCGAGCGCCCTAACCACTGAGCCACCGCGGCGGGTTAAATGCTTTAACAATGTTTAATATCAAACTCTACTTGCGCTTGAAAGCTAATGCCAGTCCGCATCCTAAGTTGGTTGGGAACACTGAGACAACCAGTACGCCGAAGCGCGTAAACCCCGCGGAGGCAAAGTCTATTTTTGTTTGTGTGGTTCAACCCGTCCCAGTCCTCCCTAGGTCTGACTCCGCCCTTAGATTTCCCCGTCCCTAGTGGTAATTCCCTTCCCCTGGCTAAATTTGTTTGTGTTGTTTGTCCAGCTGAAATAATTTTTAGTATCGTATTTGAAAACAATGCTTATAAATTTTACAGAAACTTTTTATAGTTTTGTTTTTATGTGATTTGAATTTTGTTTTTGTATTATACATGATCACGTGACTCCTTTGTTCCGCAGTTTTGTCCCCCGTTGGGCCGTTGCATCGTGCAAGCGTCGTCGCTGATGCCTGGATCTGCGATCTTGCTGTTGCGCCAATTGCTGTAAACTTTGCAGTAATTGCACTGTTTTTTTACCGCATTGTCCAGCCTCAGCTCCGTTGAGCTTTCTTTGTGGCCGTTGCCATATTCTGTGTTGCGCTGGGCGCGCAGTTTCTCCTTGTTGGCTCCGTTGCGCGTTCTTTGTTTGCCAGTGTGAATTGTGTTTGTGTCTGTCGCCGAGGTGCCCTTCTAGGAATGGAGGGACCAAGCGCACCACCCGCAGAATCACCTGTACGAGATAAGTATCAGTGTCCTGTGTGCCAAGCTGAGTTTGTTTTGGAGCAATCTCGAAGGAGGCATGTGCGAAAGCAGCATCCCGAAGCTGCAAGCTCTCTTAGTGGTAGTGCGAAAGCCTCCTACAGTTGTGATCAGTGTACTAATATGTTTGCCCGCCGTGGCCAATTGTTGCAGCACGACGAGCAGAATCACGGGTTCGTGTCGAGGCTCAGTACGCATCAGTTCTCTTCCTATTCAGGTGAGGAAGATGCACTTGTTCTTGGCGCCATTTTTTTTGTGTCTGTGCATGCACGAAAAAAGTGTGAGCTTGTGTACAAACGCGAGTAGGCTTGCGTTAGAGCGCTCGCATAGCGTTTACTGCATGCACGAAAGAATTGTAAGCTTGTGTACGAACGCGAGTAGGCTTGTGTTAGAGCGCTCGCGTAATGTTCTGCGGAGGAAAAGGGAGCGAAATTTTAAAGCAGGCAGTGGTTTCACAGCAACAGATTAAATCGCTTCCACGTACCTACATAAACGACAGAGGTATGACGGTCGAGTCACCAACATAGCAGATTTGAAGCTTCACCTTTCCTCCCGCAGCATCGCGTTCTTGACAAGTCGGCCCACGTCCGTACATACCAGTGCATTGCGAATTATATCGCTGGGTAAAGTAAGGAACAAGCACAACAAATGCAGGACTTCCTGGTTTATTCAGACGACGCTGTTCGCATGCACAACCATTGAGTCTGCCACCAGAACAGCAGCAGAAGCTCAGGGTGTATTAGAAAAAAAATAAGCTGACAAATGCAAATGAAGGGAAAACATTATGCACCTCAATGCTTGTTCTTATCTGCTGTGTATTGCTCTCTCTCCTCTGTAATTTTTAATGCACAACTTGGAGCAACAGTGCACCTCTTCTTTCCGCTTTGGCAAACATGCATTATTTTCGAGGGTGAGAACTCGGACACAATGAAGCTACAAGCTTGCGCATATGTCCCTCTTGCTAGGAAATATTTCCCGCAACTGGCGAAATGATGGTCTTTTCTTTTTGTGAACAGCTGACGAAAACGTATTGTCCACTAAAAAGTCATCAGTGCTCACTCTGTACTCTTAATGAAAGAGTATGGCTACAATAAGGTGTTAATCTGGGCTAGTCGGTACATGGTACTAAATGAAGGCACAGTGCACGAAAGGCGGGACTGAGAAAGAGACAAACACAGCGCTGACTTACGACTGAAAGGCTTTATTGCTCGCACGCAATAAATAGGCGAAAAGCAGCACAATCAACAGAAGAACCGCATCAGTGATGATTGTCAAAGAACACTACAAAAAAACGCACACAATCACAACCTACACAAGCGAACTTAACTGTTAAGATAGTCAGTTTCTTTTTGTGTTAGCGCGACGGAAGGTTTGCTGACGCAGTTGTCAAGTCCCCGGTGAATTAAAAGAGCTTCCACGATTTCCCGCGTACGTTGGTCCTTATGTTTATACAGTATTTTTGTACGGCCGAAAAAAGGAGTGCATTTACAGGATAGCCAATGTATAACCAAATTGCTTTTGGGGGGTGGTTTTAGGGAGCGTTTATGCTCACTTAGGCGATCATTAAGGCAGCGCCCTGTTTGGCCAATATAAAATCGCCCACAGGATAGCTCTATCTTATAGACAACATTTTTACGGCACTGCACATAGGGTGATTCGTGATTTTTTCCGCATTCGGCAGGGGGAGGTCCTTCACGGTTTACGGTTTTACACAAGCGCTGCAGTTTGTTCGGGGCAGAAAAGATCACTCTGACACCGGCTTTTCCTGCAATTCTTTTCAGGTTATGTGATACCTTGTGCACATAAGGTATCACCCCATAGTTTCGGTTTTCTGCTGCAAGCGAACTCGTTGTTTTTGTTCTGAATTCGGCAAGAATTTTCTCCGCTACAGCACGCAGGATGTGGTCTGGAAAGCCGGCCTTTTTCAGCCTCATGATCTGGCTTCTGAAGCTAGATTGCATTTGATGGGAACATGACCTGGAAATGGAATTTTTGAGGGCGGCTGTCGCGACGCCTCGTTTTACTATTTTTGAATGAGAGGATGAGTAAGATACAAGCCCTTTTTGTATCAAGCACAAAAAGGGCTTGTATCTTACTCATCCTCTCATTCAAAAATAGTAAAACGAGGCGTCGCGACAGCCGCCCTCAAAAATTCCATTTCCAGGTCATGTTCCCATCAAATGCAATCTAGCTTCAGAAGCCAGATCATGAGGCTGAAAAAGGCCGGCTTTCCAGACCACATCCTGCGTGCTGTAGAGGAGAAAATTCTTGCCGAATTCAGAACAAAAACAACGAGTTCGCTTGCAGCAGAAAACCGAAACTATGGGGTGATACCTTATGTGCACAAGGTATCACATAACCTGAAAAGAATTGCAGGAAAAGCCGGTGTCAGAGTGATCTTTTCTGCCCCGAACAAACTGCAGCGCTTGTGTAAAACCGTAAACCGTGAAGGACCTCCCCCTGCCGAATGCGGAAAAAATCACGAATCACCCTATGTGCAGTGCCGTAAAAATGTTGTCTATAAGATAGAGCTATCCTGTGGGTGATTTTATATTGGCCAAACAGGGCGCTGCCTTAATGATTGCCTAAGTGAGCATAAACGCTCCCTAAAACCACCCCCCAAAAGCAATTTGGTTATACATTGGCTATCCTGTAAATGCACTCCTTTTTTTTCGGCCGTACAAAAATACTGTATAAACATAAAGACCAACGTACGCGGGAAATCGTGGAAGCTCTTTTAATTCACCGGGGACTTGACAACTGCGTCAGCAAACCTTCCGTCGCGCTAACACAAAAAGAAATTGACTATCTTAACAGTTAAGTTCGCTTGTGTAGGTTGTGATTGTGTGCTTTTTTGTTGTGTGCGTTTTTTTTTGTAGTGTTCTTTGACAATCATCACTGATGCGGTTCTTCTGTTGATTGTGCTCCTTTTCGCCTATTTATTGCGTGCGAGCAATAAAGCCTTTCAGTCGTAAGTCAGCGCTGTGTTTGTCTCTTTCTCAGTCCCGCCTTTCGTGCGCTGTGCCTTCATTTAGAGTATGGCTACTTTCTGCATGATATGTATATTGTATCTGCAGGTTACTAATACAAATACGAAACTTATTTTGAGGCAGAAGCCTTGCTTGCTCTATGGAGCGAAAACTTGTGTGTGTTAAAGTTCAATGGTAACCATAAAAGATGGCGAACTCATGCAACCTGGCATGTAGCCGTTAGATTAATGATTGGCTGCGGGAGGTTGCTCGAGAGGGACAACCTGCTGTTGAGTTGAGGAAAGCCGGACCAGCGACCGGTTTATTGACTGGGCAGGCGAACATTGCCCCGAACGAGCTCGCGCGGCTTGCACAGCGTGCATCACGTGATCGCGCAGCCAGGCGCGTTCTCACTCTAGCCCTATGCAGTGGCTACACTACTGCCTACAACACCTGTATCGCACAAATTCCACCAGTGGCAGCATCTGCCATCCCATGGTAGTGGCTTGTGAAGCGCTACCTGCATTGCACGAATTATTCCTTTGGCAGCACCTGCTATCCCAGGGCACTATGGCACCACTTAACTGCTGTACCACTGTGCTAGCCGTGGCATGAGGACTCCCAGGAAAGTAGACTAATTCTGCATATATGGGCATTAACCCACTAGCTATCGCATCATACCCTTATAATGGCGCCGAGCATGGGCTGTGGTATGGCGGCGACTGTCTTCAAGAGGTTAGCGTGCAGGTCACAAGGGGTGCAGCAGTGTTTTGGTGGTGGCTATGTAGAGCCATGCCATAGTGCCTAGAATATCCTACTAGTGTGTCGAGCGGAGCGCTCTCCCAATGGGAGAGGGTGGCAGCGCGCGCGATGCCTGCCAACTTTGGTCGCGAGGGGCACTGCTCGTCGTAAAGGTGCCGTCGCTACCGGACATGCCGCAATCGCTGCAGTTGTGTTGGTCGTGCGCGGTGTGGATTATAACATTTTGGTCGCATCTGCGCTTTTTTCTGTTGTTTTTTCCGTGCTGTTCCATGTGAGGGAAAACCACAGCGACTAATGATGGTAAAGTCGAAGCATCAAGGCCGGGAAAAAACATGTTTCGTGCCGCTCCGTCGGAGTGGCTACCGGTTGAATCCGAGCAAGGCTTCCATGTTCTGTGTGTCCTCGGACCCAACACGGCTTGCGGAGTGGGAGCGGCTGATCAAAAGACAGGACCGCAACTTGACTCCAGCGTGTGTTTTCTGCGAGAAACATTTTGGAGACTGCTACATCTAGAGACGGACAACGGTGTCAACGAGCTCGCCAGATAGACTACGTCTCACGCCCGATGTCATGCCAGCAGTATTCGACAGCTATCCGAAATACCTTCTGCCTAAGAAGACATCGAAAAGAAAAGTGAGGAACCTGTGTGACCAACCTGTCACTAAACGGCAAATGCGCAGTGCCGGTGGAGGACCGCCAAGCACGCTCGACGATGTTTCCGACGGGCCGGCAGCAACAGAGCAGCCCAGTGATGCCCGCAGCAGCAGATGGGTTGTATTGCTATTGAAGATCAGCATCCGTTGGACTCAGTTTGTATTCCTGCAACCGGGACCAAAATATCTGAAGCACCTGCTGGCTCTGTAGCCTACGCACGTTATGGAGCGGAAAAAAAAACAACTTTGCCGCTTTGTATATAGAAAGAATGGTAACATTTGGAAGCTTGATGCCAGAACGCAGCCTTGTGGTCGCTACAGTGTATTTTCTCGGAAAAGTACAAAGCAAGCGCGTGCTTACAACAAGCTCTGTTTTTTATCTGTTTTACTGTATTCCAGATTTGTAAGTAAGAATCAATGGTACAATTACCATTTTATTTTGTTCCATTACAAAGGGAAGCTCAAGCTCATACACACCTGCATAAGTTGTATGAAGCAAGCTGTGATTTGCAAATAAAACACATCAGTAGTGAGACCTATTCCAACTGCTTGTGTTGATCGTCGCATGCGATTTTTGAAGACGGACCCTGTGGTGGGAAAGAGCGAGAGTGCCCTGCTTTTCTTTTACCTATATGCGACGCCATTCCGGGTTTGATGTTCTGCTCGCCATTGAGAATTAATGGGGGCCACGACTTTGTCTTTCCACCTGGACAGAGCTAGCCGAGCGCTCACTCTGCATGAAGGTGTATACGATATCCTTCGCCCGCGATCGCGATGCGTGGATCGCAACTACTTTTGTTCCCCCCATTTGCCTATGCCCGCACGTCATTCCAGTCAGCGAATCATCATTGTTTTTAGCAGAAGAATTAGATCGCCATTTAAAATTTCGTTGCCACATTTCTGGCATTAAATGGAAGATAGCATATGGCTTAAGAATTCTCATCAGAACTCGCCCTTACTTTAATCAGTCTGTACTTTTAACCTTGTATAACTCATTCATACATTCCCATCTCTCTTATTGTATAACATGCTGGGGTGACACCTACAATACTCATTTGACATCGTTACAAGTAGTTCAAAATCAAGCAGTCCGAATACTAACACACAGCCCCTTCGATTTTAATGCTCAATCTTTACTCAATTCACTGCGAATTCTCTCCGTACCTCAACCTGTCCAACTTAACCTTGGTATCTTCATATACAAAGTAATTAATGAACATATTTCATTTCAATCCATCCAAAGGCCAGAGCTCACCAACACCAGCACCACGAGATTTGCGATTAACAGGAACCTAATTCTGCCTCAAGTACGCACCAATTATGGGAAGCAAAAAGTTTATTTTTCATCATTCTCCTTATGGAATACCTACCGGTGGAATTAAAAAAACACTAAACCTGTATGTAAATTTAAAAATGAACTAAAAGCCCCGCCGTGGTGGCTCAGTGTTTAGGGCGCTCGACTACTGATCCGGAGTTCTCGGGTTCGAACCCGACCGCGGCGGCTGCGTTTTTATGGAGGAAAAACGCTAAGGCGCTCGTGTGCTGTGCGATGTCAGTGCACGTTACAGATCCCCAGGAGGTCGAAATTATTCCGGAGCCCTCCACTACGGCACCTCTTCTTCCTTTCATCTTTCACTCCCACCGTTATTCCTTCCCTTATGGTGCGGTTCAGGTGTCCAACAAATATATGAGACAGATATTGTGCCATTTCCTTTCCCCCAAAAAACAATTATTATTATTAACTAAAAGCGTTAATAGTTCACAATAGCTGTTAGACAAGCGACCACATTTTAGAATTATAAGGTGTTACATCAGATGTACACCACATGCTTTTAATATGTGCACTATTTTTCCTATCGCCAATTTGCTGTTCAGTTTATTGCTTTTTTAGTAATATTGTAATTTATAAGTAGTACTGAATAACTGTATAACTGTAAACACTGTATAACTTCTATTTTCATTATTCTGCTTGGTTGTTCTATATGCCTACTCACCCCTGTATATAATATGTGTGTTGCCGCGGAAATTTGTAACGGCAAGATTGTTTCATCAGCTTCTTATTACTACTGCTATGTTTGCATTTATTTTAGCATTTTGATAAACAATATAGGAGGTCCCAGTACTGTCGCTGACTATGGGACCTCCTTCTGTATACATTTATCCAGGCTGTATTTCCTTCTTGTGTAAATAAACATGATTCTGATTCTGACTGGCCCCTAGTCGAATAAAATATTGATCGGAAGTTTCCATGTAGCAATAATGAGTCCGGACCGTACTCGATCGTTCAATCACAACAACGTAATGCGGCCAAAGCATCACCTTTCGTTGCTTATTTCAAGTTGGGTACCTCGCTGAACATTAGGCAGTCAATATGACTTCTGCTTAAGTCCTTCCGCGGCTCACAACAAAGAATAAACGAATAAAAATTTAGCAAACTGGACCGGTGGTACGTGTCAAACGCTTCGGCGAGCGCTGTTTCAGTCCAGGACTTTCTCCTGGTAATGCCAGGCCGGTAAGATTATCTGCAGCCATTAGTGTTTTTATGCCAAAAGTGCTCTCAAAGCGTTCAGAGATAGGCTTTCGTAGTGAAAAGCGCAGCACACCAACGCCAGACTTGCCGCACCTACGCTGCCTCGGCAGGGAACGCGGCGTGGTGGCACCTTAGCGACTGGCAGCGCCACCACGCGGTGGCTGCAGGAAGGCATTACCGCAGCGACCACGCGAGCGCGCACCCTCGGCACACTAGCAAGTATATTCTAGGCACTATAGCCATGCAGATGTACAATTGCCGGCTGCATGGCATCTGATTACATCACGCCGTTCACAAACAGTCTTAAGTGTGTGCGTCTTTTTAATGTGGTAGCGTTGAAGGTCCCATTGTCAAGAAAGTGCGGTGTCGGTGTTGGCATTGTAAGCGAAAAATCACAAGTATGACTCTGGAAAGTAGTCCCCAGGGAGCAAGCTAGGAGGCAGGTGGCCCGTCTATACGTCACGTGACTTTGTGGCATCCTCAAAGCCTGCCTGCCCAATGCAAACTGCCCACCTTGGCAGGTGGCAGCTAAATGAACGATTGGTATTTGAGAAGAGGCCTGGGTCATTTAAGACCTGCAGCTGGGAGCAGCTGCCATTGCAGGACAGTGGTGAACTGCTTATCCGCTGCGCCACTACACTATGCTGCCAAAATTTTTTTTGGCAGCATAGTTAATCATGTTCTTAGCTGCCATATGAGGATAAAACAAAAAAATTTGCAATAAATGCATTTCGACGGCAAGCACCGAATTACGAGAACACTTATTGCTGTTTTCCTGCCCATTCATGTAGTCCCAGCAAGTAGAACACAAAGAAAAATGACAAGGTACTGACTGATGTCCATGCTGCACACATATGTACACGCTGTTGCACCGAGTGGTGATGGCCACTGTGGCTTGATGGGCCTGCTTCTTGTGGCACAGGTATTCTGCACTAAAATACATGATTGGCAAACAAGCTCTGGTCGCGCTTTTGGCTGTGGTATCAAAATCTAAATAGTTCTTGCACCATGATCTCAAGGCAGGATGTGAATTGTTCTTTGTTAAGAAAAATTTAAAGCCAGCTGAACACAATGTTAAACATTGCACCAGAACCCTTTCTGTACGTAGGTTATGTGCGGCTTGAATTCCAGCAGTCCTGCATTGTGCGGGACCCCAACACCTAGGTTCTCGTTAAGTTTCTGGGACATCTTTTTGCCTTTTGAAAGTTCAGCCAAAACGGTCTTTGGCTGAACCGTATGCCGCCTGAAAAGAAATTTGTGTTCGACAAGCTGTACTAGGTGCAAATCGGACACAGAAAGGAGTGCCACAAAGCATACGACGAGGTGGATTTATGTTCCGTTTCATACATCAGGTGCAACGTTGTGAAAGGTACAGAAGTAGTCCATGCGTAAAATAAAGAGAGGTGTGTTACTCAGCACTTGTTCTGTGACCGAGTGGTCTAAGGCATGAGAAAGTGACAGTGTGTCGTCAGCAGTAAGAGTGCATTTAATTGGGTTCATGACGAATGTGGGATGTAGTAATCTTCGATATTGTTATTGCGCTACTCATGGTTTACATAAACAAGAACGACACATACAGACAGGGCATCGGGTAATCTGGCGGTGCATTGCTCCAAGTGCAAAAACTGTAAGCCATTGCTTGATAGCACCGCTGTCATCCTGCGATCCCAAGATAAAATGCAAAGGGAGCTTTATGAATCATTTTGCATGACGTCTGAGAAGGAAGGCACTTGCATAAGCGACCCTTCGGTAGAAGTGAAAAGACTGCATCCTCCACACATGCCTGTCAGCAGAAGATTAGACAACTCATCTCCATGAAGCTACCTGTTTTTGTGTCCCTTCTTTTCTCATCTTAACATTTCATATAAAACGAATTTCCCACGCAATAAAATCAGTTGATAGTTTGCGCCGTCTGTATGTGTCGTTCTTGTTTGTGTAAACCATGAGTAGCGCAATAGCAATGTCGAATATTACAAACCAACTAGGCCCATTTGAAGCTCTTCTTGGATGTAGCAAGCCTGCAGGCAAAGCATTTCCTATGTTATAGTGTCTACTACTATTTGGTCGTGGGTGTAGGCAGCGCAAACAAGAGCGCTAGCTTTGATTGCGTTGCACTTGATGTATGAAACAGAGTATAGTCATGAAGCATAAATGGCTGTCGGCCTGCTACGAGCGTGGCTTGTCCAAGTCCTCGGGTAGCTCCAAGTCCTCGGAGGGGGTGTAGCTTGAAAGCAGTAAAAGATCACAATGCTCGCTACGCCACAAGTTGTTATCAATGTGCAAGCAGAGTCTCAGGTGCAGGCATCCCTGGTGAAAAACGAGGTTTCATATCTGTTCGGTACCCGCCACGGTGGCTCTGTGGTTAGGGCGCTCAACTCCTGATCCGGAGTTCCCGGGTTCGAACTCGACTGCGGCGGCTGCGTTTTCATGTAGGGAAAACTCTAAGGCGCCCGTGTGCTGTGTGATGTCTGTGCACGTTAAAGATCCCCAGGTGGTCGAAATTATTCCGGAGATCTCCACTGCAGCACCTCTTTCTTCTTTCACTCTCTCATTTGTCCCTTCCCTTACGGATGCGTTTCAGATGTCCAAAGATATACCAGACAGATAGTGCGCCATTTCCTTTCCCCAAAAATCAATTATTATTATTATTATTATATCTGTTCGAGCGGTTTTTTATATGATGTGGTAGGTTACGAGTGTTTACTACGAGTGTGTGTGAGATACTAGAGGCACAAATTAAGAGATTAGTGATTAAATTAGTAGCAAAATGCATGTATGCGAACAAGGTTTCGCAAGGTGAGGTGCAGACAGTGGCCATTAATGCTGTTGCATCATACCCTTAAACGGTAACTGAAAGGGGGTAAAAATAGGTGATGGTAATGATGTATACTGAATCACGTATCATCCATCCGTGAAAATTTTTCATCTAGGCTCTGTAGCTCTACAGATATCTGCAATTAAAAATGACCTCTGCGTTTTCCCTCTCAAATCATACGCAGAGTGAAGTTAAGAAATAATCACATTATAGACATGTGCTGCACTCCACCCACAAAGCATTCATTACCACGCTTAATTATTCTTTTAAGAGTGTTAGCTCTTCCTACTTCCAATTGCTTGTTTCGTGTCTGCTCTCAGATTTCAAGATGCGGGGCTAAATCGCGTGATCATAGCTGTAACACCTCAATTCAGCAAAATGTGACACCCCAATACGTGGCCGCGCGCGCGTGCAGTTGCTGAGCCGGCACAGCGGCTGGTTGTTGTTGTTGTATGGGGTTTTATGGCGCATAAGCAACTATGGCTATCATGCGCCAAACACAAGGTTAGATGATGCTATGTCAAGTGTACAGAGGTTACATTATAATAGATTTAAAACACTGGCTTTCTTTAGAAACTTACAAACAAGTGAAAATTCGACGAGTGTTTGCTCGCCTAAAAGCAATGCGGGATGAAATAAAATGTGTTCATTGTAAAATACCGTAAAAACTTTTTGTCTAAGTTCTTCGAGATGCGAACAAGAAATTAAAATGTGATTTACTGTGAGCTCTTCACCACACATTTCACACACAGGTTTGTCTTTTTTTGTTAATAAGAAGTTATGGGTGATGTGTGTGTGACCTATGCGTAAACGACATAAAATCACTTCGATAAAACGCTCTTTATGGTGGCATGATTTCCATTCTTTTATAATGGGCTTTATGGTATGCAGCTTGTTGTGTCCTTCATTTTCCCAAGAAGCTTGCCACTTGTCTCTTAGTCTGCTATGCACTAACTTCATGTAATCCCTAGGAGGCAAATTCACATGTTTTATTTCCATGGTTCTGGTTTGTGCAGCACACATGTCGGCTCTCTCATTGTCCTGAATGCCAACGTGACTGGGAACCCAGCACAATTTTATAACATGTTTTTGTGTTGTGACCTTTACTATATTATGTATGATGCTTCCAATCAGTGGCTCCGTGGCATTTTTAGAGTTTAATGCTGTAAGGACGCTCAGTGAATCTGTATAGATGCTGTTTTTGATGTTTTCATTTGTTATTTTCTGCACCGCAACACTAATAGCATAACACTCCGCGGTGAAAACTGTAGCACATGAGGGAAGTCGTACTGCATTTTCATTTTTTCCTTGTATTACTGCGCTTCCTACATGAGCATGAGTTTTTGACCCGTCAGTATAAAATGGAGTGTAATTTCTGTATTTTTCTTGTAGTGCTAGATATTCTTGTATTATCTGGTCGTGTGGTGTACAAGTTTTCCTGAGGCGTGTTAGTGTGACGTCACACACTGTGGGAAGAGTGTACCACGGTGGTAGCGCTTCGCATCTTGGGGCAATATTTTTAATTTCATTTAGTATGTTTAGTGCTTGGCATTTTTCTTCGAAGCGCAAGAGCAACGGCTTAATTGCGTGAGGCTTGTTGTTGAAGAGTATTCTGGATGGGCATTTCGTGACGATTGAGTAACAGAGATGTTTGGGGTGAGAAAGGATTTTGAGGATGTATGTACAAGTTAGTGCAGTTCTTCGATCTTCTAAGGAAGGTTCATTCGTTTCCACATACAGACTTGCTATTGGTGAAGTTCTGTAAGCACCAGAAGACAACCTTAAACCAAGATTGTGGATAGGATCTAGTCGTTTTATGTAGGACGGTCTTGCTGAGCCATATACTATGCACCCATAGTCTAACTTAGAGCGAACCAGAGAACGATATATATGTAATAGGCATGCCCTATCAGATCCCCAGCGTTTTCTTGACAGTAGTTTTAGCACATTGAGGGCTTGGGAAGCTTTTTTCTTTAAGGTGTTTATATGTGGCAAGAAAGTGAGCTTTTTATCGAAAGTTATCCCTAGAAATTTATGTTCTTGTTTGACAGGTAATTGGGTTTGGTTTAGATATATTGTGGGGTTGGCCTGTAGGCCTCGTCTCAAAGAGAACAGAACCGCTACTGTTTTCTGAGGGGAAAATCTAAATCCGTTTCTATCTGCCCAGGTAGCCAGTTTATTTATTGTTATTTGTATCTGTCGCTCACAGGTGGGTATGCTGGATGACGTGCATGCTATTTGGAGGTCGTCTACGTAAACAGAGTACATTATAGATTTTGGGATTACTTTTCCTATTGAGTTCATTTTGATGATGAATAAGGTCGTGCTGAGGATGCACCCCTGGGGTACGCCAGTTTCTTGTGTAAAAGTGTCGGAGAAGGTTGCACCTAGGCGGACTCGGAACGTGCGGTTGGTTAGGAAGTCATTCAAACAGCTCAGCATCCTGCCGCGGATACCTAGGTCCGCTAGGTCACGGAGGATACCCAACCTCCACGTGATATCGTAAGCCTTCTCCATGTCGAAGAAGACCCCGATACAGTGCTGGTTGTGGATGAACGCTTCCCGAACTGTGTTCTCAAAGCGAACGATGTGATCGGTTGTGGAACATGTCTTTTTAAAACCGCACTGGTGTATATCTAAAAGTTGCCGGGACTGAAGTATGAAGGTTAGTCTGATGTTTAGAATGCTTTCGAATGATTTTGCTATACAGCTAGTGAGTGTTATTGGCCTGTAACTGGTGGGAGTAGTTGGTGGCTTGCCAGGTTTTAGGAAGGGTACTATGATTGCTTCTTTCCATGCTTGGGGGATTTCTCCACTCATCCATATTTTATTGAAAAATTTTAGGAGAGCCTCTATGGCAGTCTCAGAGAGGTGAGCAAGCATGGCATAATGTATATTGTCTGGGCCTGGTGCTGTCATTTTACCGGATGTTAGTACTGTGTTTAGTTCCTGCATTGTAATAACCTGATTGTAGTCTTCGTGTATGCATGTTCCAAAGGGAAGTTTTTGTTTTTCTACTATTGTTTTGTGCTTTTGAAATGTTTGTGTATAGTTGGATGAGCTTGAAACTGTGGAAAAATGCTCACCCAATAAGTTGGCCTGTTCTTCTAATGTTGTTTGAGTACCGGGTGTTGTCAAAAGCGGAAGTGTGAAGGAAGTATGGTCACCAGTGAATTTACGAACTTTGTCCCACATTTTCTTTGATGGTATTGAAAGATTAATAGAGGACATATATTTCTGCCAGGAGGTTTTCTCAGCATTCCTGCGCACGTACCGCGATTTCGCCTTGGCCCTTTTAAAAATGAGTAAGTTCTCTGCAGTGGGGTACCGGCGCAAGGTGCTCCATGCTTTATTTTGCTGTTTTTTTTGCAAATGTATATTCTTCTGTCCACCATACTTTGTGTTTCTTCTGTACGAGTCCTGTTGTTTGTGGTATAGCGAGTGTTGCAGCAGATATTATGCATGTAGTAAATCTTTCATTAATTTCATCTATGCTGAGGTCTTCAGAAAATTCTTTATCTAGAGTGGCACTTTCTGTAAAAAGTGACCAGTCGGCGAGGTGAAATTTCCAGCGCCGTGGTCTTGTGGGGATGAGTGGAGTGGAAGACGAGAGCCTGATGACAGTGGGTAGGTGATCACTTCCCAGAGGATCATTTAAAACATCCCATTTAAAATCGGTAAAAAGAGACGGTGATGTGAAAGCTAAATCAAGGAAGCTCATTTTTGCTGAGCTTGGGCAACAATATGTGGCCTTTCCTGTGTTTAAAAGACAGACATTATTTGAGAGTAGAAAATCTTCGATTATTTTGCCCCTAGAGTCACAGCGTTCGCTTCCCCAAAACGGGGAGTGAGCGTTAAAATCGCCAACTACCAGATATGGCTCCGGCAATTCATTGATCAGGCCTTCTAAATCTTGTATTGTTAATGTGATGTGTGGGGGGAGATATAAAGAGCAAATTGTTATTGTTTTGTAGGTAACGACGCTAACTGCAACTGCCTCAAGTTTTGTGTAAAGTTTGATTTCTTGAGCAGGGACGCCGCTTTGAAGGACAATCGCGACGCCTCCCGAGAGTCGATTTGCCTGCTCGCGATCGCGTCTAAAAATGTTATAATGTTTAAGGATATGCACATGTTGTGGACCAAGATTGGTCTCCTGAAGACATAAAACTGTGGGTAGCATTGACCCTAAAATATGTGTTACGTCGCTGTAGTTCCGCATAATTCCTCTACAATTCCACTGAATTAAGAAAGCCATGTTAATTTTTGGGGTGAGAACGCTAAGGTGTTTACTTATGCTCAGGGCCCGTTATGAGGGGTCTGTCTTTTTTTCGCTCAAGAGAGCTGTTCCGCCGCTGCAAAGCGGGCGGACTGGGAGTTGTATCCATCACCTCGCCAGAGGTGCTGGAGGACCGCGCAGCCGCGGTTGTGTTAGTTTCAGGCCTCCCCTGACGGGGGGAAGTCCTGCGGGATGCCGACCCATGGACCGGCGCTCCCTGCTGTGAAAATGGCAGGGCAGCTTTCGCTGACCCTGCCTGGGGCGTGGATGGCCCTGCCATAGGCTCGGTGGAAGTGGCCTCGGCAGGTGCCGGAGTGCTGTGTGGTGCTACGCCCCTGCGCACCACATCAGCGAAGTTTGGTTTCGCTGTGAACGAGAATGTGTTGTTTAGTGCAAAACGCCTCCTGGCTTCTTTAAATGAAATGTTTTCTTTGGTCTTTATGGTGATAATTTCTTTCTCCTTTTTCCAGGACGGACACGCCCTGGAGTACGCAGCGTGGTCTCCTTCGCAATTTGCGCAGCGCAGTGCTGCGTCACATTCCTCTGAATTGTGGTCCTTAGAAGCGCATTTCGCACAGGCTTTGCGGCCGCGGCAACTCTGAGAGCCGTGCCCGAATCTCTGACAGTTGAAGCATCTGCGTGGGTTAGGAATGTAGTGCCTGACATTAACTTTAATGTATCCGACTTCGATGGTTTCAGGTAATGTGCTTGTGCTGAATGTGAGTACCAGGTGTTTAGTATCTATTTCTTTGTTGTCTTTGCGGATTTTAATTCGATAGACATCTGTGACATTTTGGTCGCTGAGACCTTCTAGCATTTCTTTTTCTGTTAGATGAATGAAGTCGTTTTCTGAAATGACACCACGGACGGTATTGAGGGATCTGTGGGCTGTTATGGAGACTGGGATTTCTCCAATAGAGAGAATGTCTGAGATCTTGGAGTTTTGGGTATGGTCACGGATTTCTAGTAATAAGTCGCCACTGGCCATTTTCGATAGCTTATATCCGGGGCCCAGTGCATCTGTTAGGCACTTTGACACAAGAAAGGGTGATAGTATTCTTGCCTGTTTTCCTTCTACTGTACTATGTATGACATGGAACTTTGGGAAGGTTGTTTTCTTTTTCGGGAAAAAGTCTGTTGCTTCGTTCCGCCCTCTTTTAAGAGAGCGATCAGGTTTTGAAAGGGGGGAGCCATAAAGAAAATTTAGTTATTCGGTCATGGTGCCAGCCACCCACCACGGAGTCCAACAAGGGGACGGGACAGGAACTTGAAAGCAAGTCCTGCCCACGCCAGCTGTACACCTCAACTATAACCAAATATGACTCAACTCAGGGTAGTTGGTCACACAAGGTTAACCCTCGCCGCCAGGAAAACAGGAAAAACCAAGGAGTGAGTAGGATATAGGAGAGTTGTGAGACAGAGATAGGAAAGTGAAAGATGGAGAGGAGGATAGGAAAAGGCGACTGCCGATTCCCCCCGGTCGGGTCAGGGCCGTTTCACATGCATGCGATTTTCGCCTGCGACACTGCGAATCCCGTCGGTCTGCGACTGGGGAGGGCCGTCGGTCTAGTCGCAGACGGCTTGCGATCGAGTTCCGTCCGGTTGGAATTTTTTCGCAGCGTCGGTGTGGTCGGGCTGCGACTAACCAATGGGAAGCATCGTGACGTCACGTCAAGTGTGGTCACGTGTTGGCAGAAGCGGAGGGAGCGGCAAGCACAAAGTGTGTTTTGGTTGCATCGCGCGCACGTGGGCGCACATCGAATCATCGAAAATGTCCGCTCATCACTCTTTTGAAGCCACGCGCGCGTCTTTCAATGAGCATCTGATTGATGAAGTGGCGAGGCGGCCACTCCTGTGGAACGTAAGATCCAATGATTATAGGAAGAATATCAACAAAACTGTGCTTTGGGAAGAAATCAGGGATGCCATGCGATCAATCGACCCCACAGGTGCGTACTAGTTCTTTTCGACCATTGTTATTTTAGTTACTTACTCTACTGTACTTACTTACTCTACGTGAAGTTGTTAATTATAACATCGAAGTGCTGATCACGAGTGATTGTGCCGCCCCTCGTTTGACAATAAACGACCTCGGATGGTCGACGCGAGCAGCACGTTCAGTGCACGCTGCATAGGTACGCAGTTGCTTATGCGGATTCTCGGCATTTTAAACAGTGGTAGTGCGCATAGCTTTGTTTAATGAGAACATAAAAATGCCAGTAAATCATAGTATACTGACCGGTGCTCAGAAAAAAGGTTTCGACGACGTCTTTTCCGCTGATATTTTTTTCACGCCTTTGTTTACACACTGCGGGGGTCAACCACGTGCAAAATATGTGAGCTGTCATTTCAGTTAAATTTCTATTCCTTAAACAAGAAAATTGAAACACTAAACCTAATGATGACCGGCCTTGTTCACGAATCTGGACCACACGCCTGTACCCGGTTTAGTACGTTATATTTTGCTGCTCAGCGCGAGACAAATGCCTCCGAGTTGGTGTTGCAGTTTCCGATGGCGGCGAAATGGAAAAATAGTCGAGTGCTGTGAAATGTCGGCACGCTATAAAGGCACTGGAGTGACCAGAATTATTTTGGACCTGAAATCATTGCGGCAGCGCCGTTTCATTTCCGACCATTTATGTGCTCAAACAAAATCGTCCTAGTTTTGTCTCGCATGTGCTGTCATTGTTTGTGGTATGCATTTTCACTCACTTACGGGAAGGCACATACGGGGGAATATGACTGAATATTCATTCAAAATACGAAGGATCCCAGTAGTCACCAAAACTAAGAAGCGGGTATGGGAATGTTTCTTAGCTATACTTAGTTCATGTCTGTGTTTTTCAGCGTTGGTTGTTAATACGACGGATCACCACCAGCTCGCCCAATCCTCAGTACTTGTTTAGTTCATGTTCCTTGCTTTTAATGGAGTGCAGTTCTGCCCGTTTTGTTTTACACAACCAACTAGGGAACACACTAAACAATTTCTGGCATGTGTTGAAAAGCGTTTATTCTTCATTTCAGATAATTGGCTTCATTTGTAACTAATTTTCATATACTTTCAGCCACAGTAGAATCCGTACAACGCAGATGGCGGAATTTAAAAGATACATACCGCCGAAAACTAAAGGATATAGAAATGGAGAGAAGAAGTGGCGCCGGAGTCCTACCGAAGAGTAGGTGCTGGGTGCACCTAGAAAGAATGCGGTTCTTAAAGGACCAAATGGAAGCTCGCCAGTAAGTATTACTCCAGTGCAACTTTCCCACCGCGTTCCATTTTACGTGTTTGTGAGAGTTTTAAGAAGAAACATTTAGGTACTGTTTTCGCAGCAAAAATGGATGTTGCATGTACTGCTTCTCAGGGTATATTCTTCATCCACTACACTAACTGTTCATTGTGATGCCTCAGTTTAGTTTGTAGTTTCATTGCAGCTTTGATTTCGTGAATGCCAGGTTTGCAGACATGGTTATCAGTAGAGCCACAGTTGTATTTGCAGTGCTGCTGTCAAAGCCTATCACTACATTCTCTCAGTGATTAATGTGACCATACTGCAGTGGACACAGCAGCATGGAGGTGGTGAATGAAGGCATAGACGCTCACGCACGGCCAGGATCACCAGCTGCGGCCGATGACTTCACACCAGACGCTTCTTTTGAGGACATCTTTTTGAGTCCTGACTTGCCGCAGCCCACCAACTCTCAGCCTATGGCTCTTAATGAAGAGCAAGGCTCGGCGAGCCAATCTGTGTGTGTTACTGCACAGAATGGCCCGCCGCAGCCCAAAAAGCGAAAGAGAGTCCAGGAAGAGCTCGACGCTGTAAATGCACGGCTCATATCTGTGCGAAGTGCACTACTGGCACACAAGCCAGCAGATGCCGACGAGCATTTTTTGCTCTCCTTGAAACCCTACATAGAAACTCTGCCAAGGAACATGCGCCGTCACCTACAGATCGAAATGCTGAATATTTTAGGCCACTACAGCGAGGGAGAGTATCCTCCACACCTTGTGGTAGCATCACCATCACAATAAAGAGAAGTGAAAACAGATTCGGTATGTCTGGCACCACGTTTATTTCACTCTGCTGCAGTTGTGAAAAGAAAAGACTGAGCAAAGAAGCCATGACAAATTATAACCTTGTAGGGCTCGTAGAACAATGGTACACAATGCCCTGTGTTCAGGGGGAACAGTTGAAACAGGCTTTATTTTTTTCTTACATACTACGCCTGTGTTGCCACCTATTTCAAGACAATGCCATCTGCACTGGAAAAGCGATAAAAACACAGTAGCGCTTGCTGTTTTCGGTACAAAAGAAGAATGAATAACACCTGTTGACCACATGTGGCATGCTGATGACAAAGGTGAGCAAAACTGAGTTGCCAGGACAGTGCAATCACAAATATCTCGTTTCAATTGTTTAAAAAGAGAAAAAACTGCCCACTGCGTTTACGTAGCCTAGCCGTGGTTTCTGAATACCCTATCAAGGGACCAACCGAGGTGTTGCTCAGGCATAACTAGGCCGTGCATGTTACGGTCTTTATTTCAGAGTAAACATGGGGGGGGGGGGGGGGGGTTGAATGTTTTTCGGCATTTATTTCTTTATGGGAAAAAAAACTTTTTTTGTCTAATTGTACGGTGCAACTTCAATTTCATCTCTTTGTATTTTGCATTGGAGCGCTCGGTGAGAGTGCAGATTATTTATGAAATACTACACAATCCCTTTCATTGCTTTGGTGCCGCCGCGGTGGCTCAGTGGTTATGGGGCCCGGCTGCTGACCCGAAAGACGCGGGTACAGGTAGATGATCTACCTGTACTGCTAGGATTCAGGACATCATTGTTGGCTAGGCAGTGCTCATAAAGCCCCTTTATGGTCTGCTGCCCAAGAGTTTGGTTTTTGGTGGTCAACACGCGTGTTTTGTTAGCACATATGCATCATGCGCTCAAGCACATCATGGGGTGGGGGGGGGGTGAGAAAAACCTGCCTCATGGGTGGCTTGACAAGCTCGCATCTCCTTATAAGAGGCTATAAAAGACACAACACAAATGGTACGGGAATGCTAAGGATAGGGAAGCTCTGAATCACAGCAGTTAGCCAGTAAAAATCACTGCACAGAGAATGGATACAACTCCACAAGTGTAATATGTATGTATACAAATATTCACAAAGCAAACAAGTAGTCACTCACTTCACAAATATTAAACAAATAATGCAAACATGCATAAGTACACATTATATACACTATATACATACACAACCACATCTACCATACACACACACAGCCAAAAATGCCAGGCCAAGTGAACTATATGACATAACCCGGTCACTCCAAACAAACTCTGTCTGAGGTTTACAGTCACATCATGTTTCAGCATCATGGCTAGTCGCCTAGAGAATCTATGAGGGCTTATGTAAATGGAAATTGCATTTGAGCTGTAACTTCCGGCCTTTTTAAGCAACTACTGCAGAAACCACGGCAGTAGGTATGTTTACAACTACAGCTGCACCAACAACTCTGTTATTACCACTAGACTTGATCCTCTGTCACAGGCTCCTGCCTGGCTACATAATAAAAACCTCCAGCAGTAGCTCTTTGCAAAGCCTGACTCGACATTTCCTAAGGCTTTAGATTTTGTTGCTCGCATGGAAAACATTGTACAGCAGTCGCAAAGAATGAGTACTGAGCATGCAGATGTCGACAAAGCAACCAACACAGGTTCCACATGTGACCGCAAGGCTCAGACAAAAAGGTTGCCATGATCGACATGCAATGACATGAAATAAGTATACTTCACAGGAAGTGTCAGTATGCTTGTTACATATATGTGTGTGTGTGTGCGCACGCGCCATAAAGTGTACAGCAAGTCAAAAGCAGTCACCACCTAGGTGAAGCCCGGATGCTGAACTGGACATGCTCTTAACAGGGGCCTTATTATCAATCATGACCTATGGTCGCAGTCCTGCAGACGCACGTTGCCATGGTACAGCACCCCGACTGCTTACAAAATAGGTTGAAAAAATATCCCTGGCTTCAGCAGCTGCCCTGGAAAAATTGTGGCCAGCAGGAGGCTGCAGGTCGAGCATGGCTGAGCCCCCATCAGCGTCTAGGGTGGCACGCCACTGGCCCTGGGCAACATTCCCAAAGCTGTCCTCTTGATCGCCATATGTGGCATCCATGTAGAACGCATCGTCCATCAAAAAGTTGTGTAGGACACAGGCAGCCATCACCACAAAGTCGACATTTTCAGGCTTCAGGTTAATTACTCGCCTGAAGATCCGAAA
This sequence comes from Amblyomma americanum, assembly GCF_052857255.1. NCBI lineage: Eukaryota > Metazoa > Arthropoda > Arachnida > Ixodida > Ixodidae > Amblyomma > Amblyomma americanum. The sequence goes on from NC_135500.1 coordinate 50,681,962, forward strand.
CCTCGAGGCCATAACGCCAAAGGCGCTTTCCACGCACCTCCTGCAAATAAATAGCGTTGAGTAATACATGTTGTGAAGGGAGTATTTTATAGCTTCGATTACCTAGCCCGGCTTAGGCGGTAGTTGAAGATCCGTTTGTGGTCTTCGTGGCACCTTCCTGAGTATGGGCGCAGGAAATCGGGACGAAGCTGAAAAGCCTCGTCGCCGATGAAAACGTGTGGCGCCACTACTGTTGATCCCGGCAGCTGTGTGGGGGCTGGCAGCCTGAGAAGACCTCCCTCCAGGCACTTACCAAACCTGGAGGCACTCAGGGTTCCCCCATCACTTTGACGACCATAGCCGCCAACATCAACTGTCACAAACTTTAGGTTGCTATCCGCCACTGCCATCAATACGATGGAGTATGTGCCCTGCAAGTGACCGCAACCATGAGCATTGATTCTGAAGCATGACAAAGCAAAATTAGTACCTTGTAGTTGTAGTACAGGCTGCCAGAATTTGATGGGGCCTGTATCTGTACATGTTTCCCGTCGACTGCACCCACACAGTGCGGGAAATTCCACCTGTGGCGGAAGCCAGCAGCCACCTCTAACCACTTTTCAGTGGTTGGCATCTGAAATAAAAATTGGTGAATGGGTAAAATTTGGGTAAACAGAGCTCAGCGTGTACTGATAGCAGTGATGACATCTCTAAATTGAAATAGTAATGATCATTCTTGGGCTATACTGCACTCAACACCTAGTCAACACGGCCAGTACTAGACCCGTTTCTCACACAAGCATCACTACTAGGTACCATTTATCTGCAACACACAACTTCATCACCAACAATGCTATTTCGTAATCATCACTGATTACTGTCAGTGACCCAACTAAGCTCTTCATTTTTTCTTGATATGCAACCTGTTTTTTAATGCGAGTCGCAGTGCAATGTATAAGCTCCTCTGTTTGTGCTGGATGGATGCCAGGCACTTTGTAGAGTAGCATTAAAGAATCAAAAACAAATGCCAGCATACAGAGATGACGCACTGAGACAGGCTTTCAGCTCGAGTTTCCTTGTTGAAAGCCTCCACAAGCCCTCTGTACTTTTCGTGTCTTGCAGACAAAAATTTGTAATCTCTTGAACTATGCGATACCAACTGACTCATCACACACTCCTGAGAACCTTCTATGACTCGAACTACTCAACCACATCTACGGTCAGTGCATGCAAATTTCCATACTGAATGAGGCAACAAAGCACAGCATGGCAAGCACAGCCTTGAGTTAATACTGCCATGCAGCATACCTTTAAACAGATTGGCTGCAACACTCTCCACAGCAGCCTACAGGTGTAGTGCACTACTTCTGCCACTGTGGAGATTCCCACCCTGAATCCCATGGCCACATCCTGCATATGCATTCCAGAGCACAGATATCTGAAACAAAAATTTCAGAGAAGGTTACTGTAAATTTGTCAATCCGAAATCAACAAACGGAAGCAGGCGCACAGACATCCAGCAAATTTTCACGCAGCCAAGCCACTGACCTGAGGGTGATTGCGAGCCGCATGCGAGAAGGAAGCGGCTCACGTATGGTGTGGTCCTTTGTTAGTGGCTCCTCCACTAGGGCGTGCAGCTCCTCGAATTTCTCTGGAGTCATCTTAAAGTATTTTTTAAAATACTCCTTGTCTCCTGAGATGAGAAGTGGCATCTGCAAAGCGCGAGTATGTCTTAGCAAGAAGCACATCAAGCGCACATGAAAAAAAGCGGCCAAGCGAAAAATCGAACATCTCAACTCACGGCAGTGTAAAATTCTGACTCCGACTTCCTGTTCTGCCAAATTGGCCGCACCCACCACCGCCTCGAGTTCGGTAGGCTCATGAGGAGCTTTGTTTTCTCAAGGAGAAAATACTCCTCGAGAAGCAGCAGCCGGCGATGTTCTGGCTCAAAAATGGAGACAGCAGGAGCAGTGTCCACGTCTTCAAAGACGCTGCCTCCATGACCAGCGAGGATTTTTTGTTTCTCCAACAAGCAATACTCTTCAAGGAGCAGTAGACTCACGCTGAGCGCTGAAGAGGTTTCCATGCTGGCGAAAGAGGCACAGCACACAGCTACACAGAAACAGAAGATCAGCGTGCTCAGCTAGGGGTTATATCGACGGATTCGTAGCCGGCGCTATTTTCACGTCAGTAGTTACATTCAGTGGCATCACCGTATTCATGATTAACAAAAAAATTCATTCCAATAATGACATGCGAATTATTCACTTCCACCTCAGGAAAATCATAATTACAGAACAATAAAACAGTTTGCGCGTTGCGTGTGAAAGCACTGGCCGAAAATCGCACTGCGGCGTCACCGACTAGACCGACTGTTTTCGTTCCAGTCGCATGCATGTGAAACGGCCCTCAGGCCGGAGGTGCCGTCTGCAGGAAGCTGGGGCCAAAGTGGTGTGTTGCCTTTGCCAAGGGGCCTTAAGGGTCCAAACGCTCGGCATCGGCTCAACCACCAGGATCCCCTTTTCCCCGGACACGGCGATGCCACGCACGGCGAGGCGCGGGTGCTCGGGTCCGTGGTGATGCACAGTTCACCATCATCCCCTTGCGGGGATGTCCCTGCGGAGCACAGCGGCTGGATTACATCCTATACTGGCGTTCTGCTATATGTGTACCGTCTGAGCGGGCGCCATAACTGGTGCCACTTGGGATCACCATTGGTGAAAAATCGTGGCCCGCCTGTTTGGCACAGAGGGTTCGGAGTGTGGTAAACAGAATGGCATGATTCGGCACACAAAGTTGTTAGTTGAGTTTAAACCCGGTGTGTGTGGGGGATTCGTACCCATAACCTTTGGTCTTCGAAACCGTAATGGAGGCAGCCTTTAGAAGGCCGTGGTGGGTGAACCAGTGGTTGCAGAGGGATGCGAGCGGCGCCAAACGAATCATCGTTGCTTGGTGTACACATTGGTATCGAAATTTGTCGAAAGCTTAGGTGAAAGCAACTTAGCTAATGCTCTTCATTTGATTTCGCATTAGTAAATCATTGTTTAATTTTTCTCTTTTCCGCCTGCTGCCCCTCTGCGGTTAGAAAGCAAACGAGAGTGGGAAGGGCACACAATGCATTCTGCCAGGGCCAGGCAAGCACCTCGCCTTCTTCGCTGCGGCTCTGGTGAACTAGTGACAGCGTTCCCTGACTGCCGTGCTGTGCAAAAGCTGGGATTTTTAATGATGTGTTGTAAACAGTCAGCTTCTTTTTGAGGACTTGAGTGTACCATGCACACCCAGGTGGTATATCCTCTACATAATTGCACGCATTTCATAGCCACCTTGTTAAACACTGTCGGGGACCTTTTAAAGGTAGACGTGAAGCGTCCCCCTTTTTTTAAGTGGGGCTTATTGTACCAAGGCAACTCTAGCAATGAGGGACGACACAGTGGAATACTGATAATTTCTGCTGTCATGGTATCTCTCCTTTCACGTCTACTAAAATGTGGCGCCACTATGGCTGGCATCGAGTCAGCCTTGCCCAGTGCCCTAAGCACTGAACCATCACGGCAGGGCTGGACATGCTTTTCAGCCAAACACCATTATTTAAAGATAAGCATTTCCAGCGGAATATCCAAGTGTCATATCCACTACCTATAGATTAAGATAAATTTTGCCCGCACGTCAGTGTGTAACGGAATTTTTTTTCAAGCACTATGCATTCAGTGCAATAGTACCTGTAGTTGATGCAAGGATTTCTGGTGTACTTAACAGTTATATGGTGGTTGCCTTTAGTATATCGTGCTGTATGCCTGTGTTTTCAGATTTTGATTTCTCATAGCTTGCATTAGGTTGCTAGACTTTTGAAACGTATGGCAGCCATAACTCATACAACTGTATTGCACTGCTTTTAAAGGACAAGGTAGGTTATAGTTAGTAACATCAGAGCAGTTAAAATATGTCACATATGAAGTCAAGCAGGTGCTGGGGTAGGTGGGCCTTAAGCACTTTGAGTGAGCCTTGAGCGATCACTTCTAGCCCATGTTCTGATGGCTGCCTTACATCTTGAACTTCAGCTAAAGGGTTAGCAAATCAAGTTTGCTCAGTGTATAATATGTCTTCATTAAATATGTGCATTTGTATTTTTGTTTCAGGGTCAGGGATTCCATGTGCCCACCTTCTCTCAAAAAGTACTACGGAGGAAACTATGGTTGCTTTCTTTCAGGCAATCAAAGACAGACTTGGTGAGGCACTTTGCACTGAGCTCTTCATGTCAGATGATGCGCCAGCATATTACAATGCTTGAGGGAAGAGAGTCAACCAACCACGGCCGCCAACCAAAGTGACCTTCACACTGCTGCAGCATAAAGAAGCATTGGCAGAGTGGTGTGTGAAAGTGCGTGAGGTTTCCGGGTGAGGTGACTGGGGCAAAAGAGAGCGTCCACGAGAGTCAACTTTTTTAGCTGGCAAGATTGACCGCAACCACGACCACCAACCATATTCACCTGCACTCCACTGCAACAGGAAGGCCAAGGAGTGGCAAAGTGGTGTGAAAGTGTGCCACTGCCAAGCACTCCTGGGACTATTAAGATGGTGACGACACCACATCTCCCTTGACAACTTGTTTTCTGTTCCGAAAGGGCCACTGCCTTTGAGAACCGCTGTGTTGTGTGCATGGACTGCCGCTGCGCCGCGATCATTGTATGTGTGTTTTTAAATTCGTATTCAGTGCGAACGTTTCGGTTCATTCTAATTATTATCTGACATCCTTAATCCTAACCACTAGTGTATGTGTTCAATTTGCATCTAGTTCAGCGGCAGACTGTAAATGTATATAGTGCTCGCTGTCATCCGTAATTGTAATCACTTGTACGTATGCAGATTACACACATACAAGTGATTACAATTACGGACGATAGAGAGCACTATATACATGTGTTTACAGTATCTATCGCATGGCAGTCTTTGATTAATGTAGTATGGTTTTTGATTTGCGTGCGTGTGCGTCTTCATAAAAATATACGTGTTGTTTTTACCTGAATTTGTGGCTGTGTCCCATTCACAACGCGTCAAACTCCACCCCCTTCCGGCCTGGTTTGGCAAGGTGCTTCGCATTTCTGCTGAGCTGCGAGAGCACATATGCATGGTAGGAACACAGGTCAGCATATTCACAAATGCCTTCATTCTGCCTCACACTCAGGCTTGCAAGTGGAAGGTTTGCTGTGCACTTTTGTGACGCCTATACGTGTTTACTTGAAGGCAAGGATGAGTCACTACCGAGAGTACTTGAATTGGAGTCCAGTTTGATTGGTAGAAGCTCAGCTGGCCACCTGTTGTGCAACCAATTACAGGCTTTCTTTGGCTTACAACATTCAGGATGTCTTCACCAACTTCCCCGCATGATAAAGGTGCATTAGCGGTTTCAGAACAAAACTTATACACTTCGATATTTATCAAAAACGTAACCTTCACGCATGGTTGTCAGCCTCAGTGATTCGCGACTCCTTTTTGCTTATTTCGTCATGACACTTGTACTTGCAAGACTGGCCTCTAAAGAGGATGTAGGCTGTGCAGCTCTACAGGTATCTGCAATTAAAAACGACCTCTGTGTTTTCCCTCTCAAATCACACACTAAGCCAGTTTAAAAAATAATGGGACAGAGCAGCGCCCTGTACAAATGCCTCGCACAACTTTGGGCTCCAACAGAGCTGGTCTGAAAGATTGTAGTCAAGCAAACCGATGATGAAGCAATCTTGGAACAAGCCTATCTTCAGTAGCAGATGGTGCGTACTCTTAGTGCTTAACCACTGTATGGACAGCACTGCAAAAAGAAAAACAAACAGTCTCGCCCAGCTGCTCCATCCGGTAGTGGAAATAGGCAGATTCATATAGCTTGAGTGGATGTACGAAGTGGTCGGTGAATGCCTTCTTGACAACTGATGTGGCCATAAAGTCTACTTCAGCCTGCAATGTCAATGCAAGAACTGTTCTTGCGTGCAGCCCCATGCAGTGGAGCATGGACTTCGAAACCTTTACTGCAGGATATTCGTCGTGTCGACCTTTAACATCCAAGGCATACTGCACCTTTATTGAGAGCACTCTTCTAGAGCCCTTTTAAAACGATAAATGTATATTAGCTTCGTGAGGCATTCATGTCACGAAGTGCTTTACATATGAATACAATAAGCTTCATAAGCCAAGTGTTGCACCAAGCAGAAATGTTATTAATGTCACACTTAAGAAAAATAGTATCGGATGGGGTGCACAGGTCTCAGGCTGTTTGCCAATGATTGCGACATACTAATAGATGATGTTATGACATCACGATGATAATATAGATTATGAAGAGAGGTCCTAATACAGGCCGTTGAGGGACACCTGATGTTATGATGACAGATTAGTTATTGTTATTAGCTGTAGTGCATGCAATCACACAAAAACAAGCCTTTTTAATAGGTCATTCTATACATTTAGTTTACTAATTCTTAAAGGGACATTGAGGAGAAATCGAAGGTGGCTTGCATAGACAGAATACCAGGGTCTGTATTCAGAGTTTGTGTCACAATAAAAAGCGTCATATTGTGCCGCAGCGGCCACACCTGATTAATTGCAATGCCTGCAAGATGTCCACACTCCCTGGCCTGGCAAGCCCGCCATCAAAGACTAACCTTCGTCAGCGTCGTCGCAAGGAAGGTGAGGACAACCCTTCCCATCAAGCAGCACTGCCTTGAGTGGCTGAAAGAATCTCAAAAATCAGATTGTGTGTGCTTGTATCTCCGAGAACTCTGCACAAAAGAAAGGCCTTCTCGACGAGATTTACCCCTTGAAGTGAGATCCTTCTACGAGCGTCGTCAACAGCTCACAGTAGAGGACGATCTGCTACTCTACGCAGCCTGTGTTGTTGTCCCACTCACGTGCAGGAAAGAAATTTTGGGCCTTTTGCACGGTCATTTTGGTCACTTTACTGACATGCAAGTTCCAATTACGCTTCACATGCCAAGTACAGAGCACGCGTTTCAAAGGTGGAATGTGTGAGTACACACAAGTCAAGCAACACTTCACAGCCTATTACAGAAGTTTTCGCTTTCATAAGCACATACGGCAACGATCCGATCCAAGAGCATAGACGCATTCTACTTTGCCCTGCGTTCGATGGTAAGGAAGCTGTAACTTTGGGTCTTTAACTGTCGAGGACAGGCTGGAAATTGACGGCTTTGTTGTTGGCCTGCTCGACGCCAAGCTTTCAGAACAGCTGCGTCGCATGCCAGATCTGACTCTTGACAAAGCATTTTTGCATGCTTGCTTGCACAAGGACGCACAGAAGGAAAGAAAGGGCACAAGATGGGTCTCTGACTGTGCACGCAGGCACGTGCATCACAAATCCATTCCAACAGAGACACGTCAAAAAACAGAAGAAGCTTTGCAACTTTTGTGGACCCGAAACTCATGTGTATGCCTTCTGCCCTGTGCACAATGCTGTATGTAGGTTTTGCAAAAAGAAAGGACCTTATGAGAGCGTCTCTGCAAACCTGTCCGTCTCACCAAGCAACGCTTATCTCCAAGACACTTGCACGCAATGTCTGTCCCACCAAGGCGGAAAAGACTTGACACGAAGTTTGTGCGCATGAAGGTCAACAGACTTCCTCCCAAATTTAAAGTGGACCAAGGTGCAGAAGTGACTGCAGTTCCCGACACCTTTCCAGGCTTTCCGTCGCTGCTGGGTCCATAATCCTCATCCGACGTCGTCTTTACTCTTGCACATCCTTTAAGGCTTTAGGCATATCACCAGCAGCCAGATTCCCACAGTCAAAAGCTGAGTTGGACAGGATGGCGTGGACCGTCAAGGACTTGGTGCACAAAGCGGACAATGTTTTCCTCGCACTGCTTGTCTACCAGAAAATTCCTGGCGTCAGTGAACTGAGCACAGCACAACTTCTCATAGGCAGACGCGCACCAGAGTTCCTAAAACATCAAGCAGCTTGAACCAGGCTGGCCCTTGTCTAAGTCTTTTAATCTGAGCGATCAAGCTAATAGGAAAAGGAATTCACTTCAGGTACAGTGCCCACTTCAGACGAGTGGGCAAGTTCGGGTGCATGGCACATAACCCTGCGATGGTTCTGGGACCAGTTCAACATCCCCCAGCCGTATGTAGTGGAGGACCTGAATAACGTTCTTCAATGCTACAGGTTATTCCTCATCCCACTGTTCAATGTCCGAGGGTCCTGCCAAATGTGTTACTGGAATGAACCCGAGAGGAAGCCATCAAGGAGTGAGACTAATACAGCAGGGACGCAGGTAGTTCTTTGCCCAACTTCATGGCTTCACCCCTGTCACAACCTTCAAGTTCACCCTTTTGAGTGTCAAGATTTGGACAACTGATTTGGAGGCCTATAAGACTGAACTTGTGCTTGTGTAGTGCTGAGCATAGAGCGCATTTTTGTTCCTTTCTTAAACAAGGGGGGATGTAGTGTGTGTTGCACTAGGTGGCCTCACTGCTTTCTCGGCTACATATGCCATGTGCAATAAAACTTTGGGCCTTTTCCCCACTAACCAGCATGGTGTGTGGTTCATGCTTGTGGAAGCACATCCCCTACAATCACATCAGAAGATGCAGAAGAGCGAAAGCACAAGTGCTCCAGTCACACAGGGGGCAGGCAAAGCAATGAAGCTGCGTCACAGCGTCACTGCATCCAAAAATTCGTCCGGACACTCATTCAACCACTGGAGAGGAACTGGATGTCTGCTTCATCCTTCAGATAGCAAAAAATGCAGTCAAGCCTTGTTAGAACGAAACGATTTATGATGAAATTATGGATTTAATATAGCAATGGCTTTGAACCCTCTTTGAACCAGCCATAGGAATCCATGTATCTGGCGCCAATTGTTTTACTAAGTGAACTTTTCCTACCACTGCACACTGTAGTCCGCTGCGCTTGCCTAGCAGTTATGGTGCTCGACTGCCGACTCGAAAGGCGTGGGTTCGACCCCGGTCGCAACGGTCGAATTTCGATGGAGGCAAAATTCTAGAGGTTCGTGTGCTGTGCGATGTCAGTGCACGTTAATGAAGCCCAGGCGGCAGAAATTTCCGGAGACCTTCACGACGGCAGCGCTCATAGCCTTAGTTGCTTTGGGACAAACCCACAGCAAACCAAACCATTGCACATTGTGTTGAAAAGCATTTGTAATACATAAGGAACCTGGTATAGTGGCAACGACATTTGTGAAAGCGTATTGCAAAGTTCTGCGCATGCTATGGCTGCATGAAAAGATTCACCTTGTGCTAACACACAGCATTACACGGTTGTGAGGCATTGCTATTTTGGATAAAGATGTGGCTGCACTACACATTTAAAAGCCAGTTTGTCATTCACAGGGACACAGCTTAGAGGTTTCACAGATTCTTCATATCATTACCAGCTATTTTTTCCTTTCATATAGTTCTGGCTCACCAATGCCTGGCATAATGAAGTAGGCCAACAGTTTAATGGATGTGAATAATGCTTGCCACGATGGGTTTGTCACGAAGGTACACATTGGATATAAGTGATGCCAACAAGGAAAGCTTTCAATTAATTTCAGCCACACCAATGGCAAATTCAATGAAGTCTAAATGGAAAAATGCCTCGGTGCTGGGCAATGTCAGTGAAAACGCACTTGATGCTGCAGACTCCACAGAGCAGATGCAGCTCAGAAACACATCAGGAACAGGTCTCACTGCCACCAAGTTACTCATCAAAACCTTGCAATCCCTGCACTGCCCATTGCTGTAAGTACTGCAGGCTGTAGTGCAGGTCCTATGGCCTGCAGTACTCATAGCATCCCCCATGCCGGTGGCCCTTGGATCCGCACTGGTGGACGATATACCTGGCAGGTGCACCTGAGAACGGTGCCAGGATGCCAGCTCCATAGAATTTTGCGAGGCCCCTGACGAAGACCTCCGCCAGCTCCTCGATACCTTCGCCAGCTGACAGGTGATAGCCATCAGCGGCGAAAAGGTGCCTCTTGGGTGCCTTCACTGCATCCAGGAAGCGATGCTGAAAACAAAATGAGATATGTTGATAAATAAGGCAGCTTGAGCAAGCATGACATCCTAACAGCATAGAGCTACAATAAGTATTTTGGCTTTCTGGCACAGCTTTTCAGTAAACAATGCATAAAGAATGTAGAAAGAATGCATCCACACAAATGCAGTGCTCAATGAAAACCAAATTACAATGCCGTAATTAATCTACAGCAGGTAACCAGGCACACACACAAGGATAAGAACAGACCCAGATGTTCTCCTGCGCTAGAAGTGCTTTCTGGCAAGACACTGACATATATTGATACCTTTATCGCCTCCTACAGCAGTCTTCTCAGCTTCTATAGTTTCCTACTTATGTTTTTGAGAATGAGTCTGAGCCAAGGCATGAACCCACTGGAGCTACAATGTGCAACCAAGTCCTACATGGCCAGTTTTCATCCTGCTAGCATGCCACGCGAGTCTAATTATGACGCTGCCCAGCCTGTCTAACACACTACTTGCTGCAAGAGAAAGGTTTACAACACACCGCACCTTCTACGCAATAAGGGACCTTAAGGCAGAACCCGGCTTTTAAATCAGAAAAAATCGGGTAACCTCCACAACGTGGGCAAGGCTCTGGAGGTTCCCACAACTCAGATAAAGGCCTCCGCCATCTTCTCAGGACTGCGAAAGTGGCTGAGGTTTCAGTGTATGTAGCGAAGCATAGGGCCAACATTTAGAGTTTATGAAGCATGTTTGCTTTCCTTAAAAAGCTAAAAACATCTGGCATATCGACCAGTGTATCTGCACCTAAAATTACGGCTGGAGGAAAAGGAATGTGTTCTTTATAAAATGGGGTAAAGTATTTTTTCCCAGTCATTAAAATTTTGTGCATGAAAATAAAATGTGGTTTGCTGTAAGCTCATCTCCGCATTTTCTGCAAACAGGTTTGTCTTCGCTTGGCAGAAGGAAGTTATGTGTGAGATGTGCATGTCCTATACGAAGACGGCAGATAGCCACTTCCTCAAAACCTTTCAGGCAGGTGCAAGGCTTCCATTCATCTAAAACTGGCATAGCAAAGTGAGGTTTGTTATTTGCTTCATATTTCATTAAAGGGGATATGTGCGTTTTTATTTCCCTGCCACGAGCTTGAGCAGCGCAGACATCTGCTCTCTCGTTGCCTTTAATAACGACATGGCTCGGCACCCAGCACAGTTTTGTTTTGTCCTTGAGCTGTGGCTATTTTATGTTGTGTATGATGTCGCAAAGAAGCGGAGAGATTACATTTTTAAATTAAAGAGCCGAAAGTACACTCAGAGTTTGTGTGTAAATAATACTGTCTGTGAGGTTATTGTTTATTTTTTCTACAGCTACACAGACGGCTTAACAATCGGCAGTGAAAATCAATGCATAATGTGGAAGTCTTACTATTTCTTTCCCCATTTCCTTTCACCACTGCGCTTCCAACATAAACAAGTTTTCCAGCCATCCGTATAAAAGTCCGTGAACCACTGTATTTTTCTTTCAGTACAAGAAATTCTTCTATAATCTGTTGTAGAGTGTGCTTCTTACAGAAGTTAGCGTGAAATCGCAGATTGCTGGAAAATTGTACCATGCAGGAAGTGCGTCTCGTCTTTGAGCAGTGCCGGGTAGCGAGTCTAATATGCCGAGATTTTTGCATATCTCTTCAAAACATAAGAGCAGTGACCTGCTAGCTTGCAGTGTTGAACAGTGTAGCATTCAAGCGATGCCTTCGTCGGTTCGAAGAGGCTGAGAGCTGAGTGTATCTGCACGACATGCAGCCCGATCACGTTTTCACGCCTGAAGTGATCAAATTGTGGTTTTAAAATTTTCTTTGAACCTTTAGCCTTATGCTAGTGTCACCTTCCTACTCCTTTACAACCATATCAGCCAAAACACTGGCTATCTGAGCAAAACCCCCAGAAGCAGCAGCCGTTGGGACGAGGCAGGAGCACAGCGGTCGGGAGGCATGCAATGGCAGCGTGACCACGTGATCAAAGATGACAGCCTCCATGACATGGCACTGTAAATAGTGTATAGGCAACAAATTTCAAAATGATAAGCAATGTGGTTGGAATGTCACTTTGCTGCTTGCTTAAGAGATTTTTGTTTCCTTCAGTCCGAGCTATAGTCTGCTCTGGACCGCAGCGGCGGCCTAGTGGCTGAGCATCCACCTCGCATGCGGGAGGTACGGGGTTCGATCCCCAGTGTGATGACCCCCATAATGCGCAGGTCCACACGGGACGGAGAGGCAAAGAGACACCGTATGGCTCAGTTTAAACAAACAGGTATATTCAATAATTACACATGATTAAGGTTAGACATCAGAGGCTGGGGCGTCCGAGCTTACGTGCCGACGACTTCATGGGGGCGATGGAGTGGCTCCGGAGTTGGGCTCGAGCGGTTGCTGGCAGAAGCTGCACGCCGTCGGGCTTCGGCGCTGAAGGCCCTCTTAGCGAACGATGTCGTCCTGAGCGTTCTTCTTCCGTTTCTTCGAGGATGGTTCACAAACCCTTCCTCTAGTGTCGTTCGGCTTGGAAGATGAACAGGAGGCGAGCTTGTAGATGATGACAGCAGAGCATAATTTTACAACAGAACAAACTTTGCACTACTTTACTCATCGACCGGGCAGGTTAGTGCCTAAGTAGCATCACATTACATGCTAAGCATGGAGCCCCAGCTCAGACTGGACTGCATCCGTTTACATGTGCTTTTAAGCACTTGATTAACAAAGGACTAAGGGCGGTCATTTCCAGTGGCCCGCCCAAAGCATCAATTCTCCAATCCAAAATAACATGCGAGATGGGGACCACCCCTTTGGGTTGGGCTTAGCCTCGAACCCAGAGTCTGTTAACAATACAAACAAAATAAACAACAAAAACGCCACCACTCTCTCTCAAGTGAGAGTATACACAGGCTCTCTCTTCGGAGCTAATTCACTAGCGCCTGTCTTTCCACATTCTTGGCGAGTACTGCCTGTCCGCCATGACAGGTGTCCGTCGCGGCCCTTCTGGGAAGCTGTGGGTGCCTTCCCGGCGATAGCCCACGACAAAGGGGGGGGGGGGGGAGGGAAAGAATGTCGTCTTCGCGGTATCGCATAGCGTCGGCTGTGGTACGGCGCGCTCTGGCCCGCTGACAGCTCCCTTGTCCTGGAATGTAACCGGAAATTGGGGAGGATAAAGCCTGTTTCCCCGGGGCGGCGGCGGGTCCGGTTTTTCTGGTCGTCACTCAAAGAGCATGGCTGGGTAATTGATGATGCCGCTGTCACGGGTCTCCGTCTACGCCGCGCCGTCGAACGTGGATCCTCGTAGCACACACGGAATGTCACACTCGCTCACCCTCCAGAAGAATGTTCTCCGAACATTTGAGTCCACGCAGCTCCCCTTGTCTTTCTGAATCGCCTCGCACAGTGCGTCCGACAAAACACTTTTCGCTGCACTCAACACCACTGCACAACACCATATGCCTCCGCTGTCAATACTGGCGTCTCCAGGGGCAGCACTGATCTTCTTTTACAGATAAACATGAAACTCAGCACCCAAGCCTCTCCTTTCTAGTCCAAACTGGACGAAATAAATTTACCACAGTTACAAAGGAGCTCCCACTTCTAGCACGATCACGGCACAGACAAAAATATAGATAACGAAAGGAAGTAGGGCAGGTTCTGCATGCGCTCCGCATGCTCTCCTGTGAAGGTGTTACTTAATGACAGAAAGGTTTAACTACCAACTCCGATAACTTAACACATAAGCACATAGCAATGTTATGAGCTGTGGCATTACACAATTCTAACCAGTTCAAAACTCCGCTCTGTTTACGCCATTAGTCCGACTTAGCTTTCCGATTTCGCAGCGGATATCGGCCTTCATAAGTCATACTAACTAAGTCTGTGACCCTTAGTCTGCTTTGGGACTCGCGAGGGCTCGTGGCAGGAGCCTCTCCTGGCGTTATCTGCGCGGCAACCTCGCGCGCTTCTTCTTCTAGCAATGCATGAAGTAAATCCGGTGGCATTCTAGCCGTCACCTCTGGCGCCTGCCGAACAGATGCAGGAGAGGGCGTTTCTTGCGAACTATCTGCGCGCTCCGCTTCACTTCTGTCCCCATCAAAATCCGCGCTTTCCCTTTTCTCATTTCGTGAATACTGAACCGGTGCCGACTTGAGGCGATTTGCGTGTATCCTTATCAAACGCCGGTTCACGTCTCGGACTCTGAAGTTTACCGGAGAAAGCTTCTCGACAACCTCGCACGGTCCTCTCCACTTCGTCTGGAACTTACGAGCTAGCCCAATCTGCCTTTGGCAGTTTTCAATGTACACGCTGTCCCCTACATCAAACGGCGCGTCTCTAGCACTGCGATCGTGCACCTCCTTCCTGTGCTTCGCCGCTTTCTTTAAGGACTCCTTTGCGATGTCCCTCGCCACTTGCAAGCGCGATTCTAGCTCAACCTTATAGTCGTCCAGTGAAGCGTATGGGACACGACGGGGGCCCTCTGGCACTTCACTAGGCTGGTCCGGGTCTCGGCCGTAGAGAAGAAAGAATGGCGATTCGCCCGTGCTCTCGTGTGCTGCGGAATTGTAGGCAAACATTGCATACGGGAGCCACAAGTCCCAGTCCCGCTGGTCGCGCGAAACAAAATGCGATAGGAACCCGGCCACGGTTTGGTTCAGTCGCTCCACCGCGCCGTTGCAAGCCGGATGGTACGGTGTTGTCTGCTTCTTAGCGATCTTAAGCAGCTCGCAAACTCTCCTCATTAGCTGCGACACGAAGTTCGTTCCCCGATCTGTCAAGAGTTGCCTCGGGGGTCCATGTCGGAGCACGATCTGTTCGACAAATGCTCTTGCAACCGTGTCTGCCTTCTGATCTGGGAGTGCTACCGCTTCCGCGTATTTTGAAAGGTGGTCGACAAATACTAAAATGTACTTGTTTCCGGAAGTGGTCATGGGCAATGGGCCCATTATGTCCATACCTGTCCGCTCGAAGGGAGCCGAAACCTCAGGGAACGGCTGAATTGGAGCTGGTCTTCGTCCCTTGGGTGTTTTTCTTTCGAGACAGGAATGACACTTCGCACAGTAGTCTCTAACATCCTGTCGCATGCCACTCCAAAAGTACAAACGCTCCACACGCCTGCGTGTCTTCGCTACGCCAAAATGACCGGCGCATGGCGCATCGTGAAACGCGCGAAGAACCCTTTCTGTCCACGACCGAGGTATGACGACTCTCTCCCAAGCGGTTTTCTCTAATCTCCCTTTCCTGGTTGGCCTCGTGCGCCGACACAGGGTGCCGTCTTTGTCAATGAAATAACCTAGCTGTTCGGGGTGAGACGGTGCGCCCTCTAAGCTTTCGATTATTCGCTTCAGGTCAGGATCTTTGCACTGCTCTGTGCGTAATTCGGCGGGGTCGACTACGGGGACAAACTCATCTATAGCTGCCACGGCAGCTGTGCGGCTGAGTGCATCAGCATTCAGATGTGTCTTTCCTGACTTGTGCTCAACTTCAAAGCAGTATTCCTGCAGGTGTAGATTCCATCTAGCGAGTCGCGAGCTAGGGTCCCTGACACTCATCACCCATTTCAGAGGATGGCAGTCTGTGACTAGCTTGAATTTGCGGCCGTAAAGGTAGCATCTGAAGTGCTTTACTGCCCAGACAACGGCGAGGCACTCCCTTTCCGTAGCTCCGTACTTTTGCTCTGTGGGGCTCAGCTGTCGGCTAGCAAAAGCAACGGGATGTTCTTTGCCCTCGATAACCTGAGATAGCACGGCACCAACTGCGAACTTTGACGCATCTGTGGCCATAACGAAGGGCAAATTAAAATCCGGGTGGCGCAACAGCGGTGCACTCATTAGCTTCCTTTTCAGGGCCCCAAAAGCATTCTCCGCGTTTTCGTCCCAGCGAAAGGAGACATTTTTGGCTGTTAAGGCGGTGAGCGGCTTAGCGAGCTTGGCGAACTCCTCTATGTGCCTTCGGTAGTAACCGATCAGGCCGAGAAACTGCCGGACCTGGCGGACGCTAGTCGGGGATGGAAAATCCGAGACACACCTTAGTTTCTCAGGGTTCGGTCGCACGCCGTCAGCTGAAACAACGTGCCCGAGGTACTTCACCTCGTTTTTGAGGAATTGGCACTTAGAGGGCTTCAGCTTGAGACCCGCTGCTCTTAGTCGTACCAAAACCTGCTCAATATCGCGCAAATGGTTATCAAAACTGTCACTGTATATGATAATGTCATCCATATACACGAAGCACAGCCTCCCCAGAAGACCTGCCAGGATAACATCAGCGGTTCTCTGCCAGACAGCAGGGCTGTTGGCCAGACCCATCGGCATTCTTTTCCATTCATAGTGCCCTGAGGGCGTGTTGAATGCCGTTTTCTCGGCATCTGCCGGATCCATTGCTATCTGCCAGAATCCCGCCGCCATGTCCACTACCGTGAAGTACCTGGCAGAGCCCAGCTGAGAAAGCGTCTCCTGTATATTGGGGATGGGGTATGGATCGATGCGAGTTACGGCATTTAGTTTGCGGTAGTCCACTACCAATCGATACGAGCCATCTGGCTTTTCCACCAATAGTGCTGGTGCTCCCCAGGGTGACTTTGAGTGTTCGACAATGCCGCGATCAATCAGGTCCTGCACCTGCCGCTCCATCTCCTCACGTTGGGAGTAAGGAATCCTGTACGCACGCTGGTAAACGGGCGATGAAGTGCCGGTTTCTATCCTGTGCTTTATAACGCCACAGCAGCCCAAATCCAGGTTGGACGCGGCGAATACTTCCGAGTAGTCGTTCAGCAAACCAGCCAGAGCCTCCCTCTCCCTGGATTTTACGTGAGAAAGATCGAACGACACCTTTGGAGCAGCCGAAGGACTAGCATGCTCTACAGTTGCGAGTGCCGTATCGGTGGGCTCACGTTGCTCTATCGCAGAGGTGAAGAAAGCCAATGTTTTGTTCTTGGGAAGGCTCAGTGGCTGCTGGCTACAGTTAACCACTCGTAGGGGCACTCTGTGGGCGTCATTAACTGTCACGAGGCACGCGGCTGCCTTCAGGCCATTGCTGAGAGAGTCGACCGGCTCAAGCACTCCCACGGCGCCGCTCTCTACATCTGAAGGCACAAACGCGTACAAAATGTGCTCCGACCAAGGAAGGACGACCGCCTCCTCGACCAGCCGGACGGCAACCCGCGAATATACCTTCTCCAATGATCCCACTGTTTGACGGGTGTCAATATCGGTAATGCGAATCTCAGCCCCTCTCCTGTTCAAAAACGGAACTTTTGAGCCGCCCGCATTAACCTCTTCCTCAGAGAATGAGACTACTACCTTCCCTTTTCTCAAAAAATCCTGCCCTAATATACCTGACACTCCGTTTGGCAGAGACACCGTGTCCGGGCATACGTAGCAGGGGTGCTCCAATGCAATTCCGCCGAGAGAGAAGTGTAACCGGTAGAGTCCACTTATGCCAAGAGGATCCCCCGTTATGCCTACAAATTTGGTTGCCATACCACCAGACGCTTCCAACACCTCGCGGTCCCCCTTCCTTCGAAGCGTGTTAAAACTGCTCTCCTTAAGCAATGTCACCTTTGACCCCGTATCTATCAACAATTCCATACAACAACCATTTAACTTGCAACGCACAACAGGGCATGCCTCGTCGGCCACACAAACTACCACCACCTCATCATCTACTGCTCCCTCCCCACGCTCCTCAGGCTGGGGAGGACTAACTAGTTTTTTGACTCGGTATCTGGAGCCCCGCTGTCGGCTTGCTTAGGGCGTGTCTCGCCTGCTTCTCTTTGTGGCTCCCCACGGCGCACGTTTTGGCAGAACCTGGCGATGTGTCCGCGACCCTGGCAAGCGAAGCATACGATTTCTTCAAAATCTCGCATACCGCGCCTGTAGCTTTGTTACGGTCTCCGGTTTCCAGCGAATGGGCGCTGTTGAGCGCGCGCTTCAACCTGGCGTTCTACCTGCTGAGTTAGCAGCTGTTCCAAGCGATCTAACCGCTCTGTCAAGAGAGCAACCTCAGGGTTGAGCGCCGCTCTCTCTATGACGCGTACTCTCGCTGCGGCTGTCGTTAACGCCTCATTTCGTTCCTCATCCAATGCGGCCTCCACGGCTTGGTCGAAATTGCTCGGCTTGCGCGAGAGCACGAACCGGCGCACGGGGTCTTGCAGACCAGCCACGAACAAAGCGGTCATTTCCTCTTTAAGTATATCCTCCGCGTATTTCTTCCTTAACTGGTCTCCTTCCTCCTCCCTGCTTAACGTATCGCGTGCTAGGCGCTGAAGCCGCGACGCAAATGTTCGCACGTCCTCCCCTACCATCTGTCCGGCGTCACGGAACCTCTGTACCCGCACGTGACGTGGTTCAGTGTCGAAATGCTCAAACGCGAGCTTCTTAAATTCCGCAAATGATTTTGTGGATTTTACTTTTTCGTCTCGCCAGGCAAAATCATGAGCAGCTCCTGCCATCTTACACCTCGCCATTCCCAGCATTTGAGCATCGGACCATCCCCCCATTTTCCCAATCTCTTCTAGCATGGAAAAGAAATCGCAGATTGGAACCCCTGTCTTATCTCCCGTAAACGTCGGAATGACGCTTCCTAATGCCAGCATGCTTGCTCCGAGCGACGGCTGTGGAGTGGGAGCTCCCTCAGATACAGTCATTTTTTTTTCAAGCCCTCCAGTGCCTCAAGCCTCTCAAATGGGGGTAAAAGTCCCACAATCAGTCCCGTGATTCCCTTTTGATTAAAATTTTGAAGTCATGAATGTCACAGCATTCAGAGGACATTTGCTTTTGAGACCCCACTTCTGACACCAGTGTGATGACCCCCATAATGCGCAGGTCCACACGGGACGGAGAGGCAAAGAGACACCGTATGGCTCAGTTTAAACAAACAGGTATATTCAATAATTACACATGATTAAGGTTATACATCAGAGGCTGGGGCGTCCGAGCTTACGTGCCGACGACTTCATGGGGGCGATGGAGTGGCTCCGGAGTTGGGCTCGAACGGTTGCTGGCAGAAGCTGCACGCCGTCGGGCTTCGGCGCTGAAGGCCCTCTTGGCGAACGATGTCGTCCTGAGCGTTCTTCTTCCGTTTCTTCGAGGATGGTTCACAAACCCTTCCTCTAGTGTCGTTCGGCTTGGAAGATGAACAGGAGGCGAGCTTGTAGATGATGACAGCAGAGCATAATTTTACAACAGAACAAACTTTGCACTACTTTACTCATCGACCGGGCAGGTTAGTGCCTAAGTAGCATCACATTACATGCTAAGCATGGAGCCCCAGCTCAGACTGGACTGCATCCGTTTACATGTGCTTTTAAGCACTTGATTAACAAAGGACTAAGGGCGGTCATTTCCAGTGGCCCGCCCAAAGCATCAATTCTCCAATCCAAAATAACATGCGAGATGGGGACCACCCCTTTGGGTTGGGCTTAGCCTCGAACCCAGAGTCTGTTAACAATACAAACAAAATAAACAACAAAAACGCCACCACTCTCTCTCAAGTGAGAGTATACACAGGCTCTCTCTTCGGAGCTAATTCACTAGCGCCTGTCTTTCCACATTCTTGGCGAGTACTGCCTGTCCGCCATGACAGGTGTCCGTCGCGGCCCTTCTGGGAAGCTGTGGGTGCCTTCCCGGCGATAGCCCACGACAAAGGGGGGGGGGGGGGGAGGGAAAGAATGTCGTCTTCGCGGTATCGCATAGCGTCGGCTGTGGTACGGCGCGCTCTGGCCCGCTGACAGCTCCCTTGTCCTGGAATGTAACCGGAAATTGGGGAGGATAAAGCCTGTTTCCCCGGGGCGGCGGCGGGTCCGGTTTTTCTGGTCGTCACTCAAAGAGCATGGCTGGGTAATTGATGATGCCGCTGTCACGGGTCTCCGTCTACGCCGCGCCGTCGAACGTGGATCCTCGTAGCACACACGGAATGTCACACCAGTGTTGCCGGGTACCCACCGGTGATACAATGGGTACAAGCTTTCCCCTGCTTGGTGCTCGGCTTATTCATGGTGAAATGCTTGGGAAATCTTGTGCCATGGCGCTCTTTGGCCGCAGATGCCCTTGCACCATAAACATTCACTCTCATCATGATCAGTCTGCTCTGTCTGCCAGTGCATCAGTCATTGCCACCTTGACTTTGCGAAAAGAAAAAAAACTACGTCACTAGCACATGCAACCCCGCATATTTTGTAACTCGCTCTTTGTTGCTTTCATTAACAACGTGTATAATTTCCCAGCAGCACACACGATGGTGTTTGATGTCTGTCTTTTCTCCTCTGTTTGCACGAGTTGTCACATTCAGTGCCATAGACTTTGCTCTCGGTATGAATGACAGGTATGATTCTGGTGGTCTAGAAGGTCACTCACTCACTTCTGTTCATTCCTTTGATCATGGTCTTTCTCCTTAAAAAAAAGATGTCGCATTTCTTGCAAGTGTGCGCTGAAGTTAGAACTTACAAAACCGTGGCCAATGCACACGCAAAGCGTTTTTTTTCTGAGCCACCCGCGGCGGTGGCTCAGTGGTTAGGGCGCTCGGCTACTGATCCGGAGTTCCCGGGTTCGAACCCGACCGCGGCTGCTGCGTTTTTGTGGAGGCAAAACGCTAAGGTGCTGGAAGATCCCCAGGTGGTCGAAATTATTCCGGAGCCCTCCACTACGGCCCCTCTTTCTTCCTTTCCTCTTTCACTCCCTCCTTTATCCCTTCCCTTATATGAGACAGATACTGCGCCATTGCCTTTCCCCAAAAACCAATTATTATTATTATTCTGAAATTAGCTTTGGATCGGGACACACAGACACACAACAGCTTGCGTTTTGCCATGTGTTACGTTTCGCCTACGACGCGCGGTATAGCCGGCGCGGATGCAACGGACGCCGGGGCTTCGTTCAAAGTGGCGGTCATTTTTGACCCGTTCGTCGCTGCCGCAACGCCTCCCGTCAAGCGCGTCCAGGCAGGTTTCAATGCCACGTGTCGTCGTGTGTGCGTGTGTGTGTGTGCATGTTGGTGCCCACGCTTGTCAAAGCGCGGCAGCCGGGGAGAGGAGCTCCCCAACTGGGAGGCGAGGAGCTCTGACCGGCGCCGGCCCGGCGGACGCGTCACTTCACGTCTCAACATGTCCGTGCGTCGCCGTCTCGTGCGACTCGTCCCGAGCCGTTCCTTCTTGCCCTCGACTCCGAGGGTATAAAAGCAGCTGCCCCGGACGACAAAGAGAGACTTCGATTTCTTCCGTCGAGTAACGTGGTCGCCCTGACCGGCTGCTCTTCTGCGATGCCAGAATAAACAAGTTGTTCTGTTGCCAGTCGACTCATCCTTTGCCAGGACCTTCGGATGTTTCCAACTGTGCCCCAGGCCGCCAGGCCAACGCTACCCTTGGGGCTTGCAACCCATTTGCAGCAACTGGTTGCCAGCGGTGGGATCGCGACAACGGAGGCCAGCAGCGAAGATATGCGGTCAACTGTATGCTGAGCAGCACAACGATCATCCGGGAGCAGTGCAACGAGCCCTGTGTGATGACTGGTTGCCTGCTGCGGAACGACTGCGTTGAATTCTCGGCTGCGAGGTTTGGTGAGTGCGGGACTTTCTTCTTCTGAGTTTTGCCAGGCTTTTGTTAGTGTCAGAAACAGAGCTGGTAATTGTGTTGTCGTTGCTGCCGGGTTAGTTTGCGGCAAGACAGTAGTAGGCAGTAGAGAAAGCAGCATTCGGAGCAGCCATGGATTTGAAGTCGTTGCGCAAACCGAAATTGCTGGAGCTTGCAAGAGAGTTGGGTCTGGATGTCTCAGACAAACTCAGAAAACCAGAACTGCTAAGGGCTATTCTTGAGTTGGAGGCTGAGGATGACGAGCTGTCGGAATGCCTTGAGACCATTGAGGAGAGGGAGCAAAAAGAGAAAGACGAGCGCGAACGTAAAGAACAAAAAAAAGAAAGAGAAAGAAGAGCGCGACCGTCAACACGCTTTGGAAATGAAGCGTCTCGAGGTAGAGATGGCACGCGCTCGTAATGGGAGTCAGGCACACGGTGCAGGAGAACGAGTATCGTTCAAAATGACTGACCTGATGCGGCCGTTTAAGCTTGGAGAGGACATTGGTTTGTTCCTGGTTAACTTTGAGCGAACGTGCGAGAAGCAGGGGTTCTCTCGGGAAACGTGGCCACAGCGCTTGCTTACTTCGTTACCCGGCGAGGCGGCCGACGTAGTCGCTCGCTTGAAGAGAGAGGAGGCAGAGGATTTCGACCAAGTGAAATCGAGTCTGCTAAAAAAGTACAGGCTGTCAGCGGAGGCGTTCCGGCGGAAGTTTCGGGAAAATGAAAAAGGCAGAAGTGAGTCATATACAGAGTTTGCCTACAGGCTTATGTCAAACATGCAGGAGTGGCTCAAAGAAGAGAAAGCGTTTGGTGACCACGAGAAAATTCTGCAGTGTTTCGGGCTAGAACAGTTTTATAGTCGGTTACCTGAGAACGTGCGGTACTGGGTCTTGGATAGGCCAGACGTTAGTACAGTGGCTAAAGCCGCCGAGCTAGCCGAGGAGTTTGTGACGCGTCGGGCTCGCGGAGCTAAGGACGGTCAAAAGGGTGAATTTGGCTCCAAGTCTGAGAGGCCGAAGTTCACACCCATGAGAGCAAGGGGGGACACACGTAGTGCGGATGCGAGTGAAAGCAGTCCGACCGAACGTAAGGAGACGGCGGCAGCCGAAGCCGAACGCAGAAAGCGGTTCGAGAGGAGGCAAGCGCGCGTGTGTTATACGTGCCAGAAGCCGGGTCACTTTTCGGCGCAGTGTCCAGAAACAAAAACAAAAGTCGTGTTTTCGTCATTATGCAGCACTGGCGAGAACATGAAGCTTCTCGAGCCTTACATGCGAGACTTCCTCGTGAACGGGAAAGAGTGCCGAGTGCTTCGTGATTCCGCAGCTACAATGGATGTAGTTCACGCCTCTTACGTAGAACCTGATATGTTCACGGGCGAGTGCGCATGGATCAAGCAAGCCTTGGAAGCTCATAGCGTGTGTCTGCCCGTAGCAAAAGTGCTTATTGAAGGACCTTTCGGAGCACTTGAGACGGAGGCCGTAGTGTCATCTATGCTGCCCCCCCCCCCCCCCCCCCCAGTACCCGTACCTATTTTCGAACAGGTCCGATCACCTCCTGCGCGAGAAGGGGCTTTTGTTTGGTGAGGCTAGCGTTCAGGCCTTAACCAGATCGAGAGTTCGGGAGCTCGCTGCAAAGATGGTAGTTGCGGGGCCGACGTTGTCGAACAATGAAAAAGGGTCGGAGGCGCAGCAAGCTGATATTCCGAGCACGTCAGAACTGGATAAAATTGAGCCTGTAGCGTTGAAGGCACCAGGTACTGGAGAGGAAATGCCCGACACGGGAAAGTTAGAAGAGCTTCCGGTCGAGCTTCCGGGACTAGGCTCAGTGACGAACAGGGAAGACACTGATCAGGTCATTAGTGACTTAATCATTAAAGCACCGCTGTCGGCTGAGCAGAAAACCGAACTACACCAACTCTTACAAGAGTTTCAAGGTCAGTTCTCTGAGAGGCCTGGTAGGACTTCTGTCCTTACTCATGATATAGAACTTACCTCCCCAGAGCCAGTACGATCCAAGGCGTACCGGGTGTCACCCCCCCAGCGCGATATTATGGAGGCTGAGGTAAAGAAAATGCTACAGCTCGGTGTTATTGAGGCGGGTGAGAGTGATTATACCTCCCCTTTGATTTTAGTTGAGGTACCGGGCAAGGAACCTCGTCCTTGCGTCGACTACCGCAGGCTTAATTCCATCACTAAGGATCAAATTTATCCTATCCCTAACATTGAGGAGCGCCTTGAGAAAGTTAGTAGCGCTCAGTTTATTTCCACCCTAGATCTTGTCAGGGGTTATTGGCAGGTTCCACTTACAGAAGAGGCTAGTAGGTATGCGGCGTTCATTTCACCAATGGGAACATTCCGTCCTAAAGTTTTGAGTTTTGGTTTGAAGAACGCGCCATACTGCTTTTCAAGCCTCATGGACAAAGTGTTGCGGGGACAGGAAGAATTCGCTTTACCGTATTTAGACGACGTAACGATATTCTCCGTATCCTGGTCTGAGCATATGGCACACTTGCGGGCAGTGCTAACCCGCCTGCGCGAAGCGGGCTTGACAGTCAAGGCTCCCAAGTGCCAATTAGCACAGGCCGAGGTTGTCTACCTCGGTCACGTGATTGGACAGGGTCGTCGCCGCCCCTCTGAAATAAAGGTGGCCGCTGTGCGAGACTTCCCGCAACCGCGCACGAAGACCGATATTCGGTCGTTCTTAGGTGTCGCCGGCTACTATCAGAGGTACATCCCCAGGTACTCCGATATCGCGGCTCCCCTGACGGATGCTCTAAGAAAAACAGAGCCCCAAACAGTCGTCTGGAGCGAGACAAAGGAAAGAGCTTTTAGCGCCTTAAAGAGCGCCCTAACAAGCCAGCCTGTGCTACGATCGCCAGACTACACAAAAGGGTTCGTTGTTCAGTGCGATGCTAGTGAGCGAGGCATGGGCGTTGTACTGTGCCAAAGGGACAATGGAGAAGTGGAACACCCCGTCCTGTATGCTAGTCGTAAGCTGACCTGTCGTGAGCAGGCGTACAGCGCCACCGAGAAAGAGTGTGCGTGTCTCGTGTGGGCCGTTCAGAAATTGTCATGCTACCTAGCCGGCTCGAGGTTTATCATTGAGACGGATCACTGCCCTCTCCAATGGCTGCAGACCATCTCTCCCAAAAATCGCCGCCTCCTGCGCTGGAGCCTCGCTTTGCAACAATATTCCATTGAGGTGCGTTACAAAAAGGGGAGTCTCAACGGTAACGCCGATGGCTTAAGTCGAAGCCCCCAACGTAGGAATCCGCCTCACAGTTGTTTGTTACTGATGTTTTCTTCCTGAGGCAGGATTTTTAACATATTGCTTTTGTTTAGTGTTTCAAAGTGATTATGTGCTTTCTAGTGCAATTTTCCAATTTGTGGACGCGTTCTGAGTGCTGCTTGACTACTGTAAGGAACTAGGCAGTAGTATAAAAGGGGAAAGAGCCTGGCAGAGCTTAGTGTGGGTTGTCTCGTGCTTGCTGACTGAGCGGTTGCGTTTCGGCGTAGTTCTAACGCTTGCTGGGAACGAGCACAAAAATGGCAACTCTCCCGAAGTCACTTTGCAGTGTCCTGTGTGATCCTGAACATGAGAACGAGGCCTTCTCTGTGCGCTGCGCTCAAGCAACGTCGAGAGACGACCGGTTTCGATTATGAGCATCATCGAGCGACATCCCTCTGGACAGCGGATGCAGTCCCCTGACCATCGGGATCTCCTTCTCCCGGCGGGGCGGTCTGTTACGTCTCGCCTACGACGCGCGGTATAGCCGGCGCGGATGCAACGGACGCCGCGGCTTCGTTCAAAGTGGCGGTCATTTTGGGCCCGTTCATCGCTGCCGCAACGCCTCCCGCCAAGCGCGTCCAGGCAGGTTTCAGTGCCACGTGTCGTCGTTCGTGCGTGTGTGTGTGTGTGCATGTTGGTGCCCACGCTTGTCAAAGCGCGGCAGCCGGGGAGAGGAGCTCCCCAACTGGGAGGCGAGGAGGTCTGACCGGCGCCGGCCCGGCGGACGCGCCCGTCACGTCTGGACATGTCCGCGCGTCGCCGTCTAGTGCGACTCATCCCGAGGCGTTCCTTCTTGCCCTCGACTCCGTGGGTATAAAAGCAGCTGCTCCGGACGCCAAGGGGGGACTTCGATTTCGTCCTTCGAGTAACGTGGTCGCCCTGACCGGCTGCTCTTTTGAGATGCCAGAATAAACAAGTTGTTCTGTTGCCAGTCGACTCATCCTTTGCCGGGACCTTCGGATGTTTCCAGCTTTGCCCCAGGCCGCCAGGCCAACGCTACCCTTGGGGCTTGCAACCCATTTGCAACAGGGGACAGGACGAATTCGCTTTACCGTATTTAGACGACGTAGCGATATTCTCCGCATCCTGGTCTGAGCATATGGCACACTTGCGGGCAGTGCTAACCCGCCTGCGCGAAGCGGGCTTGACAGTCAAGGCTCCCAAGTGCCAATTAGCACAGGCCGAGGTTGTCTACCTTGGTCACGTGATTGGACAGGGTCGTCGCCGCCCCTCTGAAATAAAGGTGGCCGCTGTGCGAGACTTCCCGCAACCGCGCACGAAGACCGATATTCGGTCGTTCTTAGGTGTCGCCGGCTACTATCAGAGGTACATCCCCAGGTACTCCGATATCACGGCTACCCTGACGGATGCTCTAAGAAAAACAGAGCCCCAAACAGTTGTCTGGAGCGAGACAAAGGAAAGAGCTTTTAGCGCCCTAAAGAGCGCCCTAACAAGCCAGCCTGTGCTACGATCGCCAGACTACACAAAAGGGTTCGTTGTTCAGTGCGGTGCTAGTGAGCGAGGCATGGGCGTTGTACTGTGCCAACGGGAAAATGGAGAAGTGGAACACCCCGTCCTGTATGCTAGTCGTAAGCTGACCTGTCGTGAGCAGGCGTACAGCGCCACCGAGAAAGAGTGTGCGTGTCTCGTGTGGGCCGTTCAGAAATTGTCATGCTACCTAGCCGGCTCGAGGTTTATCATTGAGACGGATCACTGCCCTCTCCAATGGCTGCAGACCATCTCTCCCAAAAATGGCCGCCTCCTGCGCTGGAGCCTCGCTTTGCAACAATAT
This sequence comes from Amblyomma americanum, assembly GCF_052857255.1. Classification (NCBI taxonomy): domain Eukaryota; kingdom Metazoa; phylum Arthropoda; class Arachnida; order Ixodida; family Ixodidae; genus Amblyomma; species Amblyomma americanum. The sequence continues at coordinate 50,708,599 of NC_135500.1, forward strand.
TCCTTTGAGGTGCGTTACAAAAAGGGGAGTCTCAACGGTAACGCCGATGGCTTAAGTCGAGGCCCCTAACGTGGGAATCCGCCTCAAAGTTGTTTGTTACTGATGTTTTCTTCCTGAGGCAGGATTTTTAACATATTGCTTTTGTTTAGTGTTTCAAAGTGATGATGTGCTTTCTAGTGCAATTTTCCAATTTGTGGACGCGTTCTGAGTGCTGCTTGACTACTGTAAGGAACTAGGCAGTAGTATAAAAGAGGAAAGAGCCTGGCAGAGCTTAGTGAGGGTTGTCTCGTGCTTGCTGACTGAGCGGTTGCGTTTCGGCGTGGTTCTAACGCTTGCTGGGAACGAGAACAAAAATGGCAACTCTCCCGAAGTCACTTTGCAGTGTCCTGTGTGAACCTGAACCTGAGAACGAGGCCTTCTCTGTGCGCTGAGCTCAAGCAACGTCGAGGAACGACCGGTTTCGATTACGAGCATCATCGAGCGACATCCCTCCGGACAGCGGATGCAGTCCCCCGACCATCGGGATCTCCTTCTCCCGGCGGGGCGGTCTGTTACGTTTCGCCTACGACGCGCGGTATAGCCGGCGCGGATGCAACGGACGCCGGGGCTTAGTTCAAAGTGGCGGTCATTTTTGACCCGTTCGTCGCTGCCGCAACGCCTCCCGCCAAGCGCGTCCAGGCAGGTTTCAATGCCACGTGTCGTCGTGTGTGCGTGTGTGTGTGTGTGCATGTTGGTGCCCACGCTTGTCAAAGCGCGGCAGCCGGGGAGAGGAGCTCCCCAACTGGGAGGCGAGGAGCTCTGACCGGCGCCGGCCCGGCGGACGCGTCACTTCACGTCTCAACATGTCCGTGCGTCGCCGTCTCGTGCGACTCATCCCGAGCCGTTCCTTCTTGCCCTCGACTCCGAGGGTATAAAAGCAGCTGCCCCGGACGCCAAAGAGAGACTTCGATTTCTTCCGTCGAGTAACGTGGTCGCCCTGACCGGCTGCTCTTTTGCGATGCCAGAATAAACAAGTTGTTCTGTTGCCAGTCGACTCATCCTTTGCCAGGACCTTCGGATGTTTCCAACTGTGCCCCAGGCCGCCAGGCCAACGCTACCCTCGGGGCTTGCAACCCATTTGCAACACATGCTATGATACTTAGCTAGAATCTGAGCTGCCAAGAGGTGGCCAAGGTAGCTGACCAAACACTGGAGTGTGTGCAGTACATTACAAACAGTGGCATGTTACTCGCTCCTCAACCTGGTATGGAAAGCGCACACGTCAATACTATGTACCTACCTCATTCAATAGTTTTCCACCTAGTGTATTTCGCATGAATACTAAATAGACCCTGAAAAAAATTTTGCAGCCTGTCTCTGCCTTGCTTCCTGCCCTTTATTTCATCTGATGTCATTTTCTTAATTTCAAATTACGGTCATCCCTCTTGATGGCGTAACAGTTGTGTGTATATTCGTCTCTCTTTGTTGCTGACTTTTTTTTTCAAAATTCATTAAGTCTTTATTTTCCTTTGCTTTACATTTCTCACTGTCTGCCAGGCACTGCCACTCACGCCGTTTGAGGCTTTAGTAGGCATGATTTATGCTGTATGAAAACTGACATGAAAGTGGCGCCCACCCGAAATCAGCTCACAAGACTAGCCAATCACAGCAGCATTTGCGAAGGAAGTTTTTTTAGCATGGTTTCAGCAAAGAAGCTGCTAATGCTCGCTTCATCTGAGCTATAGCTCGGTGAAATAGTTAAGCGAAAACTTGGTGGGCATAATGGAGCAAGGAAGGTCATTTAGGCTATTTATTAACTATTATGGTTGTGGGAAACTAAACTCACTTCTTGCCAAATTTTTGCAACACTCACAGCATCCCTTAGAAATACAATATATTACCAGAAGATTTTTCATTAGTACTGTAATCATACTTCATGCTGCTGAGTCTTAAAAACGGGGAGTTAGTATAATTACACTTCAATGCCGTGAGGCGAATGAACAAGGTGACGAGTGACAGGCGATTGTGTCGCGGGGCACACCACCAAAGAACATTAGTTCATGCTTAAGAGTTTGGCAAGTGTGTCTGGTATACTGCAACCCCTCCAGTGCAGCAAGCAATAATTAGAATGCTTTCAAGAGTATGCCAGACACCTGGAAATTGGACTTGGAAGGATAGCTGCATTGCAGTATCCTGTGGGTACACACCTCAATTCGCGGACGCTCTCTGAAAAACAAAGGTCGATTGACGCAGGAAAGTTCAGGCTCTGAGAATAGCAAGGGGAATGCGTCACTGTCCGCTCGCCTTCACTTCTATCAAAACAGTTCGCAAATTCACGGTCACATGCAGGAGTTAACCTTTTCTACGCGACAGTTTGTTTCCCCACGCACAAATATTGTTGCAAGGTACCACACCACTATATTTGTCGCATAATGTACAGTCGTCAGCACACCTATTTAACAGCCGAAATATTTTGTGAATCAGAACTATGCGATCGTAATGTGAAGCGAGTATTTGTGCTTGCGAGGTGGTGGACGATCGAACTGCGATCACACGCACCTGTGCAAAACAAGCAAATAAACAGCGAGAACTATCGCAAAAGGCGCCATTGCAGGCAACACAAATGATATCAACCGTGGTCTAGTCGAAACAAGTGCTTGCATCGCTCTAGGGACCGAACGAAACATCCCATGAAGAACCGCTGTCCTTCCAGCCCATATAAAAATGGCCGCACGCCCTTCCCTCTGCCATACCACCTCTCCGTCGTCTGCTATTGGCCCGAGCGCTGCAACGCAAAATCATCCTGGCGAGTCTGGCTCTCCGCTGGCAGCCCGAAACCGCACACCCAGAGAAAAACGAACGCGTTGTGGGCAGCCACCGGAAGTGCATGGAGCAGCCCGAGAAAATCGAGCGCCTGGCTCCGCGCGCTGGCAACCCGCAGGCAGCCCGCGGACAGCCGGAGGCGGATAATCGGAGAGGCCCAATGTGGTATACCTTTCCTGCCGTGCATTTCTTGCTTACATTACCTCTTGACGAGGAGACTGGCTTGGTGAAGATTAGCAGATAATTCGAAACTGCAGGAGATAAGGCATGCGAAGCGCTCACATTTCTAAAGAAGTTTGGCCTGGATATAGAGGTATAATAATTCAAGCACCTGCGTATGTCGGTTAAGAGATGGCTATTGCATATATTCTATCAGACGCCACGCAGCTACCATGGCTGCGACCAGTCAGCGCGTCCCCCGGCGGGTCAGGAAGCTCGCCTCAATGGAGTTCTAGCGCTCATCGGGTCCCTACCGGGGACTTCCCGCGCGCGTCAGCGGTGGACCGGCGAAGCAGCGCCGACTATCGAACGTGCGAAGAGTGACAAGAAGAGAGGGAAGAAGCAAAGAAACGTAAGTTGAAATTATGACTACTGATGAGTCAGCTTCTGCGAAATGCGTTAAAAAAATCGAGTCGGGATATTCGCAAAGCAGCGTCATTTATCATCCCACGCGTTCCGCAACTTTACTGAGACCTCCTTTAACGTTGCATCCCAATAGCCACTGAAATTAGCAGCTATTAAGAGCGACTTTCTGAGCTTGATTTCTTGGCGAACGAAGCAAGACGGGCAGGGTTGCTGGCAAATGGATTCCTACAATTTTTTTGTATCATGTTGGTGCATATTTCTGGTAGCACGGCTAAACATACCATGTGCGAATTTTCTGCTGAATGTGGCAATTTTGCTCTTTCGCCACGATGTCCTCTGATTATTTGCATTTATGACAGCTTCTGCTCGGTATCATTATCGCTGCTTGTCGTCGCGTATATAACATGTAGGAGGCCCCACCCCTTACATCTGCCATCCGAGACGTCATCATCATCAGCGTTACTACGCCCACTGCACGGCAAAGGCCTCGCTCATGTCTTTCCAGCTAACCCTGTCCTTTGCCGGCTGCGGTCACAGTATCCCGCAATCTCATCCGCCCACCTAACTTTCTGCTGCCCTCGCCCCCCGGAATTAACTTCGTTACCCTTAAGGACCAGCAGTTATCTTGCCTTCGCATTACATGCCCTGCCCAAGCTCATTTGTTTTTTTCTAATTTCGACTAGGACGTTATTAACCCGCGTTTGTTCCCTCACGCACTCTGCCCGCAGAGGGCAGTTGAATCCATGGAGAAAAGAGGTTGTCTCTCCTGCACCACTCCGGGTACCGCGCGTCAATTCTACCATCTACAGATTATAGTTGGAGCCTATATAGAGGCAGTATAAATAAGAAAAAGATGGTTTGGTTTAAGCGGGTTTAACGTCCTAAAGCGACTCATGCTATGAGGGACGCCGTACTGAAGGGCTTCGGAAATTTCGACCACCTGCGGTTCTTTAGCGTGCACTTACATCGCACAGTACACGGGCCTCTAGAATTTCGCCTCCATCAAAATTCGACCGACGAGGCCGGAATCGAACCCGCGTCTTTCGGGTCAGCAGCCGAGCGCCATAACCACTGAGCCACCGCGGCGGCAAAAAATAAGAAAAAGAGCCTCTTTCGCGGCACTTATATGTATCGCGGTTTAATCCCATGTAATCGTGATATAAGAAATACGACTCGAGAGCAGGCATTTGGGATTTTGACCATTCGAAGGCGGAGATAAAAACATTTAAAAAAAACAACTAAAGCGATCCAGAGCCGGGGAGTGGGGCCGGGGAGACTCCCCTAATCTCCCCTGGGACGTAATGAATAAAGATGGGACTTGCGGGTTGGGACATTGTCATGCTAAGGTTATGGGAGTTTGGGCGGTACTAGGTGCAGTGGCATTTTTAAACTGATCCTGATATAGTCGAGTTCCTTATCAGGCCTCCGTAGAAAGCGAGCACTTGCTCTTAGCCGGATGCGCTGGCCTCGACTTCCAAACGGACTTTCATCTCCCCTGAGCGCTTGCCGGGTTTCAGACCATCCGACACAGCAATCCCTAACAGGGGCGACGACCCGGGGTCCCCTCCCCAAGCCAAGTTCCACCACCGCGACCCGCAAGTACTGAAAGGCAGAGCTTTCACTCCATCCGAATAGTGAGTGCTTTGGCTTGCTTTCACGGTCTTCATTTCCGATATGGTATGTGAAACGGCCACCTCTATATTCCGACAGCTTATGCGCATGCGCATTTCAGGCATCCCGCTCTTACAGATAGAGGTGCATGTACACCAGGCTCTTGTGTGGTGTCCTGCGTCTTCCTCGTGTTTAACGACCACAAAAACTTTACTTCGGCTTCATTTCGACCAAGAAGCCCAAGTTGCTCGCAAGGCACTCTGCTTAATCCAACAGCTGTGCCGATTCTGAAGGCACGAGATTGCAGTAAATTGAGCACACCCCTTCTCTTCGTTGAAATATAGCATGCTATGCAGTGCACGTTTTACGGCGAAGGCCTTTCCTGGCTCACGAGTGTGTGCAAGACCTGTCCGCAGGAAGTGTGTTCAAGAAGTGCCTGCTCCACTTGTAAATGAAACAAAATGGAAAAGATAAGAAAAGCAAATAAATTAATAAACGAAAAATAAAAATGAATGAAAGCAAAGTAAAAAGAAAACTTAAAGTGGGAAAAAAGAAAGTTAAAATAAACTAGAAATAAATGAAATAATATAAAAATATATCAAACTATAAAAAAATCGAGAAATGAAAAATGTAAAAAAGAGGACAGGGAAAAGTTTTCGCACTTTTGCTCATAAGCAGACTTAAGTGCAAATGAATTTAATACGTGTATTAAGAATAAATTAATTGCTCTTCGCTCTTTTGAAATATATATTTATGCACGATTAAAGGTACATTATACTTATACACAGAGAGACAGTATCAGCCATCTCAACAGGGAAGAGAAGGCTCGCCTGTAACGGTTTAGGTGCATTATTAATTGGTGCGAAAAATGCAGAGAAAGGCACACAGAATTCCTCAACAGTGCCAGATAAACTTATTCTAACGAGGTGGAACAACCACTAGCCGCAGGCGAATTATGTGGACCTTGTCTATGAAGGTGCGCTGCCTGTCAAAAACGCATCCTGGCTGATTTTTCCTAGCGAAAGGGACGGGGTGCAACGTTTGTCGGGGAGGGATTCCAGGTATATAAAGCGGCCCGGCTCAGTGGGCTCTGAAACTTTGCAGAGAGTGCATCGTGCCTGGAGTGAACAGCTGTTTTGTTTGGTCGTCAGCAATCACGATGCAGCGCACAACTGAACAGCAGTATGCGATCAAGCTTTGCCTGAAGGTTAAAAAATTGTATGCTTGAACTCCGTGAAGTCTTCTCCGTGGGAGGATGCCATGGCAAAATACGAGTTTAAAAGGAGGACATTGAGAGAGAGCAACGCTTAGAGCGTCCGTCAACACATGGAAATGAGCACATTGCGGCAAAAGCAAATTAACCTTTGTTCAACAGGGAGCATGCACCCTGTAGTGAACGGTAAATTTTATGTGGAAGTGCTCGAGCGGTAGAACTTAAGTGTCCGTCGCATCCGAAGGGAGAGCGCCGGCACCTGGATTCTCCATCACCACAATTTTCAATTCAGTTCCTTTATTTTACCATATACATGGAAGGAGCTCTTGGGCGAAAATCTGCTCGAGGCAGCTTGACTGTGTCCAAGAGACCACAACAAGGTAGGGCAGTGTGAAGTTCACTCAATGCACATTGCAGATACAGGAGAGACACCACTTGAAATTTCAATATGTGGCACTAAATTTCAATATGAAGTTATACATGTTGAAAAATCAATATAGGTGTCATGTCTGGCATCCAAGAACTGGGCGGCGTAGACGTAGCATCGAAAGAACGTTTATTCCTGCTACTTGGCAGGAAGCCAACAGGTTACATACTGAGCGCGGTGGGCCCGTGCGAGCGGTCTTTTAAGCCAGCAGGGGCTACCCGATAAGAGATAGCCGGGCAGTGAGCATGCGCAGGCAGTACGCGATAACACGCGTGCTTGTGCTTGGTTTCGCGCGCACACAACAATAGGAAAACATATTGCACACATGAAAACGAGAAAAAAAAAGGAAAAATATTTTATACATGATTAAAAAGGAACAGTAACGTCAAACACAACAAAATAAATATCTTAAGTAACATGCAAGGCAGTTTTTAAGTGCTGATCTCATAATATATTAAGGAATTGCTGCTTCAACTGGTTTATCGCACGCTTAGTATGAAATATGTATGTGTTTAGAACTGAAGGGAAGTTATGTTTCAGTGACTGATGTTTATAATTAGTTCGAAAACGTTGAATGTAGCAGTTATTAGTGCTTCTGGTAGAAACGATATGTTCGTGACGCTGTAGTGATGCGGCTTAGATGAGAAATTCATAAAATGGGCTATGCAAAGAATAAAAGGCACTTAATATCCCGAAGCCATGCAAAGATGTCATGGGAATTATTTTATAGGTTGCAAACAAGTGGCCAGTGTGTGAGAGGTATGGGTGGTTTCCGATGTAGCAGATGATTATTGTCTGGATTCTAAGAATTTTATGCTTGTTTGTAGCTGTAGTGGTGCCCCAGAGAAGACTGCAATAATTGACGTGGGACGCAAATAACGCGTGATAGAGCTGGATTTTTATTTGCGTCGGGAGGAACGTTTGGCAGCGTGAGATCGCCCCAGATGTTGCGGAAAATTTTTTGATGATGTTTTAAACAGCAAGTCCCAGTTCACGTTACTATTAAACATTCATAACTCCGAGTATTTTATGCGATTCTACGATTTCAATATTCTGGACTTCATTAGTTATTGGGTGATTAACCTGGACTGTTTTATTTTTTGCCTTAAAAACAATAATTTTGGTTTTAGATGGACTAAGTTTCAATCCGTTGGATGGTGTCCACAAGGATAATTTTAAAAGAAAGTTTTCACATTTTATTAACATACCTGCATCTGGCCCCGGCGTCAGTATTGAACAATCATCGGCGTATATGATAAACTTCACTGATTTGTCAATGAGGACAATATCATTGATAAAAACATTAAACAAAAGAAGCCTTAAGATGCTTCCTTGTGGAACTCCGTTATTAATGGGTAGAAAGCTTGACTGGCGGTTTCCAAAGCATACCAAGCATACCCTTGCTTAGATGCGGTTTAATCAATTCTAGGGGTATGCCACAAACTCCATAAAGGAACAGTTTAGTTATGAGAATACTATGGATCAAACAATCGAAGGCATTACTTAAATCCACAAAAAGGCCTAAAGTAAAGTAATTCTGGGGCTAGATTACGCAACTGTGACAAATTCTGTGGCAAGTTATTGACAGTGACGTCAAAATGACGACACAATGAGACGTCACTACGTGACGCAACGAGGAATCAACCAATTACAGCAGGGCGGCGCCCTGAGAGCATTCGAGGGGCCGTCTGCTTAATTTTTTTGGGAAAAGAAATAAGAAATAAGCAACGATGAAAATAACTAATATTTTATTTTGTCAAAACATTCTGTTTAAAGTTCGAAAATATTAAGCAAAACAAAAAGCGTTCGATGTTGGGCTTTTAATTGACTGGTGGGTAACTTTCAGTGCCGTGGGGATGTGCTGACGGCAGTAAAAAGGCCGCTTTGCACTAAAGCAGCTGTTTCACGCCGTGTTATTGCTTTTTTGCGCGGCGTACGTCTGGAATCGAGCTACTGTGCGGTTGACCTAAGTGCGCAGGAAATATTAAACGAATGCAGTGAAGGCAACGTGACTACCAAGCTAACTTGCAAGAAGCGCACGGTACGAAATCGACGAAGACAACTTGTTGAAGTCTGCATTGTTCAGCTCTTTCGATAGATGACAAAAATGCCTAAAGGTGAGGTGTTGCAGTGTGTGACGAGTGGTTGTTTGTTTCTTTCCCCTTGGGAAAGAGAAGACGACCACGAAGCGCCATTTGCTGGGAAAAATAAAGTGCTTTGGCAGCATAAGCAGCTGTGTGCCACAGAGGTGACGACGGAACCCACCCCTTCTGTGCACTAACTTTACAAATTGCCTCCAACACCCTCTGTACGCATTTGCTCACCGCCAGTTGTGCGATGCCGACGTGCGCCTCGCTACCAACGGCAGCCTGAAAGCCGCCCGTGGCAAAGAACCGCAGTGCACACAGCACCTGCCGCCGCACCGACAGCGCACTCGCACGCAAACCTCCCAGTTCATCGGCGAGTTCGTCGCAGAGCCACTCCACCGTCTGCTTCTCCAGTCGAAAAAGGCGTCGAAGCAGCTCGCCCGGCAAACGCGTCTTAGTGCGCCCTCCTTCTCCGTTGCTCGCGCCAGCGCAGCCGCCTCAGTCGTACGGCCGCGTACACCGCCGCCATTTTCTGTCACAAACTCAACGGTCAAACTGACAGCCTCAAAACTGTTATAAAAAAACTGTCATTAAGCGCCTGCATAATTAGGTGTGCAACGTCATCACTTCTGCCACATCCGTGACGTCATCTGCAGCCACCCATGACGCAAAAAAAGCAAAATGACCGCCGGCCACGACCAACCAATAGGAGCGAGGCTTATTGACACCTTTGTGACAAGTTTTTGACAATGTTCCTAATTGACAGTTACGTAATCTAGCCCCTGATCAATATTATCTAGTGCAAATTCTTTCATTGTTAGGAGAGCAGTTTCGGTTGATCTTCCGGTTCTGAAGCCATGTAGGTCGTCGCTGAAAATATTTCTTCCTGAAAAATATTTGATGAGACGAGAAAACAATTTTTTCAAGTCCTTTGGAGAGTATTGGAATCATGCTTATTGGTCTGTAATTAGTGACAGTATTTTTATCACCACCTTTGTAGATGACAGAAACTCTGGAACACTTCATTTCACCTGGAAATACGCCAGTTTTAAATATCAGGTTATAAATGTGTACTACCACGGGAAGAATCAAATCTCAGGGATGCTTTATCGGTTTAATTTGTAAATTATCGCAGTCCAATGCAGAACTATTTTTTAGATTACTAAATTTTCTGCGCACTTCTGTTTGGTCTGTTGGTTCCATAAAAAAGCTATTTGCGGGGCTGGAGACTATATCTTGTTCTGACTCTTGTTCTTGCGGCACGGGCTGTAGTGTTGTAGCTATGGTGACAAAATGTCTGTTGAAATAATCAGCAAGCGACTTGCCTGAGAGTTTGTGGCCATCAGCAATAATCTTACCAGGGTGAAAGTCTGAGCGGTTGCGGCCCCAAACTTTGTGTAATACTTTCCAGGCTACGTCCCGCTGTTTGCTTGATGTGTTGAAAAAAAAAAAAACTGGTGATAATATGCAAGCTTAGCTCGTTTTAGTTAAGCCTTAAGTTCGTTCCGAGTCTTTTTAAATTCTTCAAGTGTCGCTGGTGTACGCGTGCGCAAAAACGAATGGTACAGACGGTTTTTATGCTTTATCATTTTGGCCTGCCATTGCGTTACCCACGGCTTTCTGATTTTCTTCAATGGCTTAGCTGTTTTTAAGGGAAAGTGCTATGTGTAGACACATGTAAAAGTTTTGATGAAAGATGTATACGCTTCATCTGCGCTTGTCTTTTCAAATATAAAAGACCAGTCTATAAAGCACTTAGTTCATTTCTGAATGATTCTAAGGCATCAGTTAAGTTAAGCACTGAAAGGAAAATGGGTCGTGGACTCTACTTTTTTTCTTGTTTGTGATTCTAGAATAAAGCATAAATACAGGACAATAGTCCCTTGCATCGGATGCGATTGTACCAGCATGGTGAACAGTCGTATCGGTGTTTGTGATAATCAGGTCCAGTGCAGATGAACTCAGTAGCGTGACACAAGTGGGTTTAACTTGAGTCTAACTTGACTAACATCTTCACTTGATTCTTTCTAGAAGCCTGCCGACTAGACTAGCTTATTGGAGCTTACTAGTTGAAGAAAAGTAAGTTACTTGCAATGCACTACACTTATGAATAGAAAGGGACAACGTTATGCATTGCTCATAGCGTCTTGGGAGTCTTTATGAGTGGAGTCCAGAGTCCAGGACTCCTGCGGCGGCAGTCCTGCTGCGGCAGTCCTGTTGAGGCAGTCCTCACCTTGTTTTAGAAACATACGAAACTATGTTTCTAAAACAAGGTGAGGACTAAACATAGTTTCGAAACTATGTTTAGTCCTTGCAAGTAACTTACTTTTCTTCAACTAGTAAGCTCCAATAAGCTAGTCTAGTCGGCAGGCTTCTAGAAAGAATCAAGTGAAGATGTTAGTCAAGTTAGACCCAAGTTAAACCAACAGACAACTGATTCTGAACGAGTCATACAGTTGGGGGATTCATGGTTGTACGAGAGACATATTAAAACCACTCCTCGCGCCCGCTGCCTAACGTACCTGCCAGCTGCGTTCAAACGACGCGCGCCGGCGCTACTCCGTGCCAGAACCAAAAACAAAACACCATTTCCCTTCCTCTTGCCATCACGCCTTTTTCCACGAGAACATAAGTCCATCAGGGTTTGTGCGCAGCCAAAGCTCTCGATTCTCAGCGCCCTCTACCCCACTGTCCGGAGTCGCTGTGGTGCAAAGAACCTTAGCACATACAGACAGCTTTAAGCAGACGACGCTAAAATGCGCTAAAATTGAGGGCGGACTTCGCTGTCGTCGACGGGTACTGTAGTAGAACTTTCTGACGGGCTAGTGACGGGCTAGTTAAGCTTCTTTCCTCTGTCTCCAAGTTTCCTGTGTACGTCCTGTTAGCGCACGCTGTTTAATTGCGCTTCTTTCCTCTGTCTCCAAGTTTCCTGTGTACGTCCTGTTAGCGCACGCTGTTTAATTGCGCTTCTTTCCTCTGTCTCCAAGTTTCCTGTGTACGTCCTGTTAGCGCACGCTGTTTAATTGCGCTTCTTTCCTCTGTCTCCAAGTTTCCTGTGTACGTCCTGTTAGCGCCCGCTGTTTAATTGCGCTTCTTTCCTCTGTCTCCAAGTTTCCTGTGTACGTCCTGTTAGCGCACGCTGTTTAATTGCGCTTCTTTCCTCTGTCTCCAAGTTTCCTGTGTACGTCCTGTTAGCGCCCGCTGTTTAATTGCGCTTCTTTCCTCTGTCTCCAAGTTTCCTGTGTACGTCCTGTTAGCGCACGCTGTTTAATTGCGCTTCTTTCCTCTGTCTCCAAGTTTCCTGTGTACGTCCTGTTAGCGCACGCTGTTTAATTGCGCTTCTTTCCTCTGTCTCCAAGTTTCCTGTGTACGTCCTGTTAGCGCACGCTGTTTAATTGCGCTTCTTTCCTCTGTCTCCAAGTTTCCTGTGTACGTCCTGTTAGCGCACGCTGTTTAATTGCGCTTCTTTCCTCTGTCTCCAAGTTTCCTGTGTACGTCCTGTTAGCGCACGCTGTTTAATTGCGCTTCTTTCCTCTGTCTCCAAGTTTCCGGTGTACGTCCTGTTAGCGCACGCTGTTTAATTGCGCTTCTTTCCTCTGTCTCCAAGTTTCCTGTGTACGTCCTGTTAGCGCACGCTGTTTAATTGCGCTTCTTTCCTCTGTCTCCAAGTTTCCTGTGTACGTCCTGTTAGCGCACGCTGTTTAATTGCGCTTCTTTCCTCTGTCTCCAAGTTTCCTGTGTACGTCCTGTTAGCGCCCGCTGTTTAATTGCGCTTCTTTCCTCTGTCTCCAAGTTTCCTGTGTACGTCCTGTTAGCGCACGCTGTTTAATTGCGCTTCTTTCCTCTGTCTCCAAGTTTCCTGTGTACGTCCTGTTAGCGCACGCTGTTTAATTGCGCTTCTTTCCTCTATCTCCAAGTTTCCTGTGTGCGTCCTGTTAGCGCGCGCTGTTTAATAGAGATGTACCTACTAGCCGGGTACTATGTCATTTTGCGAGAAAATGACGCTGAAATATACGCGACAGCAGGTAACTTTCTGTGTTTTTTGTTGTACCTGCTACTGTAACAGATAGCTAAGCCGTCCGTGTGCGTGCGAGTTCACACAAAACATTTTTTTTTAGACGGCGCAACAATGGTGTGTGGGCTGTTGGAAAAATACGCGCAGGGCGAATCGCGGGCGTGTTTTGCCGGCGCCGCGGTACCTCTGCCTGCTGCGCTTCCAGATGCTGCTGGCTCGCCGCTGCCTGGACATTAATTCTGCTGCGGCTACGGGGATGCCGGGGCTCACGCAAAGCAGCGAGGTAGCTTTTAAACTGCTTATAAAGAGCTAAATGAGCGAGGCGGGCTTTAGACGGTGATTTGTGGGCGCCCCATTATAGGCGTCGGAAAATATGCAGGGTCTTGAACCGCCGAAAGTTCTTCGAACGGCTCTCTAGATAGTCTGAAGAGCCTCATGAATTCGAAATTGAAGTAGCAATTGCAACCACGCTTTTACAGTACTTCGGAATTCGGCTGCAATTGGTCGAAACAAGTGATGTTGCGGCAAAGGACAGCACGGAGTCGGTTTCCTAGTATTCACTGTCGCAAGAGTTGAATTACTCCATAACAAGGAACTATGTGATGTCCCCGTCGTCGACCATGGCCAGCTCCATGGACGACGCAAGTCTTGTTATGCACGAAAGCGACCGCACACAAAAAACACACGAGAACTGCACCACTGAACACCTCCACGGCGAGCAGACGACAAGAGCTGCCTGCACGCGCTCGATTGAAAATTGTTGTGGCACATAAGGTGCATCGCTGCTGACGCACTACACCTGCACCACAGAACTGGTCCTGCACTGCGCTGGCACCAGCGACACTTTTTCAGGACTTATGCTGTGAACCAGTTCCGAATCGAATAAAGTAGTAGCAAAATTTATTTCCGCTTATAACCACTGCATGCCGAAATGTTCATTTTTACTGGCTTCAATCGACGCGGTCTAATCCGACCTTATCCGAGTCCAGTCCAGCATGCTGTTTGTGGCGCGGCATGTTTGAGGAACGCTTTTATTTTATTGTTTGACAGTGTTAAAGCGACAGTACTTTCCTTCTCGTGTCGCTGGGGTGTGAATCAACCTTTGAATAGTGCGGGCCTCGCAGTTCCACTGCGGTGCCATAGCTGGAACTCGCCTGCGGTCCAAGAGGTAAATTTCATGTCCAGAAAGTTGGATACTCGCAAACGCGAGTGCGTTCGCTTTCACTTCCCTGTAGGACCGCCATGTGACTGCGCTCACTGAATGGAATCCCTTCGCGCACCTTTCATCGCACAGGCCGCCGTGCAGCATCTCTGTTTCTTTCCGCTCTCGAGCACGCAGATTTGTACAATTCCTGGCTTGACATTACTGCCCTGACCAGTACTCGCTCTTGTTATGTGTGTCCGTGTTCAAGGCCCTGCAGTCATAATGCCTTCTCCCTTCTCTTTGGCAGCAGTGCTTCATATGTGAAGCTCAGCCCTCCGCATTGGAATAGCGTGGTCCGTTCAACAGCTATGCTTATTCTAGATTGAAAATTGTATACTGAAGAAAGGCACTGCCTTTGTATGTGACACCAGCGCTTGCACATTTGACAACTGATTGTTCTTTGTTTGTTCGATGTGTGCCAAAACTGCGCGACTTTTCGTGCTCTTTCTTTTATTTTGATGTGCCCAGCTCGTGTATTGTTTGTATAGGGAATCAACGAAAACGCGAGCGCAAAGCAGCGGCGTCTAAAGCACGTTTCCTCGTACGTCCTAATGGGGCAATGTGGTGGACGCATGCAACCACCAGGTGTTTCAGTGCAGTTGAAAGCATGTAGAGCTGCTCCACGGTGCACTGCGGTTTTTAGATCTCAGCCTTAGCGTTTCGGCGTGGTTGAGAGAAGCAGTGCTGTAACAGAAAATATCCTGGGGATTGATTTGTTGTGAAATTAAAGGAAGCAACCCTGCATGCTTACCTGCTCACGAAACAAAATCTGCTGTTGACCACAACTGACGTTATTTTAACCAACCACACTGGTAATGTGCAGCACAGGGTATATTTTCCTTGCTGTCTGACATGTGTGTGAAATGCAGTTGCCGATGTTACCGAGCGCTGTCTGAATACACTGTGCATGCCTCGAATGGCATACCCTGGTGCATTTAATACACAGCTTTGAGAACTGGTGACCAACCATTGTGACAGTTTTAACCACCTAATGAACACTTTTTTTTTTGAAATTGCTACCAAAATGGTCATTTCGTTCCCATGCAGCCATTTGTTGGTAAACCAAAAAACTGCTTTGGACGAGCCTTAAGCCAGACACGGTATGCCAGAAAATACACGGCAAGCTGGACTCGTCATGAGCCAGAAATGACAGTTGGCTTATGATGAGCCCGGCTCGTCCAAGTCCGCTGGGGGTTGGAATGCATTCCTCTAGGTCAGGCTGGAGTGCCACGCACAAAGGCTGGTGCTAAAACAATACAAGCTGCTGCTGTGCCTGTTTTCTTGTGAAGTGTGAGCCCTCAGACGAGGACCGTGGTACAAGTTCGTAGTGGCATCTGTGCTTCCTGCCATTTCCTGTGTTGTCTGCTGCACGTCATATGGCCAATGGCACCTGGTGGGGCTGCTGACTTGTTGCATAAAGTTGGTTTTTTGTATCTTACAGCTAAAGCCCAGAAATCTAGGTGCTGAAACAAAAATCAAAATAGGCAGGCTTATAGGCACTTGAAGAATCACTTAGCTACATAAAAACCGGGGGTAGACGGCTTGAGTTATAGTTTTATTGTTTAGCAGCCAGTTGCAATAGTGTGAATAAGCGAAATTTTGCTGATTCATTCATTCATTCATTATTTATTGCATATCTTGCAAAATACAAACAAACATTGATGGACCCATAGCCACTGGCTAGTAACGGGTCCATAATCAACATAGGATACAAAATAAATGCAGCACGCAAACAAATGAAACAAGAAATACAATCCATAACACAATAACTCATAACATGCATAGTTTATACAAAAATGAATATGAAGTCACTTATTAACAATATTTCTGAAAACAGAACCTCTTTAAAGCAGGAGTAAAATTAATGTCTTGTTTTATGTTTAGTGGCAAAGTATTCCAAATAAGAGCGCCGTTAAATTCTAAGAGCCTTTTCCCGTACAGGTTCTGACATGGAGGTAGATTAAAATTTTGGTTTGTGGCAGCTCTTGTGTTTAGTAACGGAATTTTGAACAAAGTGATGGGAAGTGGATTATTAGTTGCTATGATTCTATGAATGATCTGAGCAATTTTGAATTCGAACAGTGCATTTAGTGGCAGAACATGAAGAGAGAGAATTGCACAAGTACATGCTACTTTGAGAGGTCCTTGAAAAGGATATAATTCTTAATGTGCGCTTTTGTAGGGAGAATACAGGTTCCAGGTAAGTAGTAAAGGGAAGTCACGAATTATTGCACCTACTGTGAATGAATAATGCACGATTGATAACATTAGTCTAGCATGGATAGCTCACAGTGCCAGATGGAAGCTGTTATAATCGACATCTTGAGGTTCTAAAGTTTTACACTAATTTACTCTTTATTTACACTAATTTTGTTGTTCACAACTTTGCGCTTCGAAAAACTTCTTTGCAGATCACACGAGGCAAGTGGTGCCAACTTCTAACAAGTCCACATTCTCTCCACATACCACATATCTGATGTCCAACAGTCACAAAGTCTATTTTTTTCCCTGACTACTTCCTCTAGTTCTGGCTTCTAGTTTTGATCTCTGAAATATTGTGCCCGCATAGTTCGCATGCTGATATCCAGAGGGGCCTTTGGCTGCATGCATTGCAACAGGTGCTGTTTTTTGAATTATCTGTTCACTGCTTTTACTGATGTCATTAATTGTTTTTTGTTTCCTTGACTGCTTTAACTTCTGAGACGAAATTTTCTCTAAAAGTGTGTGCAGAAAGGCTGTATTTGCAAAGAATTGGCAAAAGGGCTGAGAAGTTTTAAAATGGCAGATTTAGATGTTTATATGGCATCTCTACTGGCGTCAGCACTCTTTAACACGAATGCTCAACAGTGTGGCTTGGACTGATACTAGCGCTGCGAAGCATTGGCTGCTGAAGCATTGGCTGCAAAAGCCTTGACAGTGCTCTTGGTATGTTTGCAGCTTTTGACGACAGCTGGAGTGCAGTTCAGTTTGACTTTTCCTTTGCCTTTGTCTAGCCGACTGGGAGAGTATGCACTCTAAACAGGCCTATTTCATCACGTTTTCCCTCGTGGCTGCGGTCTCGCGCATGCACAGAAACACGTTGCTGTTTGCTTGTTTGCGCAACCTGACATGGCATGCGGCAGCTCGTGTGCCTTACGAATTGTTCTATAAAGCTGTCGCTTCAAAGAAATAAGGATTAGGAAAAGTAGAGCAAATGTCAGTTTGTGGTGGTTTTAATGTTGGATAACAAATAAATCTGCAGGTTGGAGTTGTTCAGGTTGTTTTTGATTTCTCCACTCTCTAAAAGCACTCCATTCTCTGCGGAGTGTTCTTGCAGGTTAGTGTCCGGCTGACCGCTTTGGCCGTACTGCTTGGGAGGTCTTATATACTCTGGCATGTCGGGGTTTGCTCTGCTTTTTTCCTAATTTTTATTTCTTTCCAGCACCTTTGAGGCCAACCTATCCAGCTGCACCAGCTATCGCACACCATGTCATGTTGGTGAGATAAGCAAGCTGCAGTTTGTTATCTGTGCTCTTGTGGGACCACAGCCACCAGTGAAGCAGGCCCGTATGGAGCGCGCACTCTCCCCGCCATGCAGACAGGTGAAATACATATCAAATCGAACAAGCCAATTCGAAAAACACGTAAGGTTTCTAGCGCGCATCTTACATGCTTCTAACACGCTTCTTACCATGTTTGAACATGGTAGCCATTATGACGCTGATGCAACCTAGGTATAAAGAGAGGCCTTTAAGCTCCTCACACTAGTTATGATGCATTTTATCACTATAGGATCATAAGATCCATTTATCATTTTGCCGTCATTTTATCATGCGTTCTGTTCTGCAGCTAGTGTTTTGCGACAATTTGTGTAACGCAAACACTCATGTCAGGTTTAAGCGTAATGAACCTGTTCTTGCCCCGCAGGGGGGCGCCTGCAGCTTGCAGGCGTCGCGACGGTGAGTGGCGACACCGCGGGTTCCCGAGCATCCGCAGGGACATCCCCGCAAGGGGATGATGGTGAACTGTGCATCACCACGGACCTGAGCACCCGCGCCTCGCCGTGCGTGGCATCGCCGTGTCCGGGGAAAAGGGTATCCTGGTGGTTGAGCCGATGCCGAGCGTTTGGACCTTTATGGCCCCTCGTCGGAGGCAACACACCACTTTGGCCCCAGCTTCCTGCAGACGGCACCTCCGGCCTGACCCGACCGGGGGGAATCGGCAGTCGCCTTTTCCTATCCTCCCCTCCATCTTTCACTTTCCTATCTCTTTCTTACAACTTTCCTGTCTCCTCCTCCTTTCTCGGTTTTGTTTCACTTTTCATAGGTGGCGAGGGTTAACCTTGTGTGACCAACTACCCTGAGTTGCGTCATATTTGGTTATAGTTGAGGTGTACAGCTGGCGTGGGCAGGACTTGCGTGCAAGTTGCTGTCCCGTCCCCTTGTTGGACTCCGTGGTGGGTGGCTGGCAAACACGTGGTGGGGTGCATGGCCGAAAAACAAAGTTTTTTATGGCTCCCCAACTTTCAAAACCTGATCGCTCTCTCAAAAGAGGGCGGAACGAGGCAGACAACTTCTTTCAAAAAAGAAAAGTAACTTTTCCCAAATATCATGTGATCCACAGTGAACAACAAGATAAACAGGCAAGAATAATATCCCCCTTCCTTGTGTCAAAGTGCTTGACTGAAACCCTAGGCATTGGCTATAAGCTGTCAAAAATGGCCTGCGGCGACTTATTGCTCGAACTGTGTGACAATGTCTAACATTCTAAGCTCTCCAACCTAACGTCCATAGGGGAAATCCCGGTCTCCGTGACTCCTCATCGCTCACTAAACACTGTCCGAGGCGTAATATCGGAAAATGATTTTCTTCACATAACTGAAAAAGAAATGCTCGAAGGGCTCATCGACCAAGACGTCATAGATGTCCACCGAATCAAAATCCGGAAGGACAACAAGGAAATAGACACAAAACACATGATCCTGACGTTCAACACCAGCACCCTGCCCGACACAATCGACGTGGGATATTTGAAAATCAATGTAAGACCGTACATACCAAACCCTCGCAGATGTTTCAACTCCCAAAGGTTCGGCCACGGCTCACAGAGCTGCCGCGGTCGTAAAACTTGTGCAAAATGTGCCTCGAACGATCACCAGTCTGATGTATGTGACGCAGCCCTGTGCTGTGCAAACTGTGAAGGAGAACATGCTGCATACTCCAGGGCGTGTCCGTCCTGGAAAAAAGAAAAAGAGATAATCACCATAAAGACAAAAGAAAACATTTCTTTCAAAGAAGCGAGAAGGCGTTTTGCGCTAACAAACACACTCTCCCTCACAGCAAAACAAAACTTCGCTGATGTGGTGCGCAGGGGCGTAGCACCACACAGCACTCCGGCACCTGCCAAGGCCGCTGCCACCGAGCCTATGGCAGGGCCATCCACGCCCCAGGCAGGGTCAGCGAAAGCTGCCCTGTCACTGCCAAAGCAGGGACCGCCGGTCCATGGGTCGGCATCCCGCAGGACCTCCCCCCGTCGGGAGAAACCTGAAACTAACACAACCGCGGCTGCGCGGTCCTCCAGCACCTCTGTTGAGGTGATGGATACAACACCCACTCCGCCTCCATTACAGCGGCGGAACAGCTCTCGTGAGCGAAAAAAAGACAGGCCCCTCATAACGGGCCCACCACATAAGTAAATCACCTTTCATTTTCTCTCAAAAACACAAGCATGGCTTTTTTAATTCAATGGAATTGCAGAGGACTTATGCGGAATTATAGTGACATAACACATATTTTAGGGTCAATGTTACCCATAGTTTTATGTCTTCAGGAGACCAATCTTGGTCCACAACATGTACATATCCTGAAACATTATCAAACTTTTAGACGCGATCGCGAGCAGGCATATTGACTCTCAGGAGGCGTCGCAATTGTCGTCCAAAGCGGCATCCCTGCGCAAGAAATCAAGCTCAATACAAAATTTGAGGCGTGCAGTCAGCATTGTCAGCTATAAAACAGTAACAATCGGTTCTGTATACATTCCTCCACATTTTACATTAACAGTCCATGATCTAGAAGAATTGATAGATGAACTTCCAGAGCCATATCTGGTTGTTGGGGATTTTAACGCTCACTCCCCTTTTTGGGGAAGCGAGTGCTGCGACTCTAGGGGGCAAACAATCGAAGATTTTATCCTCTTAAATAACATCTGTCTTTTAAATACAGGAAAAGCAACTTATTAATGCCCAAGCTCGGCAAAAATGAGCTTTCTCGATTTAGCTTTCGCATCACCATTGCTTTTTACTGATTTTAAATGGGATGTTTTAAATGACCCTCTGGGAAGTGATCACCTACTTATTATCATCAGGCTCTCATTGTCTACTGCAGTCATCCCCACAAGACCACGGCGCTGGAAACTTCACCTCGCCGACTGGTCACTTTTTACAGCTAATGCCACACTAGAAAAAGAATTTTTGTGAAGACCTCACCATCGACGAAATTAACGAAAGGTTTACTACATGCATAATATCGGCCGCTACACTAGCCATACCACAAACAACAGGACTCGTACACAAAAAAACAAAGTATGGTGGACGCAAGAATGCACATTAGCAAAAAAACAACAAAATAAAGCTTGGGGCTCTCTGCGTCGGTATCCAACAGTGGAGAACTTGATTGCCTTTAAGAGGGCCAAGGCAAGAGCGCGATTCGTTCGAAGAAATGCCGAGAAATCCTCATGGCAGAAATATGTGTCCTCAATAAACAGCTCAATAACCTCAAAAAAGATGTGGGAAAAAGTTCGTAGATTCAGTAGTGACCATACCCCTTTCACACTTCCTCTGTTGACTACACCCGGGACACAAACATCATTAGAAGAACAGGCCAACATACTAGGTGAGCATTTTGCTGAAGTTTCCAGTTCGTCCAATTACACAAACACGTTCCAGAAGCACAAAGCAATAGCAGAAAAACAAAAAACTTCCATTTGCAGCAGGTATGCACGAGGACTACAATCAAACCATCACACTCCAGGAATTGAATAGTTTATTATCTTCGTGTAAAAAGACAGCACCAGGCCCAGACAATGTGCATTACGCTATGCTCGTCCATCTCTCTGAGGCTGCCGTGCAGGCATTGTTGAAATTCTTTAACAAAATATGGACCACTGGGAATATACCTGACGAGTGGAAGAAAGCAATAATGGTGCCTTTTCTGAAACCCGGAAAACAACCAACAAGTCCTAACAATTACAGACCGATAGCCCTCACCAGCTGCATTGCTAAATCTTTCGAAAGCATAATAAACATTAGACTGACCTTCACAATTGAATCTCGTCGACTCAGATTTACATCAATGTGGATTTAAGAAAGCATGCTCGACCGCTGATCGCCTTGTCCGCCTAGAAAACACCATACGGGAGGCGTTCATCCACAAACAGCAGTGTATCGGGGTCTTCTTCGACATGTAGAAGGCATACGATACCACGTGGAAGTTCGGCATCCTCCGCGACCTAGCAGAGCTAGGTATCCGCGGCAGGATGCTGAACTGCTTGAACGACTTCCTGACTAACCGCACATTCAGAGTCCGTCTAGGAGCAACTCTATCAATAACATTCACCCAAGAGAATGGCGTACCCCAGGGATGCATTTTAAGTACGACACTCTTTATAGTAAAAATGAATTCTTTGGCCAAAGTAATACCTAAGTCCGTAATGTATTCAGTTTATGTAGATGACATACAGATAGCATACACTTCTTCCAACATACTGTCCTGCGAGAGACAAATACAAATCACACTGAATAAACTGGCTGCTTGGGCAGAGAAAAATGGATTCAAGTTCTCCCCTCAAAAAACAGTAGCTGTTTTGTTCTCATTACGACGAGGCCTACAGGTAGATCCCAATCTGTGCTTGAATCAAACCACACTGCCAGTCAAACAGGAACATAAATTTTTAGGCGTCACTTTTGACAAGAAACTTACATTTCTACCACACATTAACAACCCGAAAAAGAAAGCATCCCAAGCCCTCAATGTATCAAAGGTACTCTCGCGAAAACGGTGGGGGTCCGATAGAGCATGCCTATTACAAATATATCGCTCCTTGGTGCGCTCCAAGCTGGACTACGGGTGCGTGGTATATGGTTCGGCAAGAGCATCCTGCTTGAAACGACTGGACCCTGTTCATAATCTCGGCCTGCGCCTATCAACTGGAGCATATAGAACATCCCCGGTAAATAGTCTTTATGTTGAAGCTAATGAGCCCACACTAGAGGATAGAAGAGTCACACTTACATGTACGTACATCATAAAAACCCGTTCTCTTCCTAACATCTCTGCTATCCCATTGTTACCAAGTGCCCATCTAGGAGATTATTCAATAATAAACCACATTTTATCAGGCCACTAATAATGCGCTTTGAAGATAAATGTGAAGACTTAGCAGTGCTGGACGCCCTACCTAATATTGCACAATGACATGAATATCTACCACCATGGTACAGCCTTCCTTCGGTGTGTGACTTCACACTGACACACGTAAACAAAGAGAAAATACCACACGAGCACATACTACAAGAGTTCTTTGCACTACAAGAAAAATATAACACTGAATTTTACACTGATGGCTCAAAAACAGAAAGTCATGTCGGAAGTGCAGTAATTCAAGGAACAAATGAAAAAATGATACGATTGCCACAGTATATATCGGTATTTACTGCGGAGTGTTATGCCATCTTTGTAGCTGTAGAACAAATAGTAAAACAAAACATAAAAAATAGCATCATTTACACCGATTCACTCAGTATGCTAAAAGCGCTGCATTCTACAAACGCTGCTGAACCCATAATAGGAAAAATCATACATAACATAGTTAAAATTACAAAGCAAAAACATAACATTATATTCTGCTGGGTCCCTAGTCATGTTGGAATTTTAGGTAATGAGAGAGCAGATGCTTGCGCAGCACAAGCTAGAATTGGCCATATAAAACAAGTTAACATACCACAGAGGGATTTTTCTAAATTACTGCACAGTAAACTCAGGAATAAATGGCAGATTGCATGGGACAAACAAACAAACAACAAACTACATTCTATAAAACCTGTTTTGGGAGAATGGAGATCATGTACACATCAGGAGCGTTTCATAGAAGTTATTTTGTGTCGACTACGCATTGGACACACACACCTTACTCACAACTTCTTACTGGCAAAAAAAGACAAACCTCTGTGCGAAATGTGTGGCGATGAACTCACGGTAAACCACATTTTAATTGTATGCAAAAAACTGGAACAACTGAGGAAAAAATATTTCACAACATTGTACAATGAATAAATCCCACTACACCCCAAGTTACTTTTAGGAGATCAAGCACTGGTTGATTTTTCAAGTATTTTTAAATTTCTCAGAGAAGCCAATGTTTTATACAAACTGTAGATATAAAAAGCGTAACCTTTAACAAAAGCTCTAACCGTGTGTTTGGCGCATCATAGCCTCAGTTGCTTTTGCGCCATTAAAATCAATATAACTAACTAACTAACGAACCTGTTCTTGGTGCGTGCAGTTGCACCGTGTTTGTGTTGACACAACTGTAGTTATGTTTGCACCGTTCATACTTTATCCTTGTCTTGACTGGTTTGTTGAAACTTCATTCCCTTTACCTCTCTATGGAGTTCATGGTGAACAAGGGAGGGGAAAGCATGAGGGTGCTCGGAAAAGTTTCAACAAGAAAACTTGGCTTCATATGGGCATAGCGTTCATCATTGGCAGGGTTCAAATAGGGTCTTCATTCCAAGGTGGACGGCCCAGTGAGGGTCAGCAGGGCGAGAAGTGGGATGGGGTGCCTGAATCTTGCCCAGGCATGATGGCAGCTAAAAAGGATAAACCGGTTGAGCCGCAAAACTGTGAAAGGAAGTAGGCCAGCACAGTCCAAAAGAATCGGGGGGGGGTAGCAGGCTTGAAAGGCTGTGTGTCCAGCAACGATAGGTGGCATGGTATGACTGGCTGGGCTGACCTGGATAGACAAGAACACAATTCGAAAGGAGGGGGGAGGAGCGCAAAAGGAAAGGGTTCCTAAGGAATGGTAGCAGATGGGGCAGAGCTTAAGGCAAAAGTAGATAGGAATAAATGAGAACTAAAGAAAGGGATAGGGGAAGGAGGAGAACAGGAAGTGTAGGCATGAGAGTAGGGTGAAAGAACCGATAAAGAGGTGTATAAAGAGGTGATGTGCGGTGCAGAGAAAAAAGGGCGTGTAATAATTTTTTTTCCCTATGACCCAATTCAAAACCTTTTTAAAAAATGACTTCTGTGCAGGAATGTACCCGAGAGATTCTCATTTTCCTTTGGAGTCGTTGATCCCTGCTGGTTGTAAGGTTTTAAATTTGTAGATTTGGAATGATTCTGTGTATTTTCTATTCCTTGCAGATTTGAAGCCTGATTGCTGAATGAATAATTTTATTTTATCGAACTTCTGGCCACTTTGATTAAAATGTTCTGATACTGACTTTTGCTCACTGCTTGTCCATTTCTCTGATATATTATTTGTCACTGGAGGTGTATTGAAGCATGTAGATAACGTTGGGTGACATGCAGTTAAAGCTAGTCTTTATGTGGAAGGTAAAATCTCTCGCCATGCTTCTAGCAGTAGTGTCGCTTTGTAAATGCTTGCTTGTCTTGCAGTTACGTATACAGCATGAGGTTACTGTCATCGGGGATTTCTTATCGAGCCTAGCTTGTACTAGGATATCTCTCAGGTTTCTGTGGTGTATGTATGTCATGGTGCATCAGAAAATGTTTTATAGGGATGGTTGTTGCTAGTTAAAATAGGGCGGCATTTCTAACGAATTTTGTTCATGCTAGGAATTGCGTTTGAGTGTTTCGATTCAAGTGCAGGAAGCCGCACAATTTTAGAGTTTTGTTGTCTTTTAAGTATGTTGCCTTGTTTTAGACTGGTTGCTCATTGCATATCATTATTAAGGAACTTCTAGGGATGGTTCATATCAGTTAGAGTGTTTTTTAGTGAGTGGAGGTGTTTAAAATAGTCATCACTGTCAGTACATATTCTTCTAAGGTGCATTAGCTGCAAATATGCCTTGCTTAGTGTCTTGGGTGATGGCTAGTGAAATGTAAGTATTGCTCTCGGCCTGTATAGGCTTCCTGTAGAGTATGGTTTTAAGCTGGCTATTTTCTAAATGAACGATAGTGTCGAGAAGATTGACTTGCATCCTCGAGTAGTTGAAGGTAACTTTAATGCTGGAGTGGAATGAATTTAGGCGCAAGATCAAAGCTTTCGCCGTGCTCCCATATCATAATTGTTTTTTTAACGCAAGTATATGCGAGGTTTTTCTAAACATTAATTGAGAAGTTTAGTCTCCAGTAAACCCATATGTAAAACAAGCCTTCGGCTCGTGAACCTTCAGCGGCTGGTGCTTAAGGAAGAAGACAGCGACAGGTGCAGAACGCTCAGACTCTTGTGCTGCTGCTGGTCTGGATCTGGACTGTACCACTAGCTGTTCGTGGCGCAGCGCCTTGTAAGACGTTCCTTATTACAAATGGTGGAGGTGCCAATGATCCCCTCAACCTGGAGCTTCGCAGCCGAACATTGTCTACCGCCTCTGCGATGCCTGAGACCGTCGCCCATGAGCGCATGATGGACAACCTACTCTGAGGGCTCAAATGGCACATATGCCTTTGCTAGCTGGACGACGTGTTTCCCCAGATTTTTCGTCTCACCTCCAGTGCCTTGAGACTGTTCTTCTATGCCTGTCCGACGCTGGCCTCTAACTCAATTTAAAAAAGCGCTGCATCGGAGCTTGGCAGCTCACCATTTTCGGACATGTCGTGTGAAAAGATAGCGTTGTCCCGGACCTGGCAAAGTTGCGAGCTGCGGCAGAATTTCCAAAGCCCACTTCCATAAAAGAATTCTGCAGCTTAGTCAGCCTCTGCTTCTACTTCTGCTGATTCGTCCGCAATTTCGCCACTATCATAATCTCCCTCACCAAACTCTTTCCCAGCCACAACTTTTCGGCCTGGTCACTAGCCTGTGATGAAGCCTTCACGACACTACGTCGCCTTTTGACGACTCCGCCAATTTTGCGTCATTTCGACCTTTGTTCTCCCACGGAAATCCACACCAATTCCAGCGGCTTCGGCCTTAGTGCAGTACTTGCTAAGTACAAACCTGGTTTTGACAAATACGTCTCTTACGCCATTCGGACACTAACAAAAACTGAAGCCAACTATTCTGTCACCAAGAAGTGCTTAGCCATCCTTTTGGCGACCCTCAATAATGCCCTGTGGGCCATGAGGGTATCAGAAATAAATAAATAAATCAGATTTTGCCCCAACATTTACGGCCGCCCTTTTGACATTGTCACTAATCACGGCGCCCTCTGCTGGCTGTCTTCTTTGAAAGATCCCCCCAGTCAACTGGCACGTTGGGCTCTGCGACTCCAAGAGTACAACATTCACGTTGTCTATGGTGTGAGCTTTAAACATGCAGATGCTACTGCCCTGTCATGTTCCCCTGTGCCTTCTGAGGAACTGCCTTGTATATCTGCCCTGCATTCTTTGTCGTTTGAGCCCACTGATATGGCTTCCAAGCAACGCAGAGACCCATGGATTGTTTACCTCTTGGATTTCTTGTCTGACCAATCATCATGACCTCCTTCCTAGGCTCTCCGTCCCCAGTCCCACCATTTCTCCATCAGAGACGAGCTTCTTTACCATCGGAACTTCCTCCCAGATGGTCGCAAGTGGCTGCTTGTCACTCTGACCCATCTGCGCTCCGTCATTCGCTCCTACTACCACGATGATCCCCAGTGTGCCCATGCCAGTTGATTGAAGACCTTTCACACGTCTACGAAATCAGTACTACTGGCGTGGGATGTACCGTTATGTTCGCCAGTTCGTCCAGTCCTGCACCGAATGCAGGCCCAAAAAGCTCATCTCGCTGCTCCTATGCAGACACTGCCTTGCCCAGTGCAGCCCTTCGAGCGTGTTAGCATTAACCTATACGGCCCTCCTCCCAGCACATCAACCGGCAATTGCTATCTCATCGTTGCCATTGATCATCATACACGCTACGCCGAAATGTCACAGTTATCATTTGCTACAGCACACGACATTGCTTCCTTCATCCTCCATCGCATCATTCTTAGCCATGGTGCTTCCAATGAGTTGTTAAGTGCTAGAGGTCCCGCTTTCCTCTCTGAAGTTGTATAGGCTGTCATTCAAGAATGCAGCATTGTTCCCCGCGCCACCTCCGCCTACCATCCGCAGACCAGTGGCATGGTTGAGCATTTTAACCGCACCTTCGGACCCGCTGCTGTGGCTCAGTGGTTAGGTTGCTCGACTACTAAGCCGGAGTACCCGAGTTCAAACCCGACCACGGCGGCCGCGTTTCGATAGAGGCGAAATGCAAAGGAATTGCAAATGTGTGCTTGCTGTGCGATGCAATGCATGTTAAAGATCCCCTGGTGGTCAAAATTATTTCGGAGCCCTGCACTACAGCACCTCTTTCTTCCTTTCTTCTCTCCGTCCCTCCTTTATCCCTTTCCTTAGGCACAGTTAAGGTGTCCACTGAGATGTGAGACAGATACTGCTTCCTTTTCTTCCCCCAACAACCAATTTTCAATTTCAATTTTTTCAATCGCACCCTTGGCTACATGCTGGCCATGTATGTTGCTTCCGATCACTGCTACTGGCACCGCGTTCTACCTTTTGCCACCTATGCTTATAACTCCGTTGCTCAAGACACCACTGGATTCTCTCCATGCTTTCCCTTGTACGGCCGTGAGCCTTCTTGTACAATGGGCACCATTCTACCATACTTCCCCCGATGCTTCCGAATTAACGACTCTTTCCCAAGCCGCAACTTATGCCGATGAATGCTGAAAGCTTGCCGGATCCTTCTTTCTCACGCCCAGCAGCAGCAGAAAAGCACTTGTGATCACTCTGCACTTCATCCCGCTTACCTTCCGGACTCTTTGGTTTGGCTATGGGCACCCTCCGCAAGTCCCGGCCTTTTGTCCAAACTCATTAGCAAGTACCAGGGCCCCTACCGCATTCTTAAGCAGACATTCCCTGTCAATTACCTCATCGAACCTCTCACGCTGTCCACTGATCACCGTCGCCGAGGTTGTGAAATTGTTCGCACGGCTTGCTTCAAACCATACTACGATCCCGCCGTCGTCACAATGCCCTAGACCGCCGGGATGGCGCCTTTTCGCCCGGGGGAAGTTGTAAGACAGGCCTTCAGCTTCTGAACCTTCAGCGGCTGGTACTTGATGAAGAAGACAACAAGTGCTGAACGCTTCGACCCTCGTGCGTGCTCTGGACTGACCGCTGCTGCTGGTCTGGATTTGGACTGTACCGGTAGTTGTTCACGATGCAGTGCATTGTAAGGCGTTCCTTATTACACATGAAAATGTTTGCATAGGTCGGTGCGAACATAGTGCCCATAGTTGTTCCAAATGCTTGAAGGTAATAAGAAGAAACAAACTCTAAATACTTGAGCATTAGTGCCAGCTCAAGTAGTGAAAGATACACTTCACTGCGTTGAGTGCGTTGATCCCTTCATGTATGGGAACATTTGTGGTCAAAGTGGCGACATCAGCTTTAACCAGTGTGCTATCCTCTGGGACAATGGCTGCGTCATTAAGTTATTTTATTATTCACAGAAAATGCGGTGCGTCCTTGACAAAGGAAGGAAAGGGGGTTTGAATGTCTGTGAGAATGTCTCAAAGAGATTGGCAAGTCCTCTATAAGTGTATTATTATTGGAACAATAGGCCTGCTTGGGATATATGCTGTAAATAAGTCTTCTGCAGAAGCGTTTGGGAGTTCAAGAAAGAAAAAAAAGGGACCTGCTTGTTTGTTTGCCAGAGTTAAGAAGTTGTAGTCTGACTGTTCCCTAGATAATAAGTCTGCCAGTTTGCTCAAAATTACTTTGCGGAACCCGGAAGTGGGATCAGAATCTATTTTCTTGTAATGGCAAGGGCTGTTAAGTTGTCATCTGGCTTTTTTTCTGTTTTTGTCTGGCAGGCTGATTATGTTGCCATCTTTGTCTGCTGTCTTAATGACTATAGTGGTTTTAGAAGCTAACCGGTTTAGAGTTGCCTGTCCTGTCGAGGAAGCTTTCTTTGCTTTCGAGCTTGCTTTGTTTCTTCTATAATTTCTTTGGAGGCAGATTTCATATATAAGTCTAGTTTGGGACTCTTTCCTGCATCTGATGTCCATATGCTGTGGGCTCTGAAAGCGATAGCATTCATCCTGGCCAACTAACTAGATGCCACAACTAACTCTGCCAACTGACAAGATACCACAAAACAGTGAACAAGGGTTAAGGGGGAGCACTAGTTTGCTTAGCTCTTGCTTTGACATGAGGACTTGTCTTCATCTGGGCAAAGTGCTCATCATTTTCAGGGGTTAAATAGATCCTTTGCTCAGGGGAGGAAGTTCTGGTGGGGGAGGGGCTGTAGTGTGGGAAGGGTGGTGTGACATGGAGCTTGAAGTTTAAATTTGAGAGTCCAGGCAGGATGGCTGCCAAGGAAGATTGGGTTGGCTTTTGAAGCTGCGATAAATAAATGGGCCAGCTCAGTCGAAAGGAATCCTGGGGGTGGGAAGAGTGGAGAGATAGAGAACAAGGGGAGCTGTGTCAGGTGTCCTGCTATGATTGGTTGGGCTCACCTGGATAAACTAGGACACAGTTGAGTAGTAATGGCAAAGAAATACCGGGAAGTGACAAAAAAAAGGTGCAGACAAAGGGCGAGCCAAAGGAGGAGGGAGCGAGTGCGAAAGCAAAGGGTTCCTCAGATATGGTAGCTGGTGGTGCAGAGCATAAGGTAAAAGTAAAACAGGTCGAACGATAATAAAAGAGGAGGAAGAAGCGGGAGGTGAAGAAGGGTCGGCAGGGGAGTATAAAGATATAATTTATCGACAGCCTCCAACATGTTGCCAAGATGTGTTTACCAAACCGAAGCGTTAGAAATAATGCTATTGCTCTTGGGGCCCACAGTTCGTCGACACCGGATGCAGAGAAGAGTCCTGAACTAGACTTTTATGTTTAATCTGTCTCCAAAGAAATAATAGAAAACACCAAGCAAGCTCGAAAGTGAAGAAAGCTTTCCTCGACAGAGTAGGCTACTCTAAACAAGTTAGCTTCTAGAACCGGTATAGTCATTAAGACAGTAGACAAAGGTGGTAGCATAGTCATCCTGCCAGCCGTAAAATACAAAAAACAGGCGCAGAGACAATTCAACAGCTTTTGCCATTATACGAAATCAGATTCTGATCCTGCTTTAGCTTTCTGCCAAGTAATTCTGAGCAAACTGGCAGATCTATTATCCAGGGAACTAACAGCGCAGACAGACTATAACTTCATATATCAGTCAAACAAACAAGCAGGATGCTTTTACTTATTCCCTAAAATCTATAAAGTTTCCACAGAATATTTGCTACTGCAGACATCCTGGGCAGGCCTATTGTTTCAAACAATAATACGCCTACTGAGAGCTTGTCACTCTTTCTGAACCACTGTCTCGTAGACATTCCAAACCAATTTCCTTCTCTTGTCAAAGACTTGCTGCACTTTCTGTGAATGATAGAATCACGTGATAATGGAGCCATTATCACAGAAGATAGCATACTAGTTACACTTGATGTTGTCGCTTTGTGCGCAAATATTTCCATTAATGGTCGGATTGGGGCACTGTTGAACGCCCTAACTCATAATCCGCACCCGCATTAAAATGAAGTGTATCTCTCACTACTTCAGCTGGTACTCGCGCTCAACTATTTCGAGTTCGATTCTTCCTATTACGTTCAAGTATTTGGAACAAGCATGAGCACACCCTTTGCACGAACCTATGAAAACATTCGTGGGTTTACTGGAGACTAGACTTATAAATTTATTTTTAGTAAAACCTGTCATTTAAAGACTACATTTTCGTGATATAAAAACACAGGTGTAAGTCCCCAAAAGCTTTCATCTTGCAACTAAATTCATTGCTCTCCAGCATTAAATTTACTTTCCAATACTCTATGATGCAAATCAATGTTCTTGACACTACCATTTCTTTAGAATATCGCCACGCTCTACAGGAAGTCTACTGATCAACAGCAATACTTATATTTCACTAGCCTTCATCGAAGACACTGTAAGGCATATTTGTAAGACAGGCAACGTGCCCAGAAGAGTATGTACTGATGACTGCGACTATTTGAAAGGTCCCTATTCATTAAAAAACGCCCTGATCGATAGGAACCATCCCCAGAACCCCAGAACTTCCTTAAAGATGCTTTCCAATGAGCAACCAATCTAAAACGAGGCGATGCACTTAAAAGACGACCAAACATTAGCTGTGAGCGGCCTCCTGCACTTAAAACAGAATTCTCGTATGCACTTCCTAGCATAAACAAAATTATGCCGAAATGCCACCCTATGTTAACTAGCAACAACCATCACAAGAAAATATTTCCTGAAGTACTAAGGGTGAAACAGAGATGCAACACAAACCTGAGAGATATCCTAGTACACGCTAGGCTCGCTAAGAAACCCCCCTGTGAATAAGCTCACGCTCTAGATGTAGAAGCAAGACATACAAGTATTTACAAAGCGACACTGCTGTTAGAAGCATAGCAAGAGTCTTC
Source organism: Amblyomma americanum (assembly GCF_052857255.1). Taxonomy (NCBI): domain Eukaryota; kingdom Metazoa; phylum Arthropoda; class Arachnida; order Ixodida; family Ixodidae; genus Amblyomma; species Amblyomma americanum. Next base: position 50,740,169 of record NC_135500.1, read on the forward strand.
AGCTTCGATATAAAGACTAGCTTTAACTGCACATTGTCTTAATGTTATATATATGCTTTTCAAATTCAAATTCTTATTCAGCATAGGAGTGTGGTGAAAAAATCAGCAGGAAGTCAGGAACGCTGGCTTGAAAAGTACCACACCCCTACTTACAATGGCTGCAGCAACGGTGTCATCCCAGGATTGAATGCATTGTAACGGGGGCTTAGGTTAATGCTGAGGCGGCGGTGAAACCACGGTGGCGACCGAGTCTCTCGTCTGTTCAGGTCAGCAGGCGCTCGGTCTGAGCGATGGCTGTTGTTGTTATTAGCCTAGCTGTTGTTGTTGTTGTTGTTGTTGTTGACCTCACACAATGGCACATACCCACAAGGGGGATTGGCCATAACTAGGCGGTGACTATTTAAATGACCAGTTGCATGTGGCAAGCATGGGATGACCTACCAAAATTTGGATCGCACAGTTTACGTAGCCGAGGTGGTTGCAGGAGGTTAGGGGGGTCATACAAACTAAAATTTAGGCAAAGAAGGGGTAGGGATTACTATAAGTGGTTGTAAAAACCGAAATACAGAAGCTGATATGGGATGGGCAGGACGAAAGCTCATGATGGTAGACGTTTTGATTCTAGGAGATAATTTTGAACGGCAGAGCAAACATTCCCATTGGTATGGCCAAGCATAGAAGCGCCAAGAGACAGAACAACCGCAGAAGACAGGCGCAAACTGAGATTCTGTATTGGAACTTCTAATAGTCGCCTCCTCATCGATGAGTAGCGACGGCAAAAAAGAAGAAAGTGCTCTATTGTTTCCGGCTCCGCACAATACGGACACAATGGGGAGATCGCCAGACCAGGCCTGGCAGTGCGGCTACCTCTTCTTCTTCTTCTTTTCCTCAGTCAGGCTACCTCTTCTTCCTTTCCTCAGTCAACATAGGATGATGCCCTTCTTCTTCACAGCATATATAAGATAATGTTTCTAAAAAGAAAAAAAAGAAAGGAAGAATGAAAAAATGAAGGACAGTATTATCTTCATTAAGGTGTTATAACGATAAAATACAGTCAAAAGTTGTGAAGCAATTGCAGTAACAGTGTAAATGACCAATTTGTGCAAAAGATCAAAAAGTAGCCTACTTGACTAGTTGAAGATTGCTTCAATGCTCCTCCTGTCAAAAACAATATATCGAAGAAACTGGACAATCAATGAGGGTTAGACTAAATGGCCTCTGTGCTGACACAGAAAAGAGTGTCCAAAAAGCAGTGTTGGAACACTTTAGTCTACGTGGCCACAACTTCGAAGAACTAAAATGAATCATTTTTTAATCAGGCCTCAAATCTGCAAGAGATAGAAAATACACAAGGGAATTCCTAATCAACAAATTTAGAGCCTTACAACCAGCAGGGATCAAAATCTCCGAATGAAACTTAGAATCTCTCCGGTACATTCCGGCACTGACGTTAAAAGGTCTTGTACGGGGTTAGAGCAAAAAGAGAAAAATTTATTTCAGGGCTTTTTTTTTTTCAGTGCTACATATCACCTCTTTTTTCTTGCATTCACACTACTCCCCTGCCTACCCTTCCTCTTCTTCGCCTTTTTCTTCCCACTTTCTTTTATTATTCTTCGTTCTTATCTACTTTTACCTTAGGCTGTAAACTAAACATTTTGACAGATCTGCCTGTCTGGTTGGGTTTGAAGACTTATAATAAACTGCACATTTCCAACCAAAAATTTGAACTTTAACTCAACGTTTCGAAGCTGAATTTGGCTCCTTCATCAGGGGTGACTGAGGGCAGTAGCTAGCGTCTTTTAAGTATGGAGGGGAGGGGGGGCGGGGTCAAAGGAATGACAACTGTGATGCGAAAGGCAGGGGCTTGGCTCTTCAACTCAATGAAAAAAAGTCACCATTCACCACCTTCCTGCAGTGTGCCAGCGTGACTAACAGCCTAAATGCCTCCTCCTCCTCCTGCACCTTTCGCATCACAACTGTCGTTCCTTTGACCCTCTCCTCCCCTCCATACTTAAAAGACGCTAGCTACTGCCCTCAGTCACCCCTGATGAAGGAGCCAAGTTCAGCTTCGAAACGTTGGGTTAAAGTTAAAATTTTTGGTTTGAGATGTGCACCTTAGGCTGTCCACCACCTGCTACCATTTCTGAGAAATCCTTTGTTTTCGCACTCCCTCCCCCCTCCTTTCACTCTTTCTCTGCACCCCTTTTTCTTTTTTTACTTTTCTTCGAAGTATTTCGATTGGTTTGGTTTATGGAGGTTTAACATCCCAAAGCAATCTAGGCTATGTAGGTGCCATAGTGAAGGGCTCCGGAGTACACGGGCTTCCGAAATTTCACCTCCATCAAAATTCAACTGCCGCGGCCGGGATCGAACCCACACCTTTCGGGTCAGCAGCCGAGGGCCATAAGCACTGAGCCACCGTGGCAGCTTATTTTGTTTGGCTTTAGTGCTAAATAGCATTCTAGTCTATCCAGGTAAGCCCAGCCAGCTATACCATGCCACCTGTCGCAGCTCCCCATGTGTGGACGAACAGCCCGTGAAGCCCATGTTTGCTATCTCTCCACCCTTCTTACCCCAGTCCCTTTCTGCTGAGCTGGGGTATTTCTTTTCAGAGTTTTGAGGTGTACAGGTATATCCTCTGTAGCTGCCATCATGCCTGGATGAGATTCACACTTCCCATCCTAACACCCTTCCAACTTCCTACCCTCCTCCCCTTCACCAAGCCTTTCTTCTCATAGTGAAGGCTCTGTTCGAACCCTGCCAATGATGAATGCTTGTCACAAAGACAACTCCTTTTGTCAAAACGTTGGCAAGCACCTTGAGGCTTTCCCCTTCCTTGTCCACTTTGAGTGTACTCCTCTATGGGGCATTCTTGGATGTCTCAAGTGTTGATCCGTAATGAATGCATCCATCCTTGCTGCATAACGGGCTTCTTGCTTCTACAGTAACCTTCAGAATCGCTGACTTATTTCTCTCTGTGCTTCACTGAACACCTGTCATCTGAACTTTCAAGTGGAAACCGCACTCTATTTTGGGGCTTTGGCCCTGAGGGTATGTGCAAATAAACGAAAAATAAAGGGATTGCACCTGGCCTGTACACCTGAAGAGGAGTATTCAGGGCTGTGACATTTTTTCGCAGACTCAATGAACCAGGGGTTCCTTGGCGGCATTTAGTTTCTTAGTCACCCAGATATGCTAGAACAGTGCACCTTTTCTCTGTTGTACAGAGTGCAGTGCTATTCACTCCGCAGTGGTAAACTAGCTTGAGTGGGGCCATCTTGTTTTCCATGCTGTGCTTTCTCGCAGTGCAGAATGGCCTCCTCTCCTGCCGAAAACCCGATGCAGGAGTATGCCCTCCGGGTCAAACGCATGGAGCCAAATTTGCCAGAACCCTTGGCACTGGCCAGGGAACTGACATCACTGCGCACTGCTTTCACCAGAACCAGGTTACGTCTCCCTCTGCAGTGCAACGAGACACCGACAAGGGCCTGCAGCCTACTTGAATGTCTGCCTGCCCTGAACGAGCTGCTCTGGTTCATCGGGGTCGAAGTGACTGAAGTGGCGCCAGGTAGAGTGGCCATTGTTCACCTCGACGGTGTCACCGTCACCAGCAGGAACTGTGGCAGGGACTCCCTTGAGTATGCGGCCATTGTGCTGCATTGTCTCCTGGCCAAGCATCGCTGTGTCAAGAGTGCTGAGGTAGGGGCACTGCACTGCTTTAGCTTTAAATTTTCACATCTGGAAGTTGTCCCCATATCTTGGTGCTTGACACATCAGACCGCTGCGGTGGCCTAGTAGTCTGAGCATCCGCCTCGCATGCGGGAGGCGCAGGGTTCGATCCCCAGTGTCGCCGGGTACCCACTGGTGATACAATGGGTGAAAGCTTTCCCCTGCCTTGTGCTTGGCTTGTTCAGTGTGAAATGCTTGGGAAATGGGTCTTTGGCCCCACCTTGAGTAGAAGAAAAATACCTTGTGTCATGGCACTCTTACCCTTGCACCATAAAAATCTATCATCATCATTTGACACATCAGGCATTGTACCAAAGAGATGACAGTGAGGAAGGAACCGGGATGATGCCAGCATCGCTTTTATGTGGTGCTTGCCTTTGACTTTTGATGCTATAGTGTTTAGGTTGTCGTCATTCAAAAAATAAAAAGTCGGTACGAACAAAATCATTGCACGCCGAAAACAAGGGAAAGACACTTTTGCTCTGTCTCTGGGTAGTTGCATTCCGACTTGCCGTGGGTGCGACCTGCGTAAGTGACAACATGTTGGATGCCATTATGGTGTTGTATCAGCACAGCACCCATGCTAATTCCGCTGGCGTCAGTGTGGAGTTCACTGGGCACTGTCGGGCAGGAAGAATGCAGTACGGGCCATGAGGTAAAGGGAAACTTGAGCTGGAAAAGCGAGGACTCACATTCGGGAGTCCACTTAAAAGGAATGTCTTTCGGCAAGGAACACATAAGCGGATAGGTTACGTCGGAAAACTTAGGGATAAAGCGCCGAAAGTAAGAGCACAGTCCCAAGAATCTCCTGTGTTCTTTCAACGATTTGCATAATTACAGTAGAACCCCACCAGAGTAAACTCGGCTGTAGTAAAAACTTGGATATAGTAAAAGGAAGCTACGGTCCCATTTCGCCTTCCATAGAACTGTACATTTTTTTCTCGGTTATAGTAAAGATTTTTTTTCGAAGAAACGACCATAGTAAAGAGTGTCTGGTCATGGTGATGTACTTCTCGCGAAATGATGACATCACTGCAGTGTTGTAGGCGTTACCGGAAAAAGTAACTAAATACATTACTCGTTACGCTAAAAAATAAGGAACACGTTACCGCCCACGTTACCTACAAAAAGGTAACGCGTTATCGTTACCGAAACAAAGTACCGCACGTTACTTTGCCGTTACTTCATGGCTATTAATTTAAAATAGTTTTCGCCTTAAGAACTTGCGATAACAATTTTATAAAGCCCACTTTTCTCATAAAAATTCTAGCCCAAACAAGATTTTACGCGAAACCTGATTTAACGAGAATACTTTGCACAAATGTGCAGGAGCTTAGCAATGTTATAATGGCCTAAAGTTGCCTGTAGAGTTACATGTGATGGCTTCTAACACTGTGGCACATGGTGAAGCCATTTTCTCAATGTGACATTAAACGCAAAATGACACTTCATCATCAATTCTAACTTCACAAAGAAAACATCGCTGAGCTCTATACAAATTTACAGTAATTCTGAAAAATTTGATCTTCCAAAATGCTCGGCATGCTTCCACTCTGTAGAGTTGTGGGTGTGTGAGTGGTTCGGGAAGGGAAGGTAGGTGAAGGCAGGTGTGTGAATGCGTGTTCGTGCACGTGTTTCGTGGTTTATGGCTATTCTGTCTTTTTTTTTTTAGTTGGGTATGTCGTCAAGGGCAGGTGTTTTCTGGCATGCATGCAAGCTGCAACAAGGGCCGTCGAGGAAACCTGTACATTTTGTTTATTTTAGCATCACTTTAGGTGCTCTGCGCTTTTGTAGCGAGAGCTGCAGTGGGCTACTAGTCGAGCATTTAGCGGTTCATGGGAGAGGCCAGTAGTGCGCATGCGCCGTTACCATGGCAACCGAAGAGGAGCAAAGTGCAGCGTGCATGCCACCGCCGCGGCCGTGCGCCTGCTCCACCGTCAGAGTCGAGCGTGACGTCACGCGGATGAGCTGTAGTGCGCATGCGCCAATATCATGGCAACCAGAGAGACCCCACAGCTGCGCCGGTTCTTCGTCGCCGCCTCACCACACGCCTCTCTATCACCCGAACCCTGCGTCGCATGCGCAGGATTGCGTGTAAAAGGCGGAGATGCAGTGGGCGTCTGTACCACAACATTTGACATGCATGCAGAGAAGGAGAGCCCAGCTGCTGCTAAATGGCGGTATAGACAAGAGAAGATCAACTCTGTAGCAGTGCTGGCATCGCCAGCGGTGCTGATGAAGAAGATGAAGCTGGGAACGCGACCTGCCTCGCGCAGAACAGAACGCTTTCGGCCGCCTGGCCAGCAGCGTCAGCAGCCTGCTCCGCTGGCTCACCAGCCGCGGCTACCGCGACTCCAATATGTAGATCGCCTATCACACCCTTCCAATCCTGAGGTTGTCCTTGGGCAGTTGGCTTGAACCAAATAAGAATGCTGGAGTCTGTGTGTACGTGAAACAGACATCTCCCTTCAATCGCGGTGAATAATGGTGAAGCCTGCTGTGTTCTGCTTCTGGAAATCGGCATTGTCATCCAAGGAGTCTACGTGGCACCGGGAACATCTGTCAAGCAGACGGCAGATGTAATTGCCACGTGCATACCAGCCTACGGCACGGTTTCACAGTTGCGTGTGACTTAGGGTGATTTCAAAAGGAAACAGGACTTTCTTGGTGTATGAAAGAAAAGTTTTACTTTAATTTAGCTTCAGACCCTCACGTCCAGACTACACAATAGGGAACTACTATAGAGCATGTATACTAAAGAGGCTTGAGAAATTGAGACCGCTGCATGCTACTTCACAGATCATCGGGCAGTCTTCGTCTCCGTCAATCAAACTGAATAAAAGATGTGTATACCCAATGTCTCTCATTGCTAAACATACAGTGACCACAATAAGCTCAGCCAGGGAAACGTACCTCTCGCTACGTATATCTTGCCATAGCCAAGCTAAGCCACTGCCAATGTTTTGTCTCTAAAAAAGGGGGTGGAGTGGGTCACAGCGCAAAATAATACAAACATGGACGAGAAGGGCACGAGGACGGGCGCAGATGGGCCCGTCCTTGTGCCCTTCTCGTCCATGTTTGTATTATTTTGCGCAGTACCTTTACTCAATGATGTACGACCAACTCGCCCAACAACATGCACTCCTGAGTGGGTCCCAACTGGAACAAAAAGTGACCACTAACGTGACCCATCATGTTACCGAAAAATGTTAATGTGAGTATGTTATCTGTTACAGTTCCGAAATAGTAACGAGTATGTTACTAAGTTACCGAAAAAAGTAATGTGTTACCGGTAACGCCGTTACTTGTAACGCGTTACCGCCAACACTGGCGCGAAGTCAAGGATCGAGAGGCAGATTGGCTTCACCATCAAGCTTGATAGCCCGTAGGAGAAGCGAACTATTCGAAGACCTTGTGGCCGTGAGGCAGAGTGTGCGGCGCGCACGGAAATAGTAAAGCGGGCTGTGAACATAGAAAGAAGGTAGCGCTTCTCGCCGAGAAAGGAAAACCAGTAAAATTGCAGTGAGGACTAAAAAATGGAGGGAAAAGGCGTGCATTCGTATCATGGCAGTGCGAAGCACGGGGAAGTAGCCGCAAGAAGGGGAGGCGTAGCGTAACTGCGTAGGTAGTTTTGCCACACTTGACTTTGTTGTGCGCGTTTCTTAACTACTGCCGCATAAATGACACTGGAGCCACAGAAGACGACGCCTTGATTATGAAAAGCTGTGGTTTTCAAATGGAATCAAACGTGCTTTATTTTAGTAGCCACATTGTATTCATGTAAATGTGGTATTTCCACAGGACGTAAATTATGTCTCAAATGTGATAACATATGATAACTGATAATAAATAATTATCATATAAAGGGATGATAAGAGCAGGATTTCTGTGTATTTGCTTTATAAACAAACACTTTGTGCTGAGTAAGAAGCATACTCAGAGCCATGCCATCAGCAACAGCTGGATAGTAATGACCCTGATACTTTTGTAAAGATTTTTGCTGGTCCGAGCTACTTTAATACAGCGGGGTTCTACTGTGCAAGTTTCTCCGTCACGAAATTCCCTCGCTGGCCAAGATGGTCATGACATCATCAGCACTACTAAATTTAAAAATCTGAGGACTAGAATATTCTAGTACCCTCCATTGGATTATCATATGAGATTCTTTTAATCAGACCCACTAATCCACTCACCAATTTCCACTACTCTACTTTTACCCACCCACTAATCCCCACTAATTCACCTTATTTTGTTTTTAGGGTGGGCCAACTTCCAGATGCTGTTGCATTTTGTTTTTTAAGAATGTGATTAAGAAGACCCTCAAGAGTTTTTGTGCTTTTTGACCATCAATACATGCCAGCTCTCTTATCTACACATTTTAGGAACGTTGTATGGCAAATGTCATTTTATGTCCACTCTCATCTTTATGAACCTTGGACACAAAAATGGCTGCCACATTTGTCTAACTGCTTTCCCAAGAGAGTAAATGCTGTGACCAAGCTTTGGCAACTACATTATGAGTCACAATTTTTTCAGGTTTCCTTTTGCATCCTAATGCTGTCATTTGGCACTTAAAAGATTCCTATCAGTGCCAAAAGTGCACAGGATGCAGTACTGGTCAGGCAAAAACTTATTTCAGCGCAGTCATGTGAGGAGACATGCGCGAACGCATGAGTCAGTGCGCGTTCTCTTTGTGCTGCTAACAACATCAAGCAACTGTGTTGCAGGACAACTCTGCAATAATCTTTTTTTTCTGAGAGCATGCGTCCTGATTGCTTTTGTTGCATATAATGCATGTGCTTAATTGAGCCATTGTTGTTTGTGTGGATTTGGAGATGAATCACAGAGCGGCAGTTGCATCCTCTTTGTCATGCCTTTATGTTAACACAGTTGGCACCTGACACATAAAAATGGAGAAAAGATGCTCTTTTGCTCTTCTTGCTTTTTATTTTGTACTGTCGCTCATGGTGCTTTTTTCATATATTCACTGAATGACAGTCTTGTTACTGCCTTCACAGCCAGCAACTACAAAGCAGAAGTTCTGTCTCATGTCCCATCATCGTCACCACCACAGTCATCATCATCAGCGCACTGCAGGACAAAGGTCTCTCCCATATCTCTCCAGTTAACCCTGTCTTGTGCCAGCTGTAGCCACCATATGCCCACCTAAGTTTCTGCAGTCCTCTGTTGCATTTCCCTTCCATTGGAATCCGATCTGTTACCCTCAAGGACCATCGGTTACCTTGCTTCATCTTTCTTCACTGGTTGATAAAGGTACCGTAAAAACCGGACTATAGGTCGGACCGGAATATAGGTCGACCCCCTAACTAACCAATTCTAAAAATGAAAAATCTTTTTTCAATGGGAAAAGTACCGAAAGACATCCTTACTTTGAAACAAATGCGACTCGAGAGGTTGCACAATGGTGACAGTATTTAATTTCATTTAAATGCTGCTTGTATGTACACCCGGCAAATTTTTTAACAATATCGCGCACCAATCGGCCCGCGTGTTTGTTTCTGGCACAGGCAAGTACGGCGCCGTAGAGCAAAGCCCTCCTCTTCATGAATCGCCGCAACCAGGATGGCGAGCCTTCGAATTGCGCCCTCGTGAGTCTAGAGGCACGCGCGATCTCTGCCGCTTTCACGCGGATGCATTCGGCAGTCACAGGCAGCGATCTTGCTCGCAGCGCAACGTTTCCTTCCTATTCTCGATACACTACGGTCTGCCCACGAAATGATGTTTTCTTCTGGTTGCTGCAAGTTGTAATACGCAGCTTCTGCCTCCGCCAGTACTGAATGCTCTTTTCGGATACTCCAAATTCGCGCTGTGCCGCCAGGTTCCCGTGAGCTTCCTCGTACTCAATTGTGTTTTTCTTGAAGGCGACGGTAAATTGCCGTTAGCTTCCGCTTTGCATCTACCAACGCCTCCTTTACTTTGAGATACCTGGCGTGTCAGCACCGAGCCCCCCCTTCATACCCTCTCCGGTTTACGCGCGGCGCTGCCACAGAGCGGCGCTCTGTTCTGACACTGACACTATCCGGCCGGCGCCCTCGCACCCGCGCAGTCTTCACGGTAGCCCGTTCGGAAGGAGCACTGCTGTTTTGATCGTTGTTTTTCTCGGCGCCCCATGTGCTACTTTTATTGTATGTGTTTTGCCGCTTTAGTGCTCGATTTTATAACCGCAGAGGAAGCGTTAATCAACTAGTCATGCGGTACTGTTGCGTGCCGTTTTGCACGTCAAGCCAGAGAAAGAAGCAACCAGGGGTGTCATTCCACGAGATACCTGCGGACCTAACGCTGAGGGAACAATGGCTGAAAGTAATTTCGAGGAAGAACTGGCAGCCAAATGATACATCGAATTACTCAGCTGTCTGCAGCCTTCATTTTCTTGACGGAGACTTTCGCGAAGATACCAAGAGGCGCATGCTGAAGCCAGGTACTGTGCCCAGCGTATTTCCCCAATACCCCTCTTACCTCAGGCCAGCACCGTTGAAGCCGCGAAATGAGAGAAGCATTGCGAAAAGGAAACGAGAGTCTTCACCAGCAAAATCGGCGTGAAATTGCACGTCTGAAAATCGTGTTCATTCAGCGCAGAAAAATGTGCTGGAGACAACGTTGACTGTTGACTGTGATATTTCCGCGTCTGACACCGGCAGTGTCGCCTCTCAAGACTTCACGCAGCAATGCAGCACGTCCCTTGCCAATGAAAATTCTGCTGCGGGGCCCAATACAGCTAGTCCGGAGAGACTGCCATATCTCGTCCGCACTGCACGTTCCATGAGGTCATTTGGCACGCAGACCGACGAACATGTTTCTTCAGCGGCTTTTTTGCAGCGCAAAAAATGGCGTGAGAAGGAAAAGGCATTGAAGGCTCAAAATGAGAGGCTGCTTTCAACGGTTGAAACGTACAAGAAAGAGCTTCAACAGTTGAAGAAGCATTGCCACGTTAGCAAGTTTCTTCACGTGGTGAAAGACTCGGAACTTGCGTGCACGAAGGCCAAAATCTTTTTGGATCAAGTTATTAATTACAAGGCCAAAAAGCCTACATGGTCAGAAACGACTATTATGCAGTGCACTATTTTGCGCCACCTCTCAGCAAAATCCTACGAGCATATGAGAACCGAAAAGCTGCTCTCTTTCCCATGCCGAAATACACTGAGGAAATACCTGGGAAATTCCTCTGGGGAAGTTGGATTTAGTGACCTTGTCAAAAGAAGGCTGTGTGCTGAGGTGGAGTGTCTCCCAACACCCAATTCTGCAGTCTCGTTGTGGATGAGATGCGCATCCGACAGAAACTTGAATACCACAAGCAACGTGATGTATTTCTTGGAGACATTGATCAGAGTTCCGACCTCAATCATCTTCTGCCAGCATCAGGAACGTGTCAGCTTGCAAATTCTCTTTTGTGCTTTTTGCTGTGTGGACTGCATGCAAGCTTCAAGATACCGGTAGGGTACTTTTTTACAAAGGGGTGTTCCGGAGAAATGCTTGCAAAAACAGTGCAGCATGTAATCAGAAAAACAGAAGAGGTTGGATTCAAAATTGTGCGCCTAGTAGCTGACAATCATAAAGTAAATGTCGCTGCAATGGAGCTGATGTCACTAGGTCAACTTCAAACCCAGATACGCCACCCAGCTGATCCCTCAAGACGCCTGTTGCTTGCCTTTGATCAGAGCCATATTATAAAGAATGTTCGCTCCCGGTTCCTGTCAAAACAAATGGGAGGTCAGCAAGAAATATCCTCTATCTAAAGGACCTGTATAGAATGCAGCAAGGCTCCTCGGTCAAGCCAGTTCGCTTTCTCACAAGAAAGCATGTGTACCCATCAAGCATCGAGAAAATGGGAGTAAGGGCCGCAATTCAAATTTTTTCACCTCCTGTCACCGCTGGCCTGAGTTTCTTGAAAGACCAAGCAGGATACACTTGTGATGCCAAGTTTTCAAGTGTGGGACCTACGGTGGAGTTTATGACCAACATGTACAGGTGGTTCACTTTAATGGATGTCAGCAACTGCCAGCAGCATATTCACCAAAACAACCCCGACACTAGGCAGTTTTCGGATGCTGAAGATCCTCGACTTCACTGGCTACAGCTCGTCTTCCTTGAGTACATCGAAATCCTGAAGAAATCAAGCCCACCAGGGAACCTCCTGACCAAGGAGACTTATCATGCACTAGTTTTCACCACCGTCTCCAACGTGCAATGCATTCAGTTTCTTTTGAATGAATGTAACTTCATGTTTGTGCTGACAAGGAAGTTCTCAAGCGATCTCATAGAATCTCTGTTTGGTTTTCTCCGGCGGAGTGCGGGCTGCAACGATGTCAGAAGTGTTGTTTGTGGACTGGAGAAGATCCTAAAGACTGGAATCGTTGCATCATCCGACACAAGCAATGTCAGCAGCTCCGCATCATTCTGCTCTGCACAGAGTGTAACTGAAAGTGAAGGAAGGGGCAACACAACAGCTGTCTGTGTGAACGCCAATCGGGCGCAACAAACATTGAAAGAAGTTTGCTTATCGTCGATGTCGTTTTTGCCGACACCAGATATGGCAGCCTTTGCACTTATTGGAGGATACATATCTCGGGTAGTGAGCGAAAAAAATTGCGTGTGAGAACTGTGTGGCTCTAGTTCGAAAAGCAAAAGGAAATGCTCCTATGGATGGGTTGATTTCCCACCAAGACAGAGGTGGCCTCCACTACCCGACACAAGAACTCATCAAAGTTCTTTATGGCCTCAAGAAATATGTGGAGATAATGTTAGCAGATAGAAAAGCTCTCTTGAGACCTCTGGAGCAATGCTTGCATCAAAGCGTGAATGTGATCACAGGCTTGCCTGTATTGAAATGTGAGAGCTGTAGTGATGAACTCAGGAAGGCTTTTGTACACTTCATATGTAAAAAATTCATCAAGCCACTCTTTTGCAACCATGCGTTAGATGTCACCGACAAAAATGCAGTTTCAAAACTCTACAAAAACAAGCCGTTGTCACGCAAAGTATTGAAGCTTTGAGGCGCGCTTTCATTACTGACTAAATAAAGAGTGTGATTTTTGCTTTACTTCATGTATTTTCTCATTTTATCTTCAAAACTTGGCCTAGCGCAGTGCTTTTCTATGAAAAACTCGGCAGACCATTGTGTCAGAAGCCAGTGCCATCTAGCGGAAAGCCGGAAAAGCGCAGTGGCCCAGGGAGTACAATAGAGGCGCGGTCGACGTGCCAGGCATCTCAAAGTAAAGGAGGCATTGCATCTACTGAAACGCAAAATGGCGGCACTGCTGCTGATGGCGATGGTGATGGAGGCTGTTGACTTCAGCCACCCATTGTTGCAAGACTTCCGTATTTTTTCCACCAATGACCGCTATATAAGACGGGGGTAGACTTTTCACCATGGTTTTTTGAAAAAAAGTTCGACCTATATTCCGGTTTTTATGGTAGGTTGTTTATCAGCATGCTCGCTCTAGCTGTTACTCTTGACTAATGCTGTAGCTTTATGACTGCCAGCATTTGATTTCGCAGATAAATTTAATATATACAGTTGACAACCAATTTTTTTAACTCCTTCGGGACCACGAAAATGTTCGAAAAATCTAGAAAATTCTAGATTACCCTATTTCGGTGTTCTCAAATAATCAGTCACAACCTTTTGCTTTTTTTTTCACGAAGGCAAAAACCAGCACCTTGTGTTCTCAAGCCTGAACTTATCGGAAGGCCACTTCGCCCTCAACACTGAAGAAGAGGCGTGCAGTGTTCAGTGCGTCCAAACTTGCATAGCGGAGGGCTGCACCTGATTTGCGAAGGAAGGGCGGCCACCTCTAAGCATGGTCGCAAGTCTGGAAAATTGAGCAGCGCGCAGCCGCTTGCAACTTCCACCTTTCAACCAAAAGGATAGCGCAACCTAAAACAACCAAAAGGATAGTGCAACCTACAATCTCCGCGATGGAAAATTCATACTTATGAGTTGGCGATGTTGTGCGACTGTTGAGATGAAAAAAAAAAAAGTTGCCAGGACTGCCATGCATATAATGCCCAATTTTCCAGCCATCTGACCTAGAGTTGAAAGCTGCCAAACTAGTGAGTGTGCTTTTGGGCAATATTGTTATGTGGCGGCCAGCCGAAGAACGAGACACGATGATCGATGGCAATGAGTTGACTTAATGGCTGCTGGCCTAGTGTGAGCGCTCCTGCCCGCGCCACTGCACAGTTCGTCGTCGTCTTCGTCACACTACCCGGGGCCACCGAGCGATCGTCCCGATCAGTGACAAAGAGACGCGTGAAGTGGTTACAGGCTTAAGAGCATGGCTGGACAGGAACGAGAAAGGGGTGAGGTGCTGGCCGCCACGATGAATGAGATGGCTGAATGATACCTGGTCTTGAAGTTTCCGGGCCGCAGGTCACCAAGAGCCAATGGTCGAGGCCCCAGGACGCGCCGAACAGCCTGGGCAGGGGAATGGTGTCTTCAGATGTAAGCGGCGTCTCGGGTTAATGGGGTCGATAGGTCAGGTCCTTGCGTCAGGTTCAGTTTGTCGTGTTGAGTGGTCTGGGCAGGGGACGGGGTGGGGGGGAACAACGGTGAGGTCGGTCTGGGTCTGAAAGGCTGGGGCACATTCCAATAACGCACTGGCATTGATTTCACATATTGTTTCAATCTTCTCTTGCAGCATTTTGGTGCGACTTATACTGTGAACAGATTACATTTCTAAATCACTGCGCCGTGGCACGCTGCGCAGATTGACCGCTAGATCGAATGAGTCACATGGAATGTGACGCAGAAGGTATATGAAAGCCGAGCCAAAGACATGCAAATATCAGCAAAAGCTCCAATTTCTTTGGGTTGGACATGTTGTGATTTCGGATTCAGAGTGCTGGAGATACTACGATGCGCCTGATTTCTGTAGCTTGCCGCTGGTTATGTTATCCGTCGCTCAACAACAAAAGTTAACACAGAAGGCTGCTGAAGCCCTCGAGATCCGTGATTACATGCAACAGCTGGGTACAAATCTCGGAGGTAATGCAGCTAGTTGCCGTCACCATACCACCGCAAAGAGTGTCCCCCTGCCCATTTATTTGGCCTTGCATGCTCGCACCCATGGTGTTAGAAAACACCATGCTCGCACCTCGCAGGCCAATTTTACTACCTACACATTTCCTCTAAAGAGGTGCAGCCTCGCGGGAGCATTGCCTGGTTCGCCACACGCCCAGGCTGCCCAGGTGGTGTGGCCACCCACTCAGGTTTCAATTAACGGACTATATTTTACATGAGATTGAGAAGTTTGTATGAATAGTGTGGCCGCAGCTGGCAAAGGACAGGGTTATATGGAGAGACATGGGAGGGGCCTTTGCCCTGCAGTGGGTGTAGTCAGGCTGGTGCTGGTGGTGGTTATGCGAATGATGATGATGGTGATGACGATTTTACATAGGTTCCAATAAAGCTTGGACGGACCAAGTTGTACAGTTCGGATTGTCTGAAAATTGCAATGAATGGTGCTTGAATTAAGGAGCTTGCTCTGTATCTCAACTAACCACATGATTTCGCGACCAACCAACTGGGCCAATTCCACACAACTGCTGCCTCTCCAAGAATTCATATAGGACTTGACTGTAATGCGGTGCTTGCTGTTTCAGCTTGTTCTGCCCACAGCACGTCAGAGCACCTTCACGCTTCTCTTCTGCGATGCCCTTCGCACGAATGAGTCGCTCAGCTGTCTGCGGTTGAGCCAGTGTGACCTGGGAGCGCGGACCACGTGCTCCGTCGTGGCGACCATCTGCCGTCTCCTGGAAGCGCAACTCCGCGATCTGTCGCTGGACTCCCTGCGTCTTGTTGGTGACGTGGGGCCTGCGCTGGAGGCTCTCGGGGATGGCCTGGCTGTGACAAGGACTCTCAAGGCGCTCAAACTCATTGATGTTCACGTCACAGGAACAGTGAGTGGGGTGATTGTCACTGTGTTTGGGGAATGTAGGCTTAGATTTTGTGTTTTGGTGTTTTCAGATAAGGAAGAAAAGTGGGCAGGGGTTTTCCTGCTTTCACTTTGTTCAAGTTGTTTTCATTTGTTGTTTTCACTTTGAGGTCATGTGAAAACATTAACTGAAGTTAAAATGTTGCCTGATACTGACAGCTGTGAAGCACTGTGCAGACTGATGGAAGAATTGCATCACATACACACACGTGCTAAATGAACTGCTTCCTTGATGTGACTCACCTGTTCTACTGCTCACATGCTATGGATGCCCATGCCTCTTCCAAATCCTCAAGCAGAAAGCTAGTGTCTTTATCGACAAGATCTCACTTTGCAACCATCCAAGGCTGAGGCAAAATAGCGTTGATGTGAAAGCCGAGCAATTCAAGTCACATTATTGGAAGCACAACATCGGCGGTGTCAAGGCCCCATTGTTCGATCCAGAGCAGCAGAAGCCAAGTGCCCAAAGTGTCAAACCCCACTCTTGCGTCTGAAATAGGGCCAGAAGGACAAGAACTCGCCACCTGATCTGCAGAAGCGGAGGATAAACGTAAACAAAGGCAATCAAAAGCCCTTCACATGCCAATTTAGAGAAAATTCATTTGGCTTTGCTTGCTCGGTCTGTGATCAATGAGGGTTTTGTGGTTGACGTGTCAGCTGCCACATGCGTTGCTCCAGTTGCAGCAACCCTTTGTGAATATTTTAGCCTTCACTGGAAGACTCTTCCTGTAGTCCTGTATCTTCAAGCTGTTCTGCTCTTGCATCAGTGATTGAAACATTTGTGGCAGCACACTGGGAATTATCATGGCGTCTCCGCTGTGAAAAATCTGACTGCAGGGTGGCTATGTTGAAAAAACTTGAGGGCATACATAAGCTCTGCGTTAAGTGTATGACGCAATAGCATTATTGGGTTAAAGCCCATATATGTGGAATAGGTCATTCTCAACTTTACATTTATAGACCGCTGAGAGTCCTCATACCACTTCTGGCGCAGTGGTGCAGCGGTTAAGCGATGCCCTGGGATGGCAGGTGCTGTCATCGGTCGCGCTTGTGAGACACATGTTGCCCTTCCTTAGCAACCTCTCGTGAGCAATCATTAATTTAACACACACCTGTCACGGTGGTAAGATGCTCACAATCCGTTTGGCAGGTTGTGATTAGCCGCAAGGTCTCGTGAGCTAGGTAGTTGACTCTGTCACCGACGCTGGGCAGTTTTTTCTGACAATGAGGGTACTAACGTTTTCGCATTAAAATGAAGGCATACACAATGCTTATTTTTTACATTTGATGCAGTTAATAGTCCTTGTGAGCACTTGTATACTATAGCCCTTGTGAGTTATGATGCCACAGGGTCACTTGACCTAGGTGACCCACTCGGTCGCTTCTCCGGGGATTTTTTGCTCACAACGCCGACGACGCCGGATTCTCTGCACAGCAGGAGCTAGCGATATTGCATTAAAGTCACCAACCACCAAAGAAATGTTTTTTGTCGCGATAGCTACATTACGGTAGTGTTGCGAGCCTTCAGCGTGGCGGCGCTGCCACGCTGTCACGTTGTTGGTCACGTGGTGTGGGGCAGCTGCCGGCAGCGCAGCACCGTGGCTGATCACGTGGTTTGTCGCGTATTTGGTCACATAACCAAGTTCCGCTCGGCCAGCTGTTTAGCCAGGAAGGTTTAACCAGAGCTAAACCACCGCCAGTTTTTTTTTTTTATGTTTCGGCTTCCACACGGACACCTTGTTCATAATGTGTTAGTGGCGCGAATGGCAGGCTATCTATGGTTGAATATATAGTAGAATCACAATGTTATGAATCTCACGAGGTCGCCAGGAATATTCATGCCGTCCAAAATTTGTATCATCGAAAGTAGAAAAATTCCTATGCATAAGTGTGCGAAATGCATTTATGCAGATTCGGTTTCAGATGAGGGGATTTACTTACAAACATCTACTTACTCACAATGGTCTGAGCGCAGTTTGAGTGCCACTCCTCACTGCTCGCTGTGCATACTGAGTGATGGACGGTTGGGCATCGGTGATATGTGGGCTGGGCACTGCTGCTCATTGCTTGAGGTGTGTACCATACGACTAGCAGTCCAAGCGTTGGCAGTGTAAGGGCATGGTCATGGTTCTTTCGTTCGTTTCATCCGTAGCAGCACATCACAGGAGTGCATCTGAATTTTACGCCTATTACAGTGTAATCTGTTTATAACGATACCAGATATAACAATATATCGCTTATAACGAACAAATACTCCCATTGCGCCTATGTAAAAATAAACCACATATAACGATAAATTTATCGGTGAGTGAAATAATGGATATAACGATATGATTCTGACCGCCTGGAAGGTGTTTACCATCATAATTTGTCTGAAAGTTTGATGAAAAATAGGATACTTTGAATTGATTGACATGAAAACTTCTCAAACAGATTGGCGTGACTAGATCCGTGTGATGGCGTTGCGTACATTTTTATGAGCCAAGCATTGTCGTTGCAATCGTTGGAGGGAGGAGGGAAGAGCTTGCATTGGCCGCCGCCGCACAGCGCTTCTCACGCAAGCATAGTTTTCGCCGTTTTTGCCCATTTGTGTGTTTCTGAACTGGGTAAAAAAGGCAGCGACTAAGCGCAGGGCAATATCTCTGAACCCAGCCACCCTACTTTTGCCGTTGAGATTTTTTTTTTTTTCAAGCGTTAGCTTTTCATACTCATTTCCTCGTTTCGCACTGTCCGCAGCGCAGACCTTGGCAGCGTGCCAAGATACTATGCGCCGATAACATCATGACATGTTTATCTTTTGATGGGAGCTTTGGTGGGGGTGGCTCATTTGGTGAACTTGGCAGGGCGCCAAGACGCTGTGCGCTCTTGATAGGAGCACTGGTGGTGGTGGCTACATGCATGGGGGTATGCATGGATCAGCCACTTTTTTTGGCTTGTGCAGATATAACGATGCTCATTTATAACGATCAATTTTCCGGTTTTTTCTCGATATTGCTGTAAGTGGATTACACTACGCGTGCAGCACGATGCTGTGTTGCCAGTCAATCTAGGGTGTTGCCGCCTTGCCGGGCTTGTGACAAATCCTCTCAGGTGTTCTTCATGGACCACTCCAGGCCTTCAAATTAATGAAGCTGGTGAAAGCTGCCGGTTTGGATTATCAAATGAAATGTATTAGAAATTAAGGGGTGCAAAAATTCTATGAATTATATAGGATTTTGAATTAATTTAGATTGAATTATTGAGGTTTTACTGTACGCTGAGGGCTTTAATTTTTTTAAGACAATAGGTTTGTCAGGTAGGTATTGTGACACTTATGATATCATTGTTGAAGTACAAGTAATATTGATTGGTAGTATTACTAGCAGTGGTAGTCTTTTGCAGCAGTAATCTCAGCGGCATTGCCACCTCCAGGATCACATTTATTTATTTATTCACGTTACCTCTAAAGGCCCTCACTGGGAGGGTATTACTCAGGAGGGGAAGAACAAGTGAAATGATGAACACAATGATTAGAACGCAAGTCATAACAAAAAGGGAAGACAAACAATAAAGAGACAAGAATAGTCATAACAGATTTCTATCACAGAGGAGTTCTTGGAATTTTTTTTGTCTGCTTCTGTCACGACGTCCGATGGCAAACTATTGCACTCAAGACAATGAATGGCACTGTACACGTTTAACTTTGAAAGAATGACCATCTCGTGGAAAGATGACATGAGGTGACTGGAACAAAACGTCACGAAGGAATGGATGGTGATAAAGTTTGTAGAAAAGTGTTAAACGAGCAAGTTTATGGCTATGTGATAAGTATTACAGTCCGGCAGGTTTCTTTAATGTTGAGATGCTTCTGAAAGGTGATTAGTCTCAAAATATGAAACGAACAGCATGGCTCTAGAAGGATTCAATGTTAGTTATAACATAAACCTAGTCAGGGTCCTAAATGGCTGCTGCGTCCCCAATTTTGAGCCGTATTAAGGTGGTATAGGCAAGTCTTTTGACAAGGATAGGGGCGGGCGTGTTTGAGGTTATGTTTGAAGAGACCAAGTGTACGGTTAGCAGTCACTAGGGTGAGATCAATATGGTGATACCACGTTAAGTCAAAGTGAGGTTGTGGAAATATGGGGGGGACAGCCTCCCCCCCTCCCCCCCACTCCGCTGATGCAGTGTTCCCACTTGCTAACCACAGAGCGGTTCGTGCTCGAGGGAGCTGAGGGAGGGACGACAAAGCGTGAACACTCGTATGCTATTTATTACACTTGCAATTATTACACAGAGCGGGCCAACTAGCTACAAAACATCAGCGATGCATTCCTCGGAAATAGAAGGCTACGTAAGGACTTCCGACTTACCGGCTGGGACAGGGCGAGACTTCGGAAGTATCGGCGGCGAACATTTGTATGTGCTGACAATGGTGGCGGGGTTTTCCCATGCACGCCGCATTCTTGTGGCAATGCCATTCCCGAGCATATGCCATTCCCGAGCATTTGATGCAGAAGGTGACAAGAGCGTGTGTTTGCTGCGCTCGCTTTGCTGCCTGGAACCAGAAATCCAATGGCAAGGCACAACGGGTCTCCGTGCGCCTGCCGCGGAAGGTAATTAGAGCATGCAGCTGCAACTGCTTGTGACGCTGGCTGGATCCCGAAGAAACGCTCTCCGGCTCCGCAGAATTCCACAAAACCTA
Organism: Amblyomma americanum; assembly: GCF_052857255.1. Lineage (NCBI taxonomy): Eukaryota > Metazoa > Arthropoda > Arachnida > Ixodida > Ixodidae > Amblyomma > Amblyomma americanum. The sequence goes on from NC_135500.1 coordinate 50,760,533, forward strand.
CGAGGTGGCGCTCTCATCGCTGTTTCCCCCTTCCCCCATTTGGAAGACTTACTTCCTTGCCCAGCCGGTGCTGTCCTGACACACGATGGTGAAGATGGGCTGCGTTGAAATGGAGGGGGGAAACAGGTTTCCATAAGGTGCAGCCTAAGGTACTTATAGGTTGTCGTTATTTCTACAGTATTGTCATTAAGAACGTAAGTGGTTGGAATACATGCTGACTGACGAATGAAAGACATGTTTTGTTTTAGAAGCGTTAGGGTCATTAACCAGGATGAGCGCCATGAGCTGTCTGCGTCCAGGTCAGACTGTAAAGATTGGTGATCAGTATCACTAGTAATGTTATGGTAAATTATGCGATTGTTAGCAAAGAGTCTAAATTTAGATGTTACACAGGCAGGTAGGTCATTAATATAGCTCAGTTCAGTTTATTACATTAAAGGCCCCCTTTTTTTTTCAGGGGTATTAAAATAAGGGTGGGATTTTAGTGAAATGAGCAAACAAAACAGCGAATATTATTTATCACTGGGCAGAAAAGAACAGGGCAGAAAAATATGCTAATGCTGAGTTAATCCCATCATAGTTAGCGCTGCTGTAACATCTGATTTGTTTAATAAGTAGGGGTGTTCGAAAATATGCGAAATTTCTAATACGAGTCGAATATGTTTGATATTCGATTCGTAGTCGAAAATTGATATTCGTGAATTTCCGAATATTCGAAAATTCCCGAATACTCGCCAGTGATCGTATACTGCGCATACTTTCATAAATTCGACAGTGGGAAAACCACAATATCTGGGCAAATTAGCAGATTCCAGTAAAACAATAGAGAGGTCCTATCCGCTTCCTTGTCCGCCGTCTATCACGAGGACCGACCGCATCCCGACACCTCAAGGCTTCACCTCGGAAGAATTTCCCCAGGTGGGCTTTCCCACATATCACCCGTGCTGCGAACAAGATGGCCGACGGCCCGCTTCGAGCAATCGCAACGCGAAATCGCGCTTTTTTTTTAATCCTCCGGTAATACGTTACATATTTAATGCCCACATCCGAAGAATGCGTCCTGTCGCCTTCATAACTCTCCAAGCGTGACTGCGGAAAGAAATGCGACGGATAGAGCGCCTCCAACTGCACCAGCTCCTTCCCTCGTCTGCCCAACGTTGATCTGCCCCGCACCACAGGCCATGTCGAGCTGCGGCATAGGCTGCAGCTGTCCCGTTCATTTCAGTCGGGCTCAATTCTTACACACCACCCCAATGGCAAAGAAGAACATGCCATTAACCCAAGTGGCAAAAATAAGGAACGAACAGCCAAGCCTATCGTAGCCAGTTCATACAGTTGACTTTGTTTAAATCCAAGATGTCACTTTTCGCAGCGTCGAAGAATTGGTTGCTTGTGATAGCAGTGCAATGGACTATGTTCTAGTGTGACTGGATATGTGCATAGATGGTGACTGCGGGAGCGGAGTATGTGCTATTATAAGTGACTGTGCACATAGCGGGGTTGATCCGGTCAGGTTTTAGGACATTGTTAACATAGAAGCGATGCTACGGTGAAGCAATTGCCGGCAGAATAAGCAAGGCTAATCTCACCTGTAGCATTCAACACCTCAACTCAAATTAATTTGGCAGGAAAGAAAACGTACTTTCATTTAGTTAAAAAAATCGAACTTGTGGACTCCACAGAATACGAAATATTGGTCGTGAATGTGCACATGTTCCTATGAGGTGAGTGACAGTCCCTAAACGATGTCTGAAATATCACAAAAGTCCAAATTATTGGAGTCCGAAATGTCGGTTGGCTACTGTACAAGGTGCTACCCAAAGTTTCGGGGAGTTTAAACACTGCTTGGGAACTAGGTGTACTTCGCCTTTCCGCTGGGAGATGTGGCAAGCAATCTGCCTTATGTACCAGTGTGCTGACAGCCGTGCAGCTGAACGGTCGTGTTGTTTTGTTCTGTTCGATTTTGCAGCGGTATGTTTCAGTGATTCAGCGCATTTCTTTTGATCTGAATGATGAGCTTTAAGAAGCAAAGCATCTGCATCAAATTCTGTTCCAGATTTAACATACTGACTGCAGAGGCCTATTGTATGCTACAGAAAGCTTTCTGAGCTAATTCCATAAACAAAAGCAAAGAGGTTCTTGTTGTACAAGTGGTTCGAAGATTTCCACACGTCTGTCGACGGCGATGAGCACTCCGGATGGCCACCAACTACGATAACACAGACAAGAATAGTGGAAGTTGGCAAGGCTATTTTTTGCAGATCGCAGGCAAACTATCTGCGATGTCTATAATAGTGTAGGACAGTTTCAGGACAGTTTTCTGGTGAAACGTCCAGAAAAGTGGAACGACAACAACTGGCTGCTCTAGCATGACAGCGCTCCCACACACACATGTTGTTCAACAGTTCTGCATTTGCCCTATTTGCCTGACCTTGCTTCCTGTGACTTTTTCTTGTTCCTGAAAATGAAATTGAGGCTGAAAGGGTGTCAATTTAATGCAGCTGAAGAGATCCAGTCGAAATCTCAGGAGGTCCTCAAATCGTTCACACTTGGCGACTTCCACGCATGCATAGAATCATGGTAGAAATGCTGTGATCGATTTGTAGATGCTGAATGTTACCGCTTTCGAAGGAAACAGTGCAAACTAGGACATAAGGTGAACGTCTTCTTTTATTTAGATCGTACTCGCCAAACTTTTCGGTAGCACCTCACATATGCTTTCTGTGGAGGTGCCGTTTAGGTGCGTGCTCTACAGGTTTGTGAGTGGCTCTTCTTAAATGGAAGTGGTTTAGCTGCAATGCTGTTCCTTCTTTGTCCTGGAAGAGAAAAGGGGGGGGGGGGGGGGGCTAATAAGTGCAGGTTTTTTTCTTTTTATCTCTGAACATGTTTTGGAATGTGAAGGCTTCCTGTTTTTTTTTCATCTCACATGCAGTCATCAAAAGGAGGCTTGCGCTCGGTATTTTCAGGGCACCCAATTCATGCCCCCCTCGTGGCCTTCGCTCTTCTCTCTCTTCCTGAAATGCTAAAGCTGGCACCTGTTGCAGGGGGCAGCTGCACTGGGCTCTGGCGGTGTCGCTGGGATCATCCTGGACGCCCTCGCCTACAACCGGAGCATCACCTGCCTGGCCCTGGACAGCTGGTCGGCCACGCAGGACAATGCAGTCAGCCTGAGGCGATTGCTGGTGGGCACCGCATCATGTATAGCAGACCTGAGCGTGTCCAGTGGCAGGCGCTGCCATGAAGTGAGCTCGGTGTTCAGGGCACTGCTTGCCAACCGCAGTGTCCTTCGGCTCAGCCTGCAGGGGTTTCTTGTCACTCCAGGTGACATGCAGTCGTTCACCAAGCTCTTCACCAGGAACAGGACACTGCAAGAGATTTCCTTCACCAGCTGCACTTGGGATGTCTGGGAACAAGACGACCAGGTGCGTGGCCATTCCACTGAGCAGAAGCACAAGTGAGGGCCAGTGAATGTGGGTCACTGTACTGCACTGTGCAATACTGTGCACAGTCAAGGTTTTAATTTGCGAGTCACTGTTCGCCAAGTGTGCTAAACAGGACTAGTTGTAAATTTTCTCTGGTCCCGTTGCTTCGCAGTTACAAAATACAGTGGAATCTTGGTGATATCATAAAGCTGATATCAACTGATAAAGTTCCGTGATCATAAAGGGCATTTTGTAATATGCAAAATTCAGGCGTTCTGAACACTCTTCTATACCCCTCCGTTTATATACCCCTCTGGGTGGTATAAACATGGGAGCCGTGGCCACACTCGCGAGGGGCGCTGCCCTCACATAGGTGATGCCACAAACACCAGTACACACCTGTGAGCACTGAATGCTGGTGCGCAGCCATAAATAAATCTGTTAGTCTGTAAATAGATTTGCATGAATTCATTTCCCATGCTCCAGCTTTTGAATTGAGTGTTTCAACATCATAGTGTAAAGCATTTCATGTCACAGAAAAGCCAGCGTCGTCGTTGGCCGTGAGCGAAAAATTTCAGTAGAAGCAAAGAATTAAGAAAATTCAGGAACAGGCCAAAGAATGTTCGCATTGACGCCAAATTTATTAAAGAGGTTTCTGAAACCAAAGGAAAGTAATTGCACTGAAAAGAAAATTTTGTTAATCTGGGTTTGGGTGGGAATTGAACCTAGGGCCTTCGGATTGCAAAGCGGTTAGACTACCCATAGGCCACGAAGGCTCGTTGGTTCAAGCTAAATAAAGGTGAACCTAGTGAATACGTTCTGGTCTTTCACTTAATGCATGAGTAATGAGTATAATTAGGAGCTGGTAATTGACTAGGCGATGCAAGCAGGACCCGATGATGCTATTGCATTCTACTCTAAAGGTGAAGCTTAAGCATACCCCAATTTTTTTTTTTATGCAATAAATTTTGGGTGACCCTAATATTTTTTGCAGACCTGCGAGATTTGTATTGGTCAGATTTTTCTGTACACAGCACAAGAACCAAGGAATTAGTGGGCAAGCTATGGTTTACACATTTAAAGGGACACTGAGGAGAAATTGGAGTTGGCATGTATCGTTAGAATACCAGCTCCTGATCACAAAAACGCCACTCTTACTGAAATCAAAGCTCCTGTAAGGTAGAAAATAGCAACAACCAAAATACAGGTATCGCCACCACAGGCCAATCTTGCAAGTACAAGTGTGATGACGTCATAGGACAAGAGACGTCACCTTGGAGGCATTTTCTTTACTCCATGGACGCCACGAATCTATGAGGCTGACAAAGGAAGGTTCCGTGGTTTCAATATTGAAGTAAGTTTTGTTTTGAAACCGATAGTGCACTTTTATCACACAAGGAAGACAGACAAAAGACAACCTGAACGTTGGAAGCAAAGAAATCAAATGCTTGGTGGCGCCACAAGCGGCCAGGAGAGTTTCGGTTTGTTATGGCGCTTCGAGTCTAGGAGCTTTGCATGCCCCATGGTTTTGCTTTTGACGCGCCTCAATTTACAAGCGCCGAACAGCAGAGGAACTCCAAGTGCCGCTTCAAGTGCTAGTTAACCTTTGCAGGAGCCTGTTAAGGCTGGCCAGATGATCGCCACGGTCAATGAAAAACTTTGATGGCACAATGGTCAGGGATCGTACAAGGCAGTTCGCACTATAAAGAGCACTTGTGTCTTCGTACGCTCGCCCGGCGAAACGTTCCTGGCCGTGCCAGTCAACTTCGAACTACTTAATGGAAATCGTTTATTAGGAACGGGAGACAAGATACATGACAGTCAAGAAAAAGAGATTTGAAACCTGCAGAGACCGTGACTCCGCTCTCCTCCAACTCGTTTGTTTGCGGCTCCATTCAATAGCTTCGGCAGTTGGGCGGAGCTGTTCTCTTCGAGCTCTCGGCTAATTTAATCCATTCACAGTACACATCTGAAGGTACATGCAAGTGAGTGAGAGGGCCCGATCCAGTGGACCCCGTTTGGAAACGCGCGGAATCCGTTGAAGCGTCGTGCATCGGTTTTACTTTCAAGCCGCCAACTTTAAACGCGAGCGCCCTTGAGCACCTATCCGTTTTTTTGTGGCAAAAAAAAAAAAAAAGACCTCGCCTTTACTACATATATATAGTATGGTGGAGCTGCCATAAAAAGAATGTAAACCAATAAGCTCCTTCCTGCACCACTGACGTATAACAGGCTTGACCCAATCGTAAAATAAATTAAAAGGCCCGAAGGCAATCCATCGTTTTGCCACCCGTAGGTGGAAAAATAAAAGAGAGGGGGGGGAAATGCTACAAGCGACCCATCGCCGGGGGAACGGGCCCGGGGAGACTCCCCTGATCTCCCCTAGGACGTAGCGGAGGGGGTGGGATGTAGGGTATGGGAAATTGGAATTGGGAAAGGGTTATGGGAATTGGGATGGGAATGGGGACAGCGAGATTTTGCTCTGATCCTTCATTTGACATCGACTCCATTTCTGGCCTGCCTGGCCATGACAGGTAGGGCATCGAGCTTTTCCAATGGTGCGGCTCCCCCACGGGATGCACGACCACCCACTGGCTCCGACCATCGGAGACAGGAAAGAAAGAAAAAAAAAAATTCCTAACTTGGGGTCCACAGCCACCTGCTCCTCCACGATTTTAAGGGTTGGATCGGAACGGCCGGTTACTAGCCGTCGACTGTGTTTCGCGGTTTTTCAGACTCCGGAAGTGTGTGTGGTGTGGTCCGGCCAACAGAGGCCCAGGTCGTCAGCCTATCGGCGCTTGGCCCTCGGCACCATAACCCGGTAACCCTGGGGGACCCACCTGTGCTACCTTCCAACCACCGTGCACTTATTTCCTCCCCTTGCTTGCTCCACACCTACTGAGGAGGGAGTATTCAAGGCCGGGCGCCCGGGCCATGAACCAAGAATCGGGCATAGGGTGAGATAAGCCGGTCCTACTCCACCGGTACTCCACACATCGACGGTTTTCGCACTGGTCCTACTGCACACCCTCTACCTCGGCGTCCCAGGTGGTCCCCCAGACCGGGTCAGCCTCGGCGTCCGCAATATGCCACCCATCATAGGCGATCCGCAATGAGACTGCTTCCCCGAGGACATCGATTCCGAGGAGCTTGGGCTGTCGGAACCCCCGCGCGGACCTGGCCTCTTTGTAGCCAGAAACCGTGCATCGGCACACTACCGCGCGGACCTGACCTCTTCGTAGCCAGAAACCGAGCATTAGTAGCCGTGCACGTTCCCGTGAGCGGAGGTTTTTGACTTTTGACATTCCTTTACCGGATTTCGTGGGTCCAACCTGGTCTGCCTCCAGGTCTGCCTCCAGGCCTGCCTCCGCACAGACAACGGACCTCACGATTCGGCTGGCCCTCACAGCCGTGGGAGTCGCTGCAGCTCCCAAGAGGATGGGCCCCGGACAACCCATCCCCACCGCTGGCGTTGCACCGGAAGAAAGCCTAGTAGCCGAAACTACACCGGCCCGTATCCGGCGGCAGGGGGGGCCACGGGCAGGCCGCACAGTCGGATTTCCCCCCCTCGCCTTTACTACAGTCAGAAACCTCCTCAACGCCGCCTGCTGCACCGTGCAACAACGCCTTTCAAGGAATCACGATCCATTGGCCCCAAAGCCTCGGCCAGCCTCCGATGGACGCGACGTGCCGACCTTGTCCTTGCCTCTCGCAACTCCCCGCACTGGGGTTAGGGTATTTAAATAGCAATGGCTGCTCACTGAGGAAAGGGGAACAACCTGCTGGCGCCTAACCTAACCGTGCTCCCTCAAAAGCATCGCACGCTCTGTAGGGCTGACGTCGCCGAAAATGAAGCGACGGTAGCGACCACTGATAGATGCCATTGCTGATCTGTTGCGGATCAAAAAAATAAGTCATTTTCAGTGTCCCACAAGGTAGTAGTTGGAGCCCTTTGCTCTCCGTTGTGCATATAAAACTCTGTAGTTAGCGTCTTATAAGGCGTTACATTTTTTTTCACACTTTTTTTCTTTAAATTAAGGCTCAAAAAGGGGGTCACAAATCACGCGAAAATTTTCTGAACACGGCCTAAAAAACTCTACAGATGTCATAACACACAATATACACTATATATTGCCTCCTCTAGACATCAGTCCCCAACTCGCACTTGCTGGCCAAAAACAAACTTTACTCCCTCCCACCCCGCACCATGTTATGTAGTTCTCCATAGGATGGCTTGACGGCGCGTGTGCAGCTCAAAGCAATAAACATGCAATGATACAATCACGAAGCCAGCAGTGGAAGGCAAAGGATGTACTAATGGGTGATAAAACGGTGCCCTCGCACGCGACCTAGCTGCCTAGTGGCAAACCGAACAGCAAATGGTTTGGTAGTTTCGGCTTCAGGTGCACACAACTTTTCATGCAGGAAAGTGACCGCCAGTGCAAGTGAGCTGGGTAAACGGTGCACAGTTTGTGCCCTCGCCACTCGAACCTTTTGTGACTGCATACAATGACACGGTTGCGCCAATCTTCCCAAGCCTGCCTTGCTTGCACCCGCCTACATGCTCGTGTTCTAGCGTGGCAGAGAGTCCCAAATATGCGAGTAACAGTTTCTTTTTTTTTTCAAAAATCCTGGTAAAAAGGTATGCTAGTAAATAGGCATACTACACAAACAAAAGCAATAATTTCTCAACCCAGGGGTAAGCAGGTGACCATAATTAATGATGTCTTATCTGGATCTTCAAAGATTGAAATTAGCAGTATATTAAAGTTCAGGTATATTTTTTTCAATTAATTTATAGTGGGGGGATCATGGATATTTTGTGTTAAACAAATTGAGCAGTATGATAAAAATATTAAATCGAAACCGGTATCTTTTACGTGACAGAGTAAAGTTAATCATATGTACTTTGTTTGCATCGTACTTTAATTACAGTTGCCGACAGATTTTTCGGACTAGGCAGGACCTGGAAAATGGTCCAAATAATCGGACATTCTGAAAAATTCATGCACCTCAAAAAATAAGTTTTCTGCAAAATCCGACTTTCAAAATTGTGAAAATCGCCACTCTCGATGTACCGCCTACAAGCGATAATATTAGACTGTATGTCTGCACTAATTACTATTGGCAGGTACAGTAATCTCTCGTCATAACAAAGTCAGCAGGGTGGCAAAAAAATTCATTAATGTGGTAATTTGATATAAGCAACCACTCAAAAAAATCTAAAGCAGTCGAGCTTTAATTGCACTGCAACTGCGAGGAAGTCAAAATACAATGTATTCAGTAAAGCAAAACTTTATTCAGGTGCAAAAAAGGCAGTGAACATTGGCTGTTTCAACTTACCAGGCACGTGCAACCCCTGCTCCAACCTGACCAAGCACTGCACGAGTGCCGCCCATGCATTCAACCTTCGGGGTATCTCGAATCACAAAGGCAGTGGCCGCTTTAAATGGGGGACGTTTCACGGAGTACTCCAAGAGTATCTCGCTGGATACCACCGCAAATGCTGTGACTCGAGTCTGAGGTTGCGTTTGAGGTGCTCAGAAAACGATTAGCTGCTCATAGTGGGTATGCAGCGCGATTGTGAAAACAGAAAGGTTTTGCAGTAGAGGCTTTGAATGATTGCTGGGCAATTTTTTCCCAAGATGTGCAGCTGTGAAGTTTGCAAAACGAGAGTTTTTCAGCGCACCGTTGTCGACGCTGTGCTAATTCTTCGGTTTGAGTTTTGTTGTTCGTGTAGCGTGGTGTCCATGCCGTTGACAAATGTCTAGGAACAAAATTCAATGACCCTACCACGCATTTAGACCTTTGTCTAGTCAGATTGCGCGAATTGAGCATGACTGGCTCGAGAAAATCGTCGGGGAAACACCGTAGTTGCGTTGACCCGCCATGTTGACAGCCTGACTCGCCGCTGGTGACGCTCAGATTTTTTGTGTTTTCGGCAAGTTATCGGTCGATTTGCTCCGTCAAAAGTGCAACGAAGCTAGGAGCGGTGTTTTATTGCGATGCAGGTCGATTATTGTGAGCGGCGAGAAAATTTGTAGACTGGCTTGCCTGAAGTTGTCTTCCCGATTTGTTAACGTAGCTCCTCGCGTCGAGCATGGCAAAGGGCATGCGACCAGCAGTTGCTTGTGACCAGTCAGCAGCTTGACAATACCATTGTTCACACTTGCAAATGCGACCTGCGGGTCGCCTGTTTGAAGCGAAAACTCTTGGGAATGACGTTCGCGCACTTTCGAGAGTTTCGTTTGCAGCCAGGGAGCAGTTCAGTTCCTTGCCCGACTTGTCCGCGGTCGGCATCGTTGCGGAAATTTTATCTCGTTTGTGACTCGCAAGTGTGGATGGGCTAATAATTGGAGGGTCACTTGCGCTTTTTGGCACGTTTCAGCGCCAGAAATGTTCTTTAGAGCAGTAGAATTTTGCTCATTGAGCGCACCCCATGTAATGTTACGTTGCAAGTCTGCTCACCGTCTTTTGACCACTTTTCGGCTTCCAAGAGACTGTGGCTTTCTGGCATCGCAAAGAATCAGGAAAGCTTTATTTCTGCGTGGATTCTATCACAGGGACAGCAGCTATGTGACTGTGACCGATTCGGGCGCGCTGCACCATGGAATTTGACATCTTCCGTTTGCTCTGCTGTAAACAGCTGGGGGCACTCGGCACCCGCTTGGTGCCCGTTACTAGGCAGGTTATCGGCTGTAGGTTTGGTACTTTTGTGGCATGTTCTGTGCGTGCATGACACTAATTCGTCGGCGGTATTTGACACTGCATGCACAAAAGGGTCCCCACCGCTCGGCGGCAGCAATGCCTCCGCTGAACACTTCGCTCTAAGCAGGTCAAGCTGCTTGTGTGCTTTGAGTAATGTGGCTTGAAATGCATGCGTTTGGGTCGGAACCGGAAGAAATTTCAACAAAGAGATATTTCGAGTAAAGTAATATTGTTATAATGAGGGATTACTGTACTTCATGTTATGTTATCTTGTCTATTAAATGATTACGTACAAAGTTGGGTATCAACACTGCTAAACTGAAGCTTTCTGATTTGCGTCTCTCATAGCCTGAGTCGCTTTGGGATGTTAAACCCCCATAAACCGAAGCTTTCTGATTTCATTGTCATGTTTATCAGTTGACTGTATAGGTACTCTATTAATTTTATGTACAGTGTGCTGTGTGCTCGATTTATGCAGTATGATGTAAATTGAATGTCTGTACCTCCTGATATGTTTTTATCGTTGTTGTTATGTATCTTGTTTCATAAGTGATAGAGCTAGTTGCGTCTTCGTGTGCTGTTCTCTTGGGCTGTTGTTTGCAGCTTTCAGTGCCTGCTAAAGGGGGCCAAGGCCACCTCAAGCCCTGTTTGAATGGTCCTTAAGGGGTTTGAATGGTCCTTAAAGGTAACGGAGTGGATTCCAAGAGAAGGCAAGCTTAGCAGGGGGCGGCAGAAAGTCAGGTGGGCGGATGAGATTAAGAAGTTTGTGGGCATACGGTGGGCACAGCTGAGAAAGGACGGGGTTAATTGGAGAGACATGGGAGAGGCTTTTGCCCTGCAGTGGGCGTAGTCAGGCTGATGGTGGTGCTGATGATAATGAGTGAGAAAAAAAAATAAAGGACTAAATGAATGAATGTGTTCATATAAAAGATTGCAAAAAAATCTGAGAATGGAATATTGTTGTGTTGCAGCCAGCTGAAGATTGGGACGTGATGACTGATGGCAATGAGATGATTTTTAATGGCCGCCGGCCTAGCTCAAGCGCTCCATACCACGCCACTGCCAGCTTTGTCTTCTTCGTGACTCCACTCTGGACCACCAAACGGTCATCCCAATCTTGAATAAAAGACACTGACGAAGAGACGTGCGAAATGATGATGGGCTTGAGGGGACATTAGAACTAAAAAGACAAAGTGGTGAAGTGTTGGCTGCCACGATGAAAGAAATGTGCGAATGAATGATTCCTGGTCCATGAAGGTTGCGGGCCACAGGGCGCCAGGTCATTGCGTCGTGCGCTTAATCCCCTTGCGCCCACTAGCGTGACACCACGGGGGAGTAACAACACTGTCACGACAACCAGTCGACACCATTGGCTAGAGGGCCTCTTTTGAGCAGAATTGGCCCCTTCATTCTTTAGTTTTATCGCACTATAGCAGCTGGACTTTTTCAGAATGTGAACATTAATTTTTAAAAATAGGCTTTTCAAGGTATAGACTTGGCTTCTGTGGCATTGCAATACGGATATCAGTGTACGTCAGAAAGCAGCTGAATCATGTTAACTGAACTGGTCATCCAGTTTTTAATACTAGTTAACTTTTTAACTATTACATTTAGGTGCTTGTTTGCAATTAGACATTTCTAGCCAGCTGTTAGTAATAGCCATATCATTTTTTAGAATTTTGATAACATGATTACCCTCGGTGCCAGGGCTCAATAAATTTCAACCACAGTGCGCCCTTTCGAAAAATGTGTTGATCCTTGGCGCATGCGAAATGTCAATCATTACTCGTCACTTTATGGCGCACATCTCGCGTGACCTTCTCTTGTCACGCACGTGGGCCACTGGTGGGCTAGGGCAACAATTGTGGCTCATTCATCGTCATTTGAATTCTCGCTTACTGACTCTAGACCCTGCACAATAAAGCTTAATATGGCAGGTTAATGGAGTTTAAAGTCCCCAAGCGACTCATTCTACATGGGATATCATAGTAGAGGGCTCTGGATAATTTCGGCCGCGTGGGATTTTTTGATGTGCTCTGACATCATGCAGCACACGGGCCTCTAGCATTTCGTCTTCATAGAAATGTAACTACCACTGCCGGAATCGAACCCACGTCTTAGTTTTAATACAACTATGTGCCATGTTAAACTAAGTAACCACACAAAAGCAGGGTCGTTCGGCGGTACCATCATATGCAGGGTGTTCATAGTAAGACTAAGTAATTTTCAGGAATAGGCTTTTTGAGCTAAAGTGATGAATCCTTCATGTGCAAAGAGTTGGTTGAAATCTGTCGAGACATTGAAATCGCCATTGCCAATTGGACGGCTGAATGAAAGAGGGTATTCTGTCTTGGTGCACAGAGCTTCTACCGTATTTAATTGCGTAATAAACCCAATTTTTCCAGAAAAATTGACATTAGATTGGGAGAGGGTTCACTACGCAGGAAGAAAGTTTCAACAGATTCCATCCATTCCGTCTATCTTTCCATCATCAACAAGTGCACTCGGTCAGACGCATTCGCGCTGCTGAAGTTTAGCATCGTTCACTTTGACAGGATCCGACAATTTTGTTGTAGCTGGCAGCGCTGGTCAATCTCAGTGAAATAACGTGAATGTGCTGAACACTGGCCCTGAAGGTCAGGTGCACGTTTTTTATGCCAGGTTAAAAGAACACACATGACGGTTACAAGTGTGTAATACAAATGTTTAAGCCTTAGCTTAGAGCACACAATGTATTGGCAAGTTTAGTGAGCGTGCCGTACCGCCCCCTCCCCCACACCCCTCTGCAGGAGCTCGCCTGAAAAGAAAAAGGTAAACAAGCAAGGGGTGATGTTATCGGCGGGCAGAATCTTGCCGCGCTGCCAAGGTCTGCGCTGCGTATGACGCGATAGCTGAGGAGGGACCGCTACAAAAATCTAAAGGCTAAAAAAAAAAAAGAAACGTAAACCCTGGACGACAACTAGGCAAGTAAATTCTGGACAACTTCTGGATGGCGTATTACAAGTTGGCGTGATGCTAGTTCTGTACATGGGTTTGATTTGTAAGTTCTTTTGCACTGTACTTTTTCTCTTATGAACTCTTTATCTATGACTGAGTAATGAGGATGTACTGTAGGCTGAATTGTGAAAATTGTATGTTGCCAACATTCGCATTGTTGTAATCAGAATGTTCTTTTTCTTTCTTTTGTTGTATGCGTTTGGACGTGCTGCTTACTGCTGTGTTTGAGTGGTGCGTAGGGACCAGTCAGGCAAATTTTACTTTTGTTTTTGCACTCTGCACCAAGACACTGTGATGTCTGAATTGTCTGAATAAAAAAAAGCGTGGGGGGCAGGGGTTTGTTATGCTAGTGGGTCCATTATGCAAGCATACAGTGTAATCCACCTATAACGATACAAGATGTGACGATATATCACTTATAACGATTTTTTTAGGAATTCTCAGATGTGCTTGCTGAAACACCTGGTATGTTGTTACATGCTCATGGGTTTAATCCCAGCTGCTGAAGCCAAACTTTAATGAAGACGAAATGTAAATATGTAAATTAACTTCGTTGCATACATCAGATCTCCTATTGCCCCTATGCAAAAATAAACCATGTACTATAACGATTCAATTATCGGCAAAATAACGGATATAACGATAGGGTTCTGGCCATCCGGATGGCGTTTACCACCAAAATTTGTCTGAGCTTGATAAAAATAAGATACTTTGAAGCAAATGAGGTAAAAACTCCTGGAACGGACTGGCGTGGCAAAATCTGTGAGCAAGCACTGCATAAAGCCTTGGGAACCAAGCACTGTCGTCATCACAATCGCTGCAGGGAGGCGCTTGCTTGGCCGCTGCTGCGCAATGCTGTCTCACACAACATAGTTTCTGCCCAAGATGACTGAGAATTTACTTTTTTTTTAAGCATTAACTTTTCTTGCGCGTTCCCCTGTTTCGCGCTTTCCACAGCGCACTCCTTGGCAGTCCGCCAAGATGCTCTGCACTGATAACGTCACTGCGTGTTTATCAAGAGTTCATAAAATAGTTATCGAGCAGGACTAGTCGTGGAAGCTGAACCAGCAGCCATGAAGACATAGCTGAATAAAGACAGTTAGCTGCCCAGAGCATTCTGAGAAGAGAGTTAAAACTAAAATACGGTCAAATTTGAAGACACTGAAAGTGATCTAGCCATACTAAAGAAAGGGCAAGCAGTGCTTTCGGCTCATTTTCCAAAACTTGCTGATTTAATAAAGCTAGCCTGGCTCGAGAAAGACGTTACAAGACTCTGCTAGGAATGTTTAATGTGCACTTTTCATTTCTCTTAAGAAATAGCGCCTTGGGTTACACTGCAAATAAAACATACCGTTACCACTTACTAGTCATGACTTGAAGAATGTTGCACTTTTGTTTTGTTTTACTTTTATGTGCAGTAAAACTTTCCAGTGCTAAGACCTGCTTCGAAGCATTTTTAATTGTTTAAAGTGGTCAACTAACTGGCATCAGTGTCTGCTCCAAAGGCATCTGTAGCTGCTCCAAATTAGCATTTTGCTTGCTCCAAGGCCTGCTCCGAAAGGTGAAATGCTGCTTCCATCACTGGTGTAGTCTGTGTTGATTACTAATGATTACCACTCAGTGCTTGTTTCGAGCTTCAGCTTGTGCTGGCCGTAACAAGTATTTCCAGCACTTTTTAGCAGTTGCTTTTTTCGACGTACATGTACACATGCACATACCAGGAACCATTGAGCCTAGCGGGATATAGGTAAATCCAGAGCCGAAAGTACAAGACTGCCTTGTTTTTACGGGAATCATATTTATGGACAATGCTTCATGCCCTGTAAACACTGCAGCTGATGTGTTGATGGAGTCCTGTTTACACTGAAACCTTAGTAACGAGTTGGGCCCCAGTTTCTCTGGCCTGGCATGCACTGCTGACTGATTTTATCACATACGCAGTGCACGTGTACCATTTCTGCTTGAAGCCCTCCCGGCCTCATTGCTATACATTTAACACGATAGCTTTAGGGCTCCCGTATGGCAGAAAAGCTGGCGTCAATATCAGAGATATTGGCGATGAATGAAAAATCCACAAAAAGTCTCTAGATAAGCAGTCTAGGAAGCACGTGTGCCACCTAGGTCAGGCAACCTTGTGGCGTCATCACAATCTGGATTGTGAGCCAACTGTTCGCCTTTGATTAATGATTTGTCCCGGGAGGTTGCTCGAGGGGAGCAATCTGCTTTGCACATGCCCCACCAATAGCAGAACCTGACATTTCAGGGCAGTGATGCATGTCTTAACCGCAGCACCATTGCACCAGGAGTGGTATGAGGATCCCCAGGGATTTATAAATGGAAAGCCAAGAATGAGAAATTTTGTATATATGGGCGTTAATTCATTGATGATATCGCGTCGTAACGTAGAGGCGGAGTTTAAGTGTCCTCTCCAGTTTTTTTTTTTACATGTGGATGCTGCGCTGAGAAGAGTGAGTTCAGCTATGTTTTTCTTCTTTCACCATGTGCAGCCCAGCACCTGAATGCACATCTCTCTCTCTCTCTGTGCGCAGCAGGGGGAATTTGCATGGAAGAAGTGGCATGTAGATACTCTGGTGGAGGTGCTCCAGAAGGCCAGGTCCCTGCGCCGCCTGGGCATTGACTGCAGCCTCTCGCTTGGCCAGCTGCGCCGCCTCCTGGTGGTGGCTCGGGACTGTGCATCACTTGAGGACCTGCACTTCTCTGCCTTGCACTTGGTCGGTCTGCGGCCCTTCTACGTGGCACTGGAGGAGACTGCCATGGTCCACCGGGTGACAGTCGGCAGGTGAGCACGCTTCAGTTTTATCTGATTTTAGTTTCTTTTCTTTTTTACGTTTGGAGGGCTTCCTAAGCTGAAACCAAAATTTTACACATGCCCTACACTGGTCTATGACAGGATGTGCACATGATTAAGACAGGGTACTCCCAGCATATCGGAAGCATTACTGTATAAAAGCTGAATTTGAGAAATGCTGACTCCAACTAATAATTTATTTTCAATCCATTCTTTTGAGACCAACTCGGTCCCTTCTTCAGGGGTGACTGAAATGCGAACCAGCAGCAGCAGGGAGCAATCGTCACTTTCCCTTGTTGGCACGTGGTGAAGTCCATTAATGTACATGAAGGGGAGGGTTCCTTGAGTCCTATTCACTGTCACCTTTGCAAGCCAAAATTTTTTCTTCTAAAATCAAAGCATTTTAGATCATTTTCAAGCAGTCTACAGTGAAAGCTTGTTATAACGTACACGGATGCAGTCGAGCCTGCTTATAACGAACATGAGCGTCATGCAGCGTCCGTTCATTATATCCGAAAGTTCATAGTAAGTGGACGACAGCTTTAAAGACAGTTGCTTGTCAAAACACAACATTTTTTCTTTGTGAAAAAGTCTGTGATGAATGTCTATTTTCGCAGTGCAGATCCGATGAGGGAAATTTCCAGTTTATTTAAAGCAAAAGCATGCTCTTTGCCGAAGCCCTTGGCTAGACAAGTTGTCTGAGGCTCTCTATGTAGCCCATTGCCACAGCCGCGTTTATGGGTGCTGGCTCCGAAGTTTCATCTCATCTGATTCCTCTGTGTCACTCTCGTCCCGCATTTCATAAACGATGCCCTCGTCCGTGCATGGTTCCGCGGTGTCGGCGTCGTCATCGACAGAAATAAAATCACTACAACCAATCTCATGACCAATGTCATGTCGGAGTTGACGACGCGCTGCCACAAATCTCTGCCGGCTGGTCATCTTCCGAAGCATCAGGCCCGGCATCAGACACTGTGTTGGCGAAGCCGTCCTTGCGGAAGCAGTTCCACTCGCCAGTGGCCTTCACTGCCACCCAGGCCGCTTTCATCATCTCTACCGCAGAACACAATGGAAATGGCACGGTGTTCCTATCCGCCATCACGAATTACAACTAGGGCCCGAGATTTGAATGAAGCCATCGAAACGTCCGTACCACAACAAGAGCGACCAAAGGGCGCGATGGGGTAGACGTGCAACGTGCACAAGCGGCAATCAAGCCAGTCAAGCTAAAGATACAGACACACAGCACCAGCGGAGAGACCAATGAGGGGCATCCATGAGCGTCAGTGCAGCCACCTCTCTGTTCCCACGGAAAGCCTGCTTCATGGAGCGTGGCCTCCACGATCGGCATTCGGCTGCGGTTCGGTTGATCGCAGACAACACGTGTGGATTTGCAAGAGAGTGAGGAGAGGGGAGCGGAGTTGCGAGGAGGGGCGGTAGTGTGATCTTGGTACGAAGCTGGGGAAAGAGTAGCTCGCTTGAGAGCGGCACGAAATGGGGTGGGCAGTTCGCCTGCTATGAGACTCGGGAAAACATACCGCGCGCCGGGTGCACAAAGGGCTCAGAGGCAGCTTATCTCCCATCACCGCACCGGGTTTACGCCGTCCATTTGCTGTAACTGATCAGCAGGGCTTAATGACGTTCGTTATACATGGGATTTTGTGCCATTGAAACAATGCATATTTTGACGGTCGTGCAGGTCTCGTTTGTTATAAGTGAAAGTTCGTCTTAAGTGGGGCCAGTATATGTAGGCTCCACTGTATTACAAATTATTGGCAGTGTGAAATCATTCCTAAATGTTTTCAACAAACACATGCATTTCTTACTTTACGTAGCGAATATGGCTTTGCTTAAAATGGATATATCGAACTGCCGAGAGCCAAACTGTGCTTGCGCGGACGGCAGCCGGCAGGCTTTACCTCAAGACACGGGTGACTAGTGGTGGTGTGGCCACAACGGCACAGAAGATATAATGGTGAAAACAGCTGGTATCCAGGCAGTCAGAACCCGTTTGCACCTCTGGCACCCGTAGACAGTGCCTCAGAACCAAAAGCATGGTCTGTTGTTGTAGCTTTTGAGCAGCCGTCCTCTGCTCACATAGACTCTTATGGAGCAGAGGTGGTTACAACTGCGATAGCTTTCGTCGTCCTGGCCTCAGATTTTTCATGAAATGCTGCTGTAATGCGAGGAAGCCATCCAGCTGGTGTTTGACCTGCCACTGCCGCGTGCTGCAGTGCTTTGCAGGGAAGTCAACCTAGCTGACGTTTGTGGCATTGGTTTTTCGGCCTCTGTAATCGCTGCGAGCAGCTTCAAAATGGTGCTAAAACTGCAGAAAAGGCCTCCCCTATCGTTCTTTTGCTGAATAAATTTTTCTTCTCCAGTGTGGGTTTTTGGAGAAATTTATAATACATATTTTGGCTTTATCGAACCGTATTACAGGTTTTTGCTTATTTGCTATAAGACGATTTCAGTGTAGTGCCCATTATAATTTTCATGTGAGTAGATCATCACAAATGGTACGGCGGGTATACTTTTAATATTTCTGGATTTTTTTCGGCTTCTTTAAAAAGATTTTTAGCACAGTCTGATAATGTTGAAAAGCACATTTATAAAGCTATCCTTTAACACTTTACATTCTACTGTGAAAATATTTTACTCATGAAAATTTATATCAAGGACACTTTGAAAACTGCCTTTTCTCATGCAGTGTGAGAAAAAAATTTCCAACTCGAAAGGTTTTTCAGTTATAAATTCAAACTTTTCGTGGCTAGTTTACAAAGATTTTGGAAAGATTTTGTGTGTTACAGAATGTTTCTAATATTTTTGCTCTAAGAGAGTCTTGTCAGTTAAATTTGTTGCTTAATTAAATTTTTTTGCATGTTTGCCAATTCTGAAGCTTGGTTGTCGCGAATAATTCCAGTAACGGTAATGGAGACGACAGTTTGGTTGCAAATAAAAACATAAAGGTATGTTTTTACAAAGCAATGAGCTCGGACTTGCTTGTACGCCTTTGCAATGGTTGTGCCACAGTCAGAAGATCCTTCGACAGAGCTGCCAATTTTTTTGCAATATTATAACCAAGTATTTGTGTTGAAATATATTTCTTCAAAAAGCTCATGCTATTCTCATCACTTTCATGAAAATTTTGCTTTTTATACCTCGTATATATTGCAGAAAAAGTTGTGTCTCAAACCTATCAAAACGGCTCATTTTTTCCATGCTAACTAAAAAGGTAAACCTCAATTAAACAAATTCTGTAAAATTGGCAGTTACTTCATAATACTGAAACTTAGCTACATCAAAATTCATTGCCTAGCTTGCTAAGATTCTGCCAAGAACGCGCTGTGGATAGCTCCAAGGAAAAACCTTTATTTGCGATTAAAGTGGTCCCTTACTTCTACCTTTCTTTGCCAGCAGAAACAGCGTTACACAAGTGCCCTGGATGCTCTGCTGACATGACGAAGCATTCTGCCACAGCTGCGACCTCGTGGCTGGCTGTGGCGGAGTGACTCTAGCCTTGCCCCCCTGCCCCCTTCCTTTACTCTCCTTTCTTTGTCCATGTCGGCGAGAGCAAGAAGAATTATGAAAACTGGAATACTTTATACATCGAGGATTTCGTTACTTTGATGTTCATTACATCGAGGTTTAACTGTATTGCAGACTTTTCTGGACCGCACTTGACCTAAAGGTTAACTATACATCACAGCCATCGTTTGGATGATGAAACCGAAGCAGCATGAGAGATGAAATTCAATTATATATTTAGTGGTCATATTCGAATATCATGCAGGGGTCCATGTATTCTAATGTGTAACACATCATTTGAACAAAGAAAACACTAAAATAATACCATATAAATGCATGTAAGGGCCGCACCCTGTTTTCCCCAAGGAAATATTTAAAACATAATAGAGTCGAGTCCACTTATAACAATGTTCAAGTGCCACGAAAATTCCATTGTTGTAACCGATAATTGTTATAAACGGGTTACACCAAAAAAAGCATAAGAACTGCACGGACGGCAAGTGACATGCGAGCTCCACCGAGGCATCGTTTTGGTGGCATCGAAAGGGGCATTGTAAAAAATATGAGAAGGTTGCTGCGGCTGCCTCTCAGCTTGGAAAATCCCTTAGTGCCTGAAAAAACAAACAAACAAAGAAAACATGAAAACTTGAAAGCATTTAAATAGGGCAAAATAGCTTGCGCTTCTCACTTCTTTGCTGAAACAAACCCGTAATCGGTGAGTTTCGACTGCTTCGCGGCAATCTTGCTGACATCGTTCTGGAGGGCATCCAAATGTTGGACATGTCCGAGTGAAAGGTTTTTTGCAAAAAAGAAGCCCCACAGGGACTCGATCATTCTTGAGGCTTCCTGATGAAAGACAACTTGTACAGTCTCCGGTTCATCTTCGTCATCGTTGCTGTCATCATCTTCCGCGCCGGTGACTGCTGCAACGATCGCCTCGTCAGTCAATTCTTCGTTTTTGGTGACTGCATCGTCGGCGTGCAAGAATTCTTCAAGCCCTTCCGCGTCGCCGTCATCACCGTGCACTGTAGACCAAAGCTCTGTAATCGCCCCATCGGCAGGAGCTTCGCGACACTCCGTGTCACTGATATCCCCGACGAAGCCCGCTTTTTGGAAGCAATTCATGACGGTGGAGGAGCTGACTTCTGCCCATGCCCCAAAAATGAATTGAACAGCCATCAGGAGCGAAATCTTAAAGTCTGGAGCGGGTCGGCATTCACGCACAGCAATGTCCAGGTTAAGAGCAAGCCTGCTCAACACACGCCGGCGATACAATGCCTTGAAGCACGCAATCGCGCCTGCGTCCATGGGCTGCAAGCCTGCAGTCGTGTTCGATGGCAGGAACAAAATTTTCACATGCGACAGGTTCTGGGCAGTCTGGTGTGCAGTACAGTTATCAAGGACCAACGCCACCTTCCTGCCTTCATGCTGCATCCGCTGATCGAACTCGCACAGCCACTCGCGGAAAAGTTCACACGTCATCCACGCTTTCTCATTATGACGGTAACGAACTGGAATCCTCGCAGCACCACGGAAACAGCGGGGATTCCTAGATTTTTCAATTACGAAGGCGGGGCACTTGTCGCTGCCGTCCATATTCGCACAGAGGAAAACAGTCGCCCACAATTTGCTCTGCTTGCCGCCCTTACAGGGATCGCCTTTGAGTGGATGCGTCTTCAACGGAAGCATTTAGAAGACTAGCCCGGTCTTGTCACCATTGTACAAGTCCCGGTCTGCATATGCTTCGCGGATGTACGACAGTGTTTCTTCCAACCACTTCCGTCTAGCGTCGACATTGAGCTACCCTGCCTCGCCCACGGCTGCCTTGTAGACGATTCCGTGCCTCTCCTTGAAGCGCTGATTCCAGCCACCACCAGGCTGGAAATCGGTGTTTTGAAGGAGATACGCAAAGTGCTTTGCCTTCTCCGCTAAAATCGGGCCACTAATTGGCAAGTTCATAGCACGTGCGCTAAGGAGCCACTGATACAGTTCCCCCTCCACGTCTTTGTAGGCACCATGCCGAATCCTCTTCCGGCCATCCTCCATAGCATGGCCAGCACTAGCATGGCATTCGTTTTCAGTCATCTTGAGCGCGTTGCGGATAATGGTTGAAACTGTTGGCTGTGACAGGCCGTACTTGCATACTAAGTTGCACACTTTTTCACTACCTCGGTGCTCCCTCAAAATGTTCCGCTTCGTTTCCAAAGATATTGCTGCTCGCTTTCTCTTCTGTGGCAGTTGATCCGGTAGAGCCACGCTGGCCGCGCTTCCTGAAGGAGAATCGTCCATTGTTGAACTCTGGGGAAGAATCCGATGGGCTTGCAGAACCAGCAGGACCGAGGCCGGTGATGGCAGATGAAAAAACCACGCTGGCAACGCACGTGCTTTGACATTGTATGCTGCCCTCGGAACATGTGCAGCTCGTGAAGAAGGAACCAAAGAAAGTGGGAACGATGGGGCAGCCCACGCTGAAATGCCGTTACGCGTGTTCAACGGGCGGCACACCCTCAGAAAGGACTTCTCCCCACGCGGATACAAAAGCAACAAAAGGAAGCGCCTCCCTACCCTCTTCACCTCTGCCTAGAGGAAAGTGCCCATCTTTTCTTCTCCTCCGAGTCATACAAGCTTCTCCGGCTCACCCCACGCGCCTCGCCTCGTATGCGTCGTCACGTGATCTTTTCGCAGCCGCTGTGGCCTCTGTGCGGGCGGCTCTGCATATGCGCGTGCGTTTTTTGTGCCGTAAGCGTAGTTTGGCTGGCGTGGTAGCTCCGTTTGAGAGTTTTTTCTTTTAGGGTTGGCTCCAAATGACTGCATTTAATTGTTATAGCCGACAATCTAGTCTGATAGCATTGTTATAAGCGGTTTATTTTACCATGGAACACATTGCAAAGGTGACGGTGCCGCGGCTGTCCATTGCTATATCCGATATATTGTTAAAAGCGGTATTGTTATAAGTGGGTTTGACTGTATCCGTGTAAGGGCCACACCAAAACTTTCCATCGCACGCCGTGGCCTCCGTGATCAGCTCTGGCTGCGAGAAACGGTGCACTTGATTGCGGAGGCGACACATGTGCACAGGAGCCTTCAGGTGCTGTCCACGGATGGCGCCAAAGGCCGTGGCTCATCATCATCATCATTGACAACATTTTCCTTCGCCGCGAGCTCCCGCTATTCATATCGGCATCAGTAACATAGCTCCAGCCTTGTGAATGCTTTTGTGGCTGTCAAATGCACGGCAGTTGTGGCAGCGTGTTCGTTCGCCGTAGTTGTGGCCTTTTTGTGCTGCCGCTAAGCGTTGCAGTTTTAGCACGATGGGCAAGCACCTTAAAAGCTACACGGCTGGGAGTTTGCTGTCAAATATGGCAAGCGTGCAGTGGGCAGGAAATTCGACGCGGCAGAGAAGTGCGTCTGATGATGGTGCAATCAAAAGGACGCTTTGAGGAACACAAGCTGCAAAAAGCGCGCTTTCCGAGGCAAACCGTAGAAGTTTTCCGAACTCGAAGAGCTGCTCTGCTAAGTGATAGAAGCAAGGAACAACATCTACGCATTAACAGTAGACATGCTGCGCAACTTCTAGTGGGGTGAGCGTGCACCAGAGCTCAGCACTAGCTCAGTCGGAATACTCCACGAGTGACGATTGGAGTGGATGTAGAATAAATGTCGGTCATTCCCTTATCGGCGTGTTTTCACTTAATTTTTTTTTTCTCACATTGCGTGTATGGGCCGCACCCCAAAAATTGGCCCTCAAATCCGAGAAAAAACTGCGGCCCTTACATGCGTTTATATGGTATCAGGTATCTGTAGTCCTTTAAGGGGTGATGGGGGATCAGATGGCAAAAATCGTGAGAAAAGTCGATTTTTGAAAAGTGCACTTTATGGTATCTTCAACACTCTTTCTATGTTGTACTGAAATATTTCACCCAAAAGTAAACTAAGCTGTCCAAATAAATTTATTTGTGAGCATCTACACGTAGACAGTGTGTACTAGTTTCAAATTTTCAGGCTTGTTTTCTCGAAAGTTTGCTTTGAGCTTATCACCTTGCTCGTGGAAAGCATAGCACAGCATTGGGAGCACAGATTTTAATCCAGTTTGTTTTGTTGTAATTGCTGAAATGTGCCTTACTTCAAGACAGTCTCCGATTTACTGTTTATGCTCACCATTTTTTATTCCACAATAATTGGAGCTTGATACATTCTAAACATAAAGAGAATGTGCATACTACGTCGTTTAGAACCGGAGCAGAGAAATAAAAAAAAAAAATTAGAACCTTGATATAAACCATACTTCTTAGTAACTACTAAAAACATTTAAAGACCCATAACCCATTTTGCGGTCATGCTAGGCTTTCCACGAGCAAGCAACATGTGACCAACATATAAACAATGATAAAATAAAAACTACTGAAGATATCGTCATGAAACTCTGTAGCTGTCTGTTTGATGCTATTTCAAACCAGTGAGCCAAATTTCATCATTAAGTAAAAAAATATAAAAGTTTGCTCCGATCCCCTCTGCCCCCCTTAAAGTAAAGACACATTTCTCTGCAGCTGCTGTTATGTGGCAGCAAACCTTGTATGTTATTAGCAGTTTTAGGTGGAACCTAAGCGCAGTGATGTGATTGCGTGCGAAAAGGCAATGCCTGCTACATGCTGCTATATTATACGACAAATTACGAGTAACCTAGCTGTGCCAGGCCTGCACCAAAACTCTATTTCCGAAAAAAATTCTCAGGTGCCATGTGTTATGCCACGTGTTGTAGAAGTACTTCTTGCTGGGCGAGATGGTGCATAGCTTTCTTGGTATGGCGTTGCGCACACGACGAGACGAACACAGGAAAGAGTAGGACGACAGAAAGAGCTCAAAAAGAGTGCTCTTTCTGTCGTCCTGCTCTTTCCTGTGTTCGTCTCGTCGTGTGCGCAATGCCATACCAAGAATGTTATGCCACCTTTGATTTAGGCAGCACTAGCGGAAAATGGTATTTCTCCGAGAATCCCTTCAACCTGTCCTTATAGCATATATGTGTGAGCGGGCATCCTTTCGGCTGGGCGCGTTGGCACACACGCATTGAAAACAGAAGTGAAATATTTACACGATTGTAGCTCGACTTGAATGTAAGTCGACCCCCCAAATCACATTTCCGAAAAATAAAAAAAAAAACTTCCGAGGTTTTTAAGCTTGGACTTGAATAGTTGAACGCGATAGCATTATCTAGCGGCTGCCTTTTATCGCCAGCCGCTATCAACTGCCACACGCAGGCACATTCCAAAGCAAAAATGCATTAGTCACTCGACTACTCGTCCACACTTGCGCCATGATCCTCACTAGCGCTGCCGTCATGATCGCTGCAGTGAAATCCCGCACTTCGCGAACGGCCACATCACAACATCGCATGGAACAGACAGCTGAAAATTTTCCTCACAGCAGCTGCCACACCTGTACCGCTCATTGCGAACGTCGAACTTGCGGCCCGGCGCGCGGCTGTTCGTTTCTGCAGCGTAAAGAATGGCAGCCATCTTGAATGTAGCTGCGAATGAGCGCCGGTCGCTTGCCAGACCTGTAGCACAAATGATGACTGACGAAGCTCTACATTAAAAACTTGTGAAACGCGGCCTCCAGTAGTCAAATGCGTCAGAGCCAAAGAGAAACTATGCGTGAATGGTGTCGGCTCTTCCGTCGGCTACCAACACTCCCTGGCACCGCTGCCGTTCCGAGTGGGGGTGCCGCCTGAATTGGAACAGCGGCCCTTCCATCAACTATCAACACTCCCTTGAGCGCCAAGTGAAACACTTGACCTTCCCGTAGAACGCGATTGCGTTATCAGGCCACCACTGCTTATCAACAACCGCAGTCAGCAGCCATGTGTTGCATGCCAGTTTGCTGCTTATCGATAACCGCCATCGGCTGCCGCCCGCGCACGCGGGGAGGGTATGCCAGTTCTGTGCGTTGACATAGGAGCTGCTCAAGGCCAGCACCAAGAGTGATGCCATGGAGCCACGCAGCAAAAATTAACCACGCTGTAGCATGCCTGATATCTCATTTGTCTCGCCTATATTTATAGAGTGATGCTTTCGTTTCGATCGTAAGTCGACCCCCCCACTTCGGATTTTCAAATTCTAAATATAGGTCGACTTACAATCGTGTAAATACAGTAGGCCTGCAGCAGGCAGGGATTTACTCTGGTCACCCCATGGTGCGGAAGGTACGGCAGAAATGCGCATGGCACAATTATTCACAAACAGTGCCTGTGTTTACTTTCACGTCCTTGCTTGGCTGAAGTGTGGAAACGGCATGCTACCCCGAAGTTCTCAGTGGCGTCGATTTTGGGGCATTCTTCATGGATTGGCGGGATAATTTTTTTTTACTCACATCGAACTGTTTCTCCGTTGCCCGGTTACTGTTCTTCAGTGCATATTCGATGGCATGCAACTTCAATTTTTCATCGTAGCCTCTCCTCGCAGGTAGTGTCATGTTGAGTAAGAAGACTGCACGACACGTGCAAAGCCATCAAAAGTTTCGAGAATTCGACACGACAGCATGCGCTGGCAGGACTTTGTGTTGCCGTCGCATTCATTCTTGATGTTGTGAGAATATGAGACTCTGGCCATAAGATAAAATGTTAAACACAGAGTTTTAGCATAGCATGATCCACATTCCACTACCGAGAACCGCATACGCGGTGAGCTATCTGCGCAGATGGCCCTGATGAGCGCTCACCTGCCACTGCACAGGTGAGCGAAAGCGGATGATTGTAGCTGATTGCACTGTGGTAAAATTCCTTTTCTCATTTACTCATCAATTTTCTTTTCAAACATAGTTACTAGGAACGACAAAAGATGAGGCATGATTGCGTATAATTTTTTTGCCCTGTATAAGCCGCACCTACAAAAAATCTTTAAAAATGCGACTTATACACCAGAAAATACGGTACATATCAGTGTGCCAAACACTCACTTTTCCGTGCCAAAAAGCACCTCTGGGTGCTCCAAGAGCTACTGCAAAGAGACTCCAGCCAATTACATCACCACTCTAAGTAGAACGTTGCTTTGCCAGCATGGGTGTGCCACCACATGTTGTGCAACGTCTGTGACTGTTTGGGGCACCCTTTTATCTGGTGTACTCTGTGAACCCTTCTTAGTGTGGAGCAATGAGAGCTTACACACTCCTTCTTCTTTGTGAAGTGCCACCCAGCCCCGCAGTGTTGTCTGCATGAATGCTGGCAAGACGAGAAGGGGTTGTATCTATTAGTTGGGAGAAGGTTTTGCTTTGATGGTTAAAATAGTGAATGCGTCCATTAGGCAAGTGAGCACGGTATTATATTCCCGTTCTACGCATCGTCACTCTGCAGTATTCTCTCATATAAGCCGCTCTTAAAGGGGTGGAGACACCAAATTTTGGTTGGCGTGTTCTTTGTTTCAAACGTTGCGTATTGCCCCAGGACGCGTGATACACGCTGCACAATCTATGAATGTGCGGTAAATAATTTTTTGCATTATTTATACTGAGCAGTTTCAGTTTCAGTTTCTGAGTGCCGGAGTGTGCCGTGACGTCACGATCAGGGAAGAGCAGCAACCCTGGTCACATGGGCCCCAAAAGTTGTGACGCATGTATTGTTGCATCATCTGCTCTCGTACACATGCTGTGCATAGCAGCGCATTTCGAAATCATGTGCCGACAAACTTGGTCGATACTGCAATATGCTGAAAAAAGCCAAGCTAGCAAGGAACGACACTTAGTCCTGAAACCAAGTGGCTCGCTTCGGCCGATCTCAATCGCCACACTGCGTGTGCCAACGTGGTTTCAGCGTTGTATTTCGCTTTGCCACGCCGACGCCGATGCTTGGCGGACGTCTGTGTCGTTGGCCCGTAGCTGACCCTGGTCACATTACAGCGACACGATGCCTCACTTTTCCTACCGACCAATACCCGTCTCTGTCTTCACTTCGTGCCGCCTGCGCAGCCGTGCTGCAAGACTGCTCAGGGTCCTGTGCCTGCTGATTATGATATCTGCTGCTAGTTTAGCAAACAGCCCATGTATTCGCTAAATGAATGCTTCCAGACAATTGTACGGGACTGAGCACTTACCGCACGGGTACGTAACTCCTCCAGGAATGCGGCCATGACGATGACTGCATCTCGGCGCTACTTTTGTTTATGTATATGCATCTATATACAGGCAGCAATTGCGCGTTAGTTCGGCATGAATTGCAAGCTGCGTTCTACTTAGGTTAAGCAAGCTCATCTCTTTTACGCCAGTTGTGGGTTTACTTGTTTGCACAGTGCGATAACTTTTCAAGAATCGCCGAAGAATGCGAGCAACAGACTGGGGAATGCTTCATAGCCAGGTTGTTGACAACGCATAGGACCGGGGGTTCCGACTCGTAACTGCCTTTTTACTTTTTCTGATGTGTCCAGTATTTGAATTTAAATTGGTTTATCTAGAGGTATGTTCGGCACCCATATGAGATTAACAAAATGGCTTAATTTGTTGCCCTCAAGCGAAGGTGATGACTGTAGCTGCCGCCGCGGTTGTCTGCATCATTGACCGACAGACTGGGTCACACCGCCTAGCAGCGGCGCTTCCCGCTTGATGTATTTGCGTCCTAAGATGTAAACAATCCTCGATTTCAGATCACTGTTGTCAAATCTACGTTCGATGACTATTTGCATTCACTAAACAATCGTTGACATTGCCTGTACGAACCCGGCAGACTCGCTAGGCCTATTCGTATTGCAGGTGAGCCGAAGGGTGACCAACTGAACATATGAAATGTGTAGTCGCTCGTTTCGCTTATTCGTATTACAGAGAAGGTGTAAACAAGAGAGTCATCGTCTCATCGATGTGAAGGTTTCGCTCGGCAGCCGATATAAGGTGCCGGGTGGTGCGTCAGCAACGTCATATCTGCCGATCAGCACATCGACCGCTGAGTCGCCGAAGCATCGCCTCGCTGATGTCGGGCGTTGGCGTTCATAGTACGTCACGTTAATGTGTTGTGATGTCACTGCTATTCACTGATATCGTTCCCAGGGCTCTACGTCACCACCTATAGCGCTAGCGATGGGCCTCGATTGTGAGGAAGAGCACTTAGTGACTCTTTGGAGCTCAATTAAAATATATTTTAAGCGCTTGTTGCATCCAATACTTCGCCGTGGGTGACCTTACATACAGAGGAAGCCCATAACAAGCTTACTATAGCCTCAAAATTTGGTGTCCCAACGCCTTTAAACAAGGTGTGGAATTATCAGTGCAAAGAAAGCCACGGCAAAACATGGATGTAGTCGATGGCCATTGGAAGCCTGCAGCGGACCTCACTTGCGTGTGTGAAAGCCTTCCAGTAGCATTTCATGGAATGAAGACGAGCAATTTGGTTGCTCATCATAAAAAATCTTAAAAGCAAGCAGGAGGGCCCAGGAAGAATGACCCAGTGTAATATTTTTTTTAAAAGATAGCAGAATTGAGTGGTTTCACGTCTTATGCTGAGCTGTTTGTTTAATTTCTGTGTAACTGTGGGTGATGGAAAGCAATTGGAATCCCTCCACAATAGAGGACCTCATACCCACTGCTAGCTTTGATGGTATCTAAAGGATTTTAAGCTTGGATGTTATCTAAAGGAAAGGATTTTCCTTTCCTAAGGAAAGAAAAATGATAGGTGTAATGTTAAGCGACAGGAAGAGAACAGAGTGGGCAAGGTAACACACGTGGGTTAATCACATCCTAGTCAAAACCAAGAAGAAGAAATGGGCTTGGGCAGGGCATGGAATACGAAGGCGAGATAACCGATGGTCATTAAAGGTGCACTAAAGAGTATTCTGAACTCTTCTTTTTACCACGAGAACTCTATCTACATGTTCCGAGCATACTTAGAAAATTCAAATTTCTGTCCTGTGCTGCCGATTTCCCTCATTTAAATGGGATTAAACGTCCCAGCTCCCGCCTTTTTTTTAATTTAACGCTGCAGGTAGGAGAAGTCAACCAACGCGTGGAGTGCCTTTCAGCTAGTCCCGTGGCCACTTCGCTTTCGCTTTTATTTTATTTTTTAGATTTCCATGAATAGTTTCAGTCGCAGACAACATAGCCACAAATTGGGCCCACAGAAATGAAAATATGCGTGGACTCTTAGATTTACGTATCACTCCGCCGATGGCAGAGCGGCAAGCCACCACGGAACTGGCTGAAAAGGCACTCCACATGTTGTTTGACTACTCCTGCCTTCCGTGTTGAGTTCAACAAAAGGTGGAGCCAGAACGTTCAATCTGTTTTAAATTAGGGATATCGGCCACACAGGGCAGTAAATTGAAGTTTCTAAGAATGCTCGGAACGTGTAGATCGAGTTCCCGCGGTAATATGACGAGTTCATATTCCTCTTTAGTGCACCTTTAAGGTAACGGACTGAATTCCAAGAGTAGGCAAGTGTAGCGAGGACGGAAGAAAGTTAGGTGGGCGAAGGAGATTAAAAACTTTGCGGGGATACGGTAGCCGCAGCTCGCAAAGGACAGGGTTAATTGGAGAGACATGGGAGAGGCCTTTGCCCTGTAGTGGGCATAGTCAGGCTGATGGTGATGACGGTGATGAAAGGAGTTGAGGTACTGAATTGTAATTGTGTGTTATTTCTTTTTAATGGTGCACAAGAGATTAGTAACTGTGGAGCTCCACGCGGAATTCTCCTATGCCTGCAAACAAGATGTAATTTCGCAGGTTGCCTTGTTTTAATAGCTGAACGGTGGCTATTTTGCGAGTGCTGAGCCCAGATGCGCGGGGGGTGTGGCTCAGCTGCACCTCGTCTGCCCTGTACCTGTCCCAGGTGGCAGGCACGCAGAGGGCGCTGCTGTCCCTTGGCCAGCACTGCCTCAGCTGCCTGGACGCTCAGACCCTGCGGGAGACATGCCTGGCCCTGGCCTCAGACTGTGGCTGCTACCTCACTGCCCTCCAGCTGCGCAGTGCAGGGTGCTTTGTTGACCTGGAGGCTGCTGAAGCCCTGGCCACCTACCTGGCCTCGGCAGTCGGCCTGAGGGAGCTGGACATGGAGCTGCCCAGGTCATCCCGCTGGCCGCATGCAGTCGTCAATGGCCTGGCCCAGAACAACAGCATCGAGAAGCTCACCATAAAAGGTGGGATGAGAGCAGGGATGCCCAAAATCACTGGGGGCACCTCCGGAATGTCTGTCAGTATCCTCTGCTCTTTCATTTTTGCTGAAGAGGTCTTCTTGGCTTAAAGGCTGTGCATATTTGCCATTCCGATCACTCCTTTCTCATTGGTATGGCTGACAGCCCTGGTTCCACCAGCTGCAGAGTTGACTTGATAATAGAGCACATACTCTGGGGCCAGGGTCTCGCATGCTAGGCTTCCCCAACCAGTTGGTTTCGGCTAGTGTGATAGCCAAAACCAATTTGTTGGGAAAGAAGCACGTGAGAACCTGGCCCCTGTACATACCCTGTATTTAATGCTGAGAGGCAATAGCCATAGGCTCCATGCAGGAGTAACCCCGGCGCCGGGGCGCCCCCTCGTGGCAGAAAGGGAGGACCACGAGGACCACGTGCTGCATAGACACTGCAAAGCTCCTAGGGCGTTTGCTATATTATTTGTTTGTCCTTTGTGTTGGTAGCATGTTGTGCTTGAGCATCGATTGCTGCATTGCAATGTGTAGTAACACATACATGGACTCACCAGGGACAGAGTTTTTTTGCCTTTCCACAAGCCTTATGCAGTGTAGCAATAGGAATACAGGATCACTCTCATCTGGCTGAGAAAGTAGGTCTCACCAATCCTCTATCAAACTTGCTCCAATGTTTGTTTTATTGTTAGGTTTATTCATGAATCATGGGTACTGCCGCCACGGTGGCTAAGTGGTTATGGCGCTCGGCTGCTGGCCCGAAAGCCACGGGTTCGATCCCGACCGTGGTGGTCGAATTTCTATGGAGGCGAAATTCTATAACCCCATGTACTGTGCGATATCAGTGCACGTTAAAAAACCCCAGGTGATCGAAATTTCCGGAGCCCTTCACTACGACATCTCTCATAGCCTGAGTCACTTTGGGACGTCAAACCCCCATAGACCAAACCAAACCAAATTATGGGTATTGTCAGGGTCTTTCTGTTGCTGTACCAAATACTGAGTTTTTCAGAGAAGCCCGCAGCATGTTTATTTATTTGTATATTTATTTATTATCGAGAACAGTAAGCAAACACCAAGAAACCTTTTTTCTTGATCAGTTCTGCTGTTAGCACAGCATCTGCAATGTGTTTGTTGTTTTCTTCTGTGTTCTTCTTCAGGTACACTGTGCACATGTGTCTGTATCCAGGTGTTTATTCTTTACCATTTAAATAAAATTTCTGTTGTTATTAATTTTGTTGTCTGCTGTCTTTCTTTGTGCTCTGACTGGTTGTGCTTCATACAAGCGAGAACTTCCATGTTCATCTGCATTGGCCAATAGGAAGGTTGTTTGAGCAAGCCTAAGAGTTGGCATTCATGCTATGGGAGAAGGATCAGTATGGCTGTCACTGTTGGTTCTCTGCCCAGCAGAGCCAGCAAACTTCAATGCAGAGTGAATGTTGAGCAGTTTCACTAGAAAACCTATTTTGTCAAATTTTCCTTGCTTATGGTGTCTGGGTGCTGTCTGCATCGCATTGTTTCTTTGGCGTGCAACAGGTGACTGACTGGTGTGACCAACTTTCTTTGCTCCTCTATGTACAATCATATCCGGTGTGTTTCAACACAGTCATCATCTGACTGCGTGACTTGAAAACTGGAGTTTTACTTTTGGTTTCCATTCATCACTTTTTGCTTTCTGATGCAGTCAGGTACGCATACTTTGAGAAGAGGTGGCATCTTGAGTCATGCAAAGTGACGTCTGAACATCACCCAGAAAAAAAAAAGCAGTGTGCCCACCTCATGTTCCAGCTGCTTGAAAACAGTTTTTTTGTGTCAGCTGTGGCTGAGGCGCGTTATACGGTCAGAGACCCATTTGTCTCAATTTTGGTTGTGACATTCCGTCACAGAAGCAAGGAATTTGGAAGGGTGAGCCTTGATCTAGCGCCTAGATAATGATGTAATGCCACTTCGCACAACATTTTGCATTGAAAGTGCTTTAGTGTCTCTACAATCTTGGCAAGAGTTTGGCTGCATAACTCTCTATATGTACAGTCTTGTGCAAAATTTTGGCCCAGATGAGTGCATTAAGTCATTGCTAACCTAAAGATTATTTGAATTTTCATAACACTTCCTCGGCACACTGTTGCTTTTTGAAGAGGAAGTAACTGAAAGAAGCATCTCAAGTTTTTTTATGCTTCTGCAAATTCCCAGTTGCAACAGATTGAGTCTCCCAAAGAGAAGCTGGTCCTCTGCATCCCAAGTCTTAGAGAGCAGCAGTGCACCTTCTTTTTTTCTTAACTGTTGCACCGAGTGGCTGAAACGGTAAAATAAAGCTTGGCAGTAATGGAACATTTCCTGGGTGATAGCCGTTGCACACCTCAGTTATACAGCTGCTCTGCGGCATAGCATAGGTACTACAGACACTGTGTGGTCACATAAAGCAGAATAAAATTTTATAGAGTGTCCTAAATACAGTAAAATCTCAATGATATGAATCTCACATAGCCGCAAAACAATTCGCATCCAAAATTCTTTATCATCTAAAATGAATAAAATTCATATGCAGAAACATGAGAAATGCTTTCATGCAGATCTGTTTGCGGCTGATAAGATTTATTTACAGTCATGTGGCCACAGCTCGCTACCCATGGTGCGTACAGCGTAACTGGTGATCATGACATAAGCTAAGCGCGGGCAGCAGTTAGTGTTCGAGAGTGTTGCTGTGGCTCATGCGTTTATGTCATCTGTAGTGGCACGGGAGAGATTGCTGAACATCTGAAATTCTGCACAATGTACAGAGTGCACTCCTGCCAGGTAATTTTGCAAATTTGTATTATCCCAAAGCCTATGGTTTCTGTGACTCCATTAGCGATTACCATAGTAAATACGTTGTAGGCAATGGACAGTAAGCTGATCGGTCTGTAATTTTTAAAGTCCTTGGTGTCTCTTTTCCTATGAATTAAGACAATATTTGCGATCATACACTATCAATCAGATGATAAAGAAATGCATAGAATATAACTAACCCCTGTATATAGCCTTCATTGATTACAAGAAAGCATTCGACTCAGTGGAAACCTCAGCAGTCATACAGGCATTGCGTAATCAGGGTGTAGAAGAGCCTTATATCAAAATACTGGAAGATATATATAGAACTGCACATCTACTATAGTCCTCCATAAAGTCAGCAGTCAGCAATAAAATTCCAATAAGGAAGGGCGTCAGGCAAGGAGATACGATCTCGCCAATGCTGTTCACCGGCTGTTTACAGGAGGTATTCCGAGGCCTGATTTGGGAACAGTTGGGGATAAGAGTTAATGGAGAATGCCTAAATAATCTGCGATTCGCTGATGACATTGCCTTGCTGAGTCACTCATGAGATGAATTGCAAAGCATGGTCAATGATTTAGACAGGCAGAGCAAAACAGTGGGTCTAAAAATTAACATGCAAAAAACCAAAGTAATGTTCTACAGTCTAGCAACGGAACAGCAGTTCACAATTGGCAGTGAGAGCCTGGAAGTTGTAAAGGAATACGTCTACTTAGGGCAGATAGTGGCAGCTTAACCGGATCATGAAAGGGCAATAACTAGAAGGATAAGAATGGGGTGGAGCGCATATCTCGGATCATGAATGGCAGTTTACCAATATCCCTCAAGAGGAAAGTGTACAACAGCATAATCTTACCGGTACTCACCTACGGGGCAGAAACGTGGAGGCTAACGAAAAGAGTTCAGCTTAAGTTAAGGACAACGCGGCGAGCCATGGAAAGAAAAATGATAGGTGTAACGTTAAGAGATCGGAAGCGGGCAGAGTGGGTGAGGGAACAAACACGGGTTAATGACATCCTAGTCGAAATCAAGAGAAAGAAATGGGCTTGGGCAGGACATGTAATGCGAAGGCAAGATAACCGCTGGTCCTTAAGGGTAACGGAGTGGATTCCAAGTGAAGGCAAGCGTAGAAAGGGGCGGCAGAAGGTTAGGTGGGTGGATGAGATTAAGAACTTCGCAGGCATAGGGTGGGCACAGCTGCCAAAGGACCGGGCTAATTGGAAAGACACGGTGGAGGCCTTCGCCCTGCAGTGGGTGTAGTCAGGCTGGTGATGGTGCTATCCCAAAACTTGTGTCAACCATGTTCGTACCGAGATTATGCTGTAACTGAAGTCATATCCCAGGGCACACCTCATCTATTTTTCATTTTGCATTGCCCAAACACTGCCATTACAGATAGAAATGTTTTGTGTCCTGTATATCATCTTCTGTGTTTCTTAATTTTATCACAAAAATATTTAAGAACTGTGCCGCTGTCAAATTTTTCTATGAATAACTTATTCGCTAAGTTATAGTTAGATATATATACTATAGTATGTGTTACACTTAACACACTTGAGAATAAGTTGTTTGAAGAAACAACATGAAGTAGGTCTTTTCCTAGCAGCGAGAAAAAGGCTAAGGAGCTGTGTTGAGTTAAGCTGAAAATAGGGCTAGTTAGTAGGCATTCATTGTAGCTGTGTTGAGTTAAGCTGAAAATAGGGCTAGTTAGTAGGCATTCATTGTAGGGGAACAACGTAACAGTGGCGGGATATATACAAGCACTTGTCTTGTATGTATCCCACCGCTGTTGCACTTCTCCTCTACAATAGCGAGCTACATATTTTCATGGAATGTCTAGATGCATCTGTGATTTTATGTTCCAAGCTTGATTTTGAAATGCCAATGTCTCCCTTATCATTCATTACTACTGGCATGGTCATAGTTCTTCATCATGCAGAATACATTGATTTTCTTTATGCCATAGAGCTTTGATATCATCACAGCATCACCCTCAGAAATAGGCTCTTCAAAAACCATGTTGACTTCACTTGTAGTTGTCATGCCTTGTCGAGATTCTTTGCTGTTGGTTGTGGCTGCTGCTGCTGCTGAGCTGTTGCTTCCACGTTGTTGAAACATGAAATGGACTGTGTGTTTTGTCTATGTTACCAAATTGACATGGCATACTAAGTGGGATGCAGAAGTCAACCAACTCTACTTGGAAACAGAAAGGAACAGCTCAAAGACTAGACAAGAAGAAAGGGATTGACACAAATGCTGGCTAGCACAGAGTTACTAGTTGGCGCTTGTGTTGGCTTTCGTCATCATCCCATCTTTGTACTGTTTCTTTCCATTGTGTTGAACCAGCCAGCCTGTAGCAGTGCCCTTGTGTGCCTAGTAAAGCTTATCCTGGGTGAAAGAAGACCATGTGGGCATCAGGAATGTTTTACTGAAGCAGTTTATGCTGCCTTCGCATCTTGCGCACAACTTGATACTTGTGGAGCAAGACAAACCTGTAGACATGGCCGCAGAAGACCACATTTTATGTCCACCTTCCGAACTTGAAAGTCCATTGTATTTTATGATGAGCATACATATTCCTGCCTACGTACGTATGTTGCCCTTAGGAAGAAAAACGTAGTGTTAGTGAAGACTGAATTTTGCACAACAGAAAAAGGGAAGATAAAGGGAGTAGACGTAGACAAGCGGTAGTGGACACAGAAGTAGACACAAGCATGCAGTATTGCAGATTTGTCGTTTGTCCTTTAAAGGGGCTCTGAAACACCTTCCGAAGAAAGCACATCAACTCGCTCAATCACTGCATTGTGTTGTCATTAAAACCTGAGCCAAATAACACACTTATACATGCAGCAGAGAACCCACAATTGCGCGAAAGTTGGCGAGCCCTTCTCGGCGACTTTCTCGTGCTCACACCCTCTTCCGTCACTCGCATCTACGTATACATGTTGAGAGGTGGCAACTGGTTAGATTCTTTCAGACGTTAGGCAGCTACCGTGGCTGCGGCCAATAAGCCGTGTAGCTTTGGTGGGTGAGGAAGCTCCGCCCCCTGAGGTGGGGCTGGCGGAGGAGCGCCGACCTTCTAGCGTGCAAAAACTGACGAGAGGAGAGGGAAAAGCGTGAATACTCGGAAATTCGAATTCTGACTACTGATAACTCAGCTTCTAACAAGCGCATTAGAAAATTTCTTGCTTGACAGTGTTCATGAAGAGGCGTGCCTTAACATACCAGGCATACTGTAGCTTTATTAGGGCCCCTTTCAGAGCCCCTCTAAGGGAAGCAAATGTTTGAAAATTTTAAACCTGACGGGACCCTTGTCTTAGAAAATATTCTTACTAATGAAGTCAAAATCATGCAATTTTCAGGGAACATATATTTTTTGTGTGCTCATTCTAAATATGTCAATTAACTTCATGTGAAAGAAGTCCTTATCCATTTATGTGCATGTCATTCAAGTCATTTGCAGAAACAATTGGAAAAATTTTCTTGCAGGGAACTTGCTGAAATGCATGCAATTGGTTTGTCTTGACATTAAGGAGTACAATAACGGTAAAATTATCATCTGAGTTACAGGGATTTGAAGTTGCCGCTTCAGAAATGGGAAGAAAAGTTGGCATCCCTGTTTCTGGAGTGGCGACTTAGAAACCTTATAACTCAAGTTGTATGGTAGGCAGGATGATATTTTTGCCCTTATTTCGCTCCTTGATGTCAAGGCTAAGCAATGGTATACATTTCAGTAGGTTCCCCGCAGCAAACTTGCTTGAAAGCTCTCTCCAATAACTTACATAACATATTGCAAAGTGCACAAGGACTTGTTATACATAAAATTAATTCACATATTTGGAATCAGCATACAAAAATACATGTTCACTGAAGATTTTATAACTGTAACTTCATTAATAAAGATTTTTTCTAAAGACCAGGGTCTCCCTCCAAAGGGAGTGTATAATAAAGTTACGGTATGCCTGGAATGTTCAAGTGCCCTGCTTCGCGAATATTGCACAGCAACAATTTTTTAATGCGGTTTTTAGAGGCTGAGATATTTGTAGTGAAAACTTTACTTATTTATTTATTTATTTATTGATACTGCAGGCCAATAAACTGGCCCTAGCAGGAGGGGCAATACAGTAAAAAGTGTGACAATGCAAAACAACAATAAACACTAACGAAAAATAATGCTGGGTGTAGCAGTGTTACTCAATGAATACGCTCTGGCACCAGCGCAATAACGAACAAAACATGAAGAGTGGCACATGTGAAATAACAAACAGGCGGGCAATTTTTACTCAGAACAACAGAACTGTTTCTGGGGGAAAAAAAAAAAAAAGGCATCACAAAGTGAAGGAGTTAGGAAAACATAACAGATTTTGAACACTGGTTTTGTTTCAGTTAGTTTATGGAAGAAAGATGTTTTTCCAGCTCTTCTGCAAAGTTTTGTGACTGCAATACATCGACAGGTATAGAATTCCATTCATGTATAGTACGCGGAAAGAAACTATTCATATGGGATTTTGTTTTAGAAAATATTGGCGTAAGTGAAAGGTTATGTCTGTGTCTTGTCTGGCGTGAACTTAGAGGTTTTACGCAATGAGGCTGCTGAAGTGCGCTTTTTCCATTTATAATGTTATGTAAAAATTGGAGACGACTTATCTTCCGCCTGTTTTCCAGCGTACTGATTTTATTTGCAAGCATTATTAAAGACGGAGAATCCTCTCTTTTATATTTACTAAAGATGAATCTGATAGCCTTCCTTGAACACGCTCTAAATTCATTATATTCTTTTTAGCATGAGGATCCCATACAACTGCTGCATACTCCAGTTTGGAACGGACAAATGTGTTGTATGCTAACATTTTGGTATTTGCAGGTGCATTTCTAAGTTTCCTTTTCTCAACTTGAATATCAGGTGTTTTCGTGCCTTTACCTCTTCTCTCATCACTCTTTGCGCGCTTGAAGGTTGGCGCATCTCCACCAGCCCCACCTCCGGGGCTGGAGCTTCCTGACCTGACGGAGCTAAGCGGCTTATGGTAGCTGCCTGACGTCTGAACTAATCTGACCAATAGCCACCTCTCACCTTGTCTACACAGGTGCGAGCGACTGGGGAGGGTGCGAGCATGAAAGTCTCTGCGAAGGGCTCGCCAACTTTCGTGCGTGATTGTGGGTTCTGCGCTGCGTGTAGGAGTGTATTATTTGACTCAGGTGTTCATGACAACACAATGCAGTGACTGACAGAGTTAGTGTGCTATCGTTGGAAGGTGCTTCAGAGCCCCTTTAACTTACTGTTTGGTGTATGATTACCTTAACCACTAATGCTTAATAAAACCCAAAACAACTGCAATCACCTCATCTGGAAAGCGATGCAAGGTAGAATGGCAGGCCACTGGTTGGGACCCTGAAGTAGATTTTATTTATGTAGATGACACTAATATTTTCTGTTCAGGCGATGATGTTAACAGTTTAGTCACTGCTGGAGAAGCCTTATTTCTGGTCTCATAGTAATGCATTACCAATCAACATGAAGAATAGTAAGGCTGAGTATTTTGGAGCAAAAAACAGCCAAGTTTCCGACTGTACGAGCTTACTCTTAAGTGGTAATCAAATTAGGATAGTCAGTGCATTTAAGATGTCGGGAGTTCTTTTCAGTGAACATATGCTTTGGGATAACCATATAGATTTGCTATGAATTAAATTAGCTCGAACTGTAGGAATAATCAGGAGATGCCAATGGATGCTTCCGGCCAAAGCTTATTCTGTATCATGCTCTATTCGAATTGCATGCCAGATATTGCCACTTGGTGTGTGTGGGGTAACACTACATACACTGATATCCAGAAACTTTTGACTTTACAAAAGCAGGCCCTCAGAGCTATAGCTAATGTAGATTACTTATCTTTTACACAGACATTATTTTCCAGGCACAGAATTGTGCCTATAAGTGTTCTATACGTGTTTCGGGTTCTACATATATTTATAAATCACCGTTTCATGACCAGGCCAATCATTTAATAAATATGTCTTACCTGCACGTTAACCCAGTACCCCAGATAGCAGGACACAATGAATACTGGCACGCACCACGTCCAAGAACAAATTACGGTTTGCAGTCTCTAAGATATGTCCTACCTCCTCCACTGAATAAGTTTACAAATGATTCCATTTGCTCCGTAACAGTCAATTACATCCGAAATCTGTTCCTTTAGTGTGTTGTTTTTGCTTGTCTATGCAGTGCACTGCGTAAAATTGTGAAACGTTTTGTTGTCTGTCCATTATCAGATGTTGATTTCTTACAGTTCTTTTTAATTGGTTGTTCATTTGTGAATGGCCATCAGGTCATTACAAGCAGCCAAGAGAGTTGACCATTGTATTTTTCTGTGCGCCGCCGCCGTGGCTGAGTGGTTACGACGCTCGGCTGCTGGCCCGAAAGACGCGGGTTCGAGCCCGGCCGCAGTGGTCGAATTTCGATGGAGGCGAAATTATAGAGGCCCATGTACTGTGTGATGTGAGTGCATGTTAAAGAACCCCAGGTAGTCGAAATTTCCGGAGCCCTTCACTACGGCATCTCTCCTAGCCCAAGTCACTTTGGGACGTTAAACCCCCATAAACCATAAACCATATTTTTTTGCGCGCAGAGTCTGCTTTTTCTTCTTTGGGGGTTGCCAATTTTTCTTTCAACCAAACTGCTATCGAAACAAAATAGGGGTTGGGAGCTTCGTCAAGCCGCAATAGCTGCTTTTTTTCGCTTCTCCTCAGCCATGTATTTGACTGAAAAAATAATCCCTGAACCCTGAGTTTTTATGATGTAAGGTGCAAGATTTTTGCAGATTGGAGGCACTTATAAAGTGGGAACACAGTACAGTGCTGGTATGGGGGTTTGTGTTGTGGCTGTGTGGTAGTAATATAACAGCCAGAAACATTGCGGCAGCAAGAAAGGTGTCAGTTGTAGATGCAAAGCAAGGGGGTGATGGCGATCCATTGCTGTAATTCACTACTACTCACTGTGCTAGCCGCCGTAGCTCTAACAGAGACAGATCTCTTGCTCCTCAGCATTAGTTGACCACATCTTAGTGGTTTTGTTCTATTGTTTGTTTTTCTTTGTTGTGTTGTTTTCTTGCTGGGTTCTTGTCACATATCCATATAACTAACCATCACAGCTAATAAAGTTCAGTGCCAATCCTGTGTCTATATTCTGTATTTCAAATTGTTTTGTGAACAAAGAAATATATATGTGAAGCTGCATTGCATATATAGGTTACTTTGGAGCTTGAGAATTTTCACTGTGCATGTCTCCAGAACACATTCAGCGTTTTGGAAGTGCAAATCTTTCATATTCGAAGAATCAAATAATTTAGGAAGAATATTGAAGGAAGTGAAGTTGAGCTTGGTGGTGGCAACTTTTTCATCACTTATAATTCTTTGATATGCATCTGTGTGTGCATTTAGGCTATGGGCACCACTTGTTTGTTATGCAGTTTCAGAGACTTGTGTGACATGAATGATGCCCTGGTCCCTTGACTGGCATGTATTCTGCCTGCAGCACGTAGCTGTACACATACAAGGGACCGTCGATAATTCAAACTCAAAGAACTTAAATGGCCAGGATACATGAACCGGAGCTTTGGTCCTGTCAGCTTGCAATGCATTCAATTGGACTAGATTTTTTGCTCCCATTCTAGTTAAAATTATTAGGGGCCAACACTTTCATGCTGTGAAAAGTGATGCGCTGTTTCAGACTTGAACCTTCTTGCTTTTTTCTTTTTGTTTGCTATTATAACCTTTGCACGTGGGCACCGCCCAGGCACCTTCACCAGGACAGATGTGGGCATCCTCTGCGACTGGTTGACCAGCAGTCGGCGTGTGCACAGCCTGGAGTTGTGGTCGAGCAGTGCCATCGCTGGGCTCCTAGTGGAGACGCTGGCCGAGGCACTGGAGGACAGCCACACCCTCACCTTCATCAAGGTGGTCGAGTGCTCGAAGAACAAGGCACCCTGGCAGAGAGTCAAGAACCTGGTCAGTGGCATTCCTCCCCTCATTTTGAAGTTGACGGCACAAATTCTGGTGTTCATGGGTTACAGTAAGGAAGGAGCAGCTAGGACGCTCTCTGGCTGTGCTCATCCCGACACTCGCTTTTATAGAGAGTGCTGTGCTGATGTTACTTGTCATGCCACTAGTGAATGGATGCCACATCCCTTCAACCTAATTTCCACAAATGCAAACCTGCTCTCTCGACGCATGCTGTGCTCACTTCCTGATGTCTTTTTCATCTTGCAGTTAGCATTAACGTTGACTTGAACTAAGGTGTGCGAAAAGCAGTACGCAGACATGACAAAGACATGTGATGAATGTGCTTCTTCTGTGACTGGGTACTGTCATCCGGACACATAAGTGTGAGTTTTTGCGGAGTAACAAAGCTAATTAGTACTGTTCTTCTGCCCATGGCTTAACCAGAGCACTGCTTGAAGCATTTATGGCCCATATATATTTTTGACATCGCGCTCAGTATTATCCTCTTGAAGCACTTGTCTGCTGTTCTCCAGGAGCTGCTGATTGGCTGTCATCTATGCAAGCCACCTTCTATTTTAGAGACCACACCTCATGCTTTCTTCGTGGATAGTTGTTTTATAAGGTTCCAGTTGAATCTGGGCAGCCAGGATTGTACTTGGTTCGCATATACCTGGCTGCTGTGTACACCGGTTAGAAGTATAAGGTTAATTTTTTTATTCATTAATTCATCAATTCTTCCATAGTACTTAAAGGCCCTAAACAGGGCATCGTGGATGAGTTTAAGAAAAAAAGAGAAAACTACACCTGGAACTGACCGATGAAAGAGATGAAACGCAACACAGTGCAATATTAAAACACTGCAGAAGAGGGAGATTGGGATTACAGTAGGCCAAAGTATAGAGAAAAATATATTTATAGCTGAAGCATAAAGCTAGAAACAGATGTAGCAGTACAGCGCAAAATGCAAGCGGCTTTTATTAGTTTTTATTACTTGACTTTTTATTACTCGTTAATTCAAACTTCAAGGGATTGGAAAAAATGTTTGAATTATCAAATGACCCCAAAAAAACAGTCAAGAACTGCTTGCATCATGGTAAATTTATTTGGTGAAAGGCTGGGCAATGGTTGCCTGATTTTGAGATGAGAACAGTGCGACTAAGGCTATTGTTACGTTTTGTCGGTAGCATTGAAGCAGAACTGCTCCAAAGTCATAAGGGCCAACTGCGTCCTTCACGGTACGATGCGGTGGAGCTTCACCGCTACCGCGTCACAGCTATTATAAGCGGTACCCTCGCATGTGAGGAGGCTTCACTGCACAAACTGCGAATGGCATGTGTCGAGTGCGCAGTTTTGGCACACTGGAAGAATGGAACCAAGCGAATGGAAGTGAAGGAAACTGCCCAGTGGCACTGAAGCGGCAAGGAAAAAAAAATGGGAAAGAAAACACAAGCGACGTGCCAATCAGTGTCCGAAACGGTGCTCAGCTGGATTAGGTTGGCTGGTATAGCTGCCTTCCCTACGGACTGACGCGAAGCTCAGAAAAGCAAAACCGAAACTAAGTGGGTGGGCTGTTCTCAGAAACGGGGCCATCAATTTGTCATCATGCCTGCCGTCGCGCACGCTTCAGAGGTGTGCAAGCAGCTGCAGTATGGAACTTGGGTTTTGAATAAGGCCGACGGGTAATTTGGACTCCAATAATTCGGACTTGTAGGATATTTTGGACCTTGATGAGGCACCGTCAATCACTCCATAGAAGCGTATACGTATTCGCGACGGATATTGAAGTCCGAAAGTTTGATTTTTTGGACTAATTTCAGTCGCCTGCAGGCCAAAATCGCCATCTTATCAGCTTTTCGCCGGCGCAAAAGGTGCCATCTTGGATTGAGGTGGATTTAAGCTGCAGTTGGATTGGCTTGACATACTTTCGGTACCTCATTGTTGCCAGTAGACGTCCCTGCAATCTCTGACACTTCGAGGTGGCAGCCAGGATTGTCATCGCCGTCAACTTGCTTTTGTCACCGACATTTTTGCAGGCTGTTATCGCTTGTCCCATACGTTAAAAATTGGTTGTTTGTGGAAGGAAATTGTGCAGGAGCTATTTCACATCTCGGCGGGAAGGGATAAAGGAGGAACTGAGAGTAGAAAGGAAGAAAGAGGTGCCGTAATAGAGGGCTCCGGAATAATTTCGACCAACTGGGGATCTTTAAAGGGACACTGAGGAGAAATTGAAGTTGGCTTGTATCGATAGAATACCAGCTCCTGATCACAAAAACGCCGCTCTTACTGAAAACAAAGCTCTTGTAAGGTAGAAGATAGCAAGAACCGAAATACAGGTATCGCCACCA
Organism: Amblyomma americanum; assembly: GCF_052857255.1. Lineage (NCBI taxonomy): Eukaryota > Metazoa > Arthropoda > Arachnida > Ixodida > Ixodidae > Amblyomma > Amblyomma americanum. Next base: position 50,804,252 of record NC_135500.1, read on the forward strand.
CAAGCCAATCTCGCAAGAACAAGCGTGGTGATGCCATAGGACCAGAGACGCCACCTTGGAGGAATTTTCCTTCCTACATGGTGCGTAAATCTCTGAGGCTGACAAAGGTAGGTTGCGCGGTTCAATATTGAAGTAGGTTTTGTTTTAAAACCAATAGTGCACTTTTATCACACAACAGGCAAACAAAAGACAACCTGAATGTTGGAAGCAAATAAAACCGATGCTTGGCGGCGCCACAGGCGGCCAGGAGCCAGGAGAGAGTCGATTTTTTATGGCGCTTCGCATCTATGAGCTTTGCGTGCCCCGTGGTTTTGTTTTTGACGCGCCTCGATTTACAAGTGCCGAACAGCAGAGGAGCTCCAAGTGCCGCTTCAAGTGCTGGTTAGCCTTTGAAGGAGCCTGTTAAGGCTTGTCAGATGATTGCAATGGTCGCTGAAAAACTATGATGGCACGATGGTTGGTGATCGTACAAGGCAGCACTTGTGTATTCGCACGCCCGCCCGGCGAAACGTTCCCGGCTGTGCCTGTCAACTTCAAACTACTTAACGGAAATCGTTTATTAGGGACAGTAGATAAGGTACAAGGCAGTTCAGAAAAATTGCTAATGGCCTAGCTGTGTTAGGCCAGGATATACCTAGCGAAAGCGCGGAGATTTCTGCATCAGAAGAGTGCATTCACTAGATGCGCCTTTATTGCTGCTTGTAACTTGAGCCGTCGTGGCGGACTAGTAGCGTCTCCGCCTCAAATGCCAAAGCCCCTGGTTCGATTCCGAACCTCGGCACAGGATTTCATTTCTTTTATTCAGTGGGTGGGCGGGGGGTTTCAGTGGCTCCCATAGATGCTGCCACCGAATTCGTTGGTTAGCGGTTAAGCGCAGGCTCTGTTAAGGCACGTTTATGCTGCGGCGTAACATGCGAGCGCGCGCTGCACGGAGACGTCACGTCGGTCAGAGCGAGACCCTCTATACTCCAACTGCACTTGACCGCCGACACGTTCGGCGGCTTCGGCGCACTATGACAGCACTGGCGGAGTGCTTCGAGCATGTCTCTATATCGCGCCGAGTGCGCCAGCCGCCGCCGGTCCTGCCAGACTGATTCGGCTCCACGGCGAGGTGCGCGTTGTGACGTAATTCAATATCTTCAGCAGTTGGGCGGAGCTGTTCTTTTCGAGCACGGCTAATTTAATCCATTCACAGTACATATCTGAAGGTACATGCAAGTGGGCGAGAGAGCCTGATCCAGTGGACCCGTTGGATCTAGCGGAAGCCGTTGAAGCGTCATGCGCCGGCTTTAGTTTGAAGCCGCCGACTTTAAACGCGACTGCCCTTGAGCACCCATCTGTTTTTTGTGGCAAAAAATAAATAAATAAATAACTTCGCCCTTGCAACCGTGGGACACCTCTACGCTGCCTGCTGCGCCGTGCAACCGCGCTGTTCTAGGAATCACAATCCGTTGGCCCCAAAGCCCCGGCCAGCGTCCGATGGGTGCAAGGCGCCGACCTTGTCCTGGCCCCTCGCGACTCCCCGCACTGGGGTTATGATATTTAGTTTGCAACAGCTGCTCACTGAGGAAGGGGGAAACGACCCGCCGGCACCTAACATAACCGTGCTCCCTCAAAAGCATCGCACGCTCTGTGGGGCTGAGGTCACTGAAATGCGGGCCGGAGTTTTTGCGAGAACTACGTCGTCGGGTTCGGGAACGGGATCCATCGTAACGCTGGCAAGACGCCGGTGGGAACATAAACGAAGCGACGGTAGCGACCCCTGATAGATGCCTTCAACGTGCGGCGGCGGTAGCTTTCATTTCGGTACCAGCTACACCGCACCGATAGCCGCCAGAAATCACGGAGTCTCTGTTTACGTCACGTTTCATGTCACTCCGTCCTGTGACGTCATAAGAGTTCTCCGTGTCGTCATAAGAGTTCTCGAGTTTGAATCGGAGCGGCGGGAAAAACTTTTTCAACTTCGAATTCAAAGTTCTTTGAAATAAATGCATCTTTCGCTCCCGGACAAGCGGCAACAAAGCCATGAAATGCCGAACTATCAGATTTTGCTAACAAAAAAATTTTGATAGGGTTCTCCTCAGTGTCCCTTTAACGTGCAGTGATATCGCACACCAAATGGGCACCTTTGCGTTTCGCCTCCATCGAAACGCGGCCACTGCAGTCGAGTTCCAATCCTGGTACTCCGGGTCAGTAGCTGAGTGCCCTAACCACTGAGCCACCGTGTTGGGTCTCATATGTTCACCGTTCGCCTTTTCATCACTTGTGTTTCTCTGATCGCGTTGACCGAGTGGCGCTCAGTTTTCATGAAGTTACATCCGTTCGCCGTTTTGTAATTGCGTCCGGCGGTTCCGCCGCTTTGAATGAAAAGTGCCTTATCTTTGCGTGTGTTTGACGAGCGGTGTGGTGCACACTTGGGTTGTGGACAACATGGCCCCGCCGGGTCCATCAAAGAAGTGCGGGAAGTATTCCAACTAAATGCGATGACCTTGCTGTCTAGCATGTACAACGAAAGCACAATTTTGGTGCAAATACAGGTGCAAATCGTCGCCAATAAGAGAAATTTTCCGCAAGGTAAAATCAGTGACATTTTTAAGCCGATTTCATTTCAATAAAGTGATCTTTGGTACTTCACGGATTTTTCGGACTGTTCGATTACTGTAAAAACCCGCGTATAATACGAGGTGAAATTTTAAAGAGGCGAAATAGAAAAAAAAATTTATCCGCATATAATGCGGGTAAGGTAAGCCAGGTAAGCACGAAGAAAGACATTTATTGAAATTTGACACCGCACTTCAATCGTTCTCATCTTCAGCAGCGCTTTCCTCGGAGATTTCTTTGTCCGAGAAATCATTCCGTTGGCACTCATCTTCTGTGCCATCGAGGGCGTTCGATATGCTACACTTTTTGAAAGACCGACGCACAAGGTCCGCAGGAATGCTCACCCACGCGTCCACAATCCACTTGCACAGCGTGGCTGGCGATGCCCGCTTCAGCCGCCCAGTCGGCGTCACCGCAGGCTCACCTGAGCGCATCACTCTGTGTAGCACCTCTTGACCGTGTCCTTGAAAGGTTTGTTTACGCAAGCGTCAAGTGGCTGCAGCTGGGAAGTCATTCCGCCTGGGATGACGACAAGTTCAGTGCCGCAATCGCGTAATACTCTCTTTACCGAGTCGGCCAAATAGCAGCGAAACGCGTCCAGCACGAGGATCGACGGAAAGGACAATAGTGCACCGGGCCGCCTACACCACACGGACTTCACCCAGTTAAGGACATGACCCTCGTTCATCCTTCCTTTCCCGTGGCATCTCACGATGACATTCTTTGGCAGCTCCTAACCTTTTGGCATTGTTTTGTGTTTGAACACGACATAGGGTGGGAGCTTGTGGCCGTCTGCTGTGCACGATAGCATGACCGTAACCTGCGTCTTCTCGTTGCCGGTAGACCGGACGCAAACTTGTTTGGAACCCTTCTCGTGCACGGTGAGGGGTGATGGCATGTCCAGATAAACCGGCGTTTGGTCAGCGTTGCCTATTTGCCCTAGCTGAAAGTTCTTGGACTTCCACAACGAAATAATGTGTCGCTGAAAAGCCACCAGCAGCTCATCAAACGATTCGGGCAGTTTCGACGTTCGCTGCCGTAACGAAAACCCAGCTTGGCACATGTAGCGGTATATCCAGTGCTTCCTCGCTTTGACGGCGGTGCTTGGAATAGCTTTTTCTCTAGCAAGCTCCCTAGCTTTTACCTGCATGAGCTCCACGCTCACAGCTAGATGTGGGGCTTGCTGTTCTCTTATGAACCCGTCAGGGCCAGTTAAATTTCTGGGTATGACCCATTCTTCAGGCCGCGAAAGCTTCTTCGCGTTCCGCTGCATGCGAAAAGTGCTTCCTTCTGCCGTCGCCATCCACGGATGCTTCCCTCGGTGACGCCGAACTGCCTCCCAACCGCACTGTTGCCGATGTTCTCGGCAACTAAAATAGCCTATCTCTTGAAAGCAACCGAATACTATTTTCGTGGCCCTGACATCGTGCTCCTCCACGGCAGAAAAAAAAAAAACCTTCCCTTTGCGAAGCGTGATTTATGCGTCAGCGCGTACGCTGTCAGGAAGGCCACGCTAGCCCTAGCCACACTGTCACGGGTAACGAAGCCAAGCCGTAGTGGCCGTAGCCACACATCAATAACAAAGCCAAGCCGTAGCCATGCGGTAATAACGAAACCAAAACTTCGAGCAAAACTAAAATTTTTGTTCGGATCCGCTAATAATACGAGGCGTAAATTTGAGGTGCTAATAATAAAAAAAAAACCTCAAACTATACGTGGGTTTTTACGGTATTCGGACCATTTTTCGGGTTCCTTCGAGTCAGAAAAATTGGTTGGTGACTGTATTGCAACGATCTCCTGCCGCGCCAGTCATACCTGGACATGGCCTCTCTTCAGGAGCCTGTTTGAACTAGGGAGCGTCCGACACCATAGACTTCACATGGGCGTTGGTGGGACCAAGCCAGCAGTGCAAGTTATCGGGATTTCCATACCTACAGTAGTCAAATTAGCAAGCTTTTACTGTACATAACAATAATTACAATGCCAGAACGTCACCTTTGACTAAATACCTCATTTGCTAGCTTCTGCACCTTGTGTAATATACCGTGCATTGCCTATTATAAGTCGACTTATAATCGGAGTGGACCTATACACAGACTTGTAAAGTTCACCTATTTGCAGGGTCAAAAATAGTTGCGACCGAGCTGCGGGTAATAACATGCCCCATGCACGCCTGATTAGTATGTAATTACGTACTAGCTGTCAGACACGCTGTGAAAGCGAGTCGCTTTAAGAAAACAGGAGTTTGAGTGCACAGCTCGAAGCAACAAACTCACAAAGCCGGCAGTCAGAGACGGACAGGATAGCAGGCGACAAAATGGCACTGTTGTGTGTGGGCCACCTGACTAGTGGCAGACAGAACAGGCAATGGTCCGGCAGTTTCGTATTCTTGTGCTGGAGGTTACTGGAAGTATACGGTGACGTTGCCATGCCAATATTCCCAATCCTGCCTTATGTGCACCAGCGTGCATGCTGGTGGTGTGGCACAGCAGGGAGCGGGCAATATTTGAGTAAAAGTTTTTTTTTATAAACTCAATCAATAAAAAAATTGGGGGTGTGCAAATTACGCGAGTAAATATTGCCACACTGCTCACATTCTGCGAGCGCCGCCATGCGGCCGAGCGGCATGGCAGGGCTCGTGTGGAAGCCGATGTTCCCGCTCGGACGCACGCTGCTAGTCTTCTTGGCCTTCGGATTAAAAAGCCCCCTTTTGTGTCGTCCTATGTTTGCGGCGACATTTTGGTGGAGGTTGTTGAAGGTGGGGATCGGGGTCGCTTCTCGACACAACCTCGGTCAAGATGACGCCCGCTCCGTCCAGGACAGGAGTGCCGCTGAGTGAAGGATTCGTTAGTGGAGGAAGAAGACTTGGTTTATTTTACATATTTACAAGCTTTTGAGTTCTGAAGTGAGCTGCTTCAACTGCATCTGCAGTCCAGTTTTATACACTGCGTCTTCCCTAGATTCCCCAGGTAGGGGACGCCCTCGCCGTGGTGGGTGTGGACAAAACTTGCGCTATCACACACAAACAGACACCTCCGCACACATGGAGACGCCCCTGGCATAAGTTGGGCCCGAGGGAGAGGGGTGAGCGGCCAGGACCTCGTCAGGCTGGCAGGCGACGTCAGGTGGTCGGCCCCGCTCTCCGCCGGTCGGTGAACTTCGAAGAAACCGAGGCGCAGCCCCGTCGGGAGATAATCCCCAGTGGTTCTGCCATTAGCGATGGCCGGCGAAGCCTGCAGACAAGCCACTGTGGCGATCCGTTCCCACGCTGGTGCTGTGCCCGTGAGGCCAGGGGTAGTAGGGTCGATGGAGACGTCGGGGAAAATCGGAAGACAGCCGGAACCACTTTGCGGCCCGTGGCAGCGACTCCTTAAAGGGATTTTCGCAGAACCCTGCTCCCCGCTTGTCCCACGCAGCAACGACCGGGCGAGCGTGGTAAATGCACCCCGCAGACACCTGGCGAGAGAGTCTGTCTTGGTGGCAATCCTCGAGACATGCTGGCGCCAATCCTAATACCAGCTGGTGGCCATTCCTAATAAGGTGCTGGGTATCGTCCCATGAACGCTGACCCCGAGGACAATTCTGACGATCATCAGCGCCGCTTGGACACAACACCCGTCCACAAAGCGAGCCACCGCCTGCGAGGCCTGCAGCCTGAGTGTCAGCCACTGACGAGGTCGGTGGTTACCATGTCGTCTACTATTGGCAGTCAGACAGGTCAGCCTTCCGGCACTGTCCCACCGGTTGTAGTCCTCACACCTCGCTCGCCGCCAACCTTCCATGGCGATCGGTGCGAGGATGTCGAGGACTGGTTGTCCGGCTTTGACCGTGTGGCCACTTTTAACCAGTGGGACGACGACCGAAAACTACGAAACGTGTATTTCGCGTTCCAAGACTCGGCGAAGACATGGTTTGAGAACCATGAGGCATCCTTTACCAGCTGGGAAGCGTTCCGTCGTGAGTTGCTCGCTACCTTCAGCACCAACGCACGCAAGGAAAATGCCGAAATCGCCCTTCGCTCCAGGTCACAGCAGTCGAATGAAAGCGTGACCATGTTTATCGAAGATATGGCACGTCTCTTCAGTCGGGCTGACCCTGCCATGCCCGAGGCTATGAAGGGGCGCCACCTCATGCATGGTGTGAAGGAGCAGCTCTTCGCTGGCCTCATACGCGACCCTCCAAGAACCGTCGCTGACTTCGCCAAAGAAGCCACGGCCATGGAACGTTCCTTGCAGGAACGCAGTGCGTAGTATGGTCGTCTGGGCAGTGTTGCAGCCACCAACTATTGTGCGTCACTGCCAGTCGCCGGAGATGCGCTTCGAGAGCTTGTGCGGAGTGTGTTTCAAGAAGAACTGCACAACCTCTGCTTAGATGCTCCACCTGCCAGTGTTGTAGCGGTAGCCGATGCCGTCCGTGACGGAATTTGGCGAGTGGTCCAGCCACCACCGGCACCACAGCCGGAGCCGTACATGATGAGCTACAGCGAAGCCCTACGGACACTGCAGCCGGAGCCGTACATCATGAGCTACAGTGAAGCCCTGCGGAGACCTGCGCCAGTGCCACAGGCATTCCGCCCTGCTGCCGAACCAACGCAGGGGTACCTTCCCCCCGTCGAGCTGCGTGACCCGTGCCCTGTTAGAAAAGCGGATGTGTGGCGCACACCCAACAACCGGCTACTATGCTACCACTGCGGGGAGCCTGGTCATGTCCTCCGCAATTGCCTATACCGGCGGATGGGATTAAGAGGATTTCCACCGAGCGCACCTCGACCACGCTATGGTGAGAGACCGCGAGACATTGAGCAGTACCTGGCTGATCGTGTGCTGCTCTCACCGCCTACACGACATCAGTCACGCATCATCTGCTGGCCAATTCAGACGCATGTCCCCCCACCGGGAAAACTGAAGACGGCGGCCTCCGGGGGTAGGATCACCGCTGCCGCAGAGAGTGAACAGCCTCCATCCGACGGTTGTATGCGACGACCCGAACGCCGGCGACCTCAGCCGGCGACCTCAAAGACGATCTCACCGCCGACCCCACCGACGACCGCGTCGACGACCACACCGATGACCTCACCGACGACCCCATCGACGACGGCACCAAACACCTCACCGACGAGTTGTCAAAGAATTGTTTCCGCCGCCGAAATTCTTGTTGCCGCCGATGGCTATGACGTATCAGCACTTGTGGATACCGGAGCCGACTTTACGGTCATGAGCAGCCACCTAGCCATGACCCTCAGAGAGGTTATAACACTTTGGCATGGGCCGCAGATAAGCACAGCTGGTGGCCGTGTGGTGACGCCGGTTGGCGTCTGCACCTGCCGTATAAAGATCCGAGGTGCAACTTTCATTGGCTCCTTCGCCGTGCTACAAGAGTGTTCCAAAGAGCTGATTCTCGGCATGGACTTCCTTAAAGAGTATGGCGCGGTCGTCAACCTGCATGAGCAATTGGTATTGTTTTCGACACAGCGAGCCATTGCTACAGACCCCGAGCCGCACAGAGCAGCACTACGCATCTCTGACGACCACACAACGATACCGCCAAGAGCAAGCAAGTTTGTCACAGTCAAGTGTGATACCAGCTTCGGTACTCGGGGCATTGCCGAAGCGAACATGTCGCTGCTACTGTCTCGGCAAGTTTGCGTTGCTCGCGCCCTTGTCGACCTTGTTCACGCACATACCGAGCTCTTAGTGACCAACTTTAGTAGCGAACCCCAACATTTGACGAAAAACACAGTGATTGCCCATTCTGAAGAACTTGGCGAGCATGCCGTCCAATGTGCCTTATCCACAACGGACCCCGGAACAGCGGAACAGGACACGGCACCAGCCATTACGATCGACGTGAACCCTGACCTTCTGACCAATCAGAAATGCCACGTGGAAAGCCTTATTGACTCTTTCCGTGACTGTTTTGCGTCAACCTCTAAGGTTCTTCAGACGCCAATAACTAAGCACCGCATTATCGTCGATAGTGGCCAGAGACCACTATGTCAGCGTTGTTATTGTGTTTCGTCGAAAGAACATGATGCCATCCGCCGCCAAGTTGCCGAAATGCTCCGCGACGTCATACAACCATCGACGAGTCCCTGAGCATCACCTGTTGTTCTCGTCTCAAAGAAAGATGGCAGCCTACGGTTCTGCGTGGATTATCGACGTCTCAACAACGTTACCAAAAAGGATGTATATCCACTGCCACGCATTGATGACTCATTAGACCACCTCCGCCATGCTACCTACTTGTTGTCACTCAACTTGCGTAGCGGTTATTGGCAAATCGAGGTCGATGAACGTGACCGAGAAAAGACCGCCTTCGTTACTCGTGATGAATTGTACGAACTTAAGGTGCTTCCTTTCGGCTTGTGTTCAGCCCCTGCAACGTTCCACATCCAACCTTGCCCGCCACCAGAGGGCCGACTGCAAACTGCTGCCTCTCGTTGAGTACCTCGAAGGAACCGCTCCGTCTCCGCCCAGACTCTTCTCTCGCGGACTTTTGTCGTTTTGCTTAATAGATGGAGTCCTCTACAAGAAAAACTTTGGCCCGACCAAAACTGCGTATCTCCTCGTTGTCCCAACCGCGCTTCGTCAGGAAGTTCTCGCTGCATGCCACGATGACCTTTCTTCTGGCCACCTTGGTTCTTCCAGAACATTGGGACGCCTCCGCCACAGGTACTACTGGCCTCGGCTTATTGCGGTCGTCCAATGCTGCGTTAGAACGTGTCGTGAGTGCCAAGGATGGAAGATACCACCGACACAACCGGCCGGCCTTTTGAAGCCAATTGATCCACCGCAAATCCCATTTCAGCAAGTCGGCATGGACTTACTGGGCCCATTCCCAGTGTCTTCCATGGGTAACTGGTATATTGTTGTTGCCACGGACTACCTCAGCCGCTACAGTGAAACCAAGGCTCTTCCCTGTGGCACCGTGGCTGAAATTGCACAGTTCTTTGTTCACCACATTGTGCTTCGCCACGGCGCCCCCACGGTTGTATTAACTGACCGGGGAACCGCGTTTACCTCGGCTCTTACACATGAGGTCCTGCGTCTCAGTGGTACCAGTCATAGAAAAATGACTGCTTACCATCCTCAAACGAGTGGTCTGACCGAGAGGCTGAACAAGACCATTGCAGATATGATGTCTATGTATGTCGACGCTGACCATCGCAACTGGGACGAAATACTCCCTTACGCCACATTTGCGTACAACACCGCCCTCCAAGAAACGACGCGCTTCACTCCCTTCCGTTTGGTGTATGGCCGGGACGCCCTGACCATGCTGGACGCCATGCTGCTTCCAGATTGTGCCCCTTCGTCTGTCACCGGCGCTGACCAATTCATTCGTGATGCAGAAGCCGCTCGCCACCTTGCTAGACAATGGATTCGACACCAGCAGAAAACTGACGCCCGGCGTTACAACCTCCGCCACAGGGAGGTGATTTACCAACCCGGCGAGCACGTCTGGGTATGGAGCCCTATACATTTGCGCGGGCGCTCTGAAAAGCTTCTGCGCCGCTACTCTCGCTCGCTACATCCGCTCTTCTCGACCGCCTAAGTCTGAAGTCGTCCACGTGTCCCACATGAAACCGTATTATGCCCGTTAGCCATTGTCGGAGTTCACATTCAGTGCCGCCGCCACACGCACCTTTACACTTTCGGTACCTCAATTCTGTTTTTCCCCCTTGCCGGACGCATCGAGGCGATGCCTCTTGAAAGGAGGGGGGCAATGCCACACTGCTCACATTCTGCGAACGCCGCCATGTGGCCGAACGGCATGGCTGGGCTCGTGTGGAAGTGAAAAAGACGACGTTCCCGCTCTGACGCGCTGCTGGTCTTCTTGGCCTTCGGATTAAAAAGCCCCCTTTTGTGTAGTCGGCGACAACATGTTAAACCACATGACTACACTTTGATGTTAGCCAAAAGGCCGAGAAGCGATAAGTTACATGCACGCATAAACGTTTTCACCCGTTTTTTGCATGCCTTTTTGCCATTTCTGCATTTCATTTCACTGAGTTGACAGTCGCTAGCAGTGGTGTATGTGGTTTGTGTCTTTGCCCAATGGGCGCCAAATGACACCGCAACCTCGGCAAGAATACAGTGCGGCTTTCAAGCGACAAGCAATCCTCTGTGCCGAGTCAGAAAACAGCGTTGCCGCAGTGTGGAAGTTTGATGTGTCAGAAAAGTATGTGAGGGAATGGAGAAATCAAAGAAGAGAGATCTTTGCGTGTACTGCTATTACACTGTTCCTGTCACGAACCGAAGTCTGGACGATACCCTGCTGTAGAGGAGGCGGTTCGAAATTGGGTTCAGGAACAAGGAAGCACGAGCCTTGGTGTTTGCTACGACGACAATGATCAAAGATAGGGGTGACAAATTTCATGAAACAGAATGGCCTGAGCTTAAGGCAATACACGACCGTATGCCAAAGGTTGCCCGAAGCATGTGAAGAGAAACAACAGGCATTTCTGCGCTACGTGAGTGATTTGGGGGCAAAACATTTGTTCCTGCATGGTCAGGCTGCAACGCTGGCAGAGTTTGACGTGCCCCGTAAGAAGACGTTGTCCAGGAATGGGGAGTGCCAGGTTCATCTGCTGACCATGGACAACGCGCATAACCGTTTCACGGCAATGTTGTGCTGCATTGCTGATGGGCACAAGCTACGTTTTTTCTGTTCATGAGGAAAACAAATGCCAGCCAAGGAACAGTTCCGCTTAAAGTTGTTATGCGGGTTAATGAAAAGGGTTTTTTTAATGATGAAACTGCCTTCGAATGGTTTCGTCTTGTGTGATGCAGGCATCCGGGTGCACTGCTAAAGCCCCACAACATGCTCGTCCTGGACTCCTTCCGTGGCCACATCACCAAATGTGTGAAAAAAGCGGTAGCAGACGCTGGATGTGACCTGGTCATCATTCTGGGCAGATTGACACCTATTCAGCCACTGGACATGGCACTGAACAAGGGGTTCAAAGACTGCATCGCTGCATTCTACAATGAATTGCTCGAACAGGAAAACCTGAAGACACCGACAGGATGCCTGAAGCGTGCTTCCTTGAGCGAAGTGGTTGAATGGTTCAATGATGCTTGGCGTGGGTATAGTGAACTAGAATATTGGGTAGTGAGCTCACAGGCACGGCTCATGGTGACCCCGCCGGTGTCGACAGGGCGCGGCGGCGTGTGATGGCGCTGCACGCGTCTTCACTGGTAAAAACGAGTGGCGCATTTGGCAGGCGTCGTAGTAGGCGTGGTAGCCACGCCGACGAATTGAATTATTATCGTGTGGGTGTCACCGAAATGGCTAAGCAAACCTTGTTGAATGGAACTTTATTCCTGGCCTGTGCACACGTTTATTCATTCCTCAAAGGTTCACTAGGGACTTTGCATGAGGGAGTATTGCTGTAGATTATAATGCACTGCACACGAGTTGTACGCCTTTTTCTATTAATACTTAACGTCAGTAGTAGTAGCATATGGTGTAGCGGCATTTGATTCATGCCAGGGACAAACGCGGAATGAAAAGGGTGACGAAAGCAACAATGACTTTAATTCGCAAGGAGCCGAGAAGCACAGAAAACAGAGGGGTAGGAAAATGATAGGTAGAAGGAATTCGGCACGTAGACACATATCCGCAAGCCATTTAGACACAACAGTAACAGTGACTTCTTATTTATTTGGACAGCCATGCAGCCACTGCTGTTTGAAACAAATGAGGCAGATTTGGCACCACTGCATACACTGTATTTACACGATTGTAAATCGACTCAAATGTAAGCCGACCCCCCCAAATCACATGTTTGAAAAAAAAAAAAAAACACTGGTGAACGCGCTCGAAAAACGGAAATTTATTGCATAGATGGGCCACAGCACATCGTCCTTCATGGAAAGCCCGCACTTCCTAAATGACCGCACCACGACATCGCGTGGTACGGCCGCCCAAGCGGAAATCACCCACCCGCACACAGCCGCCAGGGAGGCTCTCTTCACGCACCCTGTTGGTGTAAGTTCCCGCCTGTCCGCCGCCAGCCACTCGTTATACTCACGCCGGAGCAAGTCCTTGACTGGCTTGTTATTGCCAATGTCTAGCGGCTGCAGCTGCCCCATCAGAGCGCCGGGAATCACCAGCATGTCTGTATGTTCTTTTCGTAGCTCTCCCTTCACTTTTGCAGTAAGGTGGCCGCGAAAGGAGTCCAGCACGAGGAGGTTCGGATTGCGATCTTTGAGGGATGCCCCTGGCCACAAAAGCCACACACGACGGTACCAATCAATAACTAAGTCATCTGTCATAAAGCCTTTTTCATTCACTCACACAATCACACCTTTCGGGAACATTTCCTTTAGCGTAGTTTTTCTTTTGAAGACGATGTACGGTCGGAGCTTTGTGCCATCTGCCAAGCATGACAGCATTACAGTAAAACGAAGTTTCTCATTTCCTGTCTTGAGAAGCTTAACCTCGCGAGCTCCCCTCATGCTCACTGTTGTGTTGCTCGTCATGTTGAAGTAGACGGGAGTCTGGTCCGCATTGCCGATTTGGCCGAGCAGGTATCGCCGCGAGTCGCGGAGCTTGAGGTAGTGCCTATGGAAAGCGAGAACTTTCTCCTCGTAAGCAGCAGGCAGCTTCTGGCATACACTAGTACGCCGACGAAGAGAGAAGCCAGCCCTCTTCATAAATTTCGAAGCCCAAGCCCTGCTGGCTTTGAAGTCTGTTCGGAGTATCCCAGCTTTCGCAGCGACAACCCGGGCTTGTTGCATGATCATTTCGCATGTCTCTGGAAGGGACCGATCACGTATTTCGGTGACATATGCTGCAAGCTTGACCTCCAGCTCCAGAAAGCGTCCCGACTTCGGCCCGCGGAAACCTCTTCGCTTGGTGTCATAGTCGAAAATTCTGCCTCGCTGCTTCCGCCACTCCCGCACCAACCGTTCAAAAACGTCGAGCCGCGCAGTTGTTGGTTTCTTCGGCGTAAATGATGGCCTCCCTCTTGAACGCTGCAGTGAATGAGCGCCGAATGCTTTTTGGACCTGGAGAGCTCATGGCGAAGCATGCGGCCGGCAGTCGAGTCAAATGCACCAACTCTAAGCACCGCCAAACAAAAAGGGATTGGTGTCGGGGCGTCGGCTCTTCCAACAAACATCGGCATTCCCCAGAAACGCCGCCGTTACGCGTGTAATCGTCTAGCCGCCGTATTACGCAACCAACTGAAATAGCGGCTCTTCCATCAGCTAGTGACACTCTCGGGCGCTGGCGCAGACTCCGCAATTGGTACAGCGGTCCTTCCTTAACTATGGATACTCCCGCGAGTGAAATGAAATATGAAATTGCTTTTGGCTTTTGGGGAAAGGAAGTGGCGCAGTATGTGTCTCAAATCTCGGGGGAGGGGGGGGGGGGGCAACGGAGCTGTAAGGGAAGGGATAAAGGAAGAAGTGAAAGAAGAAAGGAAAAACGAGGTGCTGTAGTGAAGGGCTCGGGAATAATTTCGACCACCTGGGGATCTTTAACGTGCTGTACTGACATTGCACAGCACACGGGCGCCTTTGCGTTTCGCCTGCATCGAAACGCTGCCGCTGCGGCCGGGTTCTGACCCGGGTATCCTGATCAGTAGCTGAGCGCCCTAACCACTGAACCATCACGGCGGGTAATGGTGTGCGCAGTGATAGTAAAAAATGAAAAATCCTATCAATCATCCTATCAAGATATCAATGAGCTCGGACCCTTACTTAAAACTACTAGTGACGCGATTAACGAGATATTGTCACGCCCCGTCCTTAACACCTTATCTTGCCAGAACAAACTTGTACAAATATTCTTATTTCCCCCAACAATAACTGAGTGGAACCAGCTTCCTTTGAGTAGACTAATAAGCACTGAGAGCATTGCCAATTTTTTATAAAGACTTCTGAATGTTGTATGTCCAGTTCTGGCAAAAAAAATGTGTTCAATTTACCTATTTTTTGTTCGAATCATGCATGTGTTGTCTTTGGTTTGTTTATCCTTTAATTTGTGCGCTAAATGCTACCATGCCTTGTATCTCGTTGTATTGCCCCTCCTGCCCGGGCCTACCAAGGCTGGCAGTATTGAATAAATAAATAAATAATAAACAATCCTTGCCAAAAAGCCCGTGGAATACCTGAATGCTACGCTTGGAGCTGTAGAGCAAACAAAAAGATGTAACCTCGCAGTAGCGTCCCTTGTAGATCGTTTTTTTTGTTGCTTTTATTGGCAGTTCAAGGTTTCGTTTCGATTGTAAGTCGACCCCCCCAACTTTGGAATTTTAAATAAAAAAAAAATGATCGACTTACAATCGTGTAAATACGGTATACGCTTGCTCATTTCCTCATTTCGCCTCTTTTTCCTTCAACTTGTTCTAGCTCTAGAGAGCAGCATTAGCAACGGAACAGTTTAAGGTGCTTTGCCCGTTCGCGTTTTTCTGCCTCTTTGAATTAATTCCTTTCACATAGAGTAGTGCAGTCTAGTTAATAAACAAAACCTTATTACTTCTTCAGAGAGGTCTTCTGCGTGAACGGGGCAACCAACTTCTTTCTGCAATCTACTGCTAACCACTTCCAACACATCAAGAATACTTTCGGAATGCAACTCATTCCAGCTAAACCATTCTGTGAAGAAGTTTTCAACTTTCAACACAAAGCCATAAAGCTGCGCCGATGGATACAACGCAGTCCTCCGTGGTCGCGGTATTTTGTCAGCCTCGCAAGGAAAAAGTTTTCATCGGCAGACTACATTGTAAGCAAGGTTATGCACATTTGGTAATTTATCTTCAATACACACTTATGTCATACCCTGCTAGATAGAAAAAAGGTCTACAGTCAGTTTTAGCAACGTGCTCATCATGGTCATGCGCTGGCATACAAGCGGAATTCTTTTCTTTGCATTTGAAGGCTGCTTATCCGGGCATGCTTCATATCACCACCGATTTCAAAGTCTAGCAGAAAATCTAGCACAGTCTCAGGATAATTACCTTGCGATACTCATTTTATGAGCCCATAAAATGAAAAGCAATTGCCTAGGATTAAAATTGGGTCAGTGTATGGTGCTGGTTGCACCCTGAAGACTGCCTTATGATTCCGAACAGATTCTCAAGAGGATCTTGGCTAAGCTTTGAAGTCATCAGATATCTGTACTTCAGGTTTTCTGTCAGGTATGCCAACACTCGAAGTGTGCTGAAGATATTCAGACAAAGAACAGCGGCTGTTGAGGTGTTCAGAAAACCACGAACACTTTTTACAAGCCTCGTCAAGGACTATTAAAAATGTCTTCATTCGTGAACATCACGATACATGAACAAAAATATGGAGTGACCCCGAGAAGTGCATAAACCAGAGCAAAACCACACAATGAAATAATGAGACCTCCCACGGTGGCTCAATGGTTAGGGCGCTCGGCTTGTGATCCAGAGTATCCGGGTTCAAACCCGACCATGGCGGCCGTGTTTCGATGGAGGAAAAACGCAAAAGGCATTTTGCTGTGCGATGTCAGTGCACACGTTGAAGATCGCCGGGTGGGCAAAATTATTCCGGAGCCCTCCAGTACAGCACCTCTTTCTTCCTTTCTTCTTTCAGTCCCTCCTTTAACCCTCCCATGGTCATGCGCTGGCATACAAGCGGAATTCTTTTCTTTGCATTTGAAGGCTGCTTATCCGGGCATGCTTCATATCACCATCGATTTCAAAGTCTAGCAGAAAATCTAGCACATTATTAGTCTACTCAAAGGAAGCTGGTTCCACTCAGTTATTGTTCGGGGAAAATAAGATTATTTGTACAAGTTTGTTCTGGCAAGATAAGGTGTTAAGATTGTGACGGCGGTTCAGGAGTAGGCTGAAATGTGAGACAGATACTGCGCCATTTCCTTTCCTCAAAAAACCAACTCAATTTAATTTGCAACAATTAGCCTATGCGGCACTGTCCTCAAATCCTACCATGAAGTCTACTGTGGCGCCATCTCGTGCCGGCGCTGCGAAGCAGAAGTCTGTCGGCATTCGCGGGGCCACCCCTCCCCATTGAGCCGCCGCGGAGTGAGCAATCTACCCAATATTCTAGCTCACTGTAGCGTGGGCTATCAACCGACCAACCGATGTGGTCTATTCAATGTTTTCCACATGCACAATCTCAGCACTGCTTTCGACAGCCAGCAGCAGCAGTGGGTCACAATATGGCGATGACCATGATGACTACGTCCTTCTCACCAGTGGCCACAAGCCGTAAGAGATGTCCCGTGGAAAAAACAAATAAATGTTTCTTTGCATGACTCGGTCTTCTGAGAAACTTATTAGGAAGCTAGGGCCACTCGGTGAGGCAGTGCCGACCTATATTAGGAGTCAAACTTTTTTTGGCCAGGGAGTGGGGTGACACGAGTTGGGGGTCTACTTAAAATCGGAGTCGACTTATAATTGGCAGTATACGGTACCTGAGAAAGAAAAAATATCATATTTACCTACATGATTGTGAGCCTACTTGAATCTAAGATGACTGCCCCATATCATATCATATGTCAGGAAAAAAAATTAAATAAGGGCATGCCCGTGGGCACACTCCAAAATGTAAACGTTTTAGTCAGTGGACTACTCGTGCACACTTGCACAGTCATCCTCACTAGTGCTGCCATCGTCATTGCTGCTGCGGTCTCATAGCACGTCGTTCTGACGTCATTGTCCAACAAAATCCTCCACTTCGCAAACAACCATAGCCTGTCATCATCCCAGAGAATCCCGCAGTTTGCAAGCGACCACATGACGACATCACGTGGAACAGCAGAAAATGTTGCCTCGCTGCAGCCATCACACCTGCATCACCCATTCTGAAGTGCCAAACTTGCAGCCCGGTGTGCAGTTGTTTGTTTCTGTGGTGTAAAGAATGATGCCCCTCTTAAATACAGCCGCGAACAAGCGCCGAACACTTACCACCTCAGGAGGACAAATGACGATTGACAAGCCATACACTAAAAACTGGTAAAAAATGGCCGGCAGTCAAGTCATGTGCGTGAAACAGAGCCAAAGAGAAACTATGTGTGTGTGGCATTGACTCTTATCAGCTACTTACACTCCCTGGAGTGCTGCCGGGATGCTGTAGGTGCCACCACGATTGGAACTGCGGCCATTCCATCAACTATCAACACTCCCTTGGGTGCTGAGTGAGCAGTTAAAAGTAAAAAAAAAGTGAAAAATCCCTCTGAACAAGTGCGCGGGATAGCCAAATGCTACTAGGTAAAGCCATGGAGTAAACATAAAACTGCAACCACTCTGTAGCACCCTTGATATTTTGTTTGTTTTGCCTTTATTTATGGTACCATGCTTTGGTTTCCCTTGTAAATCGAACCTCCCACTTTGGATTTTCAGATTTATTAAATAGGTCAACTTACAACTGTGTAAATACAATAAATTTTACTGAAACTGTATTTATGCCCTTGGACAATAGCATATCCCCTTGATTGTTTAATTATGCTTTCATTGAATTACCGTGCATTCTACATAGTGTTGAAATACAAGTAGTATCCTGGTATTACATTTATTGCTAACATGTCCTGGTTGAAACATATTAATTTCATTTCTACCAAAGCACAAAAGAAAAAACTTGGGTATGTGAGGCAAACATTAATTAACGCTCCAGGCGATGCTAAGCTACATATAATGTAAAAATCTTCAGATTGTTCCGTACTTGATTATACGTCTCCCATCTGGAGCCCTCGTAGACACTGTAACATTAACCTAATCAAGAGTGTACAAAGAAAAGCAATCAGGTTCATACATCATTGGTATGACCGCCGTTTTTCCCCCTCTTGTGTCTGTCTTCTTTGAACCTAGCCCCTCTATCCGTGTGCCGTCACATTGAGTCACTGTAGTTCCAGCACTGCATCGTCAATTCATCTTGTCTTGTTTCAAATTATGTCTACATTTTATTTGATGTTCCCCACTCGACCAGCAGTCAACATGACTTTAATGTTAAAAGGGCTGCGAAACACTGCTTTAACGGATGCCAGTTACACTTCAGATGGATTCTTCATGTCGCACAGATGCTGACTCAAAAAGAATTACAAGAATCTATGCATCGGAACGGGAGTTATTCAATGAAGAAATTTCAGAATACAGTGAAAGCTCGTTAATTCGACCCCCATTAATTCGGACAATCGGATAATTCGACCTGCACGCATGGTCCCTACAATTATATATAGGAGTCTATGGGGCAAAACTCTCGTTAATTCGGACAAATTTTACCGCCCATCGGTTAATTTGACCTAGTTCCACGGCCCGCCAAGAGCGGCGCTACTGTAAAGTTGGAAAAAAAGAATGTAGCGTAGGCCATCCGTACGGTCATCGTCATCAGCAGTGCAAAACAGGGCGATGGAAGCAAGGTTAGCAGTGGCCGAAGCGCCCGGTGTCTTTCTTTGTGCTTCGTTGCCTCTTGCAGTCGTGCTCAGTTGTCGTGTTAACCCTATCTTCAGCAAGTCTCGTTTTGGCGTGTGTTGTCGTTGCCCCGTGTTTCTTGCTGCTACGATCGCGGTTATTGAACCCTAACACGCCTTTTCTGGATATTGCGTGCTTTGCCAGCGTGTTTACTGTGCTGTTTTCGAGTGCGTAGCGCGCCATGCCTGCGCGCCTCGCCATCGCGTCCTGCTCCGATGGCGACACCGGCAAAGCGGCCGAAGTACAACCAGGCGAAGGACCTAGCCACGAAAGTGGAAATATTGAAGGTGCTGAAGGATGGTGTTTCACGCTCTGACGTGATGGTCAAGTATGATGTTAAAAGAACCACCTTGGCCACTTACATGAAGAATGAAAACAGCATTATGGAGGCGTTTGACAGTGAAGTTTACGGTGACAAAAGGAAACGACTGCGGACTGCGGCCCACCCGGAACTCTAAGAAGCCGTAATGCGATGGATTAGAAACACACGTGAGGCCTACCTCCCTGTGAGTGGGCCATTAATTTGTGCCCAGGCTGAAAGGTTCGCCACAAAAATGAACCTTGAAGAGTTCAAAGCTTCTGAAGGTTGGCTTGCTCGCTTCAGAAGCCATCACAATCTGACTTTAAGAGTGTGTGTGGCGAAAGAGCATCCGTGGACGAAGACAGGATCGAGGAGTGGCGGATCACCGGGCTTCGTGAACACCTAGCTGCGTACGACTCTCCGAATATATTTAACGCCGACGAAACATCGGTTTTCTTTAAAGCACGCTGGATAAGACGATCACCTTTAAAGGTAACCCCTGCACAGCAGGGAAAAGAAGCAAAGAAAGGGTCACTGTGCTACTTGCCGCCAACATGACGGGAACAGAGCGTCTGCCTCTCCTAGTGATCGGAAAGGCTCAGAAGCCGAGGTGTTTCAAGAATGCGCGGCGCCTTCCGGTTGAATACCAAGCCAACAGGAAGGCTTGGATGACGTCCAGCATATTTCAGTCTCGGCTTCATCAAATGGATCGGCGTTTTCGAGCTGAGAAACGGAAGGTCCTCATGGTTGTGGACAATTGCAGTGCTCACTGCAAGGTGTCGGGCCTGGAATGGATTAAGCTTGTGTTCCTCCCGCCGAATACAACCGCAGCCCTTCAGCCCATGGACCAGGGCATAATCCAGCATATAAAAAGCAAGTACAGAAAGCATGTATTGCAGCGCATGCTTCTCTGTATGGAAGCTGGGAAGAAGTACGACCTTACGCTCCTCAGCGCTTTGAACATTCTGGCGCACGAATGGGCCAACACGCCTACAGCAGTTATTGCGAACTGCTTTCGGCACAGCGGTTTTGTGCAACCGAACTGCGGTGTGGGGGAACTGCCGACAGAAGCAGTTGACGCAACCACAGAAGACTACAGCTGTTTCGACAGCGTTTTGCCTCCTGCCGTGCGGCTCGCGGATTACGTGTCCATCGATGATGGTGTCGCCATTGCCGGTCAGCTGACCGAGGACGAAATCATCCAAGAAGTGACAGGCGCCGACAACGACGATTCGTTGGAAGATGACGATTGTGAGCACCTGCCCCAAACGCCGAAGCGCGCGGTGAAAGAAGCCGCAGAAGCCTTGTCCGTGCTGGAAGACTTCTGTGAACAAATTCCGGATGGTTCGCGTGCCGCGGAGCATCTGGCAGCTGTTAGAGCTATTGTAGCCGCTCAAATTCGCCCGAAAAAGCAGACGACGATAACAAACTTTTTTGCCAATATGTCATGCTGGGGCAAATTTCATGTTTTTTGTGGTTCATTCGATATTTCGACATTCGGTTAATTCGACAATTTTTCGCGGTCCCGTCAGTGTCGAATTAACGCGCTTTTACTGTACAAGCAAACAAAATGCTGCCCTCAACTTGATTTTCGCGCAGCTTCCCATTCTCATTTCACTCTCCCAATGACGACACTTAGTGCGACCAATCAAAACAGCCTATCTGAGCACGTCGCGGAAGTTTGCACTCCATGGTTGCCTGTTTTCTGTAATACCTGTGCTACACGGGCGTTTCGAATGCCTTCCAAACGAATGTCATTCGACTCAACTGCCAAACCTGCTCTGCTACACGACGTTTTTGAACGGCATTCGGTTCACATGACATTCGAGTCGACGGAGCTCCGCGGAGACATTCGAGATTTTGGAATGCCTTCGAGGCGCAAGCACGAGTACTCTCTACCGCAGCATCTTCGCACCATAGGTGGCAGCATAAGTTTTGAAGTGCAAATACGTTCGTTAAACGATAAAATTCTAAATACTGTTTATATACACTGCACGGATCTTTTGCAGAAGTTTTGTTAGCAAGCAAATATTTACCGCATACTCTGGGACCCATCATAGGAAAGAAAGGCAGCCATTTTGGCCCGGTGCCAGTTTTTTCACTTTGTGCTGTTGCTTTTGCTGTGTTTTGCCTTTTTATTTTGTGTCCATCTGTGTGTACATTTTAAGTGAGTTTTTTTTTTATTCAGTGAAGTTTATTGCACTTTTTCGTTTTTTGCGACACACGCAGGAGATAGAGCCCAATGTAGCCAACAGACCGCACACAAAAAATGGCATAGTATGGGCTTGGGCCTCTGTTAGAACAGAGGCATTTAGCAATGAATAAATGGTAAAATTTATTAGAAATGACATATTACTTTTAAAAGTAGCAATTTTATAGCGGACTGTAACTATACAAATTAATTGTTGCTGCTATATTTGTTTAAAACAAAACTTGACGGCAGCAGCGCCCCTGTAGCTTGGCAGCAGAATACTGAAGCTTTCGAATGCTTTTGGAATAGTCGTGTAGCACCGTGCGGGTCCGTCCAGTCCAAATGCCATTCAAAGTTTCGAATGCCGCTCGACTCGAATGTCATTTCAACGTACCCGTGTAGCACAGGTATAACTCGTTCTTGCCAAGGCTGGCAGCACCGTTTGCATGGTTACAACAACCGTGTGAGCGCCCAGCTGACCCAGCGATGCTTCGTCGTCACGTTGATGGCGTAGAAGGGAACACTGATCAGTGATGTTCCCTGACTTATGGATCCGAACGCGATCCGAACTGGATCCGAATTCCAGTGCGAGATACTGCGACGGTGTGAAAGCCTGCGCAAGATATCAGACACATTTAGCATAGCGCGTACCGCTACTGCTTACCACCCCCCATGACCCGTAGCTACCGTCGCTCCTAGCGTGCTGGTTAGTCGCGACGAGCAAGGAGCGCGCGCTGTTGACGGGAACGTGGCGCCATCTGGCGCCACCACCCAGTGATCTTCCACAAGCTGACGATGCGCTCTGCTAAATGTGAAACGAAAGGTTTTTTTCGTTGCATCCTTCCTTGGAACCGAAATGAACGCTTAAAGAGTGCAATGGCTCGATCGGATCGATTCCGCAAAGCCGTTTTCAGATACATAGAGAGTAGCCATAAGTGTCGTGTGCTAGGTCGTAGAATGTTTACAGAGAGGCGCAAAGTCTTTCTTTGCAAAAAGTAGCCAGAGCCCCTGGTGGTGCGTTTTTGTTTTACTTGCCTTGCAACGCTTTTATCTAAGGCAAACAAGTTGGTTTTGTTGATGTAATATAAAACACAAAAATTTGACAAAAAGGATTTCTAGTTATTAACCCAATTTTCAGTATACAGTCGACAACTGAAAATTCGGACGCCTGATTTTTCGAACAAGCTTGATTATTCGGACTTTTTCGCGGCACCGTGACATAGCCCATAGAGCCAATGTATAAGAGCGCTTGAAATTTCGGACGCACCGCAGCTGACTGCCCGATTTTTCGGATATCGTTCGCACTCGCCATCAATATCCAAGCCGCCATATAATATTTGGTTTAGTTTATGGGGGTTTAACGTCCCAAAATGACTCATGCTATGAGAGACGCCATAGTGAAGGGCTCCGGAAATTTCGACCACCTGGGGTTCTTTAACTTGCACTGACATCGCACAGCACACGGGCCTCTAGAATTTCGCCTCTATCGAAATTCGACCGCCGTGGCCGGGATCGAACCCACATCTTTCGGGCCAGCAGCCGAGCGCCATAACCACTCAGCCACCACGGCGGCCCACTGTATAATGTGTACAGTGGAACCTCATTCATTCAAATTGCAGGAAAGATCGAAAACTTGATAAAAAAAACGAAATACAAGTTTAAATGGAGCCTCTTAGCTTGCGATGGTGGAATTCTGCGCGAGTCAGCACACTGCGCCCGCGTGGTTTCGAATTCGTTCTGTTCTTGAATGTCTTCTGCCACACGAACTTGAACAGTAGTCAGAGTTCGCGGAACTCATCTGTGCCAAGTCTTTTGGCCCGATTATGGGAAAAGGTAGCAACGAAGCACGTGGAAGACTTACGGCTTCACGCAGATTGCGAGCACGGGAGGAAATGGTGGTGCATTTCAAAGTGAGGTTAGCGTACCCGCGGCAAAACGCACCGCAACCCTGACTCCTCTATTGTAAAACCATAAACAACTGGCGTTTTGATGACAGGCAAGACGCCTCTCATTATACGGAAGCCAACACAGAGTGCATATCGCCGGATGCGATGCCAATTATGGTTCTGGTCGCTAGGCCTACTGTCGAAGGCCAATGCAGTCGGAGTGCTTGCTTCAGCCGTTTCTCGGTTCTTAATGTTTCGCCATCTTCGTGTTCTCGTTTTGGGCCCATCGTATTGTGGGTGCACCGCAGTTCTCGCAGCGGCGTGCTCACTCTCCCGTCTAGACTTTGTCCCAATTCGTGCGGTTATCGGCGACATGCTGAGGGCAGCACAGCCAGGCCGAGCTCATGAAAGCAGTTGCCATCCGTCGTCTGTGCACGTCTCGCGCGGCGAAATGCAGTCATGAGGAGCTTTAGAATGTGTGCAATACAACTGACCCCTTCGTCCGGCATATTGGCAATAAGTCCGTGATTTTTTTGGTGAAATTTGATTTTCTGGACTGCCTGATTTTTCGATCGTTTTCGCGGTCCATAGAGGGTCCGAAATATCGGTCGTCAACTGTATTTACTGTTTGTCCAATCATCAAGCTCCCACCAAGTGATGTCATATCTACTGCTAAAAACCGCCACTGTATGGTAACACCGTCAGCGCCATAAATTTGTTTTTGCGAGCTAACTAAAATATTAAAAACCAGAGTATACGCTGTGCAACCGATGCTAATAGCATCACTGTAACTCATTCTATGCAACCAAGAGGTAAAACAATGCACTGGTTATGTGTTTCGGGGCCCCTTTAGGCCCTACTTTGCTCGTGCTATGTCATATAGTTTGTTTCTAAGGATAATCTAACATTTGAACTTAATCTCTGGAGTAACCCATCTCTGGAGAAACTCATTTTTAATTGCAATTCATATGACATGACGGTTCATATTTAATAGTATTGTATTCACTGTACAATGTTTATTTTACCTTGCTGCATCCTTATTACATTCTATTTTTTATATACGTATGTTACCGTATTATATTTATCCGAAGTAAGCCAGCAGTCATGAAACAAAGGAGCTTAAGAGAGCGTTTCTTTCTTTTTTATGGTGTTGATCTATGGGAAATTAATAATGTAATTGTTTTATTGTTGAAAGAATTGATAAGAAAGAAGCAGAAAAAACAACCACATGCCGCTGGTGGGATCTGAACCCACAACCTCACACTTTTGTCCTCGAATTTATATTTAGTTCCTTATCTTGTACCCTGGCTTATTAGTGTTTTCCAGATATTCCTTTTAATGCACTAGCATTTGAAGGGTCTTTGCAAGAAGAAATGGTCAGTGCCAGGCAGCAACCTGCTCACTGGACTGCAAACAAACATTGTATACTACCTCAGCCTTTTGTGGGTTAACCTCATACCCCTGTCACACAGCATTCCTCGAAGGCCTTTCCAGCTAAGGCACCTTTTTTCACCAAAGGAGCGAAAGCTTAAAGGAGC
Source organism: Amblyomma americanum (assembly GCF_052857255.1). Classification (NCBI taxonomy): domain Eukaryota; kingdom Metazoa; phylum Arthropoda; class Arachnida; order Ixodida; family Ixodidae; genus Amblyomma; species Amblyomma americanum. The sequence goes on from NC_135500.1 coordinate 50,829,177, forward strand.
AGCGACGCAGCTACACGGTGCAGCAGCCCAAAGGTGGAACAGCCATTGAGGCTTAGCACCTGCTGCTGTGCTCGAGGTGGTTGAAGTGAGTGTTTTAAAATTAAAGTGGGAAATCCTGTTCATTCGTTGAGCTCAGACAATTTTTTTGTCCTGATTGCTTCTTTAAAAGAACTGCAACAACTACTCTCATCAGCAGCAGCAGGTTTTGTGTATTGCCCTCGCCACCAGGGGCATTCGGTGTCGCTGCGACACTTTCATTGTCTTGAAATCTGGGCATAAAATATAAACACCCACACAAAAAGCAAAGCCAGACACATCTTTCATATTTTTCAAAGATGTTTTCAAACATTGATGGCTGCCTCTGTTTTTTTATTGCTTTTACTTTTTGACGTTGGACGGCACTATGATCGCACATTCTCAAAGGCTGCCGCGCCTTTGGGCTCCAAAGGTCTCTGATGGGCGCCTTCACCTCCAAGGCCCTTAGCGGCAAAGGCGCAACATTAGTGCCATGTAGCTGCACTCCTTAAGCCTTTGAATGTACTAAGGACCTGATTATCAAAGGCCTTGGCGGTGCCCGTGTGACAGGGGTATCAGATATAACGAACCTTATTATGCCACCTTAAATTACAAACTTTCATGTGTTAACCTTGAATATACCTAACCTCAGTATGCGACCTCAGATATAACAAACTTGCTTGTGTAAACATTGAATATAATGAACTTCCATGTGTTACCTCTGATATAATGAATTTTAGTGTGTCAAGCTCGGATATAACGAAAATTTGGCTGATAACACACTGAAACGACTTACCGAGGATAGTCTAAGAGTTTTTTTCTCTCACTCCTGCAGTAGCCCTTTTTAGTGGCTGCAGTATGTATAAATAAATAAATTGCTGGTGCAATCATTTGTGCCTGTGCCCTGCAGGTGCGACGCAACACCGGTCTGGTGCAGTGTGCAGCTGGATTTGCTCTGGGCTCAGAGCTGAAGCGTGCCGCACTGGCCTATGAACTGGTTGCACCATGGCACCCACAGCTGCTGGCAGCTGTGCAGTGTATGGGGTCCCTGGACAGAACCGAGGCTGAGAAGCGGATTCGAGATGGCACTGATCGACTGCATGCCAAGGTAGGTTTTGCTTTGCTTGAAACTCATCTCCTGTCCTGTGTCTGGTAGAACACTAGAATTTCGTTTATACGGTCTTGAAAAATGCAGAGAAAAATAATATATTACAAAAAATACGTATTTACTCGCGTAATGAAACCACTTTTTTTCCAGAAAAGTTGACATCAGTTTGGGGGAAGTGTTTATTACGCGGGAAAAAAAAGTTTCCAACAGCTTTTTTTGGAAGGGTCGAGATTTCATATATCTCTGTCCGTCCTTCCATCATCAACAAACCCATGTGGCCGTCATCACCAAATGCGCGGTCAGACGCCTTCGTGCTACTAGTGTTTAGCATCCTTCAGTTTGACGCAATCCGATCCGGCAATTTTGTGCTAGCCTGTGGCACCTGGTCAGGGACGCGTTTTTTACTGCCAGGTAAAAACAGGACAGTGACCAGTGTCTAATGCGAATGTTTAAGCTTTAGCTTAGAGCTCACAGCGTCTTGGCACTCTGCCAAGTTCGTGGAGCGCTGCGAACTTGGCAGGAGCTCTCCTGGAAATATATAAAACAAATGATGTTATCAGCGCACACAGCAGCTTGATGTCCCCCCCCCCCCCCCCCCCCCCCCCCCTCTTCCTTCGTTTCCACCCACCCCTCTGGCTGGAGCTCTCCTTTTATAAACAAACAAGTGGTGACGTCCAGGCGGGCAGCATCTTGGCCCGCTGCCAAGGTCTGTGCTGGAGACGGCAGCGAAAACTGAGGAGGTCGCTTGGCTGGAAAACAAAAAAAAGTAAATTCTGGCCAACAGAAGTGGGGGGGGGGGGGGGGGCTGGTTCATTATGCGAGTGGCTTCATTACGCAAGTAAATACGGTATATCATCCAAAACTCCTACAGTTCTCACAAGTGAACTGCATCGAGAATTGAGTGCAAAGACATCTATTGGCAGTTTCATTGGGTTTGTTTGTGCAGGGTCTGAAGACTTTGTAGTAATATATATGGAGTGCTTGCTTACTCCTGTTCACACTTACGCTGTCCTTAGAGCAAAAAGAAACTTAGCTGTCTAGTCCAGTGAGAGCAAAAGTTGTTACCGCCATTTTTCTTTTCTTTTAATGCTTTGCTCATCACAGTTATTTCATTTCATTTCATTTATTTTTTTCCCTTTAAGGCCCGAAAGCATTACATAAGGGGGGAGCAAGATCAAGGTCAAAACAGACAAAGAATAAATTGATAAAAGAGAACAATAACAAAAAAACAGTAAGTAAGAGTTAGTAACAGTTAAATGATCTTGTGACGCGTATATGATGCAAAGTGGAATGCACGGGATCGAAACAGGAAAAAAATTATATATGCGGCACTCAATCAATCAATACAACAGAAAAATACAGTGCAAAAAGCATGGCGTAAAAAAGAAAAGTGGCAATAAACAGCTGTTCAAAGGGCCGAGGTGAATATGGCAGGAACTTTTTGCCCTTATGAAAAATGGTCCTTTAGGTTATCCCGAAATGATTTGCGGTAAGTGCATGATGCGATGGTATTTGGCAGGCCATTCCATAGTGCTATTGCGTCCGGAAAAGATCATGACTTTAGTGCTAAGGTGCGACAGTTGATGCGTGCAATGCTATGGGCATGGCTTAAGCGGCTAGACGTCCTGTGCGGGGGTTTTAGCTTTTTGTGTCTCGTACGTGGGTGATAATACAAATGATGAATAAGGCAAAGGTGAGATATAATGTGGTGTGACTCGAGTGATGGAATGGCAAGGGTGTGTTTCAGCGTGGTGATACTGGTTTTCCTTGAATATCAAGATATTAAAAATTGGATGGCGCGATTCTGTACGGCTTCAAGGTCAGCGGTGAGGTACGCTTGTGATGGGTGCCAAATGGATGACGCATATTCTAGTTTTGGGTGAATGAATGTTATATATGCTAGTTTTTTTATGTCAAGGGATGCGGCCTTCAAGTTACGGCGCAGGTATCCGAGTGTGCTTGAGGCTTCAGCGCAGATGTTTTGAACGTGACTTGCCCATGATAGCAATGGTGTTAGATGGAGGCCAAGATATCTGTAGGATAATGCGAGGTCAATGGAAAATGAGCCAATACGGTATTGATGCTGATTCATGATATGTTTTCTGGTGAACGACATGGATTTCCATTTTTTGATGTTTAAGCAGAGGAAGGATTTATCGCATCAAGAGGAGAGTGTGTCAAGATCGGACTGAAGCAAAGATGAATCGTTGATCGCCCTAATCACTCTGTATATGACACAATCATCGGCAAAAGGCCGTAATTCCGATTTGATATTGCGAGGGAGGTCATTAATGTAAATTAGGAATAGTAGTGGCGACAGGCCGGCGCCTTGAGGTACTCCCGATGTTGCATTGGAAAGAGGAGAGTGGCTACCATTCGTAGAAGGGAACTGCTTGCGCCGTGAGAGAAAATTTTCGGCCGAACGGATTAAATTGACGGGAATTCTTAGCGATGAAAGTTTTTGGAGTAAATGATTGTGGGGGACCTGATCAAATGCTTTGGACTAATCGAGGAATGTAGCATCTATTTGGAGGTTGTCATTCATGGATTCAAACAAATCGTGTATGAACTCGGCAAGCTGGATTTCACATGAAAGGTGTTTCCTAAAACCATGCTGATGCGAATTAAAAAAGTCGTTAGATTCAAGACTTCATCATGCTGTGCACGCTAAGTTAAGGATTGACACTATATTTATTGATTTCGCTAAAGCGTTTTATAAGGTACCCCATTATCGTTTATTACTGAAGCTAAATTCTCTCAACATAACAAGCATATTATTACCTGGATTACTAACTTTCTTACCAATCGTTAGCAATATGTCTGTGTAAATGGGTGTTGTTCTTCCCTAACTGTGGTAAAATCTGGCGTGCCACAAGGCTCGGTGCTTGGACCAATTTTATTCCTGATCTACATTAATGATATCAGTGAATTAATTACCTCTACTACTAGATTATTTGCTGATGACTGTGCTATATATAGACAGATTAGAACCCTGACGGCACCAACTCTTTGCAGACAGACCTGGACAGAATCACCACTTGGTGTGAACAGTGGCAAATGCAAATTAACGTCTCTAAAACAAAGGCTATTGCATTCACTACCAATAACCAGCTTCAAAATCACTGTTATTCCATGAATAGTATTCCCATTGAGAATGTCTCTACAGTCAAATACCTAGGTGTTCATTTGGAACATGTTTCCAGGTGATAATGTCTTCACCTTAAATCATGACACCCTTGCACAAAAACTAAAGTGTTTTTTACAAATAAATTCTGATTAGGAAGGCTCGATTTCTGCATATGCTCAGCTTCGAATTTTCTGTACTTTTTTTTTCGATTTTGCCTGTTGTTTTGGATTTGTGTTGCTTGTAGAACTATGTGTGGAGAATTGTTTAGTTGTAACTGTACACCCTTCCTATGTAATGCCTGAAAAGAGCCTTTAGGGTATGTGAATAAAAAAAAAGATGTGTCATTAGGTTCGTGGATATAATGTGTTCGAGTAACTTTGATGGCACACTGGTTAGAGAAATAGGACGGTAGTTAGAAGCTAATTGGCGGTCGCTAGATTTAAAGGCTTGGATGATTTTGGCAATTTTCCAATCATCCGGAACTTCCTCCGATTGTAAAGAATGGGTAAAGATTAATTGTAGTATCTAAACCAACGTCGCTGATGTGATTTTTAGTTGTTTACTATTGATATGGTCACAGCCTGCTGGTGAAGACAATTTGAGAGAAGGTATAAGGTTATTGATACCGTTGGCATCAACCTGGATCATAGGCATCGTAATTGATGTGGATTCTGGTGAAGTTATGGCGGTAGAGGTGATTACAAAAGAGAACACCGAGACGAAATAGCGGTTCAAAATGCTTGCACACTGATCTGGTTCGACTGGCTCTCCATCAGTTCCCTTAAGCGCTATTTGGTTCGGGTGAGACCTAGGTTATAGGATGTGCCAGAATTTGTTGGGGTTCGACTGTACGATTCTAAGTAGATCGATGGAAAAGAATTTATTTTTTGCAGCAGATAACCTTTCAGTATACATTTTTGTACATTGATAATATCAGTCCCATGTCGTAGGGGAGTTAGATTTCTATGCTGATCGATAGAGGTGCTTTTTCCTCTTTAGGAGACGTTTCAGGCTTACGGTAAACCACTCGTTGTTATGATCGGACCTAATATTTATTTTTAGGATGTATTTGTTTGAGGTTTATTATTGTTGTTTTGTATAATTCTCAGTTATGGTTAACTGTTCTTGATAGATAAGGCTCGCAAAACTGCTCATAAAAGCGTGTAAGTTCCGCGTTGATAGCATCGAAGTTTGCTTAATTGTAATTGAAGATTATCTTTTCAGCGGTTGATCTAACTTTCAGCAGTAGTGATATGGAAATGTGTAGAAGTGCATGGTCACTGAGTCCAGGAAGAGCCGTTACACCTTTAATGTCTTCAGGACTGCACGTCAGCAAGAGATCAAGGGTGTTATTCCCTCTCGTCGGAAGTGTTATGGCTTGATGGAGACTGAAATCAAGGGTTAGATTGAGGAATTGCTTGGGTTCACTGGACTTCGATTTACCACGTACGCTAAGTAGATGCCAGTTAATCTGGGGGAAATTAAAATTGCCAAATAGAAAAACGGTGATTTGGGGAAGTTATCTTTAATATATGTTAAACTACGGTAGAGTGAGTTGCTAAAAGGTGGCCCATAATCGGGTGGCTGGTAACAAATGCCAATTAGAGCTTTCGCAGTTGAGGTATGAAAACAAACCCATGATAATTCAAGTACGTCGTCGTGGTACACTAAATATGATGACAATGTATTTCTTATAGCTATTAGAACGCCACCCACTCTACGGTTGCTGCGATCACGCCGGTACATGGTGAAGTTGAGATTAGTGGGAAGCGCTTCGTTATCGAGGATATCTTCAGTTAACCGGGTTTCAGTTAGAATGATAATGTGTGCATCAATGTCGTCGATGAAGCTAAGAAGCTGGTCACGCTTTGGAATTACGCTCCTTATGTTGGTGAATGTGATATGGATGTCGAGGTAAGATATAGGACGTCTGCTGTGAACATGATTCGTTGCACGTTATTCACTACCATTGACGTTGGTAATACATGCCGTACATTCCGTCACCGTGTCAATAGTGGGGTTGTTAAGTAAAGCACTTTTTTGCAACGTGCTGTTTATCTAGTCGTAGTGTGAAGGCACACTTTTGGGGACAGATGAACTGCAGAAGTTTGGAACGAGCAAAACGAGTTTCAGGGGCAAAATCTTCTCTGATTGTGTAGACCGTGTCTTTAAGTTCGGGCCCACACGACAGAATGTTTTCTTCTGTCTTAAAATGATCAAATTTAATAATGATTGGGTGCTGTTTATCCGTACGGTATTTTCCGAGTCGATGTGCACGTTCTATACTACCTATGTCTAGTTGCACACCGAGCTCAGTAGAGCAAAAAGCTCGTACCTGTTTTTTCAGACTCTTCCCAACTATCTTTTCCGCAGTCCTTAAGGCCAAAGAAAAGTAAGTTGTTTCTTCGCATACGATGGCTTGCGTCAATATTGGCGGCCTGAAGGACTGCAAGTTCATGCTTTATTTCATTAGTTTAATCTATTTTCGAATCCGCTGGTTCCTTCTTATGAGCAATTTCCAACAAAGAAATGCGGTTGTTTAGCTCGGATATTACTTTTCGTGGTTGTCTTGCGTAGCCTTAAGTTCTTTTAGTTCAGTAGATGTGCTGACCTCTGCGTCCTGAAGGCGTTTGAGGGCTTCTAGAACGGATGAATTGTCAAATAATGTCGTTAGCCCTGGGTTGAGCTCCACGTCGCCTGATAGGTATAACATCAGTTGGGATAACAGGTGGAATAATATACAGTCACAACACATTTGCACAACGCTACGCCACTTGATCACATAGGGGCAAGAGAGAAGCCTGCAGAGAAGCCATCCTAACAGTTGACTGCAGCTGCGTTTCTCTCTGCATCATGTGCCCCCTTGATTGGTATGCCCCTATGTTAGCACCTTCTTTGGTTGCTAAACATTTCATACAGTTGTAATTGTCACCTCTTTACTTAGAAACCCTATTATCCAGGAACACATGAACCAAAAGAAAAAGTGTGACTGCATGTGACATTTCCATTGCTTTCATGATTTTGAACATAGAACCGGGAAATAGTACAAACCGTAAGCATATCGTGGTTTTACTGATATATTCAGTAAAACTCCTCTGTAGCAAAGTCACTCGGACCAGCAGTAATCTTTACTATATCAGTGTTCTTGCTCCATCAGTTGTTTGTGATGGCATGGCTCCGAGGAGGCTCCCTCGTAATTAAGTTTGACTTACTAAGCACAGTGTGTTAGTTTAGAAAAGAAATGCTTAGAAATACCTTCTGCCCTGCTTAAATGGTACCATTGTTTGGTAATTGCTCAATTTCAGTTCTCATATTTGATGTTATTCGGTCATTCCAAGCCTAACGTCCCAGATATTGCTCGTAGCCGTCACTGATTTGTTGAGAAAAATGAATGGCACCTGATCGCAACATGCCTAATCTAAGCCTAAAAATTTTTTCACAAAGGTGGAAACTTGGGCAAGTTAGTATCATTGATCCATGGCATGAGAGATAGCAGAGACCAAGAGTTGTGTATGTATCTGTTCTTTGTCCATTGTCTTGGTTTGCGCTACCCCTCATGCTAAAATATTTTTGCCAAAAAAAATTTAGCCAAGAGGTGAGCGCAGTTTGAATGTTTTAAAAAGGTGTGAAACTAAGCACTGCTCAATAATTGATAAAGAACTCACATTTTTAGAAAATGCTCCACAAATAATTTTTTAAGGACATTTGCAGAGATTCCGGTTTTTGATATGATTCAGATCATGTATTTTTGCTCGATATAAATACAGTTGAATCCTGCTTCAACTAAATCGCGTGTCTCCTGAATTTCGTTGAAGTGGAAGCTACGTTGTCATGAAATCGGGCCAGAGCATTCACAGCATTGACATTTTGGACTAAATAGTTCATGAATAACATTTACTTTACAAAAATATGTCAGTTTTTGTTTTCTCCGTTTCGAAATGGCTGTCTTGGCGATTTTCTTGGCACTCCGAAAATCTCAGAATCATGCAATGAATGCACATTGCTACATTTGCTGTCAAAACTAATTTTTTTTTTTTTTCTGAACGCGTTCTGAAAGCGCCATTGCTTTAAAGGGGCTCTGAAAGAGGCTCTAATAAAGTTGCAGAATGGCTGGAATGTTAAAGCACTCCTCTTCACTAATACAGTAGCCGACGGGTAATTCGGACTCCAATAATTCGGAGTTGTAGGATATTTCGGACCTTGATGAGGCACCGTCATTCTCCCCAAAATCGGCCACCTTATCGGCTTTTCGACGATGCAAAAGGCGCCATCTTGGATTGAGGTGGATTTACACCGCAATTGGCTTGGCTTGACACACTTTCGGTACCTCATTGTTGCCTGTAGAGGTCACTGCGATCTCTGACACTTCGAGGTGGCAGCCGGATTGTCATCACCGTCAGCTTGCTTTTGTCGCCGACGTCGCGGGCAGTTATCGTTTGTCCCATACATTGAAAATTGGTTGTTGGGGGAAGGAAATTGTGCAGGAGCTATCTCACATCTCGGCGGGAAGGGATAAAACAGGGACTGAGAGAAGAAAGAGGTGCCATAATTGAGGGCTCCGGCAAATTTCGACCACCTGGGAACCTTTAACGTGCACTGACATCGCCTAGCACATGGGTGCCTTTGCGTTTCACCTCCATCGAAACGCAGCCACCGCGGTCGGGTTCCTACCCGGGTACTCCGGATCAGTAGTCGAGCGCCCTAACCACTGAGCCACCGTGGAGGGTCTCATACGTTCGCCCTTTGACGTTTCGTCACTTGGGTTTCTCTAACTGCATTGACCGAGTGGCGCTCAGTCCTCACGAAGTTATATCTTTTCGCTGTTTTGTGATTGCGTCCGTTGGTTCCGCCGCTTTGAAAGAAAAGTACCTTATCTTTGCGTGTGTTTAACGAGCGGTGTGGTGCACACTCGGGTTGTGGACAACATGGCCCCGCCGGGTCCGTCAAAGAAGCGTGGGAAGTATTCCAACTAAATGCGGTGAGCTTTCTGTCTAGCGTGTACAGTGAAAGCACAACTTTAGCGCAAATACAGGCGCAAATCGTCGCCAGCAAGAGAAATTTCTCCAGCAAGAGAAAGCTCCCTGACATCTGAAAGAATCTAACCAGCAGCCACCTCTCAACATGTATACGTAGATGCGAGCAACGGAGGAGGGTGCGAGCATGAAAAAGTTGCCGGGAAGGGCTCGCCAAATTTAACGTGTGATTGTGGTTCCTCTGCTGCGTGTAGAAGAGTATTATTTGGCTCATGTTTTCGTGACAACACAATACAGTGATTGAGCGATTTGATGACCTCTCCTCAGAAGGTGTTTCAGAGCCCCTTTAATCGTGTGTGAACCCATACTTAGATCGCGCTGCCTGGACGCATTTCGGCATAGTCTATGTGTGCGTGCACCCGCGTCACTGCGTGTTGAGTAGCTAGCGGTCACATGCACTTCGAAATTAATCCTTTAGACGACGTACCATAAATGTAGTTGCTACAGTTCTTCGAAGTCGTTTTACAGTTTGCAACTTGCAGTGTGAACATACCAGCTGAGTGATGTTCTGTTGAGACATTGACCAAGAACTAGCGACACTCGCAGTGGCTGTACTTGGCCATGCTGTGAACCCTGGGGGCTCACTTGTTTTGTTTGGTTTTTGAAGAAAGGAAATGGTGCAGTAACTTTCTCACATATCTCTGTGGGCACTGGAACCATGTTGTAAGGGAAGGGATAAAGGCGGGAAGGAAAGAAGAAAGGAAGAAAGCGGAAATTGAAATTGGATTTTGTGGAAAGTCAGGGCACCTGTAGTGACCTAAGACACTTACCCAAAATGCTCTCTTGACTAGCCTAGCATAGGGTTCGCTAAAAAAGTGCTCTGAAACTAGCCAGTGGTTATTGTATAACGTTTAACACTTTCACTGATTTCTGTTGACACTATTACTTCACACTGAAATAAATGCTGTAGAACTCATTTCCATTATTCCTTCGTCATTGAAGCGAGCGAAAAAGCCGAAGAGCCGCCTTGCCTAGTGTCCGGGCCATCGGCATAACCATCGCAGGCATTCGTGCACCGCATCGCATGTTTATGTGCACATGATTGCACATTAATTCCGGTTCTCCAGGGAATGTCCGTTGCGCTATTGAAAGTGCAAACTGTGTTCAGCAGCCGTGTTTGGTGAAACCTAATGAGATGCGGGCACGTGTGGACGCACGAAAAAAAAAATTCGGCCGCTTACTGGGAAAAATTTCGTTGAAGTGGAACCTTGTTCCGAAAATTGTTTGTGTTGAAGGAAAATAATTGCATTGCCTTGTATGGCATGCTGATGAGGAATCGAAAATACTTTGTTGTGGCCGAAATACTTCATTGTGGTGGAAATTTCTCTCCTGCGGCATTCCTTGTTGCGGGGTTTGACTGTACTTTTTTTAGAATATAAGTAAAATGTAAAAATTATGTTATTTTTTCATTCTGTCGTTCCGTTTTAATATCGACTTGCTCTTGGATATTAGGAATTAGTCATTTTGATTCCCTAGACGTGCACTATTACCTATAAATAATGTTACAACTGATGAAACTGAGTATGTTGAAGTAAAAAAAATATACTAAAGTTGCAGAAAAATTTGTTTTGAACCATAAACATCCATTTATTTCACCCTGAGGTGGTCCAGGTAAATATACAAACGATCGTGGGTTTAATAGAGCAGTTCATTCTCTTTCATTCCTGAAATTTCTACCAAGATGATTTTTGTTTAAAAAAATAAAAAAAAACTTTTAAAGTCGAGCTTTCACAGCACAAGTTGCGTTCTCTCGTAAAGATTCTTCACTGTAGAGCGCAAGACCTGGCATGACATTACATTTATGGCCAGATAACCACATCAGTTTGCCCTCGCTCACAGTTGTGCTCTTTATGGCTGGAGCTAAAGCAGGTATCGCATGATATTCATCAGGTGGTATGCAATATGCGAGATTGTTTTCGCTTTCAAAATTCGGATGTGCCTGCTTTGGCACCAGGGAGCCAAGAGCAGAAAAACGAGGGTATTCAATGTGCTGTCTTGCATGGACCAAGATGAAAGGATGACCAGCCGGCATGGCAGCCGTAGCACAAGTGCTCTATTTATGTCCGAATAAAATCGTGGAGACGCGTGCCTCGGAGTGTGTGTGACACAGCCAAGTCCTCTCCACTGCTTCGAGTAATGCCAGACATTCTGACAGTGAGCACGGCCCACTCACATGGAGGTGCCTCGCTCACATGTAGGATCTTCACCTACATACATAAAGAAAGCACAGTCTATCCTTTACAGTTGGGATCAGGTAGGTCTCTGTTGAAGACGAAGGTTCAGTTTTCTTCCCATGGATGAATCAGGCCCCCCTCTAGATGTGGGCCGCTCTGCTGTTCTTGCTGATGCTGTGATATAAATAAGCAGGGAAGGCTTATTGCCTGATTTTTCTAAACTAAGAATAGCAGGCATTGTGTAAACTCACTTTTAAATATTCTGTCACTAATTACTCGTGCACACTTGTGTACGTTTCAGCTGTTCAGTGCGTGCCATTCAGAGAACGAGACCGCAACAAAAATTAATCTGAATGCTGTTCGTAGTTGAAGGATGGCTGGTTCGTCGTATATGAGACCTATATTAGAACAAATTAACTGGTGCAAACAACTATTGCTGAGTTCTGCATACGTATGTGAATTGCGTAAAACCTACACATGTCAGACTTTTGTTCCATTTACAGAAACTGAACTTCCTTCGTGCTCTCTGGGTCTATGTGCTAGTTCCCACAAGCTCACACAGACCAAGAAACATTCACTCATCATTGCTGAAAATTTGACATAAGCAGATAGGGGCCTTTCCTCTCAGAATGCCCGCAAGAGTCATCAGAACCATATGTGCTCATCACTGTCAAGTTTTCCCTTAAGGAGTACTCATCATTGATAGCGTCTAAGTGGTGTTCAGCGGTGCTCCAGCTGCTCCATTTGCGCAGTTCTGGTACATTTACATTTTTCTGTGCCAGTCTGTTCCAAAAGCAACAAATTGACCATACTGCACCTTAGCTGCACCTAAAAAGATGTGGTCATGGGAAAACAACTATCTTTTTGTACCATTCAGGCTTTCAGTTGGAAACCTACTAAAACGTTTCCGCAGTTGGAAATTCAGGGTGCTGGAGTGCTGGTGGGCTGGCTTATGGTAGAATTTATAGCAGCCAGTTCATTCGTCCACATGGAGGAAGGAAAGAACTCAGGAGTGGCAGTTAAATCACATTTTTTGAATCCGGCTACCCCACTACTTGGCTGCCGTCTCAGCACGCTTGTGCATGCATAGCAGGCATGCCAGCAGACAACGCTGCTGCACCCAGCGTTACTATTGGCTGCACCTTTGGCCGAAGACTCCCAGTAGTCCTTGTGAAAGCGTGTGACTTCCGGCACACTTTTTGGCGCGCAGCTCGGATAGCGAGGGCCTCTCCTGAGTACCATATTTACATGATCGTAAACGACCTATTTTTAAAAATTTGAAAATCCGAAGTGGGGTTGTTGAATTACAATTGAAATGAAAACATGGCACTATAAGTAAAGGCGAGACAAACAAGATAGCAGGCGTGCTACAGCGTGGTTGCATTTTTGCTGTGTGGCTCCGTCGCATCGCTCTTGGTGCTGGTCTTGAGCAGCTGCTATGTCAATGCGCAGAACCGGCATCCCCACCCCGCGCGAGGCCGCCAATGGTGGCTGTCGATAAGCAGCAAACCGGCACCAGCCCACTTCCCACACGTGGCCACAGACTACGGTTGCTGATAAACAGTGGTGGCCCGATAACGCAATCGCGTTCTACGGGAAGGTCAAGCGTTGCGCTCGGCGCTCAAGGGAGCGTTGGTAGTTGATGGAAGGGCCGCTGTTCCAATCAAGGCAGCACCCCTACTCGGAACGGCAACAGTGCCGGGGAGTGTCGGTAGCCGACGGAAGAGCCGACACCATTCACGCATAGTTTCTCTTCGGCTCTGACGCATTTGACTACTGCTCGCCGCATTTCACAAGGTTTTAATGTAGTGCTTCGTCAGTCATCATTTGTGCTACAAGTCCGGCAAGCGGCTGGCGCTCGTTCACGGCTACATTCAAGATGGCTGCCATTCTTTACGCCCAAGAAACGAACAGCCGCACGCCGGGCCGCAAGTTCGACGTTCGCAATGAGTATTACAGGTGTGGCAGCTGCAGCGAGGAAAATTTTCAGCTGTTCCACGCGATGTCATGATGTGGCTGTTTGCAAAGTGCAAGATTTCGCTGGATGGATGGATGGAAAACTTTATTGGGTCTTGCAAGTAGTGATAAGTAACTACTAAGCGGGCCGCTCCCACGTCTGGACCGGAAGACCAAGCCTCACGGCCACGTCGTGAGACTGCTGGACAGCCCAGAATTGTTCATCCAGTTCCGAGCTGCGAACTGCAGCCTCCCACTTGGACGCGTCCTTGATCGCCGAGTCTTCAATTTTTGTGCAAGACCAGAGCATGTGTTCGAGCGTCGCTAAATCACCACAATCCTGCCAATAAGGCTCCGTATATGTCTCAGGATAAAACATGTTCAACCTCCGTGGGCAAGGATAAGTACCAGTCTGTACCAGCCGTAATGTAAGTGCCTGAGCCTTGTTTATTTTAGGATTCGGCAAGCCATAAACCCTGCGATTAAGAAGGTAATACTTCGTGATCTCATTGTATGTGGAAGGGGAGTCTCTGTTCTCGGGGAGTACCGCCACGCCGTGGCCGCCACGCCGTGGCGCGGGGCAGAGCGGAGGGTAAGATCTCGCGCTGCCTCATGAGCGTACTCATTGAGATTCGTAGGGGCTCCCCCAATCATCCCAAGGTGAGCAGGAAACCAACATAAGTAGTGTTGAGAGATCTCACAGGTCTGCATAATCTTAAAAGCAACCTTAGCCACCGAGCCCTTTTCAAAGGCCCTAACGGCTGACTTTGAATCACTGTATACAAAAGGCCTGTGCCTGTCAACCAGGGCGAGAGCAATAGCCGCTTGCTCCGCGACCTCTGGCCTATCAGTCCGAACGGTAGCAGCGTTAACAACACTGCCCTCATTGTCCACGACAACTATGGTAAACACCTTCCTCTCCTCGTTAAATGAAGCATCGACGAAGCCAACCTTCTGATTCTCATCACGAATGAGTCTCAGCAAACAAGCCCCCCGGGCCTTTCTTCTACCCACATTTCGCTCTGGATGCATGTTCCTGGGAACAGGCTTGACATGATACCGCTGACGGACCTTCAAGGGAATACCGACGTGAAGCTGTGAAATCTTCTCCTGAGGAACACATAACTCTCTCAGAATCTGCTGACCGGCGCTAGTCGTAGAGAGACGCACCATTTGCGTCCTCTCCTGAGCCTCAGCTATCTCATCCAAGGTATTATGAATTCCCAGCTGGAGAAGTCGGTCGTTGCTGGTGCACATCGGCACTCCCAACACTTGGTGATCTTCCTAATCTGCGTTTCAAGCTTCTTCTTCTCTGATGGTTTCCACTTGTGCATTGCCGCCACATAAGTAAAGTGACACAATACAAATGCGTGCATAAGCCTAATCAGACTATCCTCCTTCAACCCCGTCTGCCTGTTGGCCACCCTCTTCACTAGGCGTACCGCATTTTCTGTCTTGGCAATAATCTTCTGGATCATCAGCGTGTTGGCACCGTTCGACTCAATCAGCATCCCCAAAACCGTGATCTTATCTACCCTAGGGATGAGATCGCCATTTCTTGTGCGAAGCTGATAGCTCAGCTTGTCCACGGGGATCCATCCCCTTGGCTTGGGTCCCCTTCTAGTGGGACTGTACAGCAACAGCTCCGACTTGGAGGGGGAGCACCGTAATCCCGTCGGGTCCAAGTAAGTCTCGATTACATCTACTGCCTCCTGCAGAACACACTCGATATAGCCCTCACTACCCCCGCGACACCATATGGTCATGTCATCGGCATACATAGTGTGCTTAATCCCCTCAATCTCCAAGAGCTTCTTGGCCAAGCCGAACATGGCCAGATTGAACAATGTGGGCGAGATGACGGCCCCCTGAGGAGTGCTGCTGTCTCCAGGGTTTAACATCCTTGACTCCAGTCCCGCAACCCTCAAGGTGGCCTTCCTGCATGACAGGAAGGACCTGATGTAGTCATGAAAGCGCGCGCCGAGGCCAAGATCCGAAATGGACTTCAGAATATGAATGCCGAACGCTGTCAAAGGCCTTCTCCAGGTCCAGGCCGAGGATGGCCTTAACGCCCCTTACATCTCCATCAGTGACCTGATGATTAATGAGCTTCATTGCGTCTTGAGTCGACAGCCCGGCCTGAAAACCAGTCATAGTGTGGGGGTAGACCTCATTCTCCTCAAGGTACCTTGTAAGCCGATTAAGCACCGCATGCTCGGCCACCTTGCCCACACAGGAAGTGAGCGAAATAGGCCTTAAGTTATCCATGCTCGAGGCTTTGCCAGCCTTGGGAATGAGCACCGTGAGAGCTGTCTTCCACTGCTCCGGAACCACCCCATCTCTCCACATAGCGTTAACTTCCCCGGTAAGGTACTTGATCGACCTATCATCCAGGTTTTTCAAAAGCTTGTTCGAAATGCCGTCCGGTCCGGGAGCCGACTTGCTGTTAAAGTTATGCAAAACCGTGCGTATCTCTTCCACAGAAAAGGCCTCATCTAGGGAAAAGTTGTCCTCTCCCGTGTAGGCATGTTCTGTCAGAAGAGCATCTGGGTCCGCAACAGGAAGGTATTTTTTGGACAGCTTCTCAACCAGCTCCTCCTCCGAGGCAGACCCCACTGCTTCGTGTACAGCTCTAGCAAGGACGTGTCCCTGACTAACTCTCGTATTGGAGTCGTTCAGCAAATGCTTAAGCAAGCCCCACGACCTCCCGTTGCGTACCTGCTCGTCCACCGAGTTGCATACCTCATCCCACTGTTGCCTAGACAAAAGCTTACAGTGCTCCTCAATCAGCTTATTCAGCTCAGAAATCTTTTTACGCAGCCTGCGATTAAGCCGCTGCCCCTTCCACCTAGCCAGCACAGACCGTTTGGCTTCAATCCAGATGGGCCAGCCTGCTATCAACACTATCCACCTTCAAATTCGTAGTGATCTCCTTCGTAGCCTCCTTTACATCCTCCCTCACCTGGGTGACCCAATCCTCCAGGGACGGCCGGTACGGGCCTTCGAATTCCTTTGCCCTTTTTCCTCTCTCCTCCCGGATCATCCGAAACTTATCCCAGTCTTAAATGTTAACGCCCTAGGGAGCCTACCCTCAACCTAAAAAACGACTTGGTTGATACAATGATCACTATCTAGGTCTTCGGCAAGATTGCACCAACTAGACTTGGCGGCGTTCTTTACAAAGCAGAGGTCAGGGCTAGTATCCCTACACGTCGACGTCCCTATACGTGTCGGAAAGGCAGGGTCAGTGACCAGCGTAAGGTCAAACTCCACAGCGTTCTGCCAGAGGTCTCTCCCTTTAACTGTGTCATGCTTGTACCCCCCACACGTGATACAGAGCATTAAAGTCCCCGGCCACGATCAGCAGATGGTCCCCGGTAAGCTTAGAAGCCTTCTGCAGAAGCAGCTTGAATTTCTGCACCCTGTCCCTCGGGGCACTATACACGTTCAGAATAAACACGCTTTTCTTATTCACCCGGTTAGGAATCACCTCAATCATGACATATTCCAGGGAACTAAATGTATCTTAAGATCATGGACCAAGTGCGTCAGTTTGCTATCCAATAGAATGCAGGTCCCCCGAGCTTTGGATCCCCCGAAGACGGTTCAGTAGCCCGTCAGAGAAACTTCTGCCGTTATTGTCTCCTGCAGTAGGACAGCCTGCCGCCTACACTTACACACGCGAATATACTGCTGTAGAGGCGCCTGTTTACGAGCATACCCCCTATAGTTCCATTGCCACACACAAAAAGTCTCATTTTGTCGCGCCATGTTGAAGCAGTTGCTGCGAGGCATCTTGCTGAACCTGAGACTACCCCGTCGAGGAACCAGCCGACTGAGATCCCGACCTAAGAAGGGGAGAGGCACTCAGACTGGACTTGTTTTCGAACACCTCTATTCTACATTGCAGCTCCTTGAACCTCCCATCGATCAAGCCGAGCGACTCTGTGAGACGCGTATTCAGCTGCGCCAGACCATCGTTGACCTGCTTGACACTATCCACAACACTCGACAACATCTCCGTCACCTCAGATCTCAGCTTCCTCGACGTGGGCTCCGCCTCATGTGTCAAAGCCTTCCTCTTTGAGGGGCGCGACCCACTAGCCTCACCTACATCAGCTAAATCCATGCTCTCTATGGGCTTGTAGGCTTAACACCTCAGGAGCAAAGGAAACGAGACCACTGCTATGAGCCGACACCAGAACAGAAGTGCCAGCCGTGGCTGCACGAGCCACGACCAGGTGCCGTCTTTATTCTCTTCGCAGGGTGGCGTGCGCTAGCCGGGTTGTCAGCGCCGCCCAAGAGAGGGTGCTACAGGGCCCCCCGCCTAGACTGGAAGTCGAAACGGACGGAGGGCCGGCGATGGCGCTCGAGCACTAGGTCAGGCGGCGCTGGGAGTTGTTCCAGGGCGGTCTCCATGTAAGCCGGTTTAAGGCGGTCTAGACTGACGGTCTCTTCGCGGCTGTTTTGAAGGATGGTGGCGGTTTTCGGGGTGCGGTGGAGAACGTGGAAAGGTCCGTCGTAAGCCGGTGTGAGTGGAGCTTGGACAGCGTCTCGACGCACAAAAACGTGGGTCGAAGTGGCCAGGTCGGGTTGTTAGAAAATGGTATGGTATGATGGCGGGACGGACGTGGGGGGAGTAGGGCCGGAGGTCTTTAACGCAGTCCAGCAGGCGTTGGAGGAATTCTTGAGGCTGGGTTGGAAGCTGCTGGGATGTAAAGAAGTCGCCTGGAAGACACAAAGCACTTCCATACACGAGCTCTGCAGCTGAGCACTGTAAGTCTTCTCGGATGACGGCCCTTAGACCAAGCAGCACAAGGGGCAAGGAGTCGACCCAGGAAGCGCAATTGAGGCGGGCAGCGAGGGCGGCCTTCAATTGGCAGTGAAGGCGTTCCACCATGACGTTAGCACACGGGTGATATGCAGTGGTACGGCAATGCCTGGCGCCGAGAATATTATTAAGGGAAGGAAACAGGGAGGACTCAAACTGGCGTCCATGGTCGGTTGTCACAGTGCCAGGACAACCAAATCGAGATACCCACGCAGAAATGAAGGCGCGGGAAAAAGTCTCTGCGGTGATCTCAGGAATGGGGACTGCCTCCGGCCAGCGAGTGAAGCGGTCGACTATGGTCAAGATATAGCGGTAGCCTCGAGAGATGGGTAGAGGGCCCACGATGTCAAGATGAACATGGTCGAAACGACGGCCAGGGGGTAGAAAGGCTTGGGAAGGTGTCTTGGTATGTCGACAGATCTTGGTCGACTGACAGGGTAGGCACCGGCGCGTCCAAGTATGCACATCAGCATTGATTCCGGGCCAAACATAGCACTGGGTGAGAAGGCGCTGAGTAGCCCGAATGCCTGGATGGCATATGTCATGGACAGAATGGAAGATAGGGAGGCGTAGTGAAGCCGGAACAAAAGGGCGAGGAAAGTCCGTTGAAACATCGCACCATAAGGGCTCAGGCGAGCAAGGATGGGGCACAAGCCGTAATCGGAGATAACGAGGGTTCGCTTGAAAAGCGGCGAGCTCATCGTCATTCTGCTGGGCAGAAGAGAATGCGGCCCAATCGACGGTGAAAGATGGAGCGTCTACCGCGACTATACGAGAGAGGGCGTCAGCGGCAGTGTTGGCTGCACCTTTCACATGCCGGATGTCGGTAGTAAACTCCGAGATATAAGCGAGCTGACGGAGTTCACGTGACACGTACTTCGATGAGTTGGTCCGGAACACATATGCCAGCGGTTTATGATCGGTTAGCACGTGAAACTTGCATCCTTCTACAAAATGCCGAAAGTGGTGGATAGCGGAGTAGATGGCTAGGAGCTCTGTACAGAAGACGCTGTAGCGGGTCTCAGCAGGAAGTAGCTTCCGAGAGTAAAAAGAATGGTCTCCACTCGGAGTTAATGTATTGCTGTAAGACGGCTCCGATGGCCACGCTGGAGGCATCCACCATCAATCTCGTAGGGACGTCGTTGCGTGGATGGACTAGAAGCACGGCGTTAGCGACTGCTTGCTTCGCGGCAGTAAAGGCGGCCTGGGCTTCTGATGACCAAGAGATTGCAGAGAACAGGCCAGCGGTTGACCGGAGGAGGTCGGTGAGTGGGCGAAGTAGCTCTGCACAGTGCGGGATAAAGCGGCGGAAGAAATTCACCAGCCCCAGGAATTGTCGCAGGAGGCGCAGGGTTGTGGGCAAGGGAAAATTCTCGATGGTCTGAACGTGGGACGCGAGAGGGCGGATACTCACTGAGGATATGTGATGTCCCAAAAACTCAAGCTCAGAAGCACCGAAAAGACACTT
Source organism: Amblyomma americanum (assembly GCF_052857255.1). Taxonomy (NCBI): domain Eukaryota; kingdom Metazoa; phylum Arthropoda; class Arachnida; order Ixodida; family Ixodidae; genus Amblyomma; species Amblyomma americanum. The sequence continues at coordinate 50,848,889 of NC_135500.1, forward strand.
GGAGGCATTCACAGCCAGGCCGTAGTGTTGTAGACACTTGAACAAAGCACGTAGGTCTTGCTCATGATCATGAGGTGTAGGGCTGGCGATGAGGATATCGTCAAGGTACGCGAATACACTCGGTAGGCCCCGCGTGACCTCAGCCATGAACCGCTGGAAGGTTTGAGCCGAATTGCGTAGTCCAAAAGGCATCCGGACGTACTCAAACAAACCAAAGGGCGTCATGATGGCGGTCTTAGGTATGTCGGCGGGTTCAATGGAAATTTGGTGGTACGCCTTAACCAGGTCAACTTTGCTAAAAATGGCGCAGCCGGCGAGGCGCGATGTAAACTCCTGGATGTGGGGCAGCAAATAGCTGTCGAGGACAGTGTTGGCATTCAACGCCCGATAGTCGCTGCAGGGGCGCCAGTCACCGGGATCACGCTTGGGCACTAGATGCAGCGGAGACGCCCACGCGCTGGACGACGGGCATATAATGCCGAGCTCCAGCATGTGGTCAAACTCACGTTTGGCGATAGCTAGATTGTCTCCAAACAAGCGGCGCGGTTGAGCAACTGCGGGTGGACCCCGGGTGACGATGTGGTGTGTCAGTATGGTTAGGCGCCTGAGTGAGATTGGCTTAGTGAGCTCCGGGAAATCCGCCAACACTTTTTCGAACTGAGAGGAAGGTATCAGCGTGCAAACGCCCATGGGAGCAAGGTCGGATGAGGCTCCCGATATGGAGAGATGAGTCAGACCGTCCGTAAGGCGACGATGCAGCACGCTGACGTCTAAGTCGAACTAGGAGAGGAAGTCTGAGCCGATGATCGGGCGAACCACGTCTGCGATGACGAAGACCCATCGAAAAGTGCGGCGTAGGCCGAAGTTGAGGGTGAGAGATCGTAGCCCATACGTGGGTATAGACGAGGTGTTGGCAGCACGGAGCGACAGTCCTGATGGCTTGGAACGATCTGCCTTAGTCGGTGGATCCACGCTGATTTCCGCGCCCGTGTCGATAAGAAACCGGGTGCCGGAGAACTTGTCAGTGACCGTGAACAGGCGGCTCGAATGACTGGGGGAACCACACGCCGCCGTTAGTGATCCCGGCGGGCATTTCCCGGCCACGAACAGGGCGGTGTACACTTCGTGGCCCGGTGGCGAAAACGCCTGTGGTACCAGCAGAGAGATGTAGGGCTGGGACTCCGAACTTGCCATGAGCGCGAAAGGGCGTGATGATCAAGACGAGACGGATGGGTCTCCAGAGGCCGGCTCCGGAGTGCGGCGACTGAGGCGGCAAGCTCCTCGAGACGGGCCTCAAGGCGCGAAATCGCTGGGTCTCTTGGTGGCAAAATAGCAGTGATGGATGGGGAGGTGGCCTCATGAACGTTATCTGCGAGCTCAGCCAGGCGGTCGAGGGTGACGTCACCGGCTGCCGCAGGGACGAGGCGGATGGGCTGGGGAAGGCGTTGGAGGAAAAACTCTCGAAGCAACACTGAGTGGTTGGGGATGTCGCGCTCCCCGAGAAGCCGTTGCATGCGGCGCAGAAGCTGGGAGGGGCGCCGGTCGCCAAGGTTTTCCCCGGTAAGGAGCTGCTGGAGGTGGGTGCGGTCCTACGGCATAAATCTCTCCAGCACCTTGGTTTTCAGGTGATGATATGGTGTAGCACCCATGGGGGCGGAGAGAACGTCGGAGAGCTCACCGGCAACATCAGGAGGCAGGCTTGAGGCAACATGGTAGTAGCGCGTCGTCTCCGACATGATGCGGGCTAGGCAAAATTGCGCCTCAACCTGGTGGAACCAAACTTGCGGGTTCTGGGGCCAGAAAGGTGGAAGGCGAACCTGCAGCAACGAGACGTCCTGCGGACACGAATCCTGTTGCGGGATCGGTCATTGCTCATCCTTGGTCACCAATGTAGGCTGAACGCCTCAGGAGCGAAGGAAACAAGACCACTGCTACGAGCCGACACCAGAACAGAACTGCCAGCCGTGGCTGCACGAGTCACGACCAGGTGCCGTCTTTATTCTCTTTGCAGGGTGGCGCGCGCTAGCCAGGTTGTCGGCGCCGCCCAAGAGAGGGTGCTACAGGCTCAGGCATTGCCCTCTCCGCCGGTGCAGGGTCTGCCACACCCTTAAGTGCAGAGATTTCTGCCTGAAGCGACCTCACCAGTTCTCTCAACTCTGCGTTTCCCTGCTCTAGCGTCTTGAATCTCGCCTCATTCTTGCTATGCTCTGGCCTTACCAAACTAGGCATCTCCACTCAAGCACTTGCGCACTCCGCCCAGGTAGTACCACTGGCCTCTTCACCGGGGCCCTTGCCTTGTAGACCCTGCAACACACCACTCTTGCGCACACCCTGTCTCTCAGTCCCATTAGGGCCACACGCAGTCTCAGTTCCCAACTGTCCGTTCATTCCGAAGCGCACCTTAGACGCCGATCTACTCCCAGACCGGCCACCGGAGCAGCTGCGTGATGCTCTTCCTGGTCTCCTTGATCTTGATCTTGAGCGTCGACACCCACGATCCTGTCCTTGCCCAGCCTCCAGAGCCTTCCCCAACGTTGGGAACTGGCTTTCGGTGTATCTGAAGCCTCCCTTCTCTTCATCCTCCGCCTTGATATCCGCCATAGCCCACTCAAAACGGCGGCACCGGACCACAAATCGGGTACGGAACCGCTGCTGGCACTCCTTGGCAGCCGTGATATGCTCTCCCCCACACAGCTCACACTTGGGTGTACACTGGTGGACCTCATCTGGATTGGTTTAACCGCAGACCCTGCAAACCACTTCTTCCGGCGAGGGGCAGACGTCAGCGTGATGCCCAAGCTTTCCGCAAGCATAACAAACATCAATCTGCTTGTGGTAAAGTGTGCACCTAACCAGCGCGTTACCATACCGAACGTAGTTGGGCACCTTGTACCCGTCGAAAGCGATGATGACCGTACCAGACTCCTTGATGCGTTTTGCCACCAGGGCCAGGGGATTATGCGGGTTAACGATCTTGCGACTCAGCGCTTCGGGTCCATCGCTGAGAGGAATGTTTCTTGTGATTCCCTTGCACGTTTCATGCGGCGCCGCACGATATGCCGCAGCTGCATGCGTGTCCCCAGCAATGCATAACTCCTTGATCCTCATGTACTTCGTAGCATTTTCTTCTTCCGGCGTGCTGACCACCACAATATTCTGCTGATAGTTGGGGCAGATCGTGTCCGCTTCTCGCTTCACCTCGTCTATGCAAGCAGCAGCCGTGATTGCATCAGCCACCACGGCCGCACCAATTTTAGCAATATTCAGACCTCCCCTGATCCTGACAATAATCTTGATATCATTTTTCGGCAGCGGAGGCATTTTAACTCGCCGGATGATACCCTTCTTGACGCTAGAAGGCGAGTTTGTACTCACTTTGCCGTTCTTGGGTCCCGGCCCGCCTTTAGGGCTAACAGCGTTGCCGCCGTATGACAGCCTTGCCTTGGTCGTAGAATTCCTCTGGGCATTAATTTTCCACCCAGCATCCTCTGAAACATCTTCCGGAGAAATATCTTTGCCTTCCACAGCGTATTCCATCATGACAAAAGTGTCGGGCGGCCGGGGAGCCGGCGCGGCCCATGAGCACGACGGGTGGCGTAGTCAAGACGAGAAAGGCCGTAAAATCAAGTACAGTCCACTCACTGAAAAAGGTCCTATATCCTGGTGTAGCGTGTAACTTTGCGGATCCGTTCAGCACAGAATTAGGCGCCGAATAGAGAAAAATCCGGTCAAAATTGCCCATAAAGCACCCTTCTGAAAGAAAGGATGCACATCGCAACAACCGCGTCCTCGGACGCTCTCCGTAGTCGCTGGAGCTCCGAAAAAAAGCATCCGCCTTCGACGGCGTCACGAGCCAAACTCCCAAAAATTTCACTGGATGACGACGTTAAAACGACATGCTGCGGGACCTCTGCAGTGATCGTGATTGCAGCGCTAATGAAGACGATGGCGCAAGTCTGGACAAGTAGTCTAGTGACTAATACATTTTCGGTTTAGAATGTGCCCACTGGCGCGGCCGCGCGCCGCAGCCGTTAGCGGCTGGCGATAAACTGCAGCCGCTGGATAATGCTATCACGTTAACTATTCAAGGCCAAGCTTAAACAACCTCGAAGTTCCTTTTTTTTTTCGGACATGTGATTTGGGGGGTCGACTTACATTCGTGTAAGTACGGTATTTCTTCCTCCATGTTCGTGCATCATGTCGGTTGCATCATGTCAAGACCATCTGGGTTGAGCCGCGCAGTGGCTCAGTGGTTACGGCACTTGGCTGCTGACCCGAAAGACTCGGGTCCGATCCCGGCCGCGACGGTCGAATTTCGATGGGGGCGAAATTCTAGAGGCCCGTGTACTGTGTGATGTCAGTGCACGTTAATGAACCTCAGGTGGTCGAAATTTCCGGAGCCCTTCACTACGGCGTCCCTTATAGTCTGAGTCGCTTTGGGACGTTAAACCCCCATTAACTAAACTGAAATATATCTTCTGGGTTGAGGAACAAAAGCTTGTAGCAGGTCCAGTGAGGTCAAGCTTTGTGGCAAAAAGGGGATTTCAGCCTTTCTAATTCACTTTGTGAGCTTGGTGAATTTGTAAAAAATACCAAGAAGCGCTCAGGTAGTGCCAACATGAAAAAAGAATGGTTCAAGTGAATGTGTCATTTGGACATTTAGTCAAGCATGCTTGGCTTAATTTGCATGCAAGACAGTAACAACATTAATAAAATGTTTTTTTCGCTGTTTTGTTGGGAGCACCTTCTGTTTTTTTTCTTCCTAGCTACACACGGCTGAACCTGATCTTGTTAGTAACAAACTGTTTTGGGTGACTCCTTTATTCTGTTCGTGGTATCCTCGGGTTGCTCCAGAGTTATCATTCTGATACAAAGGTGCTCCAAAATGAATATTTTTCTGCTCCAAAAATTGCTCCAGTATTTGAAGTGGCTGGACCGCCACTGTTTTGTGCATTGTTTTCCACGCTTGGCTGCTAACTCCTGAGTCACGGGATCACATTCCAGCCATGCGGCTGCATTTCAATGCAGACACCACATTGAATAAACTTACATGCCACCATCTTTCTTTGAACGCAGTTCTGGCAGCTTGCTGGTATAGTCAGCGAGGAAATGGTCTGTTACAAGCAGCAACCTGGCCCCAGGGGTGATGGCACTGCACATCGCCAAGTGCAGCTGGACGATCTCGGCAGCAAAGTTCTGCTGCACATCTGTTCCTTCCTCAAGGTTGCCGATGTGCTGCAGCCGGATGAAGAAGATGCAGAAGCACTGCGAGGGAAAGGAAAGCGCCGTGGTGAGGGCATTTCCAAGAAGGAGAAGGGTCGCAGGAACAAGAAGACTGGATGAAGGATGTTGACTTCAGCAGAGCACTCATCTCTCATCCAAGTGTAAGGAACACTGTGAGCCTTCCGTGAGTTGCGAGAAGATGAGTGTGTGTGTGGAACGAGACGTAATGGGGCTTCGTTTAATGCGAATAGCGCTGGTTTTTGTTTACTGTGCATGTACTATTTTCCTGTTGCTGTGTGTCAGTTGTTGGTGTTCTTGCACTTGCAACCTGTATATATTTCATAGAGGTTGATAGATAACAATAGGCTTTTAACGCCTTGTTCACAGAGCTGTGCGTCTTTAAATTGGCTCCTTCAATGTCCTTTATTCTAAGTCTACATATAAAACAACACTACAGCTGTCTACTTCTTTCTTGATTAGGGAACATTCACCATCAGTGCAGCAGATCGAGAAAATAGTGCATCTCTTGTATTCTCATCTTTTTTTTGTATTTACAATCGTGTATTTACACGATTGTAAGTCTACTCGAATACATCACATTTCTGAAAAAAACAAAACAAAAAATCTTGGAGGTCGTTTGCGCTTGGTCTTTAATAATAGAACACGATCGCACTATCCTGTGGCCTCTGCTTATCGCCAGCCGCTATCGACTGCCGCGCTCGAGAGAGCGCCCGTGGGCACATTCCAAAACGAAAGTGTATTAGTCACTGGACTACTTGTCCACACTTGCGCCATCGTCCTCACTAGCGCTGCCGTCATGATCGCTGCTGCAGTCCCACAGCTCGGCGTTCTAGCACTGTCATGTAGCGAAATCCCGCACTTCGCAAACAGCCACATCACTACATCGCGTGGAACAGCTGAAAATTTTGCATCACTGCAGCCGCCACACCTGTATCACCTGTTGCAAACATCGAACTTGTGGCCCGGCGTGCAGTTCGTTTCTCCGGCATAATGACAGCTATCTTAAGCATAGCCATGAACGAGCGCTTACCGGACCCGGATCACAAATGACGAAGCACTACACTAAACACTTGTGAAACGCAGCCAGCAGTAGTCAAATGCGTCAGAGCCAGAGAAGCTATGCGTGAGCAGCGTCGGCTCTTCCGTCAGTTACCGAAACTCCCCGGCACTGCTGCGGTTCCAAGTGGGGTGTCGCCACAATTGGAAAAGCGGCCCTTCCATCAACTATCGATGCTCTTCTCAGCACCGAGTGCACGGTTGAAAGTAAACAAAAAAAAACTTGGACGACGCCCATTAAGAGTAGAACGCGAATGCGTTATCGAGCTGCTGCCGCTTATCAGCAGACGAATCTGCGGCCACGTATGGGGAGTGTGGGGTGCCAGTTTGCTGCTTATCGACAGCCACCATCGGCCGCCTCACGCGGGGTGGGGATGCCGGTTCTGCGTGTTGACATAGCAGCTGCTTAAGGCCAACACCAAGAGTGATGCGACGGAGCCGCACAGGAAAAATGCAACCACGCTGTAGCATGCCTGCTATCTCATTTGTCTCGCCTTTATTTATGGTGCGATGCTTTGGTTTCGATTTTAAGTCGACCCCCCTCTCCCCCCCACTTCGGATTTTCAAATTTTGAAAAAAGGTTCACTTACAATCGTATAAATACGGTAGTTGTCTTTGCAGTGAACGGAATGTTGAGCAATCATCCTTCCATTTTTATGCCCCGGTGAAGTTTTTTATGAATGCTTGGTTACACTCAAGCTCTAGTTATAGTTTTTGTTGTTTGTTTAGCTTCTATCATCTAGACCGTAAGGATCATCATTGAGAACTTCTAATGAAGTGCCTGTTGTTAGTCCTAATAAATGCAGCCACTGTGAATATGTAGTTGTGAATAGGTCGTCGTGTATGAAGGCTCCCTGCTGCCCATTTTTGAACAGTTTTTTTTTTTAGCTTGCATAGTATGACTGCCAGCATTCGAGATAGTTACGTGCTATCTGGTAAAGTATCAATCTGCTAAGTGCGCATTCAGTGTGCTCTGTTTAGTAGCTACTGTTCCCCAGTGAAGGCACCTCCATTTGTAAAACGAGCACAATACCTCGCACATTCACTTGCAGTGGTTGCCAAAAATGCCGACAATTTAACTGCCCTTATTTCTTAACTTGCCAGTCAAGAGTGTGCCCAAAACAGCCTTGCACTTCCCAAGTCCCATGAAGCAGTTGTCACGTACAGTGGGCTGGAGTTGCCTTGAAATTCATCATAAGTCTTTAATTTGTCATTAAGTTTGTATTGAAAAGTAAGGCCTATTTTGTGTCTGCACATTTGGGTCTCTGAATGTCTGTTTTACTAGTTTCTGAGGTAATAACAAGAGGAATGGTCCTCAAAGTGATACAGTTTGTATATGCATACAAGCAATCGTTATGCACGGTCACTGTCCTGTCGTGTTTGCTAGTCTATTTCACTGGGGGAGGTTAGTCACCCTGACACCTGCCAACAGAAATGATAAAACTGGTTTCTCTGTGTCCGGACTTTACTTGCATCAGCTGTATTCCTCCCACGTTTTCTGTGATACTCTGTTGTGGTTTTGACAAAGAGGAACACTGGTCCGGTGGTGGTATTCATTCAACTTCTTCTGTGCCTTCAAAACATTGCTGTTTAGGTCACTGGCTATGTACTAGCTTGTAAATCATTCATTTTGCATATTTGCAATGTGTAGAGGCCATTGCAAGAAAGCAGTGGTATTTCTTTGTGGACCAAGGCAGCCTATGTAGTACTAATAGTATTATGCCCTTGTCCAAAACACTGAGAAATAAACTTTGCAGAGAACGTTATCTTGGTGGCACTTTTATTGTTGACTCAATGGCGATGGTATGAGAAATGATTAAGGTGAAGTGTGATGCGTGCGATGGAGATTTCAAAGTCGAGAGCCAGGTGGACAAGCAAGACGATGATGCCGGATACCTTTGCAGACAGTGTGACGTGGCGAGAAAGATGGAAGTGGTAATGAGTCAGCATACGAAGGTGTGCGAACATGTCAAGCAATTAGAGAAACAGCTGCAGGATGAAAGATAAGAGAGAGCAGCCATAGAACAAAGGCCCAGAAAAGTGGAGGTCAAGTTGGCCGGGCACACCATTTTCACTCAAAATGGTGGGCATGCAAAGCAGGATGACAAACTGTCGACCCATGAGGTTTCGGAATCCGATGATAGAGGGGACCAAGAAAGTGTGGTGAAAAGTTATGCAGCAGCAGCCACGAAGTTAAGCCGAGGTACAGGCAAAGGTGAACAAAAGACTGAAGCAAAAGAAGCGCACGTGCAAGGGGATAACTCGGGCAGATGAGGCCAGGAGACCAGAAACAACTGTGTGCTAGTGGCGGGGAACTCGAATATGTGCGGGTGCGGAGAAGCAATAAAGGAAAGAGTGAAGGCCGATGCACTTGTAAAAGTCGCAGCACTGTCGGGACGGACTGCGGAGTCAGTCATTGAACATGAAAAACATCAGGTACAGGAGAACAAGGAAAAGCGAAATCTTGTCGCAATGGCTTGAGGCATGAACAACATTTTTAGGGAGAACGGAGGAGTGGTGGCAAAGCGCATAGAAAGGGGAGTGGAAGACCTGCGAACGATGACTTCGCAGGTGTGGATCGTGGTGTGCACACTGCCAGAGGTCTGCTACCAGGGCATCTATGCAGAAGATGCAGTGTTGGCTGCAAACTGAGATATCAGGAAGCTGGGACATGAAATGCGGTTTGAGATAGTGGAAATCAACAAAGAACTGTGAGTAGTGGAAGCCAAGAAAGGTTTCCAACGAGATGGCATCCATTTTAGCCACGGCATGGGCAGGACAATAGGATGGCGGCTTGTGGGTCTAGCAGTACTTTTTTAGGTGGTCTGAACACGCTCAGAAAGAGGGCGTAAAGGGAGACAGGCAGCTTTCAGAGCCTGAACCGAAAGTATGCAGTTAAGACCTCTGTGCTGAGCACAAAAGGGGGCCTGGAGGACCCAGACGTGCGCCAGCAATGAGAAGAAGTGCAAAAAGGAATATGAGCAAAATCATAAATGAAATCAAAGGAAGAAGAAGGATAAGGTCAATAACATAAGTTTACTTAAATATGTATGGAGGAATAGCACCAGCAAAGTGGTTTGAAATCGAGAAAGAGATAGAAACAAAGATTGCAGCAATTTATGCGTTCACGGAAACGCTTGTTAGTGACTTCGAAGAAGCTCCACATATTTCCCAGGCTATAGTAGGGAAGATTGCAATAGGTAGGCTGGAAAACAAAAAGGCGGAGGAGTAGGAATGCTGCTTAGGCACGAATTCACTTGGCAGAAAATAAACAATGTGAGGAGCATGTATGGGTTAAATGTAATATTGCAGGCAGACAAGTACTATTAAGAGTAGTGTACTTATGGAAGGAAAGCAACAGCAAGGCAAGAAACGAAGCTTTGATCAAATGTATGCTAGGGGATAAGAACACTCACATAGGACTAGGTGGATACGGAAAAATGTTGACTATACCTGAGCAGAAGGACCTTATTATAGTAAATAGGGAAGTGAAATGTGACGGAATAATCACTTGGGAATGAGGCGCTTCCTACTAAAGCATGGAATACTGCATACTGACTGGAGATTTAAATGAGAGGTTGAATCTAATGAAAATAGGTAAAGGAGGAATAAATAGTATTGGGAGTGACCATTAGATTTTAATTGTAATGATTGTGTGTAGAGGAAAGGATAAAGCTGGTCTTAAAAAACACAACATGTAGCACGGAATTCGATATATGAATGACCATCATTTCATGGCCATATCACAAGCGGTAGAAAAGTGTATTTGAAAGGTCTCCAAATGTTCTTGGATGCTTTATGAATTTCTAAAGGTAATTCTGAGAGAGGTAGATTTGGTACTTGAGAGAAACCGGTGGAGGGGCAAAAAGAGACCCAAATTTTGGTGGGACGTGGATATTAAAGTGCAATATCAAGCCTCCAAGTAGCTTCCAGAACACACTGGAAAGGAAAACAAGAGAATAGACCCTTGCCCGAAATTCTGGAGAATTAGGACGAGTAGCAAAAACAAAAGAACCATGCCCAAAATATGGTCTAGGAAAGAAATGAAAGTCTACACCCTGTAAGTTGATGACAGATATTCGAAGAAGAGATAAGCACGCACCTAGAAAGTTCTGGAACCATCTGAATGCACTTGGTACTAATTCGAAGGAAGCGCGTCGTCATATACAGGATGGCGATGGTAACTTATTGGAAAATGAAGTGGCCATGCAGTTTATTTGTAAACAGTTAGAAGAGGCTTTTAAAGCGTGTGATGGTACCAGCGGTACACGGCTTGATGCGGGCTGCTACCAGCTGGAGGTTCTTGACATAGACATAGACCAGTTAAATTCAGAAATAGAGGAGATAAGGGTCTCTTTGCATGTGGCAACAGGTTTGGTTACAATACCAGTAAGACTAATTCCATTCCTTGATTAAGAAACAAGAAAGACTGTGTAAGCTGCTTTAAGTGGCATATTGAGAACTAAATAAATCCCAGCAAGCTGGCGAGAGAGTAGAATGAGCCTGATTATACAGAGGCAAAGGTGAAAAAGATTGGATTAAGTCCCATAGGCCTCTATTGGTGACGTCAGTATTCTATCGAAAAGCAATGAAAGCCACCAAGGATCAACTACAAAGTTGGACTGGAGAGGCAGAGGTTTTGGAGGAACTGCGGAATGGATTCAGACAAGGATGTAGATTAGACGGCAACTTGTTCGCAGTCACACAGTGCATCGAAATTGCAGCAAGCGAAGAACGATCACTTCAGATGGCGTTTTTAGACATCACAGAGGCTCATGACAATGTAAACCACGCCTTGTTATGGAAAATTTTAGATAAAGAGGTTGATAGCTATGAAACAATGTGTTTATCAAAAGAAGTTCACAAGGACAACAACGTAACTATGAATTGGCAGGAAATGGAACATGCAGAAAGAGTTGAGGTTAAAAAGAGACTTGATCAGGGATATGTTCTATCACCACTCCTACTTATGCTCTACATCAAGGAGATTGAATGGAAGATAGAAAACGAGCGGATTAGAGTTAGACCCTTCAACCCTCAGTACACGATGTCGTTTCAGGAATCAATGAAGCACTCCAGTTTCAGGATAACCAGGATATTTTCAATAAGCAGAAAAAGTAAGAGAGGACCAAAGGATTGGTGAAAGAGGTCAAGAGAGTAGTTTTAAAATGGGAAGAAAAATGCCTGCCTGCTTGCCTGCCACACGAAGTTTGCCTATCAAGTAAGTATGCACTAACAAACAAATGTGGTATGCTCTTCATTCATGGGCCTACTCTGTATGCAAACAAGGTGATAAATGCTACACAGAATTCATTATCTTGCACACCTGCCACAGTGGCTTAGTGCTGGTGGCATTCGCCTGCTGAGCACAGGCTTGTGCAGTTCATGCTAGCTGCAGAAGCCGCGTTTTGACAGAGTTCACCTTCATGCAGAAGCGCGCATGTGCCAAGATTTTATTGCACACTCAGGAGCCCCAGGGGACTGACATCAGTCCTGAGTCCTCCACTAGGTGTTCGTTCCTCAAAGGTAGCCCGCAATCCTCCACAGTGGTTCAGTGGTTATGGTGGTCGACTGCTGACCCAAAAGACGGATTCGATCCTGGCCATAGCGGTTGCATTTCGATCGGGGCAAAATTCTAGAGTTGTGTACGCTGTGCAATGTCAGTGCACATTAAAGAACCCTGCATGGTCAAAATTATTCGGAGCCAACCACTCCAGCATCCTTCATAGCCTAGCTGAGTCGCTTTAGGACGTTAAATTCCATAAAACAATCTAAATCAAAGGCATCCTGCTGTGTTGGTTCAGTAAAAGTCCATTTATCACTCTCACCTTGCACATTCGCCCGGAGTGGGACATGTGCGGTTCGGTCCCCTGTGCCACCAGGTACCCAGTGGTGACGCATTGTGGAGAAGCTTTCCCCATCCTAGTGCTTAGCTTCTTTGAGGTGAAATGCTCGAGAAATGGGTCTTGTGGGAATCTGTTTTCACCTTGCCCACCGCCGGCGGCTCTTCTCTTGTGGCACACCGCGGCTGCAACTCCCCTCCCCCTTTCATCTTCCCACCGAGCGGCAGCGGAGAACACGGGGGAGAGGCGGACCTCCTCTCTCACACCTCTTGTCTACGGTGGTAGTGCGAAAGTTGGCGGTGGGAGAGGCGACGGCGATACGGGCGGACGGGTCTGGACCATGCTGGGAGCCGCCACCAGTTGGGGAGTTCCCCAATAAACAGCTTTGCCTGCTGGCTACTACTTGGTGTGTTATTCTTCGTGGCGGCAGCTGTGGCCCGCGCTAGCGGAGTGATCCAGTCTCAGACCGCACTGCAGACGCCACAAAATGGCGCACTAACGTAGGGCCCCTCTGGAGATCCAGTAGGGGAGGCTATAGCTCATGGAGATTAGCAGCTAGGACGCCCTACCGCAGATGCGGTACTGCGATGTCCGTGAGTGAAGTCGCAAAGGCAGCTACCGCCAGAACTACTGCGCTGGGGGATCATGGCCAGTATGCGAAGCCAAGCGAGGTGGCAGAGGCTTCCGGGCATCGTCGCTCCGCTGCGTGTCCAGTGCGACCGCAGGTGTGGTATGCCGAACGAGTTTCTCGCGAGGAGATCCCGAGCTATTTATACTCGTCTAGCCGCCACCGCCAGTTGGCGACAGCCGTCCTATCCAATCCAGTTGATTCAGTTAACAGCATGATGCCCCGCGGTCCAGCTCCGCCAACGCCCGCAGTTGCACAAATGCGCCTCGCCAGTTGGCTTATAATTGCGCAAGGTGAAGGGCGGAGGATGCGGGATGAAAACACTGCCGAAGCGCTCAGTCCAGGCTCATATTTCCACGGCCCGTAAATACTTGCCACCCCAGATGCTTGGGAGTTCTCGAAGCCCGGGTGCAAATGTAGCGGCGTCGCATCGATAATGGTGAGTTCACTCTCATAGGGCGGATCAGTTCACGAGCGCGCGGATGCCGTTCGAAAATAAGGAGAGTGCGAATGCGTTGTCGCGGAAGGATGGATGGATGGATGGAAACAACTTTTATTAGAAAAATGGAAAGAAAAAATCTTCCAGGGTGGTCTCCTACTGGTCCAGGAGTCCACGGGCTTGTGCTTCACATAAGGCCCGATCCACCAGCCAATTCTGGCCGGCGGGCTGAGCGGTCCGTAAAGCAGCCTTCCAGGAAGAATGAGTTGGATTGGGGATGGGGGTACTGCCTGTGGGAAGGACATTCTCAAAAGTAGTGGAAAAGTGTGGATCTGAGCATGCCACATGTGTTACAATGAGGAGGAAAGGTAGGGTGAATGCGCTGTCACAAGCGTCGATTACTGATACCCAAGGACCTCGTAGCGAGGATCGCCCCATCTGCGAAGCACCGAGAGCACATGCACCTCGTTGGAGCGGGGCCCGATCGCCCTCGAGGTTGCGTTCAGCAGACCAAGTGCTTCTCAAGGCGAGTGAGTTGGAGGCTTCCTGCTGGCACCGTGATGGAGCTTTGCCAAAATACGTGCCAGCCTGCCAGATAATATAGGCGTGACTTTTCACGCTTTATCTCGAAAGTTCGCTATCAGCTTTAAATTGAGCACGGCTGATAGCGGCGGGCATTCTGTTTGACGACCGCCAAGCATGCTTGTTGCTACGCCGCTGCCGAGTGATTCGGTCCATTGTGGGCGCAAGTCAGCCCAAATAGAGAGTTTTGTTTAGACGCTATTTTCGCTGTCGTTCTGTTCCCCGGATTTCAGTCACCACTTCGTGACAATACCAAGGACTTCCTGTCCGGCAGGGAAGCCAGTATGAGATTCAAAAGCTTAGAATCACCCCCCCTCTCTGAGCTGTGAAGCAGGGGCATGCCGCAGGGCTCGGTCTTGTCGCCGTCTCTCTTCAATGTGGCAATGAGAGGCCTCCCGGCCAGATTAAATGAGCTAGAGGGGATAAATTTTAGCATGTACACGGACGATACCAATCTCTGGATAAACAGAGGAAGCGATGCACGCATGCACGGAAGAGCGGTTGCAGGCCGCAGCAGTCATAATTGTCCAGTATGCAGCCGAAAGGGGGCTCGCGTGTTCGCCGCATAAGTCAGAACTTTCTGTATACAGTAGAACCCCGCTGTTACGTTCCTCACTGCTGCGTTTTCCCGGCTGTTACGTCGTTTTCGTCCGGTCCCGGCATAGCTCCCATAGGATCCAATGTATTGGGTACCCCGCTGTTACGTTGTAGCTGTGAAAACGATCCCGCATGATACGTCGCAACTTGGCACCCCGGCCGGGCGATGCGCGCCAACCGCCATTTTGACGACTCTTGGCCAGGCTTGGCTACAAAATTGGCTACAAGACCATGGCCTCCGAGATCACCCCTTTGCACGCGCGTGAGTAATCTCGGAGGCCTTAAAAAGCTGCACGCGAGTTGGAGAGATTGCCACTAGATGGCCACTGCCTCGTCAGCCGAAGCGAGTAAGACCCGCGGGCCAAGAAAGTTATCTAGGTGGTATTGCGCGGGCCCGCAGCAATCCAGCCTTTCTTGTTTGTGCGGTTCAACCCATCCGAGTCGTCCGTGTCCTTCCGTCAACAGCTACGCTGCCTACGCCTCGTCAGGCCTCGCTAATCCAGCCTTTCTTGTTTGTGCGGTTCAACCCATCCGAGTCGTCCGTGTCCTTCCGTGAACAGCTACGCTGCCGACGCCTCGTCGGGCCTCGCTAATCCAGTCTTTCTGTTTGTGCGGTTCAACCCATCCGAGTCGTCCGTGTCCTTCCGTCAAAAGCTACGCTGCCTACGCCTCGTCAGGCCTCGCTAATCCAGCCTTTCTTGTTTGTGCGGTTCAACCCATCCGAGTCGTCCGTGTCCTTCCGTCAACAGCTACGCTGCCTACGCCTCGTCGGGCCTCGCTAATCCAGCCTTTCTTGTTTGTGCGGTTCAACCCATCCGAGTCGTCCGTGTCCTTCCGTCAACAGCTACGCTGCCTACGCCTCGTCAGGCCTCGCTAATCCAGCCTTGTTTGTGCGGTTCAACCCATACGAGTCGTCCGTGTCCTTCCGTAAACAGCTACGCTGCCTACGCCTCGTCAGGCCTCGCTAATCCAGCCTTGTTTGTGCGGTTCAACCCATACGAGTCGTCCGTGTCCTACCGTCAACAGCTACGCTGCCTACGCCTCGTCAGGCCTCGCTAATCCAGCCTTTCTTGTTTGTGCGGTTCAACCCATCCGAGTCGTCCGTGTCCTCCCGTCAACACCTACGCTGCCTACGCCTCGTCGGCCCTCGCTAAAACCGCGAGCGATTTGTCGTCTTTTGATGGCATCGCGCAAGCGCAAGGCGCTTTCCCTCGAAGAAAAGCTGGATGTTCTCAACGCAGTCGACAGGCAGCCAGCGCGGAAAAGAGTCGACATCGCCAAGGATCTTGGTCTGCCACCCTCGACGCTTAACAGCATCGTCTCGAAGCGTGCCGAGATACAAGGGAATGCCGCGCTCTTCGGCCCGAAAGCTAAGCAGGCTCGTGGCGCCAAGTATGGAAACCTCGAAGAATCGCTTCTTACTTGGTTTAAACAAGCTCGCGCTGCCGGTGTTAACTTCGACGGCAGCATTTTGCGCGAGAATGCGATGGAAATAGCCGACCGACTGGGCATCAGTGACTTTGCGGCGTCAAATGGCTGGAGCGACCGTTTCCGGAAGAGGCACGGCTTCGCGTATAAGACGGTATCCGGGGAAGCAGCAAGTGTAAACTTGGAAACAGTCGACGATTGGAAGGCCACACTATCTGCCATAATTGAGGGGTATGAGCCTCATGACATTTACAATGCCGACGAAACGGGTCTTTTCTTTCGGGTGCAGCCATCCAAGTCGTTAAGCCTGAAGGGCGAAGCATGCCACGGAGGCAAATGCAGCAAAGAACGATTGACGGTGCTCCTTTGCTGCAACATGGATGGCTCGGACAAGCTGAAACCATGTGTAATCGAAAAATTCCGAAACCCACGGTGCTTAAAGAACATTCGCCTGCTGCCATGTCACTATAGAAGCAACAGTCGTGCATGGATGACGGGTTCTTTGTTCGAAGAATTTCTTCGTTACTTCGACAACAATATGGGCTCCCAGTGCAGGAGTGTTGTCCTTTTTCTGGACAATTGTGCTGCCCACCCGAGAGACCCGTCGTTTCTTCGGAACGTTAAGCTTGTTTTTTTTCCTGCAAACACTACAAGCCACTTGCAGCCGTTGGATGCCGGCGTCATAAAGAACTTAAAGCACTCGTACAGGAAATCCATCGTAAAGCGCTGTCTGGCGCGTATTGATCGCGGACAGCAGCCTACGATCGTTTCAATACTGGACGCTATGCACTACGTCGCTTCAGTGTAAACTGCAGTGAGCGCGTCAACTGCACAGCACTGCTTCACACGGTGTGGCTTTCGCATGGACGGCGGAGAGGAAACTGCCACGGAAGCTGAAGAGACGGAAGCAGCCTCTCATGATCAAGAGCTGAGTGAAGCTTTGAATGCGCTGGGTGCCACGGGAGTCACGTATGACGACTACGTCGCCGTGGATGCTGCTGTCGTGACGTCCGAGTGTCAGAGTATCGCCGAGATCGCTGCAGACTCGGTCGCGAGTGAAGCCTCAGACTGTGATGACGACGAGGAGCACGAGCCGCATGATTCTGGGGAGTTGGCGGACCCGAGCTTTGGAGAAGCAGTCAAGGCTCTGGACCTCCTCCGCAGGTACGTCGCACCTCAAAGCGACGCTGAGAGCAATGCGGCTTTCCAGGCCATCGAGAAACGCGTGGTGTCTTCCAGCGAGCGGTAAAAACGGCAATGGACCATTCTCGATTTTTTTAAGACCTAAGCTCACTTGATGTCGAAATAAATTGTTTCAAGGCAAAGCTGCACTGTTTTCATTAATTTTCGGACCTTTCCTGACTGTTGCGTTTTCCCGGCTGTTACGTTTTTTTCGCGGTCCGGTGAAAAACGTATGAACGGGGTTCCACTGTATAACCCGAAAAACCTGCGATGTAAAGAATGCGGGGATATTAAAATTAAGGTGGCGGACATGCAGGTGCCACAGGTGGACAAAATAAGGATCTTAATTGGGTTTAATAATCCAATCCCACGGATACAATGGGGAGGCCCTTTCCAAGTTGGAGCAATACGCGATGCAAACTCTAGGCCTCATAAGAAGAATCGCGGTTAAAGGTAGGTGTTTGAAAGAGAGGAACTTGCTGGGGCTAATAGAGGCGTACGTAATTAGTAGAATTAGTTACGCGACGCCATACTTAGATATAAAAGCTAGAGAGAGGGAGAAAATAGATGCCCTCATTCGGAAATGTGTTAAAAAAAACAAAAGCCGCCGCCTTCTGGAAGACGTTGAAGTAACGAGCGTTAGCAAAATTTATTCGTCATGCGTAAAACGAAAGTCCGCATCCACGTAGCGGAGCGGTCGACGCCTAGCGCTATCAGAGAAATTACGATGCACGTCTACCCGTTGTCGACTTTACACCCTCTCAACATACGTCCCAAATCGAATTTGCTTCGTATGGGGGGGTCAAGGTGGGCCTAGAATTCGGCTTGGAGTGCGATATGGTAATGCTTCAGTTAGTGATTGCGTGTAAACAATGTTTGCCTATTATTTAATTGTGGCTTTATTTCTATACCACAGCCCGTAGGGTTTTATTTGCTTACCAAATTCGGTACACAACTGTGCCCCTTGTTGTCGGAGTATATATGGCGGAACGAATGTGTGCGGGCTGCATATGATTTAACATCTGCTACAAATCCATTTGGATCCAAGATATTGTTACAAGTGGACGAATCATGAACGAAGAAGTGGCGGTGCGCTGAACGACGACGACGTTGACAGTTGGTAGCTGGGCGCTCGGTTCTGAGCTGAGTGCTGGCCATCTCAGAGCAGCCGCCAATATAGACTTACCGCCGTAACATCCCCGTAACATCTTTTGGTGGAGGTACGTGATCACTCGCGCCATTCCAACCAGCTGCGCCAATGACGTCGCTGACTTCCTTCTGCACGACGTCATATTACACCATGGCGCTCCCCGTCTACTCCTTACCGACCGTGGCCGCTGCTTCCTTTCCCGAGTTGTTGACGAAATCCTTCGTTCGTGCTCCGTTCGTCACAAGTTCACCACTGCTTATCATCCTCAGACGAACGGCCTTACGGAGCGTCTCAACCGCACGCTGACAGACATGCTCGTCATGTACGTATTCGACGACCACCGGGACTGGGACATAAGCTTGCCTTTTGTCACCTTCGCCTACAACTCTTCGCGCCATGATACCGCTGGTTACTCGCCCTTCTATCTTCTCTTTGGACGAGACCCCTTACTGCCCTTCGACACTCTGCTGCCCACAGCTGGCCCTGTCACTATACATATGCGCGTGACGCTATCGCCCGAGCAGACGCCGCCCGCCGGGTTGCTCGACACAAGCTCTCCGCCTCCCAAGAGGCTCAAAAACACCGCTACGATGGCCTGCACCGTGATGTGCGATACCCTGCCGGATCTCTCGTCTTGCTGTGGCTCCCATCCCGTCGTGTGGGGTTATGTGAAAAACTTCTGCCGCGCTACACAGGTCCTTATCGTGTATTACGGGCAGTGACCGACGTAACGTATGAAATCACGCCGCTGCACCCAAAGTCGACGTCCGCTCCACTGAAGTCCGAAGTCGTTCATGTAGCTCGCCTCAAGCCCTATCACCCACCATCGACATCGCACGCCTAACACGCACCGGGACGTTGCCTTCAGCCGATGGGGATAGTGTTACAAGAGGACGAATCATGAACGAAAAAGTGGCGGTGCGCTGAACGACGACGACGTTGAGAGTTGGTAGCTGGGCGCTCGGTTCTGAGCTGAGTGCTGGCCATCTCAGAGCAGCCGCCATTATAGACTTACCGCCGTAACATCCCCGTAACAATATTAAACTTTGGAAATGGGGCGGTGTGCATTAAGCTTGTTTCACCACCTCCTCAGGTTGGCCCGGTATTGCACTGCCTCCGGGATCGGCCTGGGGGATTGTAGTGCGCGTCTTTTCTTTCACTCTTTGCTCTCTTCTCTCTCAACTCTCCTACTTTCCGCACGTAGCAGCGATTGTGGCTCGGCTTGAGGCAGTGCACTGAGCACTTTCCTTTTTATTCTTTCTGTCCGCAACAGTCTAGCGCGATTTGAAAGTTATCGCGCGAGCGTTGAGCAGCCTAGCGTTCCAGGCACCTAGTGGCCAGTTTTGGAACAATGAAAGTCACAATTTCGCATTCCTCGTTCTTTGTTCCGTGTAAAACCATCAACCCCGCGGCGAAATTACCCTTTCTTTTTATTCTAAGCTTTAGATTCTTTACGATCAAGTGTGGACTTGGTTACCTATCTTCTCGGACGATAAAAAAAAATTGATGGGACAGATCTGGTAAAGCTTATCCTTGACACTGTAATCATTTGAACAACTTTCTGAGTTGGAAAAAATATACCATCGCAACATTGCCTCGTCATACTGTTTGTCCACCACTGAAATTTCGTAAAGGATTTTTGCAGAAGGGGGTAACTGCAGTTACGCACGCCAGATGCAGGTTCGTACGGCTTAATTCTAGGTAATAGCGAAGAATAGGTCGCGCGCAATACCATCACTTCCTGTTCGATGAAGCAAGAAATTAAAAAGCTATTTGCCTAGAAGTGACTTGCGGCTGCTTAAGGAAGAGCAAAGAGAGTGGGGGAAGCTGGCCTGATACCTCCTTCGCCACGTCAGAGAATTCTGGGCCATGGCGCTGTTCTTGTTCACGGTCGATGCTCGCGCGATAACCTTCAAATCACACTAGACTGTACATATGTAGCGGTCCTGGGACGGGACAGGCTACAGGCCTTCGTAGAAGCAACGCACCAGCCTGGAGCGTAGTGGGCCCCTGGGCCCCGCCCGCAGCAGGAGGCGGCGCCCCTGCACCGGGCTTCTGACCGGCTGCCCGGGAATTCTTGCGACCCCGGAGCCTGGTGGAGGTGCTACCCGCGGACCCCCACCCCCTCCCAGCGTCCCCACCTGCTGATCCCGGTCCCCGGCCCGGCACCAGCATGGCATCCAACGGCCCACCCGGAGGACAGACGTACCGCGCGCCTCCCCCGATGGCGCACTGTTTTAACTTCTCTTTGAGAAGTGAGAAGGCGCGCACTGTATTTATGGTATCGACGGCCGCACACTTGCAGTCGATTTTTATTTCGGTGGCAGGCGCGTCAGGGCGGTAGTAGCGTACGCGGGAGCCAGCCGTTCCAATTTGTCTAGTTTCTTTGATCTGTTAAATTCTTTTCTGTTAGACTGTTACGCTTGTTTTCTTGTCGGCGATTCTAATCGTGTTTTAGATCCCGTACGTGATGTCCGTGGTCCAGGCCAGGGACGGCCCTACGTCGGGGCACGATCACTGGGGGATATTTGTATTCAGTTTTCTTTGACTGACGCGTGGGTAAAACTACACGGTAACAGTTTTGGTGGTACCTGCGAACGGGGCAGGTCCGCCTGCTATCTCGATAAGTTCCTGATCCCGCGTGAGCTGGAGTGCTGTTTGTTGTCGTGTGATGTGCTCGCGTTTCCCCCGGGTACCCACACATTAGCGATTATCGACCTGTGTCAGCAGTACTGGACATTGGCGGGGACGCCCCACGTCTAGATCCATGGCGCATGGATTCATGTCTGCTGACAGATTGGTCGAGCGTAGTAGCTATTGAACACGCGCTGGGAAGCCCGAGTGGAGGTGACGACAGTCCCAACTCCTGGGATGACAAAAAAGCAATGTGGCGATCGTATTTAGGGCACGAAGGGAGTCAGCGCAGAAAGCGCATCACGGGCGAGGTAAACAGCACCCTCGCCCGTATACACGCCGTGCAGCGAAGTGCGCCGCTCACCTTCGTGATGCACGATTATCTTGATTTACTGAAAGCGCGCTACCACACTCAGACCGTGCTCGTCAGACCGTGCTCGCGTGCGTACTACGAGAGGTGCGTGTAGGCAGCCCCGATGAGACGCGTCAGGTCCGCGTAGAGGAGATGGTTTTGCCGGACGGTGCAGGAGCAGCAGCGCGGCTGTCATCTCTAACGCTTTTACGCGTCACTTTTTGCAGCTGTTTGTTTCTGGGGCTGAATGGTGGAGCTGCGACTCTTTCAAGGTCGCCGTTCGTAGTTTTTGCGGCCAGTTGCCGCAAGTGCCGATCGAACTAGGCACACAACTTAGCGCCCCAGTAAGCTCTGACAAACTGTTAGCCACCGTGGAAATTGCATGAACGCCGCCTCAGCTCCAAGCCCGGACGACATTCCCACGAGCTTCTATGCCAGGTCCTACACCGTCCTGGAGGAACACCACCTGGGGAACCCCTTTGTCAGGGATGGCAAGAGGCCGGTGTCCTTTAGAGAGAGCTGTGTTGAGCTCATCCTGAAGCCTGGCGGGTGCCCATCTGACCAGCAGGCGTGGCGCCCGGTCACTCTACTTAACACAGCTTGCAAGATTGTGGCGTCATTGCTGGCTAAAAGGTTGGGCAAGGTTTTAGCGGTGTTCGGAAGCTCGCGCAGACCTGCAGCATGCCCGGACGCTCGGCATTTTTGTCTCTCGCACTAACGCGTGACTTGGTCACGTTCACCTCGAGAACGGGAATACTGGGTTGTTTTGTCTTAAGGGCGGTTCACATGCAAGCGATTGAGCGAACTGAGCGACCAGCGGCTCGGCGCAGCGGTGCTTTCGGAAGGTTTCGTTTCACATGCGTCGCTCCAGAGCGTTTACTGCCGCTGCGAATCCCAGTGTTGCTGGCAAAGAATACGAGCTCGCGGTTGGTTTGCAACCATCAACATGGAGAATGTTCATGCATCCTTTTTTCAAGATTGCTCAAATTTTGTTAAGAAATAAAGAACTCTTGTTTGTTAAATATCAACTACTTCTTGTTTTGATGCCAATAATGTCATTTTTGTTTAAGTTCGTATGTGGGTGTCGGAAGCGCGTGTTGCAAACAGTCTTTCCCGCACGAAACCTCTTCTTGTCACGTGGCTTTTCCGCCGCGCAGTCATTGGTCAGAGGGCGGAGCTATCGCGCTGTCGCTGCGAAAATTTCCAACTTGTTGAAACCCCTTCACTCTGGCCGGCCGAGCCGCCGCGACGGGTCCAAACAGGGTTTTACGTCGCCGCGACAGGATTCGCTGGCATTTTCGCTTGCATGTGAAACACGCTTTACTCGATCAGGCGAAAGCCTTCGACCGAGTTGAGCACCGCTACCTTTTTGGCGTTCTCGGGCTTTCGGCTTTCCGCCAGATCTTGTGGAGTGTTTAGAGCGGCTGTACTCCGGCCTAACAGCTCAGCTGCTTTGCAGCGAAAAGCTTCACTACGCTAGTCAACACCGCGCTTCGCGCGAGCCGGCGTATGTCGAAGCACGAGTGACGTCACGCACGGCGCAGGTGGCCGCCACCGACTCCGTCGCCAGACCTTTTGCCGCTGCCGCTCGTTACGTCACGCGCGGCGCCGGTGGCTACTGCCGCGCGCTATGCGTCATCGTTTGACGTTCGCCGCAAGCGTTTACGCTGTGTTTTACGCGTACACAAACGCTTTACAGCCACCACCTCTCATTTGCACCGGTGGCGTTTGCAATCAGGTTAATGGCAGCGGCGTTTTGAAGCGAAAAGCTTCCGTACGCGGGTCAGAGCCGAGCTTCGCGTGAGCCGAACTCGTGGGTTATGCGCATGCGCGAAAACGATTGACGTCACACGCCGCGCAGGTGGTCGCTCCTCGCCGCTGCCGCCGCCAACTCCGTCGCCTGAACGTTCGGCGCAGCCGCGCGCTACTGCACGTGTGCATGCGCAAGGAGGCTATATAATGCGCTTGACAGAGAATAGGCGTGCGCACTCGACATGGAAGGGAAGGAGAGTGCGGCTGCTGCTAGACTACGCAGAAAAGGTGAGAAACTAGATTCGTCCGAACCAGAAGTACTCGCTTGGGAGTTGGCTGCACAATAGCAAAAAAAAAATGATAAAGCCAAAGCTAAGCTATGAAGCATAACTATGACATCAAACAAAGCATAACTGAAGCTTTTGCTTGTATATGCAGGTTTAACCAGAGCTGAGCCACTGCCTATCTTTTTTTAACGGAGCGTAGAGCCACCCGTTCGATGTTGAGCGCGGCATTAGACAGGGCTGTCCACAGTCGCCTATGTTATTTGTGTTGTGCTCGAAGCAGCTCCTTCGCCGCATAGCGGAGTGTCCATCGGTGCGCGGATTCCCTTTGCCGCGCCGTGGTCAGGCGAAGGTGTCCGCGTACGCTGACGACGTGTTCGTGTTCCTTCGGGACGAGGAGAGCCGTAGCATTTTTACGGTCGTTTGCGAGTTCTAGCGAGCTGTCCGGCGCCCTGCTTAACAGGGGCAAGAGCAAAGCGCTGCGCTTCGGCGCTTTTGCGGCAGACCTGCTAGGCGCTGTGGATTGGGTCTCGGCGATTAAGGTGCTAGGCGTGGTGTTCCTCTCCTCAGCCCGCAAGTCGTGGGCGCAGTTGAGAGCAACAGCAGAGCAACTTCTGGCAGTGGCAGTGCGTTTTTGCCTCTCGCTTTCGGAGTGCGCATTCATCATTAGATAATCTGTGTGGATGGATGGATAGAAACAATTTTATTGGCGACAAATTTAAAATGTGCGTGACCCTTACGGGTCGCTGGGACCTCTGGCCCTGGCGTATTGTTCTGTATGGTCGATGGCTCTTTGTACCTGCTCTTCTTTTGCTTCTATGGAGCCTGTGGCTGTCCATATTGTTATGCCATCTGCACACATTGCGTAGCTAATGTTTTCTATTTCGTCGAGTGCTTTCGTGAGTCCTATCATAGCTACGTTGAATAGTGGCGGAGGTATTACTGAGCCTTGCTGGGTGCACTTGTTTGGCACCGTGAAGCTCTCAGCTCTTGTGTTTCCGATGCCTGTCATAGCCGTTCGTTCCGTCAAGAAGGCTTTGACATATCGGAAGGCTCTGTTTCCGCAGTTTATGTTATTGAGACCTTCAATGATGGCCGCATGTCCCACGTTATCGAAGGCTCCCTTTTATGTCGAGGGCTAATACTATGCATGTGTTCTCCACTTCTTGGTATTTCAGTGAAGACTTTCTCCTTTAATTGTAGAAGTACGTCTTGCGTGTACAGCCCCCTTCTGAAGCCAAACATGGCATCAGGGTACTATCCCGTGTCCTCCATGTATTTTGTCATCCTTTCATTGACCACTCTCTCGTATATCTTCTCTAGGCAGGAGGTTAGGGAGATTAATCTGAGGTTTTCGATTTGGAGTCTTTTGCCCGGCTTGGGTATCATAATTACCTGTGCATGTTTCCATTCCGTTCCTTTTTCCCAGAATCCGTTTAGGTATTTGGTAAGTTCGGCGATAGCCGTGTCTGCCATGTTTTTAATGGTGGCGTTATTTATTTTGTGCTTTCCGGCTGCCGTAATCTTTTTGGCTTCCCCTAAGGCTGCCCTTACTTCCACCTCGGTGATTGGCCTATCCATCCCGGGGTTGTATTCTCCTGTGTATTCTTAGTCTTGCTTTGGGTGCGTGGTTGTGCCGTAGCATTTCTCCCTCAGTGCCTCTGTTAGTTGGTCTTCCGTTCTGGGGAAGGTGTGGATTAGTCGTTTCATGGACTTGCCGCTTTCCGTTTTGGTTTTTGTTGGGTCTATCAAGGCTACTAGTATATTCCAAGTTCGGGCCATTCCTAATCCTGCTCTGTGTGCGCGTTGCTGTACTACGTCTCTCGTGTCGCCTGTCCGCCATGCACTTTTACGCGTCGCCTGGCCGCAATGTGTGGCGCTTTTTTCTGGGCGGGAAAGACGGAGACCGTCGCTCGCTCGCTCCTCCACCTTCCCACCAGCATGGGTGGGTTTTGCCTGCCCAACCTGCGCATAATGTGCAGCGTCCTCGCTGTCCGAGTCGTCCGCGGCCTTGTCAACTCCACCGACTACCCAGGCAGAGGGCTTCTCGCCTACGTTCTCGGGACGTAGCGGCGCCTTTTTTTTTCGTCCTTTAGTGGGTCCTTCAGCTGAACAGCAGCTGGGGTTCTTCCGCTATGCTTGCCGGACGGCCCAGACTCTCACCGCCACCCTGCCCGAGGTCAGCGTTTGCCAGACGCAGGCCTCCCGCGTTTGCGAGCTCCTTGCAAAACAGGAGGCTACCCCAGAGCAGCTAGAGCGGAGCAGGCAGGTAAGATGGCGAGATTTGACGTCTCACTCTCTTGCGCCAGACATCCGCGACCTCGACTGGCTGCGAAGCTGGAGTGCCTTGCCAACGGGAGTCCGTCTCGCAGCGTGGGGCATCGCTCCTTCTTCGCGGTGTCCGCAGTGCGGCGGAACTGAAACCTTTGAGCACGCGCTATTTGAGTGCGTTGTGACGCGCACTGTTTGGCGACTTCTGTTCCCTATGTTTAGTTTGTCGCTCGACTGGCACACCAGGCCGCGCGATGCATTTGTGCGGCTGTTGTTGTGTGCTGGCGCTTTTGTTTTGTGGCGCCAGAAAGGCGTCGCTTCCTTACAGGGCCGACCCCAACGGGTCATGTTTTCGATGCTGCAGCCTGTCCGAGCGTGCCTGTTTGGGCAGGCGTGCTTAGGCAGGGTGACGCTGCAGGAAGGGCTTCTGCGATGGTAGAGCACCCGCTTCATCGTCTCAAGCGGGGGCCGTGTGACGGTGC
Organism: Amblyomma americanum; assembly: GCF_052857255.1. Classification (NCBI taxonomy): domain Eukaryota; kingdom Metazoa; phylum Arthropoda; class Arachnida; order Ixodida; family Ixodidae; genus Amblyomma; species Amblyomma americanum. Next base: position 50,874,813 of record NC_135500.1, read on the forward strand.
GACTACTACCTTACTGAGTGGTGCGCGCAAGTGATATGCGCGATTTGTGCGCGGTTCCCTCCCTTGTACTTCCCCCGCGCTTATGGACTTCCTTTAAATTAGTTTTTTGGACACTTTTTCGGTGCGTGTGTGTGTGTGTCGGCGATATTAGTCGCCGTAGTGTATCTTTTGTACAATTGAGGGACTAGTGTCCCTTTTCAGATGAGCGTCCAAATAAACGTCTCTTTAACCCGTTATAGAATATTTTGGGGGGAGATAGGGGTGAGGGGAAAAGGGATGGGAGGGCACAACCAACTTTAATGGCCGCCATCATCAAATCAAATCTTTATTTCTCATCAAGTGCTACAGATAGAGGGACTACGGAAAAAAGGTGCCACTTGGCGGCTTGACGAGTCCGCATCCCCATATATAACCGAGCGTCTAGGATTAGAAACCGAAACTAAGCCGCCATTTCGTCCCCTGACGTCATACTCACAATGTTCCTCCTCAATCTAGAACCGTGTGGGGCACGTCCGTATCCGTAATGTTGGTTTAGTAGATTTACGTAATTTATTTATGTACTAAGGTGATGGCCTTGCCGGTACCGTCTCCGTCACACATCTTGTATCCAATTGTACCCGAAAAACCAGCGGATGACAGCCCTTTCATCAAAACGTCTACAGCCCCCCAAAACAAAACCCCAGAATAAACGAGCTCTTCAAAAAAGTCAGCGATATGGCAGGGCAGAACTCAATGTTGATCCTAGGAGACTTTAATGCGGCAAACCCCAGTTGGAATACCAAAATATCGATGCCAAAGGTAAAAGCATAGCAGAAAGCGCGAGAAATACTGCATGGACCTGCTAACGACCCCATTACTACGAAGAGGATAGGAAACAGCGTCTGCAAAGACACCACGCCTGACCTAGCCTTCTCAAGAAACAACGAGAACATCCAATGGGAAAGTAGAATGGAAGCCTTAGGGAGCGCCCACTTCACCCTCAGCTTGGAAATAGCCGCAGCAGAAATGAAGAGATGCCAAGTGGCTGCCAAAATCATACTGGAAAACCTTGCGAAACCACAAAACCGATAACCAACATAGAAGAGTGGTGCATGGAGCTTACAAAGGCCACACAGAAATGCACGAAAATAATAACTCGCACGGAACAAAACCCAGACGCAGACAGACACCTTCTTCACCTATGGGAAGTTCGAAGAAGCCTTATCAGGAGATGGAGGCAGCAAAAATACAACAGGAAACTCAAACTGAAGATCGCCGAACTAATCAAGAAGGCATCAGAGCACTCAGACAACATCGCCACGCAAAACTGGCAACAGTTTACGGAAACGCTTAGATGGAGACTAGGCATGGCCCGAACTTGGAATATACTAGTAGCCTTGATAGACCCAACAAAAACCAAAACGGAAAGCGGCAAGTACATGAAACGACTAATCCACACCTTCCCCGGAACGGAAGACCATCTAACACAGGCACTGAGGGAGAAATGCGACGGCACAGCCACGCACCCAAAGCAACACCAAGAATACACAGGAGAAGTCAACCCCGGATGGATAGGCCAATCACCGAGGAGAAGTAAGGACAGCCATAGGGGAAGCCAAAAAGAATACGGCAGCCGGAAAGCACAGAATAAATAACGCTACCATTAGAAATATGGCAGACACGGCTATCACCGAACTTACCAAATACCTAAACGAAACCTGGGAAAAAGGAACGTAATGGAAACACGCAGAGGTAAGTATGATACCCAAGCCGGGCAAAATACTCCAAATCGAAAACCTCGGACCAATCTCCCTAACCTCCTGCCTAGAGAAGATATACGAGAGATTGGTCAATCAAAGGATCACAAATTACATGGAGGACAGGGGATATCACCCTGATGCCATGTTTGGCTTCAGAAGGGGCTGTCCACGCAAGACGTACTCCTACAATTAAAGGAGAAGGTCCTCACTGATATACCAGCAAGTGGAGAACACATAGTACTAGGGCTCGACATAAAGGAAGCCTCAGATAACGTGGAACATGCGGCCCTCATTGGAGGTCTCAATAACATAAACTGCGGAAGCAGAGCCTTCCGATATGTCAAAGCCTTCTTGACGGAACGAACGGCTACGACAGGCATCGGAAACACAAGATCTGAGAGCTTCACGGTGCCAAACAAGGGCACCCCGCAAGGCTTAGTTCTATCGCCGCTACTATTCACCGTAGCGATGATGGGACTCTCGAAAGTACTTGATGAAATAGAAAACATCAGCTACGCAATATATGCATATACCATAACAATATTGACAGCCACAAGCTCCATAGAAGCAAAAGAAGAGCAGCTACAAATTGAGATCGACCCTACTGAACAATACGCCAGGACCGGTGGGCTATTGTGCTTAGCAGAGAAATCAGAATACGTAGGAATAAAAAAAGGTACGCGGAAGTACGTCTCCCAAATCACCTCGAAACTTGCAAACGAGACAATACCCGAGAAAACGGAAGTCACTGTGCTTGGAACGTGGCTGCGAAACAGAAGACGATGTAGCAAAACCATCACCTCTCTTAAGAATACAACAAGTCGCCAAAATCGTGCTAAGATCGAGTCAGCAGTAAAAACAAAGAGATGAGAGAACAGGACGCCCTAAGACTCATGGACAGTCTCATCACGAGCAGGGTTACGTACAGTCTCGCCTATCACGAACTAAACGAGCAAGAAACTACAAATCAACTCCATACTACGCAAAGCGTACAAAATGGCGCTCAAACTTCCAATGTCAACACCAACCGAATAGCTAATGGCACTGGGGGGGCGAACTACGAGAAGCGCAACTACAGACTCGCTCAAACCAGAACGGGGAGACACCTAATGAAGAAATTAGGGCTACACCTGGGCATCCAAAAAGTCAAAAAACATATTAATAATGAAGACAGGAACAACATCCGGGTCAGACCCATACCCAGACACATAGACCCCAATATACACCATGAAAGACGACAAACCAGATTCCGAGCACTCGGCATGGAATTCAGTGACAATCCCAGCGTAGTCTACACAGACGCAGCAAAGTACCGATACCAACGCAAAACGATCGCCGTTGTAACAGACGAAGGAGGGAAAGAAATAACCAGCGCAATGATAAACAACCCAAGCATAGAGGCAGCTGAAGAGGCCGCCATTGCTCTAGCAATATCGCACGGCAACGCAACAGGACAAAACCTCACTATTGTGACGGACTCCAAACAAGGATGCAGAAACTACACAAGAGGCAGGATCGACAGCATCGCCAATCATAATCTACACACGACGAGAAGACAAACACTAAACATAATATAGTATGGGCTCCTGGACACGAGGATGAGGGCTGACGTGGTAGCAGACGAGTTAGCTCGAGGGTACGTCAACCAAACAGACTGAACACTTTTCACCACGGGCACCTTAGACCCTGTTACCCCCACGTACTCAGACATACTCGAGCATTACAGGGGTCAACGGAAACGCTACCCAGCCCCACAAAAAGGCTATCCGAAGAGGAGGCGGTAGACTGGCGCAGACTACAAACCGGTACCTACCCGCACCTGCACAAACTACACAAGATTTTCCCTACACAGTATGTAGACGAATATCCCTGGTGCCAGGGTAAACCTACGCTATAGCATGCCACATGGACCTGCCCTAAGGCAGACTTAGAGCCTAAAATATACAACCCGAGTGTGATGCAATGGAAGTGCTTGCTTCCCAGCCAGGGCGAAGCAGCGCAGCGATTTCTCGTATGCTGAGCCACGCTGGCAGCTGTCATGTGCGGCATCCTGGACCGAGGATCGACCACGGCGCCCAGTAACCCGTAGGGGGTCAAGAACACTTTAAATTTGTCGCCAATAAAGTTTTTTCCATCCATCCTTCAACCTCTATCCACCATATTGGACCGTTACGTCATCATTGGCACGCGGCAGGTGATTGCGTCTAGAATGCTATTGCAGATAGCGCTACACGTCTCAATGCGATAGGGTGCCTCGATGATCGCTCGCCTCGCCTCCGCTTTCAGGGTGAGGACACCCTTTGTAGCACCCCGCGCCGCCGTTTCCCCTTTGCAGCGGGATGTTGGGTCACACGCGCCGGTCGCGTATACTGCGCGCTATGCATGTGGCGCCGTTTTTGTACGGTTGCGTGGCGACTGCAATGATGCGAATAAACTGGAAATTGCCGCTACATGGTTGTTTCGCTCGTGGTAGCAATGTTCTGCCAGTTTTGAATGTTTTTTTACATGATACGGTTGATGTCGAAAGTGGGCGAGTTCTCTTGGTCAGGCGAATCTTCTGCGGAGGGGTCGGAGAGGGCGACGGAGTCTCGTACGTCAGATATTTCGTCGAAAAAAGCAATCGTCGTTCCTCTGTTAATGTGCCGGTATTCTTCGCTGAACTTAGTCAGCAGTACTTCGGCCTGGCCATTGCGGAAATGTGCGATGCCTCTTGCGATGCTGATTCCTCGGTCTAGAAGCAACTGCATGTTCCCCTCGATGATGGCTTCAGCGTTAATGGCTTTCTTAGCGCCTACGGTCACGATAACGCTTGATCAGGGTGGGACGCTCACTTCTTCCTCCAAGACACTCAGGGCAACGTGATTTTCCCCAGTTTTCATCGAAGCGATGGCTTTGTTCGTCGAAAGCGTGATCTGCTTGGATCGGAGGTCGATGATCGCCTGATGCTCATTAGGAAATCGATACCCAAGATCACTTCCCGGGAACATTGCGGTAGCACAACAAAGGTCGCAGGATAGGTATGTCCTTTGACAGTCACTCGCGCTCTGCATCGTCCTGATGCCGTAATGAGCTGGCACCCTGCGGTGCGAATTTGTGGGCCGTCCCAAGTCGTTGTGACTTTTCTCAGCTGCGCAGCGAATGTTCCATTCATCACCGAGTAATCGGCTCCTGTGCCGACTAGAGCGGTAACTTTCCGGCCGTCGATAGTCACTTCTAAGTCGGGGGTCCTGGCTCTTGCATTGCATGTCGCTCTCGGCGTCGGGTCACGGCTTCGTCGCGTATGCAAGTCGCGGGTGGGGCGTGTGGTCGAAGCCCTTCTGGGTGGCGGCGTCGTTTTCAAGGCAGCCTGTGTCGTGGTCGGGGTTCTCATTGTGTGCGGCGTCGGTGCAGCGTCTTCATGGGTTGTGGGTGGAGGATCTTCGGAGTTTCGCTCTTGAGCAACCTCACCTCCAGAGGTTGCTGCCTTTAGTTTCCCCTACGGGGCTGGGAGACCTTCCTCGTCCCGCGGCTGCGTAGCTGCGCCGTGGCGACGCAAAGCGCGAGGTTGACGGCGATGGTGAGCGCAAAAAGCGGTTTGGCGTGTACTCTTCTCGACGCAGGTACTCGTCGATTTCCTGCGGACGTTGTCCGAAGCGTGGTCGTGGGGCGTTAACGGCAAATCCTCGAATGCCGATACGTCGGTACGAGCAGTAACGAGGAATATGGCCGGCCTCACCGCAATGTAAGCACTACGGTCGGTTGTCGGAAGTCCTCCAGGCGTCGCATTTCCTGGGGCTTGAGGGTCGGTCATAGGCTGGGCGGGCGGGGGCTGGGAGGCGGCGTTGTGGACCAAGTGGCTCATCTCGGGAAGGACGTGGGGGTTGTCGTTGGGGCTGAGCAGTCCTTACTGCAGCGGCGTAGGTCATGGCCTGGGGTTCTGTGGTCGTCGGGGTGCCAAGTGCCTGTTGCACTTCTTCCCGTACCACGTCCATTAGAGTCGTTGCTTGTGGCTGTGGGGAGGATGGCAGTAATCGGCTTAGCTCCTCTCGGACGATTTCGCGGATAACGTCCCGCAAGCTGTCGCTGGTGGTGGCCGGCGTGTCCGAACGGATTGCATAGGCAGAGGAAGGGCGGTTGTACTGCCGAGCTCGGACGTCGAGGGTCTTCTCAATCGTGCAGGCTTCCTGCATGAATTCCTCGACCGTTTTTGGCGGCTGACGGACGAGGCTGCCAAAGAGTTGTTCTTTTACGCCGCGCATTAAGAACTGAACTTTCTTTTCCTCGATCATCCCGGGGTCGGCGCGGCGAAATAGGCGCTTCATCTCCTCGGCGTAACCGCGGACGGGCTCATTTTGAAGTTGGATCCTGCCAGCTGGACTCGAGGAGTCGTTCGGCTCTTTCTTTCCTCACGACACTGGTGAATACCTTCAATAGTTCCCTCTTCAATAGCTCCCTTGACGTAAGGGACGACTCGTAGTTTTCGTACCACGTGCGTGCGGAGCCATCCAATGAGAAGAGCACGTGTCCAATTTTTGCCGCATCATCCCACTTGTTGAATGACGCCACGCGCTCAAATTGATCCAACCATTCTTCAGGGTCTTCGCCTAGGGATCATTTGAATGTTGGCGGCACCCGCGGCTGCTGTAGTGTGATCGGTGTCGACATCTTCGGCGAGGTTGCGGTGCTCGTAGCAGCGTCTTTTCGCTGTCTGGTGCGGTCCGGCAGTTTCCCGAACTCAGGCTCCTCTCCCTGGAGACGTCAACTGGCTCGCTGAGCTGCTGGCTCGTCCTCGGTTGCGAAGCGCTGAGGGCTGGCTTCACGACTTGAAGGGGGCGTCCGGAACATGGAAGGCTACCCAGCACCTCCGCCAGATGTCACGTAGTGGTGACGGCAGTCGAAGCAGCGATGAAGACGGACGAAAGGGCCTCCTAAAAGAACTGTTTATGGGGCTGACTTGCACCCAAAATGGACTCATTCACTCGGCGGCGGCGAAGCGACAAGCGTGCTCGGCGGTCGTCGAACAGAATGCCCGCCGCTGTCGGCCGCGCTCAATTTAAAGCTGACAGCGAGCTTTCGAGATAAAGCGTGCAAAGTTACTAGAACATTCCGGAACAACGTAGAATCAGCTCTGCCTGGATGCGATCAATCGAGATAAATCTAGTCGCGTCTTGCGTCGCAAAGAAAGCGATAAGGTGGTGTGGCGGCAGATTTGAAAAACGAACAAACACTGCAAATATTCGCGGCAATATAAAGCCTTCATTGATTACGAGAAAGCATTTGACTCAGTGGAAACCTCAGCAGTTATACAGGCATTGCGGAATCAGTGTGTAGATTAGCCTTATGTGAAAATACTGGAAGATATATACAGGAACTGCACAGCGGCCATAGCCATACATAAAATCAGCAATAAAACTCCAATAAGGAAGGGCGTCGAGTAAGGAGACATGATCTCGCCAATGGTATTCACCGCCTGTTTACAGGAGGTATTCCGAGGCCGGAATTGGGAACAGTTGGGGATAAGAGTTAATGGAGAATACCTAAATAATCTGCGATTCGCTGATGACATTGCTTTGCATGTCACTCAGGAGATGAACAAATCATGATCAATGACTTAGACAGAGAGAGCAGGTAGGTGGGAATTAAAATTAACATGCAGAAAACCAAAGTAATGTTCAACAATCTACCAAGAGAGCAGCAGTTCACAATTGGCAATGAGGTGCTGGAAGTGGCAAAGGAATGCGTTTACGTAGGGCAAGTAGTGACAGCTGATCCGGATCAAGAGAAGGAAATAACTAGAAGTATAAGAATAGGGTGGAGCGCTTAATGGCAGGTTCTCTCAGATCATGAATAGGAGGTTATCAACATCCCTCAAGAGAAAACTGCACAACAGCTGTATCTTACCAGTACTCACCTACGGGGCAGAAACGTAGAGGCTAACGAAAAGGAGCAGGAGGAAAGGAAGCCGGAGGTTAACCAGGAGAATAACCGGTTCGCTACCCTGCACGGGGCGAAAGTGGTGAGGGGAGAGAAAGACGAAGGCGGAAAGAGAGTTCCAGTAAACTGAAGTCACTATGCAAAGTCACTGCTTTCAGTAAAGTCAGGTACAGGTTAAGTTAGGGACAACACAGCCAGCCATGGAAAGCAAAATGATAGCTGTAACGTTAAGAGACCAAAAGCGGGCAGAGTGGGTGAGGGAACAAACGTGTGTTAATGACAGCCTAGTCGAAACCAAGAGGAAGAAATGGGCTTGGGCAGCGCATGTACTGCGAAGGCAAGATAACCGCTGGTCCTTAAGGGTAACGGAGCGGATCCCAAGAGAAGGAAAGCGTAGCAGGGGGCGGCTGAAGATTAGGCGGGCGGATGATATTAGAAAGTTTGCAGGCATAGGGTGGGCGCAGCTGGCAAAGGACAGGGTTAATTGGAGAGACATTGGAGAGGCCTTTGCCCTGCAGTGGGTTCAGTCAGGCTGCTGCTGCTTATTTTTATTTTATTTATTTATTTACACAGTACTGCTAGCCTCTAGGTGAGGCTGTATAGCAGGAGCGGGAGAAGAAAAAAAAGAAAAAAACATAAGTGACATGCGCAAAACGAATCAAGGCACAACACGCTGCCTTCAACAAATGAGATGCACTCACAAGCAAAAATAGATGAAGGAAAGTTGCGTGCAGAAACCCCCCCCCCCCCCAAAAAAAAATCTCAAGAACACTCCGTAATCATCAATTACTATCTGACCGCATTCTGACAGCATTCATAAATGTTTCAGTAGTAGGGCATTCTACAATGCTGGCCGGAAGCCGGTTCCACTCACGGACAGTTTTCGGAAAAAAAGAGTTAGCGAAGGTTTGAGTGTGGCAGGAATAATCTTTAAGTTTTTTGCTATGATGCGATCGGGTGGTTCGTCGGTGTACAGGCTCTATGTAATCGTGTTTTCTCATACCTAGTTTATCATGAAACAGCAAGTGCATGTATTTTAATCGATCATACTGACGCCGTTTTTGTAAATTGTCTAAACCTGCCTTTTTTACTAGAGTACTCGCGGAAGTACGCCAGTTATATGATCGGTATATAAACCTAGCTGCTTTCTTTTGTACAGATTCGAGCTTGTCTATGTTGCCACGAGTGTGCGGGTCCCAAACAATTGATCCATATTCTAGAACTGGTCGAACTAAGGTTTTATATGCTATTAGTTTAACTTCGTTTGTACATTGTCGCAGAGTTCTTCTTAAATAACCTAATTTCCGCATGGCCCTGTTCACAATATCCGATATATGTTCATTCCACCTTAGATCCGATGTTATGATTATGCCTAGGTATTTATAGTTGTTTACCACTGCGAGAGTGCTGCTGCCTATGGAATATGAGAAATTTAATGGCTGCCTTTTGCGTGTTACGGTCATCGCAACAGATTTTTTTGTGTTTATTGACATCTGCCAGTCTGAGCACCAGGTTGCAATCCTTGCTAAGGCACTATTAAGTAGAGCCTGATCGCTGGAGTTGTGAGATGATGATCGATGCACACACTGTGGTGCCAGAGGGACCCTCGACCACAGAATTTGGGAGTGTCCAAATTCTCCCAGGGCGGGCAAAAATTTTGATAGTAGAGAAGCCTGGGAGACCCTGCTATGAAGCCCGGACCCTGAGCTCCAGCGCACCACCATCCACCTGGCGGAAGAGGCCGCTACCAGTCAAGGACTGCCAGCCAAGCCTCTAACCGCGGGCGCGCAACTTCCCGTCTCCTAGGCTTGCGTGCCGGGAGCGGGGAGAAACATCTTTTGTGATGGAAACAAAAGTCTTTCATTCAATCAAGGAGACAATCTGTGTCTTCGATGCGCCCAATAATTCGAAATATGTGGTTTCGATATATCCAGGCTCGACTGTAACATGGAAATGGGAGGGATTGTGGTAGCGGTAGAGGTAGTAAGAGAAAAAAAAAATGTTCTGCGGTTATGCATTCCCGTTAGTGTGCTTGACCAGCGCAGCTGTTGCATTGGTTGCATCTTCCTGGCGTCCGTTGTGCCCCGGGAACCCATTCGGCTGTTCTGGCCTCTTTCATCAACGCATTCAACTTGGCGCGCCTTGCTTTGCAATTCGTAGTCACGTGATTTTCGAGTAGTGTGCGTGCATGGACGGCTTCATACTCGCGGTGACTTCACGGCGCAGGGTCACATGACTAGCGCAGGTCACGTGCTCCAACAACGCCGATTACGACGGCTGTGTGCCAGAAACGATTCACTAGCAGCTGTATAAACACAAGAAAATTCTCTTGTGTCACTAGATATGAGATATATGACATGTTGACGCCTTTAGTGTACCTTGCGTGCATTTATCGGGCCATTACTTCATTCAACGTTAGCCCTATTATTTCATGTTTAATCACGTCGGCTGTGCGCTGTTTTGCAATGAAGATTAACCAATTCTTCTATCTAGCGTCTTCACGTGTACTTCTGAGCACACTGTCAAGCAAATTATCCTTTTCATTTTACTTTACCTAGAAAGTATCAAGAGGGACGGTCATGTAAAGTTTGAACAGAGAACACAAGTCCGCATCACAGCGCAATGTCAGCACTGCAGTGACAATGCGTCAGCATCTCCAATGACTCTCATTCGAAAGCTATCGTTGTTACTATGTGCCATCTTTGGATTGCCAGACAAGGTGGACGCCGATATATGCCACGTTTAGACGGCTGGTAAGAACTGAGGAATTCAGAGACAGTTTTTCAGAGTGGCAGGGCTTAGAAAAGCAGCGTCCTCAATGTCCCCAGGTGCAACAGTCAGTGTTTAACTCTAGAAAAAGCTCACGGGAGGTTATTTTCGCAGTACAGCATCTTATTTAAATGAACGTCTCGGTCGCGACTAACTGTAAATCGATGCCTTCTCTGTGCAGTTTATCTAGACCCTCAATATTACGCCAAGTTGTAATTCTTGACAAGTTGCAACTCTTCCTCTGGGTTATTGCTTGGGTAAGGGCATCCAAGACATGCTTTAACTCTAATTTTCTATTTTTTCTATCCAACTGCCTGAATACAACTTGTAAACGCGATTAACCTGCTTGGAACTTTTCTCAATTCGTATTTTATATTTTTCCTGCATAGCACTGTGTAGTTCCTGTGTAATTCCTGGAGAGATTTATAGCGCCTTTAAGGATTCCTATTCCACACCTTTATTACGCAATGTCTGCATGACTGCATACTTTTTAAAGGGGCTTTGAAAAAAAATTCAGTAAAGGTCCGGTGTGCATGGGATGCTGAAGGGCGCTGTTTCACGAATATCTTTCACCAAAGTTTTTTTAAAGAACTTCTTAGAAGCTGAGTTATCCCTAGTCAAAAATTGTATCTCAGCGTCTTCGCGCCTTTCCCTCTCGTCCATAGTGTGCGCTGAAAGGTCGTCTCTCCTTAGCCGGCCCCACCCACTCGCATGCGGAAATCCCCCCTGGGGGGGGGGGGGGGGGGAGCTTCCTGACTGTGGAGGAGAAGGAATAAACATTTTATTGAAATAGCAGACTGACGTTCTTGCGCATGAAGCCGCTATTTCAGGGCCCCCACTGGCTCTAAGGAGCGGCGCGTCTGATTGACCGCGGCCATGGTAGCTGCTTGGCGTCTGAATCTAACCAGTAGCCATTTCTGGAAAAAACATATACACAGTCGAGCGGCATGGTGGAGAGCGAGTTTCAAAAAACCATAAGAAAAAGCTCGTCTACTTTCGCGTTTTATGGCGAGTTCTCCATCGTCTACTGATCCGGACTACCCGGGTTCGAACTCGACCGCGGAAAATTGGTTATTTGGGAATAGGAAATGGCCCAGTATCTCTCTCGCGTATCGGCGGGCACCTGAAGCGCGCCGTAAGGGAAGGGATAAAGAAGGGAGTGAAAGAAGAAAGGAAGAAAGAGGTGCCGTAGTGGAGGGCTCCGGAATAATTTCGTCCGCCTGAGGATATTCAACGTGCACTGATATCGCACAGCACACGGGCACCTTAGCGTTTCGCCTCCATCGAGACGCAGCCGCCGCATGCAGGTTCGAACCCGGAAACTCCGGATCTGTAGACCAGCGCCCTAACCACTGAGCCACCAGGGAGGGTGAAAATTGGTTTTTGGGGAATGGAAATGGCGCAGTATCTGCCTCACATATCGGCGGGCACATTAACCGCGCCGTAAGGGAAGAGATAAAGGAGGAAGTGAAAGGAGAAAGGAAGAAAGAGTTCTCCGCCTTCACGGAGAACTGCTCGACGCTTCACCCACCTCGCCTTGCCCTGACCCCTCCGAGTGCGTGGTGCAACTGCGCTCCGCTCTGCGCTACAACACCGCTACAGACGACAACACTTGTGTTTGTCAGTCGCGATGCAGTGCGAAAGCCCTTGCAGCGCCCTTACGATGGCCCGTTTGGCATCATCAAGCGCAGTGACAAGTTATACACTCTTGATTTGCACGGTCGCCACGATTACGTTTCTATTGACCGCCTAAAAGCGGCCATCATTGAAGACCGGCTCCCCAGTGAAATTCGCGACCACGTAACGCCTCCCGTCCGCGTCGCCGCCACCCCACCGCATTCTCCGACCTGCAATAAGAGATCCTCCGTATCGTTCAGGCTAACGCCTTTCAACGGGCTCGTTCACTAGCAGGGGGCCTATATAGGAGCACATACGTGACTGAGCGACGGAGCTACAGCCGGCGCCTTCCGTGATCTCCTATTCGCGCCAAGCACACTCGCCGCCGGCGCCATGCCGGCGCCGTCCACGCTTCTTGCGGCGTGGCTGGGCAAAGTATGAACTCGGCGGAATGACGCAGTTTTCCTCACCTCGCAGCCATCGTGGAGTCAGTCGGCCGCAGTCCTCCACTCGCTGCGGAGTGCTCTCAAAGTTGATGCTCAATACTGTTCATTTTGTAGATTTTGCGTGTACAGGTGTTTCCTTGTGTTTGCGTAATTATTTCACGTGAACACGAAGCCCATTACGTCTACAAGCCTTTGGCTTTTGTGCCTTTCAGCTGCACGCGCAGCCTGTGCATCTTATCTGCGCTGCTTACCGATGGTTATAGCTTGTGCTGCTTCCCGGCTTTATTTAGTTTCCATCTCAACCGGATAAATTTTTTTGTTCAAATATAAAATTGGTTTTGAGGAAATGAAATGGAGCAGTAACTGTCTAGATATCTCGTTGGACACCTGAACTGCACCATAAGGGAAGGGAGGAAGGTGGGAGTGGAAGAAGCAAAGGAAAAAGGGTGCCATAGTGGAGGCCTCCGGAATAATTTCGACCACCTGGTGATCTTTAACGTGTACTGACATCGCTTTAAAGATCCCCAGGTAATATAAATTATTCCGGAGGCCTCCACTACAGCACCCCTTTCTCCCTTTCTGGTTAGTGGGTGTTTAGAATTCCAAAGCGATTCGGGGTACGAGGGACGCCGTAGTGAAGGGCTCCGGGAATTTCGACCACTTGGGGTTCTTTAACGTGCACTGACATCGCACAGTACACGGCCCTCTTTCTTTCACTCCCTTTGTCCAGGAGATAAAATTTCGCAGTACTTTTTGCTTGCGTGGTACGGTATTGCATATGAACAATATCTGTGAAAAAAAAATGCCGCAGGTAATCCACAAAGTGTTCATCAGGCTCGTAAGAAGGAAGAAAACTCAGATAATTCTTTTTTAAAGGCATTAGAAATGTCGACATCACTGGTACGGAAAAAAAAAACTTTTTTCCGAGGCTTTGTGGTGTAATTAAATTGCAGGGACACCATTTTATGGCCAGAAATGCCATGAAGAACTTGAACATTTGTATTGCGGCACACGACAGCATTGTTAACAAGAAAAATGGTCCAGAAATGAGCTTTTGTTGCGTTAAATTGGAGTTCGTTCTTTCACCAGTTTCTTAAGTTGTGCAATAAAACGAGATGGACAAGTGACTCTGAAGTCCTTCAAAGCGGATCCGGGATGTTAGAAGTTCAGTTTACTGCTGGCGCATTGAAATCTCCTAACAAACTGCAAGTGTGTTTCTATCGGAGTGGCTGTTCGGGCGAGTTTGTTTGCCATGACGGAACTTATAGTGGCACAGGAACTTGTTTAGTTGGCCAACGAACGTGTTATCAGCTTCGGGGAGAGGAGGGGGTGGCAAAATTCTCTATTAAGTTCATTCCACCAAAAGGAATACCTTTACAAGGAATACCTCTTACCTCTCTGTGTGTGAGTGGTTCAAGACCTTTGTTATTTGGTTTTGCTGTGTTTGCTGCAAACTTATTTTTTTCTGTTTTTGGTGAGTGCTTTAATAGCGTTGTTAACTACTTTTGCTGTGTGTACTGCAAATAGGCTTATTTCTTGTTCTTCTGTCCTTTTTTATTCACATCTTTTATTTATATTGTATTGTGTACTGTTCTCTTAACAGTCAAGTTGTTTTTGTTCTCTCATTATTGTTAGTTTTACTGAAGCTTGTACTTTGTTTTATATGTTCTGTACTGTTCGTGTTTGTTTTCTGTTATGTTGAACTGTACAGCGCCGGACCAGGTGGTTGCTACGAATTGGTAAAAAGGAGTAGCCGGAGCCGCTGTGCAGCACCAACCTCTTCTTTACTGTTCATGTAAATAAATAAATAATACCTCTACAGTCACGCATTCTACTCCCGGAATGTCAGGTAGCCTTGATGAACGTAATTATTCCAACGATAAAATAACCACTCCGCCGCCTCAAGAATACCTGTCCTGTCAGTGCACCCTGTACCGAGGTAGTGCAATATTATCCTCAGTAATGCCATTTTGTGACCAGGTATCAGTTATAATTACTACGTGTGTTTTTTTCCAGGTCGTCTGTTGAGTATGCAGCGCGCGTTCAGGTTGAAACGCCTAAATGTTTTCGTCTGTCCGCAGTGTCATTCAGAATTTTTAAAGCGTTAGCTCTTGCTCATCACGTTTCTCGATTTATTCTGGTCTGCTACCACCTCCCTTCGGCGTGAAATTTTCCAAGTCTGATGAATTCAAGATGGCGGCCCCCACAGTAAATCGATATAGCAACCCAATTGGTGATTGATTGGTGACGTCATTAGTATATCGAATTGGTGATTGATTGGTGACGTCACTGATATATCCAATTGACGACTGATTGGTCACGTCAGTTATAAATCCAAAATGTTGGCGAATAATGGTAATTGATGGCATCACTAATTAATACAAGATGCCAGGAGCTAACGCTCCTTCAACGTCCTCAAGACGGTGGCGGCATGTTTTTTGGTTTGATAGGCACGTTGACCAGCACACACCCTTAATCTTCTTAGTAGCGTCCCATTCGTGCATATCGCCGTCATGTATCGTCTTGTCATGAAGCTCGACTTTGCTTCCTATGCTCTTTCATCGGCGTTACTATCCCGCAGTTACTTTCTAATTTTTCTTGTGGTAGTAGGAAAGTCATCTCAGATAGAAATTGTGTCTTTATTTTTAGCTTCATGAAACTTCTGTGCATACTTAATTTGTCACGGGGATCTTGGACCATCATGATAACTGGCCGAGGTTTGTTTATGATTACTAGCACGCTCACTCGCACTCATAACCACTCACTCACTCTCATGACCACTCACGTTCACTCACTGTTTCCGTGTTTGCTGACAACGGAGGGGATGAGAGGTTTAGTGCCGCGGCCGACGGTGCTAGTGGCCCCTCTTGCACCGAGTGGGCCTCAAAGGTGTGGTGGTGAGCCACCCGGGTCTCTGTCAGGCTTTTTGGCCAATTTTAACTCTTTCGATGCTCGAAGGAAGTGCTCATTTGTCACGTATTTATTACTACCTCGAAGGCCCCGTTGAAGGGGTATTACATAAGAGGGCATAACTCTGTTTTGATTTGATGACTTGAATAGTGATGGATCAGTATGAAGCAGGACTTGGTCGGGTAAATCATGCTAGTCTTTCGCGGTGCATACAAAAAATGAGGACAGATGGGCAGATGTGCGGGCAGGCGGAGGATAGGTGGTCTTTTCATGGTTCGTGCGGCTCGGGGTTCGGTAGGCTGGGATGACAACAGACTCGTGCGGAACATGATAATAGAACTTGTGATGTGACGTCGGCTAGTGAAAATTGAGAGATGAGCATTGCGTTTTAGTTTGGTGACACTTTAATGATAAGAATAAGTAGAGAAGATGACCTTAGAGGGTGTGGTTTTGAATTGCTTCTAGCGTATTAGAAAGATTATTTTGATTAGGGCCCCGATAGCGCAAGCATACTCAAGTTTAGACGGTACAAATGTTAAATAGGCTAGTGATTTCAACGATGGTGGTGCTAGACGTAACGTTCGCCGAAAATAGCCGAGGACGCGATCGGCTTCTTTTGAGATTTGTGTTACATGGTATGAACACCTAAGATCATGCGTTAAATCAAGGCCTAAGTATTGGTAAGTTGTTACAGGGGTGATTTCAGAGTTAGCAATGAAGTGCTTTGAAGATGAGTCAGAGTGGCGCGTGTCGAAGGAGATAAGTTTTTTTTTTGCGTTAAGCGACATTAGCCATTTATCACATCAAGATCTATGTCGGATTGAAGGCGCTGGTGATCATTGTTATTGAGTATATGACGGTGAAGAACACAATGATAAACGAAGAAGCGTATGTTCGAGTGTATGTCAGTTTGCAGGTAATTATATAGATAGGAAAATGAAGGGGCCCGAGGACTGTGCCTTGCGGTACCTCAGAAATAACAGAGGAGCGGGAAGATGAACATTTTTTAGCAAAAACAAACTGCTGCCGGTTAGTTAGAAAGTTACGAATCCAGGCAAGAACAAGTAAATTGATATCAAGATGTGGGAGTTAAAAAAAAAAAGCCGTTTCTGTGGAACATTGTTAAAGGCTTTTTCGAAGTCTAAAAAGAGGATGTCCACTAGAATGTTGAGATCAAGTTTAGCGCATAGGTCATTAACAAATAGACCTAATTGAGTATCACAAGAAATGCCCTTTATGTATCCGTGCTGGTTAGCGTGAAATAAATTAAGAGAAAGTAGAAATTTCATGATGTGAAAGAAGATTACGTGTTCCATTAGCTTTGATGGAACGCCAGTAATGGATAGCGGACGGTAATTGTGACGAGAAGGTAAAGACCCTTTCTTTTGGTACTGGAATGACTTTACCCTCTTTCCAGTCGTGCGGTACAGTGCCCGATGAAAGAGATTGCTGAAAGATATTGGAGAGCAGGAAACTTGTGGGCATGTTTGTGTTTTTTACTACCCTTACATTAATGTCATTTATACCTGCTGATGAGGTTAGTTTCAAAGAATCAATTATTTTGACAATACCACAGGATTCGAATGATATATCGGGCATAACAGGGAAACCTGAGGACGGAAAATCAGGTAGATCCGCGTATGGTTCGCGAGTAAATACAGAACTAAACGTTTGGCTACACACTTCGGCAACATTCTGCTCGGCAACTGCAGTGTTATCATCGTCGCGGAGTGCTATTGTGCTGCTAGGGTTAGGATTAATGCACTTAAAAATTGACGAAGGTTTAGGCGCAACATTCCGAGGAGTTTGATGTTAAAAAAATGTTTGCTTAGATTTAAAAACTTGAGCGTTATAAAACTTTTCGGCTTCGTAATATTTCTTACACGTGCGAAGATTATCATTTCTTCTGGCAGCCCGAAAAAGCCTTTTCTGCTTGTTATTGGCGCGTTTTAATGTATTATTGAACCAAGGGGTAGAAACGCGCTCACTCACAGTAATTGTAGGAATGTACCGCTCGATGAGGTTATTCATTTTATTCTTAAACAGAAGCCAGTCTCGGTAGATCTTTGCTTAAAATCAATAAGGAACCAAGCACAGAAATTATCAAGTTCATCGTTAATGCTACTGTAATCGCCTTTATCATATAGATTGAGTGTTCTGGTTGCTTTGTTTTTGGTTTTGGTACGTGGCTCAGAAACTTGGCGAGGAATATCGAATGATCACTAAGTCCTGGAAGATATGAAAGGGATAACAGTTTCTCTGCATGGGGCGTTAGTATCAGATCAAGTATGCTGGATAATTGTGCAGCTTGTCTTTTGGGGGAAGAGACTAGTTGGGTTAAAGCAATGGTTTGACATGTGTTCATAAAAAAACATTCTGTGGAATTTGATGCGATCTCGGAAGGGCAAGACCAGTTTTTCGCAGGGAAGTTAAAATCGCCTAATATAAGGACAGTAGCATGCGGAATGTTCTAGGTTGCACTGTTAATAGGGTCATGAAATAGTGTAACGAACGAAGCGTCGCTGCCTGGAGCAGGGTAAACACTGTAGATTAAAATGGGCGAATAAGATGCGGTGGAGCAGATGAACAATATTTCAAGGGGTGAGTCAATTTTTAAATCGAACCATTGAATGTTACGTTTAATTTTGAAAATGTTATGGGTAACTGATTGATCGATGTTGGTTATCGACAAATCGATGGTGTTGACCTTGAAGTCTTCTATAGTTCGCTGATCCGGCGACACGTTGCGTAACAGACTGGACAACTTCTTCGGAACACTATATACTTTATTGCACGGGCGCTCACCAGCGACCTGCCCTCCGATCTCCTCTGTCACAATGCTCAGCGCTTCGTTGTCATCTCCTCTGCCTTGAGGGGGTGATGGGCTTTGAGCTCGCTCTAGCAGTACCACCGCCTTCTGCTCACTTCGCTCTTTCTGGAGAGATTATTTCATCTGCCTGTACCTTTGGCTATCGCGAGTTCGCGCTCTCAAGATCCCAGACTGACATCGCCCAGCTCATTTTCGAGGTAAATACCTCGCCTGGACCGTAATGCGTTCCTGGTGTAATGCCCACTCGAACACCTGAAAGCGGCCATCACACCTGTTGCTCATAACCCTGCGGCTCGAGCGCTACGGAGGCAAGCAGATGGGAAGGGGGAGTCACTCTACTGTCGCGTCGCTGCCCATGGCTCTTGCGACCTCTCCGCACCTCTCTGGACGATGTTCGTCGGAAAGGTGCGGTGTAGTGACAACACACTGATAAGGTCTCAAATTAGTATAGATTTGAAAAGGTAACGGAAGACACTAGTGAAGCGGAAACCCATTAACGAGATAGCTCTAATAGGGAAAATATAGGAATTCCGTATTCGGCTGCAGAACAGATATTCTGCTTTAACTGAGGGACACGACATTAATGTTCAAAAAATGAGTGATAATCTCACTGCTATCATTACGGAGTGCGGCGTAGAAGTAGCTGGTAGGATGGTTCGACAGGATACCGACAAGCTATCTCAGAAGAGGAAATATCTGATTAACAAACGTCAAAGCATGAGGGCGTCTAGCCCTTGAGACAGAATCGAACTAGCAGAACTGTAGAAGTTAATAAACAAGCGCAAGGAAGCCGACATAATGAAGTTTAATATGGGAAGAATCGAGCATGCTCTAAAGAACGAAGGTAGGTTAAAAGCGGCGAAGAGGAAACTAGGCAAAACTAAAAACCAGATGGATGTGTTAAGAGACAAGAAGGGCAATGTCATTAGCCATATGGATAAGATAATTAAAATACCCGAAAAGTTCTACACAAATTTATAGAGTAGCCAATATAATCACAACGTTCATGATAGCGACAGTAGCGCACAGCAATGCGTCATCCCGCCAGTAACGAAAGAGGAAGTAAAGAAAGCCTTAGGAGCAACGCAAAGGGGAAAAGCAGTTGGTGAGGATCAGGTAACAGCAGACCTGTTGAACGATGGAGGGGAGATTGTGCTAGAAAAACTAGCCACCCTGTTTCCGCAATGCCTTATGACCTTGATCGTACCACAAGCTTAGAAGATCGCTAACGTTATCTTAATTCATAACAAAGGAGACGCCAAGTATTTGAAAAATTACAGACCGATAAGCTTATTATCGGTTGCCTACAAGGCATTTACTAAGGTAAGTCTAAGGCAACCTTAGACTTCAATCAACCAAATGATCAGTCAGTCTTTCGTAAAGGATAGTCCACAATAAACCATATTCACACTATTAATCAGGTGTTAGACCAATAAGCAGAATATGACCAACCCCTATATATTGTCTTTATTGATTACGAGAAAGCATTTGACTCATTGGAAACCTCAGCAGTCATGCAGGCATTGCGGAATCAGGGTGTAGATGAGCCTTATATCAAAATACTGGAAGGTATAAGAACTGCACAGCTACCATAGTCCTCCATGAAGTCAGCAATAAAATTCCAATAAGGAAGGGCGTCAGGCAGGGAGTCACGATCTTGCCAGTGCTGTTCACCGCATGTTTACAGAAGGTGATACTAGATACTAGTGAGTCGCACCGACCAAAAATTAAGATGGAATGACGTTTCGGCTCCCACACGGGAGCCTTGTTCACAATGAGGCAAAACGTTGCGGTGGTGCCTTTTTTATGCGGCGTATATGCGATCCCAGGCATCTCGCGTAGATAGGTGGAAAATTCCCGTCATTACGATGGATAGTATGCGCTGTTGTTTGGATGATCAGCGACTCAAGATAGAGCCGTGATTCTCTTTGGCGACCACACGTGCCTCTGCCCAGTTGATATTGTGGCTGGCAGATACTGAATGCTCGGCAAGCGCATTTTGTTCTGCGCGCCGGTTCTTCACGTCATTCTTATGTTCACGTAATCTGCGTGCAAAATCTCCTGTTTCGCCTATGTATACTGATGGGCAGTCGGCACATGGAAACTGATAAACAACGCCAAGGAATCTTTCTTTCTTGAGCCCGTTCTTGACATTGACAAGTTGGCTTCTCAGTTTTTGAGATGGAACATGAGCAGTGTGCACACCATATGAACGTAAGATACGCGCAAATGCATCACTGATGCCTGGGACGCATGGGAGAGCCGTTCGCTTTTCTGTGCTTTCGGCTGGCTGCATCCTAGGGCGGTCAAGTTTTCGCTGCATGGAGTCGATGATGTGCACCGGGTAACCGCAGGTCGTCAAATCACTTCGTATGTGTTTCGATTCAGCCGCTTGGTCTTCCCGCCTGGGACATACTTTCATGCGTCGGAGGAGCGTTGAAACAACCGAACGTTTTTGGCAATCTGGGTGAATTGACCTGTAACTGAGGTAACGGCCGGTATGTGTAGGTTTCCGGTAAACGCTGAAATGTAATCTAGAGGAATCTCTTGTGACAAGCAGATCCAAAAATGGGAGACGGCCATCGATTTCTTCTTCCACGGTGAACTGTATGGCTGGCTCTATGCTGTTCAGTTGTACAGAAGGTATTCCGAGGCCTGAATTGGGAAGAGCTGGGGATAACAGTTAATGGAGAATACCTAAATAATCTGCGATTCGCTGAAGACATTGCCCTGCTGAGTCACTCAGGAGGTGAGCTCCAAATCATGATCAATAAGTTAGAGAGAGCAGGAAGGTGGGAATTAAAATTAACATGCAAAAAAAACCAAAGTAATGTTCTGCAGTCTAGCAATGGAACAGCAGTTCACAATTAATAGCGAGGTGCTGGAAGTGGTAAATCAATATGTCTACTTAGGGCAGGTAGTGGCCTCTGATCCGGATCATGAGAGGGAAATGACTAAAAGAGTAAGAATGGGGTGAAGCGCGTACGGCAGGTTCTCTCAGATCATGGATGGCAGTTTGCCAATATCCCTGAAGAGAAAAGTGTACAACAGCTGTACCTTACCGGTGCTCACCTACGGGGCTGAAACGTGGAGGCTAACGAAAAGGGTTCAGCTTAAGTTAAGGACAACACAGCGAAGTAGGGAAAGAAAAATAGCGGTTACGTTAAGAGACCGGCAGGGAGCAGAGTGGGTGAGGGAACAAACGCGTGTTAATGACATCCTAGTCGAAATCAAGAGGAAGAAATGGGCTTGGGCAGGGCATGTAATGCGAAAGCAAGATAACCGCTGGTCCTTAAGTTACGGTAACGGAGTAGATTCCAAGAGAAGGCAAGCGTAGCAGGGGGCGGCAGAAGATTATGTGGGCGGATGAGATTAAGAAGTTTGCATGCATCCCGTGGGCGCAGCTACCAAAGGACATGGTCTGTTGAAGAGAGGAAAAACGTTTAATGGATAGAATGTTTGGGTGGGCCCCATTCCTGGAGCCCATTGGCTTTTGCCGCCGCTCTTGGCCGGTTCACCAGCGAAAGCTGCATGACCCTCCGAAAGTCAGCTGGACAGGGCCGCCTCCCAGTGCTCAGTTGTTGGTTCATTGAATCTTGGTATAGCTGGGTTTTTCTGGCATGCCCATACTATATGGTATAATTCAGCCACTTCACTGCAGAAGGCGCAGTGCGGATCATACGAATTTGGAAACATATAGCTGAATATGGCAGGATTCATATAACTATTCGATTGCAATTTCCTTTAACCGAGCCCTTGCTCCCTGTTTAGATTTTTCTGTGGTTCGGCGCATACTTTCCTCGTTAAGTGCAAAGCCAATAACGTCAGACAAGTATAGGCATACTGTCGCTCATTATCGCCTCCCCCGAGTGCTGGCTTCTTTCTCGTTTGTCAATTCAGGCGCCATGGCTCCGAGCAGAGGTCTGTCAATTAAGGTCATAGAATTGTGGCCAGCGGACACCACGCGTTCTTGTGGGTCTTACAGTTCACACTGGAATTCCCGAAGCTTTAGCGCCTACGCATAAGAGGAAGCGCCGACGCGAGAAACTAGGGTAGCAGTCGTAGTACGAGACGATGAGGCCGATCGCGCAGCGAGACTTCGGGATTATAGCACCAGAAATTCCGCACAACTATACCAATCTAGCGCCACTCTGCGTAGTAGCAGCCAGGAGTTCGCAGCAACGTTCACTAGCACTGATTTTTCTGTTCAGGCAAATTTAGCGCAATTTTTCTTGCAAACAGGCTGTTTTTTATGCGAACTAAACGCAGCAAATAATATTCCTAAAAAAAACGTCAGCTTGTTAGTACGTCCATAGCCGTTTTGTTGCAGGCAGATTTTGCCGCAAGGACTGATATCAATTTATTTTCTCAATTTCACGCCTTAACTCTGTTTTCGAAACAAAAATAATTTCATGGTGCTTTGCGTTTTATTCTATGAATTCTTAGTCGTAATATTCAAATTTCCAAATATTTTGATAGTTAATGCTAAATTTTGTACTTCAGCCTAAAAGAATACCTGTAGGTGTTTTCTCTTGTTAAACTGAGAATTGGCTTTCTTGAGGCCTGGAGATATTATATAGATACACGAATATTGCTTTTCAGTCAGAATTATAAATGGCTCCTAAAAGATAACAGTCCCCGCGGTGTCTCAGTGGTTATGTGTTCGGCTCCTTGAGCTTCGCAGGAAAAACCCTTGCTAAATTCATGCTGTTACGAATGGAAGAAGTTATTGAAATCTAGAAATTGCATGATTTGGCTGTAAGTGGCATGCTCCATAAGTTTGCAGGGTACACTTGTTAGAGAAACTGGGCGATGGTTAAGAGGAGAATCAGTGGCGCCTATTTTGTGGACGGGAACGACCTTCCCTACTTTCCAGTCGTCTGGTATGGTTCCTTGAGAGAGGGACTGTGAAATCAGCGAACAAAAAACACTAAAACAAACGAGTTTAGTGTTCTTCAAAAATTTTGAGTTGATGTCATCTACGCTAGTGGCAGATGAATTTTTTATTTTGTCAATTATGCAAGAAATTTCACTAGGGCTGAACGTTGTAGTTTCCATTGCTGTAGTAATGACAAGTGGTAATGAGGAACAGGGCACTTCGGATTCATCAGTAAAAACGAATGACAAACCAGTGTTAAAAACGTTTGCACATTCTATGTCGGTCACTGCAACACCAGCATTGTTAGTGAGGGTGGCAACGCGCGATTCCTTTTGGCTTATCAATTTCCAAAACTTCTTACGATTACCGACTATCATTTCTGGTAAGTATCCTTCTTAGAAGGAGTACTTAGCGTTTACAATCGCGGAGAAGTATGCATGCTCTGCGTCATGGTATTTTTGCCACGCATTGGGGCTTCCTTGTCGCTTGACCGCACGAAATGAGTTTTTCTTATTTT
Source organism: Amblyomma americanum (assembly GCF_052857255.1). Lineage (NCBI taxonomy): Eukaryota > Metazoa > Arthropoda > Arachnida > Ixodida > Ixodidae > Amblyomma > Amblyomma americanum. The sequence goes on from NC_135500.1 coordinate 50,898,433, forward strand.
CAAGCCTTCTTATTGCTTTTCTGAACCAAGGCTTCTGATTACTTTTCCTTAAACTGCATGCTAGGATATATTTACTGGTTACTTCGGCTATTTTATTTTTGAAAAGTGTCCAGTTTTCATTTACACTTCCGATATGAAAGGACCTTTCAAATGCTGACAAGAAGTTTGTTGTTTCAGTGCTGATTGCTTCGTAGTTTCTTGTCGTAGAGCCCAATAGTTTTCCGAGAAATTTCTTTTAATACAGGTGTAAAGTCGAAAGAGGCATGAATTTTTTTACGGTCGCTGATTTCTCGGAGATATGTAAGGGATTGTTAGCTGTCTGGATGGGTGGTCGGTATGAAGTCCAGAGTGTTATCTGCTTCTCCTGTGACACGCGTTGGTTCAGATACCACTTTGGTCAAACTAAAATTCATACAAACTTCAGCGAATCCCCTCGGCTCCTCCTGGCGGACTGTGGGCTGCGGCTAATAACGCCACTTGATATTGGGGTAGTTGAAATCCCCTAAAAGCAGGATGTGTGCCTTAGGGCGTTTTATAACCAGTTGATTTAGAATGTTGTAAAGCTTGATAGGTGGCCTATAACATACACCAAATAAGAGTGTCAGTGGTGAAGCTCGGGACATGAACCATAACGTTTCTAAGTCCGATGCGACATTGATGACGGAACACGATAATTGGTCGTTGGCGGTAATTACAACTCCCCCTCCGCGAGCTTCTTTGCGATCGGCACGGGAAAGACGAAAATTTGTGAATTCAGAATCTCCAAGTCATTTATGTCATTGCTCGACCATGCTTCAGCTAGTACAAGTATATTGCTGTCTGCTGATGATACAAGCTTAGACATATCACGTTTCGGCAGGAAGCTGCGAATGTTCGTGATTGCCGATAGGGAAAAGTTGGCGCGAGGAGTACGTGACAGATAATGCAATGGCCGGCGGGAATGAGTTGATTGTTAAGATATTTCTTTAACAGTTCCAGATGTTTCATCAAAAATATCGGCCCAAAACGCTAGCGGTTTAGCATTGCGAAGTACGAAATATTGTGGGAAAGCACAGGTGGACACCACTGCCACGTACTTGAAAGCGCGAATGAGGTGTCCACTGACTCAGAGTCAGTTAGGGAGCCAGTTATGCCAGTATTCAACATTTTCATTGTCAGTGCCAATTTACCCAATGTATGCCGGTGGCCTATGTTCCAGCACTGCGTTTCTGCAGCAATGTTGTCAACGCCAGCGCGTATTGCGGTAGTGGTGTGTTTCTGCAACAACTTTGTCCCCGCCAATGCATGCAGCGCACATCTCTCTGTCAATGCCGCCACATTGCTCAAAGCGTGAGTATTAGTTTACGAATACGGTTTATATTCATGTCTGTTCAAAACATGGGGAGATGAAAAAAAAAAAGCTGCTGAACAGCAGCTTTACAAGCTCCCACCCTCCTTGTTTACATAGGCAATAGCAGCTCATACAATATACATATACAGATCAGCACACACACACACAAAAACTGTTTTGAGGCATATTTTATTTATCAGTAAAAAATGGCGAAAGACAATTTTGGCGAGATGTACAAGTAAGAAACGCAGTGTAAGTATCCATGATTGAAAGTACTTCAAAGGTTTGAAAGAACAGCAGTTATAAAACCAAACAGAAGAATGAACAGATACACAGAGCATACAATCAAACCCGAGAAAAAAGTTTTCATAAACGGCAGTGCAGAGGTAGTACATTTGTAGCATTTGAGAAAAAAAAGAAGGAAGAAAAGAAACAATTACTTTTTCTCATCGCTATTTTTAAACAACTAAAGGAATAAATCTCTCAATTCTGTTTTCGAAATGCTCATCAGACCAATTTCTTTGCGAAAAAAATAATTTAATACACTTGGTACTGTGTATCGTAACATTTGTTCCAGGTAATTAGTGCTGTTGCGACGAGCTGTCCAGTCCTGAGGATGTCTGGTTGTATAATAATGGGTATTGGTTTGCAAGTTTGCCAGATTAGTTATGAGACTGATGCCTTGTTTCTTTTCATCCCTTAATTTTTTACAAAGGTGATAGTTATACAAGTTCTCTATGTTAATTAGTCTAAACTTTCCAAGCAAGCTGTCTTCTGAGTGGTCTAGTGAAGAATTTGCAATAATCCGGATTACTTTGTTTTGCATTACGGTCAGTTTCCTGAAGTTTGTTGAGGTTGTCTTGCCCCACACTAAAAATCAGTAATTTACGCGCAATAAAACCAGTGAATGGCAAATTAGCAGTCTTGTGCTTACAGGAAATAGGTCTCGATGCCTGTAGATTAATCCTATAGTGTGAGCTAGGGTCGTGACAACATGATCAGTGTGCGAGTCCCACAGCATGTGCTCTGCAAAAATTACGCCTAGAGTTTTAAATTCTGTCACAGTTTCTATCGGCTGACACTATTTGAAGAAGATTATTTGGAACAATGTCTCTGCCCTTCGCTCGGAAAACGACTGCTTTAGTTTCTTTGGTATTAATAAACAAGCTGTTGCAGGAACACCAATCATGAAGTTTACTTAAAGTGCTGATTGCGCGATTAACAAGTCTTTCGTAATCGTCACCCTCGAAAAACAGGCTGGTGTCATCTGCGTAGATCAGGAATTCCGTATCATCAATTTTAACAGTCTTTTATGTAAATATTAAATAAATACGGTCCCAGAATGCTGCCCTGAGGAACACCAAACAAAGTAATTTAAATGTGGAGGTGCTGTTGTTTACTGAAACAGACTGCATGCGAGTACTGAGGTATGATTCCATTAACTTCAAGGCAACACCACAAATTCCGTCGAATTCTAATTTTCTCAGCAAAATAGCCCGGTTAAGGGAATCAAACGCCTTTGTAAATTCAATAAAAAGTCCCAGTACGTATCGTTTTTCTTCAAGCTTTTTTAGAATGAACTCTTTTTGATGAAGCAGGAGAAGTTCGGTGCAACAGTATTTCCTAAAACCGTGTTGACAGTCAGTCAGGATGTTATGTTTTTTATTTATTTATTTAAGCATACTGTAAGCCTAGTTAGGCTCTTACAGGAGTGGGCAAAATAATGGGACAATTATACAAACAATAGCATATCCAGTATAACATACACGAGATACAAAACATGCGCCTGCAGTAGAAAAGACCATAGCAAGTAGGCTGAGACCATCAACGGTCAAAGGACATGCGCATTGCTATACACGTTCATTTTGATGCATTTAAGACACTGGAAAGGAGAACGACGAAACCACGAAGCGATACAATCAGGTCAACACGATGCTCTTTTGCTCTTTTTATTGTAAATTCTGTTTTTCAAAAAACGACTCTACGTGTTTAAAAAAAAGATATCAAGAGAGACGTCGTCCATGAATTCGTGAGGCAGATTATTCCGTTCTTCAATGGCTAACGGAAAAAATGAGAATTTATATGTGTTACATCGCGTTGGGATGGGTATGATGCACTTTTCATGGTTTAATCGTTTCGAACGATGATAAGGTGCCTTGATGTACTGATTTTTATCAAGTCTTATGCGATAATTGTAAAGAATAAAAAGAAACTTCATCGAAGCAACGCGTAGCCGACAAGCAAGGGTAGGGATACGCGCTTTAGCTCGCAGGGAAGATACGCTGTCATGACGTGAGTAGCAGGAATAAATAAACCGGAGGACCTTATCTTGAATTTTTTCGAGTTGTTCGCTGAGGTAAGACTGATGGGGGCTCCAAATGATGGTGCCGTATTCACGGATGGGCCTTATGAGGGTATTATAGGCTGTTAGCTTTACATGAGGAGGAGCTGCTGACAGTTTTCTACGGAGGAACCCGAGCTGTTTCAATGCTTTTGCACACGTGTTGGACATATGCGTGTTCCAGCTTAGCTTATGGGTAAATGTAACGCCTAAATATTTCACCGTATCTACCCTCATTATGTTAGATCCTGATAAATTGTAAGAATATACAAGAGGCACTTTTTTACGGGTAAATGAGATGCAAGACGTTTTGTTGATATTAATTTCCATTCCCCATGTTTCGCACCACCTGGCAATGTTATTTACAGAAGAATTTAATTTTAACTGGTCGTCCGGTCTTCGTACCGTAGTGTACAGAACGCAGTCGTCAGCGAAAAGCCTTATTGTTATTCCAGGTTCAGCGCAGGCATGGATATCGTTGATATATATTAGGAAAAGGATCGGTCCCAAGACGGATCTCTGTGGGACCCCGGAGAAAACGTTCACTCGTTCGGATTGTGCATTATTCATTTCAACATATTGCGTGCGACCTGTGAGATAAGATTTTATCCAGGTTATTACTTTTGAGTTAATGCCAATAGTACGCAGCTTGTCGATTAATTTAGAATGTAGAACACGATGAAATGCCTTCCTAAAGTCGATCAGAATGGCATCTGCTTGAAGCTGGGAATCGATCACTTGTGCAAAATCATTTGTTATTTCTTATAGCTGAGTGATTGTTGACAGTCCTTTTCTGAAGCCGTGTTGTCTGCTGTAAATTAAGTTATTTTCTTCCAAAAACGTTGTTATGGATTTGTTGATTATATGCTCTAATAGCTTGCAGCTGCAGCTAGTTAATGAAATGTTTATCTGCAAATAAAACCAGACGTGAATGGATGGCGTTTTCAAGTACTTTAGAAAAAATTGGTAATATAGAAATTGGTAATTTGCAAAATTTTTTTTGTCACCTTTTTTATGTAGAACACAAACCTTTGCGTACTGCAGCTGTGCGGGAAATACTCCACTTGACCGAAAAAGATTGAAAATATGGGCAAGTGGGACAGCAGTAATGACAGCAATGAATTTATTCGGGCGGACTTGAATGTCAAAGATATCACTGGAGCTAGTATTTCTTAATTTCATGATAATAGAGAAAACTTCCGTTTCCGAAACTGGACTCAAATAAATTGTCTCAAGACAACTGCCAGTCAACTATTTGGTGCAGTCTCCTGATGGTGCAGGAAACTTCATGTTTACTAGATAGCGGATGAAAACATTAGCTAGATCAGTTCCTGAAATTGTTGTGCCGTTCACAACCATTTCACTAATTTCTTTTGACGCCTGCACGTTTTGAAATGTTGAGTTTAGTTTTTTTCATGTCAGAGCCCCATTTTTGGTTGATCCTAAAAAAAGAATATTGAAATAGCTATCTCTGGCATGCTTAAGCTGCTTGTTTAATTTATTACGATACTTCTTAAATGATTTAAACAGTTCGGGATCCCGTTGCTTAAGAAATGCCTGGTACATTTTATACCTTTACAGCGTCTTGGCCACTCCCCCGTAGTGGGTGTGTGCCATCTTTGGGGCCAACCAACCAATCAGTTTAACACGAGGCGTAACCGACTGCGGTGATATAATATAGTGCTCTCGTGCAGTGGCCAGCGAAGCTGATCTGTTCGCGCCGCCGTGGGTTCGAATTTCAGTCACGGATATTGATTTGGTTTATTTTTATTTCTTTATTTCACTTGGCACAAACCCACAAATACCGCAAGCATATAAACACCGCATGATTTTTGCTCGGATTTACACATCGGAATACTGCTTCGCATTTATAATGTTTTTGAAATTCCTTGGAACACCGTTTAGCGTCCCTGAAAAGGCAACCGAGTGAAGTTCAGCGTTTTCCATCAGGAAATGTTATGACGAGGTCTTCATTTACTGCAAAGACAACCATTATCGCTGTAATAGGATAGCATCTAGTCTCTTAAATTCGTAACAGAAAGTCAGTTACTTGTTATAGTTACGAAGCTTATTATCGCTGAATGACTTGTTCGAAGCAACGGCCTGGTCATTACCATATATAGAGTGTTTGACCTAAGACCACACAATTTTCAAAAATAGGCTTTTGGAGTAATATAGTGAAGAAGACGAAGCTTTTTACGCGCGATGATCGTGGGCACGCGAAATCAGGAACGAAGGATGATAAAGAATGCAGAACGGCTGGCTATTATTTTTTAAATCTTTCTCTTTTTTTATCCCAAACTGTTATCCCTTTTCAGTACATGCCCTTGTTGAGGTAGAATCCACTGGTGTTCCTTTCCTGCGTGCTTTTCTTTTGCCTTTACTGAGTACAGGTGAATAGTAACCTCTGCCTCCCGATTCTTGGCCGATGCCCCATTGTGGGTATGTGCCATCTTTTGGAAGGCTAATAATAATAATAATAATAATAATAATAATAATAATAATAATAATAATAATAATAATAATAATAATAATAATAATAATAATAATAATAATAATAATAATAATAATATGAGGTCGATTGCTGCGTGCGCGGTCTTCTTGTTCTTGTTACGATAAAACACATTTTGGCGCACCGAAATACGTGCGCTTTTGAGAAGCTTGCAGGCAAAGCAACTCCTCCAGTGCACGTAACTCGTCGAAACTGCCAAAATTTGTTGGGCCACAGCGGCGAGGGACCGCGTTTTCGAAATTCTAAAAACTGATATGGATATTGCTTACGGTGGGCTACAAGGCTCCCAATAATTAAGGAGCGTAACGGCTATACTTAAAAGATAACTACTCTGTATTAGTTAGCCAGCATGCTAGCTAGCACGTCTCGGATATATTCTGATGTAGTACTTCGCTGAAAATGCTATGCCGAAAAAAAGCGCTCTTCTAACACAAAAAGCCTATTTTTAAAAATTGTGTAAAGTCCTAGGTGAAACGCCCTGTATATTCCCTGGGCACATTGGAAAGAGTAGAAGAAGAAACGTGGCACGCGTCACACGGCGGTTCCTCCTTCTGCCGATTCCCTGCCGATCTCCGACCTTGTGCGCTTGATACTGGACGCCTGGCTAACGGCAGCAGCAGCGTACCCGTCGAATATACGTACGGAGACGGAAAGCAACAGCAGCAACGCCAGCGTGCCGTCTCCGTGATGCAGCCACGCAAGGCATCGCGGTCGTCGCTAGGCCTCGCATCCGCCGGGCGCCGGGCATCGCGCTCGTCCACGGAGAGCCGCTCCTCATTGTCCCGCGCTTCGCGGCGCCGCTCCAGCGTCTTCAAGGCCGCTGTCCCCGAGAAGGCCGGTGCTGCCGCGGACAGCAACAGCGGGGCGCCCTATGTGTTGAAGCCACTATTCCCTTCGGAAGCCGCCGCGGCACAAGGCGCTGCTAAAGGTATTAAAAGGCGTATTAAAAGCGATGGGCTTGGGGCCTGCTTGACGTACAGTCGAAATACGTTCCAGCGTAGACACGGCCATTGTAGACGAGAGAGCGTTGCAGCCATGTCTTATCTGTCTGCACGGTTTTCATTAAAGCTTGAAACGATTGGGACAGTAGGTATCTTCTTCTGAGGGAAACGGAAGACCTGTCAGAACTCCTTGCCCAGCTGCAACGGCACAGCGCAGCTCTAACGCGATTAAAAAGTTCATTTCAATGATTTTCCTTGTCATCCTAACGAATAATTATGGCGGCTTTGGGAAAAAAACATATGAATGTTTTCGTCAGCGCCTGCAGTTTGTATGTTGAAATTAAAATCTAGATAAATCTAGTGCAAAGAGCCTGCACTTGAGATTCTTTGCTCAGGTTTTTTTGAGAGCGTTTAGATACCCTGGACTAGCCTTCTCTGTCTGGCGAAGCGCTCTGTGCTGAATAATAAAATTCCTTCCAGGTTCGGGATCGGGTTCCTTTCCTCTACCGACAACATCGGCAGCATCAGGACAAGGTGCAATAGGGCCAACGGCGCGGCGCCTTAGCATTGCTCAGCAACCGCCGTCGCAAGGGAAGACTCCCGGTGAACAGCCGACGGTCACTCACGAGGACGCGAGGCCCATTCTCGAACGCCTGCTTGCGCTGGACCTTGCCGACCCGGTGAGCGACGTTCGCAGAAACGTTGTCGCCACTCCCAGTTAACATTCACGGTGCGAGATTGCAGCTTTTAAACTATAGCACTGTGTTTATTTAATATGGCGTCCTGATGAAAACCTTTGCCGCGTGAATAAAAAGAACGGCCTAGAGCTATATTATAAACCTCTTTAGACGCAACTGCTTATGAAGGCATTGGTATTGGTTATTGAATAAAGGCTCAATTGACGATACCTAATTTTCCGAAATTATGGTCTTTACGACATCAGAGACCCTGAGAACGGTAGAAATAAATTCAGCGTAGGGGTGTACAGTATATCTGCCGCAGCTCGCGTCCCTGGCTGGTGGTAGTGGTGGAAACTTTATCAAGTCCAGCTTTCTCGGGCAAAATTTTTGAAGATTGAAAAATTGTAAGATACTTTTATGGAAAAACTGAAGGTAATGGTCGATTGTTCTGATATGTACCAAAATATTTCTTTTAAAGTGTTTCCAGCGATCGCATCGAACGGATAAGACAGCCATTGAAAAACCAATGGGGAATGCTTTTGACGATAGCAAAAACGTGAATAGAAAAAAAAATACATGACTGCCGTCGGGAGATCTGCGGATATATTGACTGTTATAGTGAAATCTTACATTATAGGAAAAAATTGCGTTCATAAACTGTTTCCTGCTTAAAAATGCTTTTGTCCAGAATTCCTGGGTATGTATAGAGAGAAGAGAGCGTATGTTGCCCCGAGGCGGCGCTTATGACTGTTGACATCCTCAACGCGGGGCGTCATAGGACGATACCGCTACTTTCGCGCGCGCAATGAGTGCCTGTTGGGCCCCGAGATCGGAGCAGCTGAGCAGGGTCGCCTCCCAGTCCTCTCAGGTAGGGAAGGGGGAAGTGCTTCTGTGTTCTTCTGGCAGGCCCACACCATGCGATAGACATCATGCTGCCTCCCCGCGGTGCATGCACCTGCCAGTGGCCGTGGGGTCAAATTATTGTAATATAGCCGGGCAGAGCAGCGTGTTTGTTTGGAGTCGGCGTAGAATTTGCTCCCCCGCCTTATCCAGGCTCTTGACGTCGGGTGGAGATCGGCAGTGCCAGGAGAGATAGTATCCCACAATTTCATTGTACCGCAGCAGCGGCGGTTGCAGGGTCCAGTCCGTATGGCTCCAAAGAGGTACCCAGAGAATAGCTAAGTCCCTGATTGTTCATACCAAGCGTTTTGGGGTGGGGTCGGCGACCCCCGTTCTGGCATGCAGAATTTCATAGGCGAGGGGTGAGATCTTCTCTGCCATGTAGCGGGCGCAGGCTTCGCTGGAGTGAGTGTATATATATATATATATATATATATATATATATATATATATATATATATATATATATATATATATATATATATATATATATATATATATATATATATATATATATATATACGACTGAAAATTGAAAATTGGTTTTTGGGGAAAGGAAATGGCGCACTGTGTCATATATCATTGGACACCTGAACCGCGCTGTAAGGGAAGAGATAAAGGAGGGAGTGAAAAAAGAAATCAAGGGGTGCCGTAGTGGAGGGCTCCGGAATAATTTCCCCAACCTGTGGATCTTGAACGTGCACTGACGTCGTTGTGGCTGTCGTCAGTAAGAATGAAAAGGAAGTGCACGGGCCTGCCCACTGGCTCAAGCTGAGCCACAGCCGCTGCCACGTGCTGAAAGTAGGGGAGTTGAAAAATAGGAGGGCAAAAATTGAAAGAAAAGAAGTGCGCTATTATGCCCCGGCCCATCCCGGGGGCAGTGCAATACCGGGCCAACCCGTGCCGGAGTGCTTCAAGCACTCCGCCATATTTCAAAAAAAAAGTTTACTATCTTGGATCCAAATGGGACCCATATCAGATATTAATACGGGTCCTGACTTCGCATGCACAGCACACGGGCGCCTTTGCCTTTCGCCTTCATCGCAACGCGGCCGCCGCAGTCAGGTTCGAACTCGGGAACTCCGGATCAGTAGCCGAGCGCTCTAACCACTGAGCCACCGCGTCTTTTACTTTCGAATTTTGGTGCGAGAGAGCTAACGCGATAGAGAGCTGCTCCACCTGCATTGAGCTGGGGGCCTTAAAGGAGAGGCCATCTACCAGCGTTTCCCTGTGGAGTACCGGTGCCGCGTAGTACCTTCTCGTTTCCGATCAGGCAACATCCACGCAGTGTACCCCTGAGTTACTACCGTACCGTGTTTCTAGCGCCCGAAGGCGCGCTTCCCCTCTTCCCTGGTGTAGCTCCGAGTGCATGTATGGGCAGAGCCTGTATGCAAAGGTTACGTTTCCACAGCTTTGGTGCCCTGAGCGCGCCCCCCCCCCCCCCCCTTTCGTGGTCGTGTTGCATATAAAAGTGAGCGAAAGGGCGCGGACCTGAAGGCGCCTGCGCAAGTCGAGTGAACTAATTTACTAGGTGGGCCACCGTGAGCTCCTGAATCGAGTTGATCAGCTAGCTATTCAGTCAACTGCCTCAGGATCTTGGCAGCCGTTCGGTACCGGGACCGATGGCTGCGTTTTTACGGAGTCAAAATACCAGAACACTTGCTTTTTAGCTAACCAGGAAGGCAAGCTTATGGTAGGGCCAGAGCGAATTGATCAGTAACTCGAAGTGGGTAGTGTATTGGTCAAATGTTTTTTTAGGGGAACCTCAATCAAGGAGGAGTACGTTTGTAACAAGAGCGTAATTACTCATTGGAACTCACCAAAGCGCAGCCATACGGCTGCAAAGAAAAGCTAAGCAGCTTTCTCAGAAACCTTATAGTTAAAAATTCGCCCTGGTCCGTGGTTCGAAGCCAGGACCACAGGCAGACCCCCCCCCCCCCCCCCCAAAAAAAAAAAAGCATTTAGCCAACATTGTTCCCACTTCGAGTTATTGATCGATTCGCTCTAGACTTACTATAAACTTGATTTTTAAATACGTTTGAGGTAATGAAGGTAACGCGGTCAAGATCGATGGAGAATCTCCATTGCACAGGCTGCAAAACAAATCATCTTCTGTGGCCAGGACAATTGCATTCTGTACTTTTTGCTGCATGCTTTTGTGGTGTAAGTCCGCTCATATTTTTCTTTTTCTTTTAATGAATGACCTGAACATTGTACGTGTCAATGATTTTTATGAATAAAACAAAATTTTTGCCGCACTCCACTGTTTTCACCGTTTTAGTCCCTAATGCGTTGAGTGCGCCATAACGCTCCATGAACCAGTCAGTATCACTACACAGGTACCGATGGCACAGCTCTGTTTGCACGGGCTTTTGACTAGTGCGCGAATGAGGTCGACGAGCTGGAAAGCAGGTGATGAAGTACAGGTACAACACTGCGCGTTGGCGCCTAATCAAATGCCCTTCGCATTTGGCAACCACACAGGCAAATCTGCCAAAATGTTTAGTTTTCAATCTATCCGTGCAGACTTCGGACTAGAAGCTATGCAGCTTGCGAAGAAGTACATCAACATCATGCAAGACATCTCGGTGTTCAAGACACACCTGGGATTAACCAAGAAATTCAAGGAAACCAAGGTTGTACCCCAGAGCCTACGACTACGACGCCCGGTCACCGCACCGGAAGGACGAAGCATCATAAACAAGGCAGAATAGTACCTAGTGACGGCACAGATACATGAGTGCCGTAGCGCGATTAGGAAGAAAGCAATCGACGCCTTCTTGGAGCGCCGACAATTCGAGCATAAGATGCCCAAGCTAGTGACTTCAATCGAGGCCTTTGCCAAAGAAACCGCATCATCAGAAGCCGACAAACACCGCACCAAGCAGACAGAGAAGTTGTCGAAATTTCAACCCCGGCCCGAAAAATCCCCACCGGACCACTCTGACCTGGTCGCCAACTTCTTTTCCAGAAAGCTGACAACCGCCGAAACGTCAATCCTAGCCAAGGGACACAAATTCAACCTCCAGGTGAATAGACCTCCACTTCCAGTAATCGTATCTGCGCTTGAAGTCGGCATCCGGCAATTGGAACCTGGTGTACGAGAAGAGGTCAGGCTCAAAACAATAGGTGTGCTTAATTCAGTGGAAGAACATCGAAAAGAATCAAACCTACCACCGGATGAAAGGCAATCCTTGCAAGAACTGAAGACAGACACCAACATAGTGGTCCTCCCAGCGGACAAGGGCAACACAAGAGTCGTTCTGGACAGAAGGAATTACGAGGAGAAAATATCCACCTTACTCAGCAGTCAAGATTACGAGAAATTGAAGGACCCCACAACAACTACCCAAGCAAGGCTAAACAAAACATTGAAAGAAGTCTTCCAAAAGCACCCCAACTTCCGAAACCTCTCCCCCCAGTTACTGAGCACCGACGGATCGGCTCCACCTTTCTACGGCCTGCCCAAAGTCCACAAACCGGGGATCCCTTTGCGCCCGATTGTGGACTTTTTCGGAATACCTTCACAAGCTCATATCCCCAGTCGCAGCAAAAACAGTGACCCATATCCGTCATTCCAGTCACTTCATCGAGCTGGCGTCCCAAGCCACCCTTGATGCCGACGAATGTCTTGTCTGCTTCGACGTGGTGTCCGTTTTCACAAAAATCCTCGTGAAACTTGCGCTGACCGCTACCCGAGACGCCCTTCAACGCGACGACACACTCAGCGCACGCACCCCGTTGAGTGTAAATGATGTGTTCCGCCTCCTGGAGCTGTCTCTATCAAACATATACTTCTCGTCAAACGGGGAATTTTACCAACAAGTGAAAGGAACGCCAATGGGAGCCTCCATCTCTGTCGTCATGGCCAATTTGACTATGGAACACATCGAACAACGAGGCCTCAACTCATTCCACCCCATGAAACCAGATTTTCCTCAGGTATGTCGACGACTGCTTCGTCGTCATCAAAAGGTCTAAGATTCAAAATTTTCTTTCTCATTTAAACTCTGTATAACCTAATATTCAGTTCACGCTAGAGGTGGAACAAGAAAACTCCCTGCCGTTTTTGGTCGTCCTCGTATCCTGAAACCACAGTACCCTTCAATTCTTCGTATACCGCAAACCAACTCACTCAGGCCGGTATCTCCACTTCTCGAATCACCCGACAGTCCATAAACCATCAGTGGTGAAGACGTAGTTCAGAAGAGTTGAGACACACTGCAGCACACACTTGACAGAAAAAAAAGAACAATGCACCATATTCAAAGAACTCATCATGAACGGTTACCCAAAAGACTTTATTCAAAAAACCATTCGACATCAAAAACACGACAACATGCGCCATGAAATCAACGCACAAAGAGCAACGCCGCCACCAAAATACGTCACTTTACCTTATGTCGGAGGTGTCAGTGAAACCATCGCCCTAATCCTGAAAAAGGGTCCTCCAGGTTGCGCAAAAGCCCACAAACACTGTTGCGCTTTGCCTACCTGCTCCCAAAAACTGACCGCGGACAGAAAGAGCCCAATGCATTGTCTACAAAATTTCTTGCGCCGACTGCGACGCAAGCTACATTGGCGAAAGCAAAAATCTCAAAGAAAGAATTCGGCAATATGAAAACAACGTCCACAACTTCGCAAGAAAGCGCAATCCTGTAGCCGAACATTCCGAGGACTCAGACCATAGAATCAACTTAAAAGAAACCCGCATCCTCGGAACCGAAACAAATTACTAAAAAAGGCTCTTTCTGGAATCCTGGCACATCCAAACCACCCCGAAAAACGTCAACCGCACAAAAGAAAACCTGCCCCCAGGATATGCCCAGCTACTTCGCTCTTCAACTCAACAAAATAAAATGTCGCCATTGACCGCCTCCTGTTGCAAATGGGTTGCAAGCCCCAAGGGTAGCGTTGGCCTGGCGGCCTGGGGCAAAGCTGGAAACATCCGAAGGTCCCGGCAAACAAAGGATGAGTCGACTGGCAACAGAACGACTTGTTTATTCTGGCATCGCAAAAGAGCAGCCGGTCAGGGCGACCACGTTACTCGAAGGAAGAAATCGAAGTCCCTCTCTGGCGTCCGGGGCAGCGGCTTTTATACCTTCGGAGTCGAGGGCAAGAAGGAACGGCTTGGGATGAGTCGCCCGATACGGCGACGCTCAGACATGTTCAGACGTGACGTGCGCATCCGCCGGGCCGGCGCCGGTCAGAACTCCTCGCCTCCCAGTTGGGGAGCTCCTCTCCCCGGCTGCCGCGCTTTGACAAGCGTGGGCACCAACATGCACACACACACACACACGCACACACGACGACACGTGGCATTGAAACCTGCCTGGACGCGCTTGGCGGGAGGCGTTACGGCAGCACTGAACGGGTCCAAATGACCGCCGCTTTGAACGAAGCCGCGGCGTCCGTTGCATCCGCGCCGGCTATACCGCGCGTCGAAGGCGAAACGTAACAGACCGCCCCGCCGGGAGAAGGAGATCCCGATGGTCAGGGGACTGCATCCGCTATCCGGAGGGATGTCGCTCGATGACGCTCGTAATCAAAACCGGTCGTCCCTCGATGTTGCTTGAGCGCAGCGCACAGAGAAGGCCTCGTTCTCAGGTTCAGGATCACACAGGACACTGCAAAGTGACTTCGGGAGAGTTGCCATTTTTGTGCTCGTTCCCAGCAAGCGTTAGAACTACGCCGAAACGCAACCGCTCAGTCAGCAAGCACGAGACAACCCTCACTAAGCTCTGCCAGGCTCTTTCCCCTTTTTTACTACTGCCTAGTTCCTTACAGTAGTCAAGCAGCACTCAGAACGCGTCCACAAATTGGAAAATTGCACTAGAAAGCACATAATCACTTTGAAACACTAAACAAAAGCAATATGTTAAAAATCCCGCCTCAGGAAGAAAACATCAGTAACAAACAACTTTGAAGCGGATTCCTACGTTAGGGGCTTCGACTTAAGCCATCGGCGTTACCGTTGAGACTCCCCTTTTTGTAACGCACCTCAAAGGAATATTGTTGCAAAGCGAGGCTCCAGCGCAGGAGGCGGCCATTTTTGGGAGAGATGGTCTGCAGCCATTGGAGAGGGCAGTGATCCGTCTCAATGATAAACCTCGAGCCGGCTAGGTAGCATGACAATTTCTGAACGGCCCACACGAGACACGCACACTCTTTCTCGGTGGCGCTGTACGCTTGCTCACGACAGGTCAGCTTACGACTAGCATACAGGACGGGGTGTTCCACTTCTCCATTGTCCCTTTGGCACAGTACAACGCCCATGCCTCGCTCACTAGCATCGCACTGAACAACGAACCCTTTTGTGTAGTCTGGCGATCGTAGCACAGGCTGGCTTGTTAGGGCGCTCTTTAAGGCGCTAAAAGCTCTTTCCTTTGTCTCGCTCCAGGCGACTGTTTGGGGCTCTGTTTTTCTTAGAGCATCCGTCAGGGGAGCCGCGATATCGGAGTACCTGGGGATGTACCTCTGATAGTAGCCGGCGACACCTAAGAACGACCGAATATCGGTCTTCGTGCGCGGTTGCGGGAAGTCTCCCACAGCGGCCACCTTTATTTCAGAGGGGCGGCGACGACCCTGTCCAATCACGTGACCGAGGTAGACAACCTCGGCCTGTGCTAATTGGCACTTGGGAGCCTTAATTGTCAAGCACGCTTCGCGCAGGCGGGTTAGCACTGCCCGCAAGTGTGCCATATGCTCAGACCAGGATGCGGAGAATATCGCTACGTCGTCTAAATACGGTAAAGCGAATTCTTCCTGTCCCCGCAACACTTTGTCCATGAGGCTTGAAAAGCAGTATGGCGCGTTCTTCAAACCAAAACTCAAAACTTTAGGACGGAATGTTCCCATTGGTGAAATGAACGCCGCATACCTACTAGCCTCTTCTTTAAGTGGAACCTGCCAATAACCCCTGACAAGATCTAGGGTGGAAATAAACTGAGCGCTACTAACTTTCTCAAGGCGCTCCTCGATGTTAGGGATCGGATAAATTTGATCCTTAGTGATGGAATTAAGCCTGCGGTAGTCGACGCAAGGACGAGGTTCCTTGCCCGGTACCTCAACTAAAATCAAAGGGGAGGTATAATCACTCTCACCCGCCTCAATAACTCCGAGCTGTAGCATTTTCTTTACCTCAGCCTCCATAATATCGCGCTGGCGGGGTGACACCCGGTACGCCTTGGATCGTACTGGCTCTGGGGAGGTAAGTTCTATATCATGAGTAAGGACAGAAGTCCTACCAGGCCTCTCAGAGAACTGATCTTGAAACTCTTGTAAGAGTTGGTGTAGTTCGGTTTTCTGCTCAGCCGACAGCGGTGCTTTAATGATTAAGTCACTAATGACCTGATCAGTGTCTTCCCTGTTCGTCACTGAGCCTAGTCCCGGAAGCTCGACCGGAAGCTCTTCGGGAACGTTTACCATCATACACACCACTGCTTCCCGTTGTCTATAGGGTTTGAGCAGATTACAGTGGTAAACTTGCTGTGCTTTCCGTTTTCCTGGCAGACTCACCACGTAGTTAACATCCGACAGTTTTTGAACAATCCGTGCTGGGCCCTCCCACTGCACGTCGAGTTTGATTTTAGCGATGTGCGCAATATCATTACCTCATCGCCCACCTCAAAACGACGGGCCCTGGCTGTCCGATCATAATAAACCTTGGCCCTCTGCTGGGCCTTTGCCATTGCTTCACCTGACAACTCCTGTGCCCTTCTTAAGCGTTCGAGGAGACTAAGCACGTACTCGACCACGACTGGGTCGTCGCCCCTGCCTTCCCACGAGTCTCGAAGCATGCGAAGCGGAGACCGCAGCGAGCGACCGTACACCAGCTCAGCTGGCGAAAACCCCGTAGCCGCATGCGGCGCGGTCCTTAATGCAAACATCACCCCAGGCAGACACAGCTCCCAATCACTTTGTTGCTCAAAACACAATGCTCTCAACACGCGCTTCATGACGGAGTGGAGCTTCTCAACGGAATTCGACTGTGGGTGGTACACTGAGCTGTGTAACAGCTTTACCCCACACCTTTCGAGAAAGGCTGTCGTCAAAGCGCTAGTAAACACTGTGCCCTGATCTGACTGGATTTCCGCAGGAAAACCAACTCGCGCAAACATGGACAGTAGTGCATTGACTATCTCAACTGAGCTGAGTTCTTTAAGCGGCACTGCTTCAGGGAACTTTGTCGCTGGGCAGATCACAGTCAAAATGTGTCTGTACCCCGTGGCTGTTACCGGCAGAGGTCCCACTGTATCAATAACGAGCCGTCTAAAAGGCTCCGTAATGATAGGTACAAACTTCAAAGGCGCCCTCGATTTGTCCCCTGGTTTGCCAACCCGCTGACAGGTGTCACATGTCCTCAAAAAGTGTTCTACGTCACGAAAACACCCTGGCCAATAGTACTCTTGCAAGAGACGGTCCTTAGTCTTCTTAACTCCTAGGTGTCCGGACCACGAACCGCCATGCGACAAGCGCAACAGATCCTGACGGTAGCACTGAGGCACGATCAGCTGATCGAACTCGACTCCTCTGCGGTCTAGATACTTCCGGTACAGGACACCACCTCTTTCCACAAAACGAGCATTTTTCTTGGCGATACCTTCCTTGACATTGCAGCGCATGTTTTCTAGGCTGCCATCCTTTTTTTGCTCGGCTATCAAAGCCGACCGGCTGACTTTTAGCAACCTATTAAGTCCATCGGACGTAGGCGCGATGAGCAAATCTGCAGATAGCTCTTCTAACTTTCCCGTGTCGGGCGTTTCCTCTCCAGTACCTGGTGCCTTCAGCGCTACAGGCTCAATTTTATTCAGTTCGGACGTGCTCTGAATATCAGCTAGCTGCGCCTCCGACCCTTTCTCATTGTTCGACAACGTCGGCCCCGCAACTACCGCCTTTGCAGCGAGCTCCCGAACTCTCGATCTGGTTAAGGCCTGAACGCTAGCCTCACCAAACAAAAGCCCCTTCTCGCGCAGGAGGTGATCGGACCTGTTCGAAAACAGGTACGGGTACTGGGGGGGGGGGGGGCAGCATAGATGACACTGCGGCCTCCGTCTCAATTGCTCCGAAAGGTCCTTCAATAACCACTTTTGCTACGGGCAGACACACGCTGTGAGCTTCCACGGCTTGCTTGATCCATGCGCACTCGCCCGTGAACATATCGGGTTCTACGTAAGAGGGGTGAACTACATCCATTGTAGCTGCGGAATCACGAAGCACTCGGCACTCTTTCCCGTTCACGAGGAAGTCTCGCATGTAAGGCTCGAGAAGCTTCATGTTCTCGTCAGTGCTGCATAATGACAAAAACACAACTTTTGTTTTTGTTTCTGGACACTGCGCCGAAAAGTGGCCCGGCTTCTGGCACGTATAACACACGCGCGCTTGCCTCGTCTCGAACCGCTTTCTGCGTTCGGCTTCGGCTGCCGCCGTCTCCTTACGTTCGGTCGGACTGCTTTCACTCGCATCCGCACTACGTGTGTCCCCCCTTGCTCTCATGGGTGTGAACTTCGGCCTCTCAGACTTGGAGCCAAATTCACCCTTTTGACCGTCCTTAGCTCCGCGAGCCCGACGCGTCACAAACTCCTCGGCTAGCTCGGCGGCTTTAGCCACTGTACTAACGTCTGGCCTATCCAAGACCCAGTACCGCACGTTCTCAGGTAACCGACTATAAAACTGTTCCAGCCCGAAACACTGCAGAATTTTCTCGTGGTCACCAAACGCTTTCTCTTCTTTGAGCCACTCCTGCATGTTTGACATAAGGCTGTAGGCAAACTCTGTATATGACTCACTTCTGCCTTTTTCATTTTCCCGAAACTTCCGACGGAACGCCTCCGCTGACAGCCTGTACTTTTTTAGCAGACTCGATTTCACTTGGTCGAATTCCTCTGCCTCCTCTCTCTTCAAGCGAGCGACTACGTCGGCCGCCTCGCCGGGTAACAAAGTGAGCAAGCGCTGTGGCCACGTTTCCCGAGAGAACCCCTGCTTCTCGCACGTTCGCTCAAAGTTAACCAGGAACAAACCAATGTCCTCTCCAAGCTTAAACGGCCGCATCAGGTCAGTCATTTTGAACGATACTCGTTCTCCTGCACCGTGTGCCTGACTTCCATTACGAGCGCGTTCCATCTCTACCTCGAGATGCTTCATTTCCAAAGCGCGCTCTTCTTTCTCTTTATCTTTTTGTTCTTTACGTTCGCGCCCGTCTTTCTCTTTTTGCTCTTTACGTTCGCGCTCCTCTTTTTGCGCCCTCTCCTCAATGGTCTCAAGGCATTCCGACAGCTCGTCATCCTCAGCCTCCAACTCAAGAATAGCCCTTAGCAGTTCTGGTTTTCTGAGTTTGTCTGAGACATCCAGACCCAACTCTCTTGCAAGCTCCAGCAATTTCGGTTTGCGCAACGACTTCAAATCCATGGCTGCTCCGAATGCTGCTTTCTCTACTGCCTACTATTGTCTTGCCGCAAACTAACCCGGCAGCAACGACAACACAATTACCAGCTCTGTTTCTGACGCTAACAAAAGCCTGGCAAAACTCAGAAGAAGAAAGTCCCGCACTCACCAAACCTCGCAGCCAAGAATTCAGCGCAGTCGTTCCGCTGCAGGCAACCAGTCATCACACAGGGCTCGTTGCACTGCTCCCGGATGGTCGTTGTGCTGCTCAGCATACAGTTGACCGCATATCTTCGCTGCTGGCCTCCGTTGTCGGGATCTCACCGCTGGCAACCAGTTGTTGCAAATGGGTTGCAAGCCCCAAGGGTAGCGTTGGCCTGGCGGCCTGGGGCAAAGCTGGAAACATCCGAAGGTCCCGGCAAAGGATGAGTCGACTGGCAACAGAACAACTTGTTTATTCTGGCATCGCAAAAGAGCAGCCGGTCAGGGCGACCACGTTACTCGAAGGAAGAAATGAAGTCCCTCTCTGGCGTCCGGGGCAGCGGCTTTTATACCTTCGGAGTCGAGGGCAAGAAGGAACGGCTTGGGATGAGTCGCCCGATACGGCGACGCTCAGACATGTTCAGACGTGACGTGCGCGTCCGCCGGGCCGGCGCCGGTCAGACCTCCTCGCCTCCCAGTTGGGGAGCTCCTCTCCCCGGCTGCCGCGCTTTGACAAGCGTGGGCACCAACATGCACACACACACACACACACACACACACACACACACACACACACACACACACACACACACACACACACACACACACACACACACACACACACACACACACACACACACACACACACACACACACACACACACACACACACACACACACACACACACACACACACACACACACACACACACACACACACACACACACACACACACACACACACACACACACACACACACACACACACACACACACACACACACGCGCACGCACGCCCGCACGCACACACACACACACACACACACACACACACACACACACACACACACACACACACACACACACACACACACACACACACACACACACACACACACACACACACACACACACGCACACACGACGACACGTGGCATTGAAACCTGCCTGGACGCGCTTGGCGGGAGGCGTTACGGCAGCACTGAACGGGTCCAAATGACCGCCGCTTTGAACGAAGCCGCGGCGTCCGTTGCATCCGCGCCGGCTATACCGCGCGTCGAAGGCGAAACGTAACACTCCCCATAGTGCGACAACGTGACTAACAACATTAACCCCCGCCTTCCTGCCCCTCCCCCATGCTTTTCGCATCACAGCTTTCGTTCCTTAGACCCCCTCCTCCCCTTCATACTTAAGGACGCTAGCTACTGCCCTCAGTCACCCCTGATGAAGGATCCGAGTCGGGTTCGAAACGTTGGGTTAAAATTAATGTTTTTGGTTTGAGATGTACAGTTTATTACAAGTCTTCAAACCCAACCAGACAGGCAAATCGGCCGAAAAGTTAAGTTTTCAAGTTGACATTAGGACGTTGCCTAAAGTCTGGGTCCATCGAAGGGGGGGGGGGGGGGGTGTCTCTAGTTATTCGAGCATAGCTGGAGAGGAAAATAAAGATGTAGAGAAAGAAAGCGGCTGCAGCGAGTTTTGCACTATTTTAGGCGAAGTGAAGGTATGAGTTTTATGACACAGACCGGGAACAAACGATCCCCACTTTCTGCCATTGAGCTGGTTGTTTAACCATGGAGTTGAGTGACCAGCTCTATAGACTGACTCGTGGTGTGAGGGGACGTGTTTCCCGTTTTCTTGCAGCCTTTGTGTAGTGTTTTTGACTTCTTATTTTTTTTCCGTCTCGGGTTTTAGAAAAGATGTCAATGATTTTTCCTAAAAATCACGGTGAAATTTTCGAAACGATAGAGACGAAACTTTCGGGCTACCACTAAAACGAAAAAAAATGTGGCCTGCTTCGGATTCATGCAGCCTCTACATTTTCTCTCGTCAGTTCTTATGGGGCTGTTAGACCCCCGAAATTCCCCTGACTTAGGTAGGCTGGAAAAGGAAAAAAGACAATAATAGAAAATTTTTGTCGTTGCCTAGCCAGAGAGCTGGCAGTGGTAATTCCGTTCGAGCGCTCCCGCTTTAGCCCCGCTACATTGCGTGACGATAGATACCATATTTTCCAGCACGTCCACTCCCCGGACCTCATCACTTTCAAGGTGCACGCCCAACTGAATATTTAGCATAAACAGGAAGTAAACACAGCAGCGTCTGACTGCGGTATTCGATGGAGACAGGGGCACCCTCAAACTCAGCGAAGGGCTCAGACGTCTCTGCAGCACTGTAGGCCAGAATATATGATTACACATCTTTATGCAAGGCACTGCTTGCGCTGAATGCCCCAGATCTCCTTGAAGACTTAACTGAGATGCTAGGAAAACATTTGAGTAGCATTTCACGTAACTGAGTTAGTCCGATCTTAAGGAGAATGCCCAAAGGTGTATGTTTATAATACGGGAGCAATTATCATTAGCACCCACACAAGTGCAGCCATACGGCTGCAAACACAAGCTATACGGATCGAACCCGGGACCATGATCAATTTTTCTTCAACTTTAGAAGCCTCCCTGATTTCTTTTATAGCCCTATGGCTGTGCTTGCGTGGATGGTACAGAATAGTTACTTCATTGTTGTAGGCGTAACTGAATGCTGCTCTGCTCCCTGTGCGATATGATGTTCATTATGGATTTTTATGGCGCTATGTCATCTGTGGCCTAACAGCGCCATGGCACAAGGTATTTTGGACTACACAAGGGGGGGGGGGGGGGTCACAGACCCATTTCCCAAGCATTTCACTCTAAAGAAGCCGAGCACCAGGCATGGAAAAGCTTGCACCCATTGTATCACCAGTGGGTACCCGGCGGTACTGGGGATCAAATCTCGCACTTCCCGCATGCGAGGCCTGTGCAATATCTATGACTTGCATTATTTTGCTGTCATTGAAAGGAAACATGAAGCGACTGCCTTAAGTTCAAGGCGACCTGCTTAACACATCTCACCGTTACTGCGTGAAATCTACTAACTGACCGGGCCTGTGTACTTCTCGAAGAGGCCGTAACTTTGGCATGGCGGCGAACTGCCGAAATTTGGTATGAAATGAAGGGCATTTTTTAGGTCAAGACGTCCCTCGCCGTTGTCTGTTAGCGTCACTGTGCTCAGATTTCACGCGCTAACTTTCAGTGTGAGGAGGAGGGCGGAGTTGAGTTACAACACCTTGATGCCCATTCAAGGACATCGTCGCAACTATATCCTGTACGAACCCAACGGAAGTAATTGAATTTGAGTGAAAGGTGCTGTGCAGCGGTTAGAGAACTTAACAGCGTTTTCTGGCAGCAGTGAGGACTGCAAAAATGGAACGCTGTACCCCGACCCAAAAATGTCAGACCCGGAGAAGGGGGTTAGAAATTTGCTCAGCTAGGATGGCCACGGCGGTCGGAGGTCAGGTGTACTTGGTGATCGCTGAACAAATATTTGGTGGTCTAGCGGGCGTAAGCGCGGCCGATCATCTCGATGGTGATGATGATGGCAATGGCGCCGCTCTCAAAACAACTTCAAGCACACTATTGTGCCCACATACGCGCAGGAAGTCCTCAAGATTGTCGCCGTCGTGGGGCTGGTCGCTTTCGCTGTCACGGCTCTGTTCCTGCTGGCCGTGGTGGGAATACACCAAAGCAGCACTCGTACCACTAGGACGTTCCCTTTCCTGCTCTGCGATACAGCTGATTGCGAGAAACATGCAGCAGCATTGACCAAGGGCGAACCCAAAACAATGGATCCCTGCGAAGACTTCGGACTGTTCGTGTGCTCGTCGTGGACTCAGAAGCACGCTGTTGTCTCCAGGTCGATGACACAACAGGTGTTCTCCTTTCTTATGCATACGTGAAGGGAGCTGCATCCAGTTCAGTGACTCGAATTGTTTTCGCTACATTGCGTTGTTTTAATTGGCTGCGATAGCGGGTGCATGGCAGTGCATAAACAATATGATGCTGGAAAGGTACGGACTTGGCGCATTGACCAGACAGCGTCTGCAGTAATGTATTTTTATTCACGTGAAGGAGGCAGTCTGTCGGTTAAGCTTGGCGCAGAGTCGAAGAATGACAAGTAACCGTAGCCTTCTTCTAGCTTTGCTGGTTCTAAATGAAACTTCAAATCGCGGAGAAAGCAAATGTATCGTTTAAAAGATTTGCTGCGGTTTAAAATTCGTTTAACCTTGGTGAGAAGCGATAGCTTCCTTTGCATGCATGGCTACGTTCACAAACGCCACACACACTACCGACCGGATTGTCGGTAAAGCGTCGCTGAAATACCCGATGGTGCAGCTGCCACTTGCCACGGTTGGCAGCTGATGTCAGTAGGCCACATGACCTGCCTCGTGACATAACGTGAGACCTGCCAAGTGACTGCACTGACGCTGCCCTCTTTAAAACCTAGCGTAGTGAAGCTTTCGCTTCAAGCAGTTGATGAATTTCTTGTTATCTAGTTTTATAAAGGATATGAATAGAATAATTTAGTGGTAAGAAAATAAATTATTTGTGGTGGCCCAACAATCAACTTTGAAAGTAAAACGGACAGCTTTTTTTTACGCAAGCAGAGTTGACAGATATTTTTGTATGTTTTAGTACCCCACATCAAAAATTGTTGTTTAGGCGAGAGAGACAAAGAACATTTTATCTTTTCATCTTCATGGCGGCAGGAAAAAATAGCGGGATTTTGGAAGAATACCAGAAAGAAAGTACGGGTTTTACTCAAGCTGTATATAAGTTGTCGGTTTCATCTGATAAAGTTTGCGTTCATCAGACGACCGCAATATTATCGTGTGTCTCAAGGAAAGCTCTAACATCGTGCTAAGCGGTACTTCGCACATTGCTGAGCACTGCGAACAATTCCTGGGCCTGCTCATTTTTTTATAATTACAGCTTACAGCGCAGGGACTAGCCGATGCCAGAACGTATAGAGGAAAACATATCAAGCAAAGCAGCAGCGGTGAAATCCATACATTTTGAGACGTAAAATTGATTCTCGCTTGAAAGCTGCTGAATTGAAAACCCGGAAAAGTCTGAAGGCTGCTTTCTTTGTGTGCTTTTCGCAGCGAAACCTATTAAGTCCAGTTTCTGTTTCTGGTTTAAATGTGGCAGTAGTGACCACTGAGTGCACGGACGTACGTGTGTGACCGGAAGGACAGGTGGCTCCACGCACGAAGTTGCCACCAATAACGGTCTCCAAGGGATGCCCCACGGCATCTGGATCACGTGACCACCCTGTGCCTCACGCCTCGCATTAACCCTCCCAGACATAGCAACTAATTATGCATGGAAAATGCGGCAATTCCAGAAGCACGAGGAGAAGCTAGCGTTCGCCATCCACATTAGCACGGGTGTCATCGGGAATATGTTTTAACGGGACAGCATAAGGGTCCCGTGCCACACAAAACCCGGCGTAAGCGTCGTTGGGCGTCAGGGAAAAACCCCGATGGAACAAAGAATAAAAAATGCAGTAACAAGTAAAAATGTTCTCCTTGAGGACAAACTTCTAAGCCAGGTTCCTGAAGTCAAAGGAGTGTAATTGAGCTGTAAAGAAATTTTGGTGGAAGTGGGAATCGAGACCAGGGCCCCCGGATTATGACACGAGCAAGCTATCCATAGACCACGATGGCTCCCTGGTTCATGCTGAATAAATGTAAACTAAGTGAACGCGTTGTATTTTACATAGAGCAGTGTGTTAGAGACATATACTGATATACATAAGGAATTATAAGGATCCTAATTAGCAATTAGGTAACTACACGAAATTAAAGGCTGTAGCGTTCTACTCATATAGGCAACGCTTCAGCGTTTCCCATGTTTTATTTTAAGTGCCGTGCGCAGATTACTGGACTCTATAATCATTGTGCATGGCACTAGTACAGACAGCCGAAGCTGGAGAGAGCTTTTTGTTTGGCCGACAAACAATATGCTGAAAAGCGAGGAGGCCGGCAGTCTTGAGGCGGAAAACGAGAAACCAGGTGCTCATTTCAACGCTTCCTCAAAGCGCGTAAGCGACGAAGTAACAAATTGGTCTTTCAGATACGGAAAGATGTAGGAACTTTCTCAGTTCATGGTGGCCACCTCAGCTACCTCAACCGCTCCGTAAACAAAGTGATGAAGGATGAAGTGAAAGAAGGAAGGGAGAAAAAAAGTTGCGCAGCGGAATGCTG
Source organism: Amblyomma americanum (assembly GCF_052857255.1). NCBI lineage: Eukaryota > Metazoa > Arthropoda > Arachnida > Ixodida > Ixodidae > Amblyomma > Amblyomma americanum. The sequence goes on from NC_135500.1 coordinate 50,923,803, forward strand.
CGAAAGAATCTCCACTACCCGAGAATTTTTAATGTGCGCTGACTTCGGCCAGCGCAGCAGGGGCGGCCACCACAGCTGGGATTGAACTTGCATCCTGGAGCTCACCAGCCGAGCGTCCTAGTCGCTAGGCCATCGCGGCGGGCTTAGCAAGGAACACTACACAGCTTTGTGCCTCTCGTTGCTAACAAGGGCTTATTAGCATGACCCGCACATACGGACAGCTGTCCTCTTTTTCTTTAACTAAATGAAATGTCATCGCGACCAAACCACGTAGGAAAATTGGAAGATATTCAAAGAAAGGCAGTAAGATTTATGTTTAACAAATACAGGCCTACTTTCTCTCCCACCGAGGTACTGAAGGAAGCCAGCATTCTCACTCTGGAAAATAGAGCTAAACTTGCACGACTAAAACTACTCTACCAGCTACTTCACAATCCACCTAACCTTTATAAAGCTAGGTATACCTGATGGCCCCAGAGACGAGACCGACACGTCACAGACATTCAGAAACGCTAAAAGAGCTTGTATTTCGTACTGACTGCCTGCAATACTCCTTTTATCTACTTACAATAAGAGAACGGAACACCCTTGATCATTCCATTGCCAGCAGCACATCACAAGATTACATTACTCAGTAGGTAGAAAATTATCTTCACTCGTAATCAGACTATAAGTGTGAGCCTTTGTTGGCAACTTCCTTTTTATTGCCTTGCCATTATTACACCAGTGTTTGTGTGATTCTAATCTACAGATATATCCCACGTATTGAATAAGTGATCTTGTTTGAAACTAATTGTACAATCCGACGATCGTATTACTGTATCCCATGACTGTATTTCTATGTACTGAACCTTAATTAAGAGTGGCACTGTTGTCGCTTTATATTGCCCTTCTGTACTTTTTCTTGATCACGTTTTGCTTCAATATTTCATTACCGTTGTTGTGGTTTTTAATATGATATGCTTTCTTCCGAACGCCCTTCCTGTTAAAGTCTCCAGTGGATTGACAGTATCTCTAAAGAAATAAATAACCAGTAACTGTGTTTGACTAGCTTTGAGTCGTGCTGGAGAATAATACCCCATGTCATCTTGCCTTATGCAGAGTGTCTTATGTAGGGCTACTGCCTGCTGATCCTTTGTTTAGAGTTGAAGCCTCCCGTTTGGTGGATATTTTCAAACCTGACTCTGGTAACCACTGCCTGCCGCGCGCTCTGCACCGCAGATGGTCTTCGACTCCTTGTTCGGGCTGGCTGAACTGAGTGACAGAGCTGCCGGCGGAAACGCGTCTGTGGAAATCAGGCCCTCAGTTATGATGGGACTGTGCCTGACCGCGCGTCCCAGGTTTGATTCCGGCAGCGTCAATTCATTCAGGGAGTTCCTCGCCAACAATGTCAGCTTCTGGAGGACCTCGCAAGACTCCGCCACGTATTCCCAGCTCCTAGAAGACCTCGTCGTCCTCAGCACCAAGGTTGTACCTTGTATCGCGCTCACATAGTCGCTTTCTATACCAGCACTAAAAGGTGTTAAGAGAGAAGAGTATAGGCTGAAACCTGCAACGTGAACCCGGTGCCATTACACAGTTTTTGTCTTGACACAGTTCTATGGGCACAAGCATTTAGCCGAAGGCTTTCACCTTGTTCTAGAACGCCGAGCGAAGGCATCTGTTTAATAAAGCCTAGAATGTAGAAAAATTATTTCTTTGTAATGTGCCGACTGCCTATCTTGATCGGTTTTCAGGAGCTATATGCTCGGGGCATTACCACGTAGCATGAAACTAGGTTCAAAAATACAGGTTTCCGGTTGTCATGTGCGTACACCTGACCTCTCTGGCAGGGAAAAGATTCGATAGCAGATAGTGTCAAGTTGTGGCATGTCCGGAGGCTTATTAACCGCGCTGGCACCACTCATAGAAAGGAGGCTGCCTCCTTCTGAAATTCCTCGGCGACTGTGGTCTGGACCCCAGACGGTGACAGCAGCAGTTGATGACTGTTGTGGGGATTGTGCGCATGCCGACGTAGATCTGCCAGGTCACAGATGTGTGCCGCAAATTGCTGATTCTAGTTAACATGTAGGTGTCGCTATGGGGCAGGCACTGGCGGATGAATATTTTCTAACAACAGCCTCAACCTCAACTTCTTATTGACCAAGGAAAGGTACAACTCATGCGTTTTTTAACCTATGTTAGTTACTGATGTCCCAACACGCAGAAGTCAGAATAAAAACGACTGCCTAAAAGCTGCGGGATACAAATTATCCAAGGCGCATTGATAAATAACACTCGTGTTCTATGGTCACCGTCACCGTAGGTAAACTTTTGAGCTATGAAAAACAATGCGACCCATAAATTTTATATATCTGCTTCCTTGTGCTGCCGCTTCGTTAAGGAAACGAATAAATTTGACAAGGGCAGCACTATACGGAGATGACAAAAAACGTTCGCGCTTGAAGCACAAGGGACGAAGAGAAGTGGGCAACAGATGTGTGAACTTCCAACTTAATTGCTTTAATCATAGCGCGTTCATGCTTCTTATATCATGCGTTATCTCAGTCTGTATTTGTTGCTGTTTTCGGAGCTATACAGTTTTGGTAGTGAGCAACCAATTAGCCAAAACAGCTACCTGGTCGACATTAAACTTTTTACAGATGTATCTTTATGGCTTTCACATAGGAGGAAGCGCATCGGGCGTCTTAGCTCGAAACTAAACCTGCTCTTAGTGGTGGAATCTCAAACCGCCAAAAGAAACAATTCAAACGCGCTTTTGGGTGCGTCACTGATCTGCACTAGCGGGCTGGAGGGCGCATTCATGCTTTTTGACGCGAGCGCGCGTGAAGCCACCATAAGTTCTAAGGCTTTTCCCGGAAGTTAGTCGTCTGTTGTGGTTTTCGCTTGAATAAGCTGCGTCTTTCTTCTTCGATTGTAGTTTTTGGTGCGTTCTCTTCTAATATCTGTTGTTATATAAAAGCAATAAGCAAGATGAAACGAGATATATGAGCATAGTTTGGAGCCGAAAGAAAACAGCGAAAGGAACATGGGCTGACACGAAGACAGACGCACTGGGGCGCTAACAACCGAAACTTTATTTGGAAGCAAGGCGTCCTAATAGGCAACTTGAAGGGGTGGAAGAACAAGGATTGCTACGCGATCGCTCAGAATCTGAGTATAGTCACGTGAAAATGTAAGGTGAAATGATTATAAAAAAGGGCGAAGAAATCAAGCTAGAAGAAATAAAAATCGCAAAGAACTCCGATGAAACGAAGACAGGTAAAACGAATAACACGTAAGCAAAAGGGGCAGGTAAAAGCGTTAAAACAATACAGGACAAAGGGGCAGACAAGTCAAGGCCAGGAAAAGGGAAGTTGAAAGGTATTAAAATGAAAAGGCTATTGAATCAATGAACCATGAATGGACGTGTGGAAAAGACTAAGCATTTCCCATGCCACCAAGGAATTTCAGCTCCTTCCCAGACAGAGGGGCGCTGTGATTATGCATTGATAATTTGCATGATGGAGCTCGAGTGCTTCAGTGATTTGCAAGGACAGCCTATCTTGTCCTCTGCCTCTAATGACGCAAGAATTAAAGTCGAGAGTGCAGTTCCTATCTGTAGTGTCATTCTTAAATTTGTAGATCTTGGCGAGATGCCCGGAGATTGCTACATTGCTAGCATTGTTTTCATGTTCATCAGACTAATGTAGATACACTTGCATGTTTGACCGATGTTGTGTCTGAAACATAGGCGGTATCACGTATGTTACGCAGAACATCTAATACTTAGCAAAGCTCCATGCAAACCAGGATTATTGGTTCATATAAACGGGGACTGGAGGGATCGTGTTGGAAAATTGAGATGCCAATCAAGCCTATAACACCTTTCTCGTTAACATTAAAAAAATGTAGTTTATACGTTTCCCAGTGAAAGAATGTAAATCAACTCGTAAGATACGAATATCATGGATAACACCAGAACTCTACTCGGAAATCAAAACAAGAGATAAAATGTAAAAATACTTTCTTAATACTAGGATACTGGAAGACCTTCTTATCTTCAAAAATTATCGTAACAAACTCACTAAACTGCAATCTGCGAGAACTGAGTATCACCATGATCTTTTTGATGTGAAGTCTGGTCGGTCTGATTTATTATGGACTCGCCTAAACTCGCAATTACTCGGAACGAATTCTTATGAGCTTTCAGACAAAGACCTTGCAGATGCACTCAAAACTTTATTCACAATACGGCTATGATCAGTTCGTTATCATATGCTTTAGACTAAATTTCAACTAAAAATAACAAATCAATTTTTCTGGTGCCAATAAATGAGCAGGAGGTACTATCCACCGTCAGCAATAGTGCTAGTCGTGACATCAATGATTTCCAGATACTGCCGATAAGATATGTCTGTGGCGTTATCGCGCCTGTTCTTTCAGAAATACTGAAAACCTGTTTAGAGATTGCTGTTTTCTCAATAGAGATGAAAGTAGCTAGAGTAACCGTCGTATATAAAAAAGCAGATAGAAATGAACTAGGAAACAGTAGACCTATTTCCATGCCGCCTGTCTTTTCTTAGATTTTTGGAAAAATTCTTCATTGCAGAATATCCAAGTTTACTGTCAAACATAATTTGTTGACTGAATATCAGTTCGGTTTATAAAAAAAAATATCGATCGACAGTTTGCTTTGCTGCATAAAATGGAATACTGGCACAGTCTGAACCCTTCCACTGGCGACGTACCGCGGCCGAACTGTTTTACCTGGCACTAGGCACGGCTTGGTCATTCTAGAGGCTAGAGTTTTTGTCGTCTTCTTCGCTGGAGCCCTCTCCTGTAGTGCACGTCCCAGCACGTCTAATTAAACCTGTTCTTCGTATGTGAACCGTCTGTCGGTGACAATATGTCTTACAACAGTTCCAAAATAAATTTATTGTGCTTTGCTTGTTCTTGGACTTTTCCAAGGCCTTCGACTGAATGAACCATAATATATTGTTAAAGAAACCGGAGCTTTATGGCATTCATGGGAAAGCATCTATGTTAATAAAGCATTATCACACAGGCAACAAACTGTGCTGGGAAATGATAAAAAATCTGACATGAAAGATTTGCCCTATGGTGTATCTCAGGTAAATATATTAGGAGCCTTGTTTTTTGCAGTGCACGTCAATGACATTGCCAATGTTAAACCTGAAGCAAAATTTATAATACATGCAGATTACACAAAATACTTTTTGCAGAAGCCGTTATCTCGCATGCCGTTTCAACCTGTAATAGCACTATGAAAATGCTGGAAAGATGGTCGTCATCAAATGCCATGCGTATAATTGAAATAAAATTTAGATAGTGATATTCAGGCAGGAAAACAAACTAATCACAGTATGCGACAATATTAGAATGAATTCGCGTTAGATAGGAATAGTTGACATAAATGCCTTGGTGTGATATTCTCGTCCAATATGACCTGGGAACAACATATCCTCTATGTAACAAAGGAACGCAGAAATAACATATTATAGGTACGATGATATGTCTATCTCGTGTCGATACATATAAAAATTATGTTATATAACGCATTTCTAATCTCGAACCTTAGTTATTGTAATTTAGTTTGGGAAACAGCCTGTTCCTCAAACTTACAGAGCTTCCGCTTCCTGCAGAATAAGTATGTCCAGCACATATCTAAAATAGGCATATGCATCTACTGCCAGGAATCTTTTCTGTAAGTTTCTTATAATAAATATATTTCAACTATATAAATGCAGTGAAATAGAAATGTGAACTACAGAAAAATCTGTCTTTTCTTCAACGCAGTACACCACCGAAAAGAACGAATTATTCAACACAATCTGCAGAAGAATGGGTTATGTCTACGATTCGTGTCAGTTCCGGCAAACCACCGCTCTGCTGTATGCTACCTTCAGTCTTAAATAATTACCTTATGAATAACATAAATATATATGCTCTCTCTTATCGCGAAATCCAAGGTTTGTATTGTTCAATGTGTGATATGCAGCTTCCTAGTGTCGCTTTTGTTGACCTATTGTAACATTTTCTTTTCCTTCTTCTTTGTTATTGCAGTAGTTTGTGTGTCATTGCTGCAATCTGTGCTACATCGTGTAATCATCTTTCATATTGTATTCTCGGTGCTATTAAAACGACTGGGTTAGCGGGCAAGTCAAGCTGCCAAAGGGCAGCTTTTTCTCCGCAGCACTTCCATGTACCTGCGCATACATGAAAAATAACGATATGATTTGATATTCTTGGAAGGGTCGTTCGTACCGCTACGGGATGGCTAGAGCAGTACAGAGGAGGCTCCGTACGTGTTGTCTAGCGACGTCCTGTCGTCTGCTAGTGTCGTACATTTGGGCTTCGAGGATCCTGTCTGAAAAGTCCTTCCCGAATAATTTTCTGTTCTTCTCGTGCAGTTCATCGCGCGCGAGGTTGGTACTATTGTAGAAAAAAGACGGAACACGTACAAAGCGATAACGAAACTAAAAACTGCCTCTCCCGTAGTCGAGAATAGATGCAAACACGAAATGGGTTTTGTTCCTCTTGTCGCGCCCATGCGATCGCCTGCTTTTCTGCGGCTTTAGCTAGAAGCTCGCCTTCACCGACGGCCTTGTCACCCTCGTGAGCGGCCGCATAACCCTGGAGTCATCGAGCGACTGTTTTCCTGGCGTATAAATCGCAACGCGACCCACAAGACGCTTCCTAGCTCTCGTGTCACCTGGCTCCATTGCTCTGCTTAAGCAGTTCTGATGGCGACCTCATTGGAATGCAGAACGATGCCCACGCACACGCGCCTATGATTCAACACTGGCCTTAAAGATAACTGAGCGAAACTAAACTTCGTAATTCAATGCATCCGTCTCGTCAGCGTGCCTGGTTTCAGTGAGTTCAGCGCAGCTAGATCTGCGTCACAGCCGCGAGCTGATAGGGCGAACAAATTAGAGCTGGTTACTAGCAGTGCTGATGGATGGCGCTACGGGACCTGTGCTTATAAAGCCCCGATGTGCTTAAGGGATCTCGATTTGTTGCTCGCTGACGCGCGCCTTACGTAAAGACGGAAACTCACGCGGCGATGCCTCCTCGCTCATCAAAGGCCACCAAGATTGCGCGCCTCCCTGTCGGGCTGCAGGACACGGCTTAGGCTCGTACGCGTTGCGCGCTGGCTACGCCCACCACGACACAGGTGCTGCTGTGGACGCATGCGTCGTTCTTACGGCGGGCGGCGCAGCATGTACGCATTATGTGACAGACGGGAATTTTTGCTGTCGTTCAGGTTCCGCTCCTTTTTGTCCTTCCTTTCTGGCGCCAAGGTCATCCGCGGCGCGCCGACAACGGGAGCTCAAAGGGATCCATGCTTAAAAACCATGCTGTTTCATTCTGTGCGCTGCGAAGGGCTGACTTTCGGGACAAGACACTCACTTCTGATCACTTCACTCTTGGGCGCCCGATCTGCCGTCCAGCCCCCTAGCTGAGATCTGTGCGCAAATCAGCGATAGGAGGAATGGAGACGAGGAAAAAAGGAGTGCTCCGGAGCGCAGTTGCAGCACAGGTAATGAGGAACGCAGCAGTGTACATCGGCATATGATAACACCTGCTCCGAAGCAGCGCGAAAAGGAGTGGACGTGTTCAACTCCAAGAGAAAAAAACACTACGTCGGCGGCGCATTGCTCGGGGGCAGTGTTATTGTACCCAGTGGTTGGGGTTAGTTGATTCTATATCCAGCAAGCGTCTTCAGAGTTGGCAGTGTTTGTTTTCTTAAGGTAGAATTTATCGTCGTCACCGTCATGTATTTTCATTGGTCACTTAACGAACTGTCACCTGGCTAACATAAATGTTATTGATGTGTGTTTGGGCCATACTTGTATGTGGGCAGTAGTTGTGGCCTATATTTAAGCATCCGATTGAAATGCGTTTCCCACGGGAAAAAGGAGTACTCGAGCGCCCCACGAAAACTAGCAGCTTCACTAAATCGATAACAAAAGATCATTCATACGGAACTCTTGGTGATTAAATTTCTTCACCCTCCTTTGACGCCAGCTTAACAACAGTTCTTAAGAGCATTCCTGACAAAGTCTCACTTAGGACTAATGGTCAGGCACTGTGAAAAAAGGCCGTTATCGTTTTTTGCACTGATACGTACTCCTAGACAGTGTTTCCTCTTTTACAAAATTTGAGCACGCATTGACACAAAAAGAATGAAGATTTCTCCAGCACAAATACTGTGCTTTGGCAGCTCAGGTACAGAGGATGGAATGCACAGGATTGAGATAAAGAAAGCGCGGATAAGATATTGATGACAAAAGCTTAGGTGTAACTATTTCCGATTCACAATTTATACCTCGTTTCTTGCAGGATTTCTTACCACTGGTCAAGGCGTATGCCTATAGCTAGCCCTCTTCAATGTAAAACTAACCTTAAATTACGGAAATGTAGAAAATATACGAGGGAAGTGGGTTGACCTCACTATTTATGTGCAGGGAGATATCATGCCGGAAAATACAATAACAATTTTCGATACTGAAGAAGTTAACAGTGCTTCGACATACTGGATTCGATAAAACAGGCAGAGACTTTTTGTGCTTAATTTAAATATATATTCCAGTATTGCATTTCACTGTTTTCGTTATATAACTTCTGTTTGCTGCATAGTAGATGCCTCAATTCTGTATGCTCTTTTTCCTTTTTCTTCCAGATTTTGCAGATTAGAGTATTTTTTCATTTCATCGGGCTCTGATGGTACCGAAATAACTTAAATAACTTAATTCAATATTACAAATAATGAAAGCCCGCAACGAAGGCCCTGACTCACATGCTATATGTTTCCTTCACACTGATCAGTGGCTGGTCCCGTTGTGGTTCCGCCTGGACGTGATAACCGGCATTGTGGTGATACATCCGGAGCCCTTGGTGCGTGTGTGGCGCCGGTTGCACGCGAACCTCCACGACACGTACTCATCCTACGTGGAGAGATTCATCGATGTCGTGTACGACGGCGGCAGGAATTCCTCCGAGGCGCTCTCCTCCTACCTGAGATTCCTCAGGCATAGGAGCGGGGCTGTGCAGGTGAGTCCTGGCGACGCGTCCCGACTGGCGATCAGAAGCCAACGGGCACGAACAATGCAATAAGCAGGAGAACTTAGACAAAAAAATGCGGAAGGTGGTTACTATTGTGTAATGGAAGATTCGGCGGCAGCCTTTTGCGATGCGGTTTGTTAATTATTACTTGTTTTATTGTTTAGTTGGGTGGGCGCGACGCCACTTCTCTGCCACTCTGCCGCCGAGGTGTTGGGACCACTCAAAGGGGCGCATTGCAGTGACATCATGCATGACGCCAATGCATCCTGAACAATCAACGCGGTGTGGTTCAATGCTTAGTTTTCTATTCCCTTCTCGTCGTTCTTCGTGCTACGGCAACGCCACAAAGGCGAGGAATGTATCAACATCTGTCGCTGTAAGAATATATAGAAGCACGTGTGTGAAACTGCTCGAGTTAGACATTTTCTCCGCCCTGCATTCTATCGAGTCTCTGTTGTAAAACTCCTTCCTAAGCATTTCCGTGGTTGCAAGTCTAATTAGGCATAAATCTTCGCCTCCCATAAGAGGTCTCACTTATGTCGAGTGTGGAATCAGAGTGCCCATTCTTCATGTAAAAACAGAAGTCAGCATCACCCTGTATTATCACATGCATAGGGACACTGGGGATGACTATTCATTTGTTTCTCTGTAAAAATCGAATCTCTGGCTCTTTCTGCTATATTGAAGCTTTTCTGGTAATGAAAGACGCATATATCGGCGTGGAAATTGAATATAAAAATCTTCGCGCCAGGCGATTCAAATTATTGAGTGCATTACCGTAAAGGATCGGGTTGCCACCGTTTCGAAGTGAATGGCGTGAAGTGTAGCCTCTGTGATCCGCTGAAATTATGCGTCCAGGGCTGCACTTTATTTCTGAAATCTGCCGATGAGTTTATAAAAACTCAGTTTTCGATGAGGGCGGTCTCTTTCTGATTAGAATGCAAGACCCTATCGATAATGGCCAACTTCTAAATAAGGCACTGTTGACACCACCTTGTCGGGAAAACGTTACCGGGTCTCTGGTCTTTTTATAACAATGCAGCAGAATAGAATTTAATTTGGGACCGCTACCTGCAGTGTTGGTTGTGAGATGGCAACTGATTTTATATTTAGAATCTTCCCCACAACGTGATCATATTCGAAGGGAGAAAACTTGTGATTTGAGCTCGAGGAATCACATTTACGAAGCGCCGCTCACAACGACAAAAGGGAACTATGATAGGCTACAACTGCGGCAAAAACGTGTCCTCCGAATTTTTGTGAACCACACCAGCCCTATTAGAGTGTTGTCGACGCAACCACTTTTTCGCAGATTTGATTTTTTATCTGCAAGTAAAGTCTATTTATGGATACTGGGTCAGCAAATATATAAAAAGAAACTTCACAGTGTTTACACACCTGGTTTGGCTCAATATGATATTCGTAACCCCAAACGCAGAAATAAAAAAGTCAGAACAAATTATGGAAAACAAGATCTGGAATACCAAGTAATAGACATGTTAAATAAGTCTGCTTCTATTTTAGATTTCTGCCTACGCAGAAAAAGGTTCAAACGTGAGCTGCGGGCAATTTTGTTTTCCGATGAGATTGTTAAGTAACAATGATAAGTGTAAATTTTGTTTTCAATTGTTGACTTACTTGAGTGAATCTTCAATGTGATTTAAAAAAAACGCTTCATAGTGCTTAGGTACAGCCATATTTTGTATGTATGCGTGTACTATCTGCAACGCAGCTTCTCTTTTTTGTACCAGCTCTCTGCTGTACTGCTGTAGGTTGCTGCTTTGTTACGGGGTTGTAGGCTGCTGCTTTGTTATGCCTTTAGTCTCTGCCACCCGCAGGATGATGTGATTTTCCTGCAAATAAAAACTGACTGACTGACTAAAGGGCAGCAATGTGTAAGGCTTTTGGACGGGCGAAAAAGGACGGTAAACTCGTTCTGTGCTTTCACGTGACTGGCTGCTGACATAGCCCACTCATATACGCCCACGAGAGGGTTCCCTCCCGCTCCACGGACGCACGGTGCGAAAAGTGAAATGTTCTTCTAGAATCATATGAATACTGAACGTGAGAGTATGGAGACCCCGCAGCCGGTTTTACCGACAATGAGTTCTCAGCTGCCTGTTTGATCCCGCCACCGCCAGCCGCATTTTTATGGGGCGACACGCATACACTCCGCTGCACTGATTTGCGTGTTCGCGAGTAACCGTTGCCCCCAAAATTAATCAGCTCGCCCCAGGAAAATCTAGTAAGTGTATAAGTTTTGCGCCTAAAAAACAAATGTCTACTGGTGCTTATCGTGAGCCCGATAGCCCATGATTTGAGTAGCGCATTGCTGCATCGCGTACCGCGAGGGATTTTGAAGCGGAGGTAATGTATTATTGCATGTTGCAATTGCTTTCCTTCTCCTGCACTCGCATCTTAACACTGTTTGCACCAACTTCGAAGAAACTGGCTGGTAGTTTTCTTTCTTCTGAATGAAGGATTGAATAGTTCTTCCTGAGCGACTTAATGAGCTGCTGCTCTTGCTGACACCATATTTTATTTTATAGCTTTGTAACAGGTGACGAATGTGAAAAGCCGGCGCACAGTTTAACGATCGGCGCAATATGCTCGCCTCTGCCGCGGTTCTCGGCAACAGGCACCCCTTCACTTTTCAGACCACTGTCTTCGAACGCCTGAGCCTGACCGAGAGTGAGCACAGCGAAATTCCTGTGCACGGCCAAGTTGCCGACCTGGGTTACATGGTGCCAAAGTTCTCGGCTGGCGCTTGGGCGGCGGCGATGTCCAGAGCCTACGGCACGCAGGCAGGGGTCTCGCTCGCCGTCTACGTGAGTTCCAGCGAACTGCTGGACGCCATGAACCAACTGGTCAGCTCCACGTCTGCCCTGGAGCTGTTGTACCACACCGACTGGTGGTTTGTCCAGCAGATTGGGGCGCTGACGAGCAACGCGCTGTTCGATGCGACGGGCTCTGCATTTGGAGATGCCGGCGGTGTTTACCAGGGCCTTCTTTGCAGCATACAGGTGAGACGATGAGCGAAAATTAATACGTTCGGAATATGCGGTGGGATATTTATGTTGTATTATAAAGATATTTTGTAATCATGAATGCACAAAGAATATGCAGGAAACAGGTTTCTGGTATTTAATGCTAGGTATTCAAAACCTATTTTTCAAATTTATCAAGACTACCTGACCTTAACTGAAGCATGCTTCGAGCACGTTCCAAATAGGTGAAATATATATATATATATATATATATATATATATATATATATATATATATATATATATATATATATATATATATATATATATATATATATATATATATATATATATATATATATATATATATATAATAGTGCCTTTCTAGCATCTTCTCAATGGTAGCAAAAGTTCTTTCGTAAATATGAAATTAATTTGTGCGAAGTATACTACATTTCTAACAAATGAACAGTCCTTCTAAACATATATACGCCACATTTCAAGCTGCCGTAGAACAATCTAGTGCTCAAAATCGCAGTTCTGGGATTCGCATGTGCACGTTGGTAACATATTGTTTATGGTTTATGGGGGTTTAACGTCCCAATGCGACTCAGGCTATGAGAGACGCCGTAGTGAAGGGCTCCGGAAATTTCGACCACCTGGGGTTCTCTAACGTGCACTGACATCGTACAGGACACGGGCCTCTAGAATTTCGCCTCCATCGAAATTCGACCGCCGCCGCCGGGATCGAACCCGCGTCTTTCGGGCCAGCAGCCGAGCGCCATAACTACTTAACCACCACGGCGGCTTGTTGGTAACATATTAAATGTTTACTTTCGTAAATATGAAATTAATTCGTCTAATATATACTTCTATGCTAACAAATGGGCAGTCCTCGTAAACATATATGCACCACATTTCAAGCTGCCATAGAACAATCTAGTGCTCAAAATTGCGGCTCGGGGATTCGCATGTGTATGCTGGTAATATGATAAAAGTTTACTTTCGTAAATATGAAATTAATTCGTCCAATATATACTTCAATGCCAACAAATGAGCAGCCTTCGTAAAGATACATGCAAGCACTCTTTTTTTTTTGCAAGCAAGCACGCTTAACACGAATGCTCGAGCGCGTGTCTTGTACTGACATTAGCGCCGCTCGGCGTCGTCCGCTGGGACTGACACAATGTTAGGGTGGAAGCCGGGCATGGTCTGTCTGCAACCGCCGCAAATACACATTGCTGCATGGCCTCGGAATCAGTGCCCAGCGCTCAGGGGCTGTAACGTCAGTGCAGGACGCGCAATCGAGCATTGGTGTTAAGCGTGCTGATGTCAGTGCAATAAATACTGTAAACAAGCAAAAGTTGTTTTTTGGCGTATTTATAAGGATGTTGAATATATAACTCCTAGCAAACATAGAAGACACTCGTTTTGGTATTTAAGTGTGAGGACAAAATAACACAAATTAGTATGAAATTAATATAACATGTTCGAAATGCATTTTAGGACAACCTTTTCTCACTAAGGACCAGTGGATGTTCTAGGATTCAGAGAATTCCTGGTAGGTGGGGCCGAAATCAAACAGGGCAGAAATTGCAGCTAACGTTTTCCTTGCATAGATGAAGGATCCTTTAAGTGCCCAGAAAGGTGACATTAGTGGTTGCTCTATTTGACAGGTGTATCGTGGAGAATGTTTACTCATATACACGTTTTCCAAGATTTTAACGATTACAATGAGCGCCGACATTTTGTTACTGGGAGGTGAGCAGTTCTCACAGGCTGCGGTCCTCCAACCTGTTGTAATGTGCACGCTGATTGTAGGTCAGTCTCACAGCATAACCGGCTAAAACAACGTGGCATGCAGGTCTGTGAAGTTGCACCTGTCACCTCTGCGTTTCCATATTGTTGGCATGCAAACTGCCATTTGTTAAAGTATGCACTTTGGTTCCGAAAACGCCGAACGTCACTCACAAATAGGATGGAATATATCTGCATGAAGTGCGTGGATGCGCAACACCCGAACTACGAGGGTTAACGTGGCTCGTAAGTGTTGTTTCTGGAGGGAAGAGGCTTCCCTGATCGAGCCTTAACATGCACGGCTCCCCGATTTGGCGGAACGCTGCTACTATTGCTGCCTCAGTAATGGTGCTTTTATCGGTGAGATTGCCAGCTGCGGCTTCAGTGCTGAAGCTGCAGACAGTCAGCGGCGGTTCTGTAGGATAGAGGCTTCATTCACCGAGGATGCACGCACACTGCGCCACCATGTTTTGGGATGAGTTACAGTTGCTGTCGGTGTAAAAGTAACAGCTATGTAAGGCTTTCCAGATCCAGGCACCCTGAGTGCACGGATTCCCGCACCAGTTTGTGGGAATAATTATGAATAACATCATTATGTTATCCAGGCTCTTTCGGGCTCTTACACAGCGGGAAATAAAAGATCGCACATGTATCAAGCGAAAAGCAACCTTGGCGTCCACTGAAACGGTTCAGGCTATTTGAGTTCTACGAATAAGCACCAGTGTCCGCAATATGACAACGTCCGCTTAGAGCCCGCTGTGCAAATGTGCCTTAATTATAGTGGACATGTTGTCTAGCTCCTAAAGACAGCATATGCCCTAAATAAAGTCCCTCAGTGAACTAGGAACATTTCCTCCCTCGATAGAAATTTGAGTGCCGCCATTTTGAAGGCGGAGTGGCGCCACCCGTTGAACGCGGACTTTTGGGCTGCCACGCGAGGCGATGCGACACACGGCGACTTATCAAAGTCCGTCTACGTAGCACCATGAGCTCCGCCCACCCTATCTCTTCTGGTGTTCCTCAAGTGTCCATGCTTAGCTCCTTCCTATTTAATCTAACCTTTGCAGGTCTACCCACTCTCCTCCCCACAAACTCGCCACATCAAATTGATGTCTCAATATATGCTGACGATATTGCACTTTGGATGCTCTGTCCCACAAGACATCTCGCAACTGCCCGAATACACTTTCTGCAGGCTCTGTCTGCTCGCGAGAAATACATCTCCCACGTCGGCTTTGCTCTCTCTCCAGTGAAGTCTGAAACCCTTCTCATCCACCCAGAAATCTTTCTTGCCAGGGCACCTAAACTTAAATCTCAATGGCCGGTCCCTGGCTTGGCGGAATCAATTCCGATATCGGGGCCTGACAATCGACGAAAAACTCACCTCGATAGCGCAGAAAAGTCCCTCACGCCTCATATTATCAGGGTTGGCAAGACCATAACAAGACTACCAGCCGGTGGGCTTGGCTGTAGCACCAAATGGGCCATAGCTCTCTTCGAAGCCGCAACGACTTCCTGTATCCTCTATGCCCTTCCATTCGTCTCTCTCCACCCCACACGTGTTCGTAAGCTCGAAGTCATTCGCCGCAACTACACCAGAAAGTTTTTGTGTGTACCCAACAGCTCACAAGTAGTCCTTACCATGACCGTGCCTGGAGTCCTCCCCTTTCTTTCTCCTTCTGCAAAGAGGATCCACCCACATCAATCGCATTTACAATCTTCCTGAAGGATGGCAGCACCTCTCAAAACTCTCCTCACGTACCTAATCCAGGTCAGGTATCATCTACGCGGCATTTGAAGATCTTTTCGATGAAGACCTTTATTTGCCAAGCACAGTCCGTCTTCCTCCTCCCACACAGCGTCCTCTTGACGTGGGCACCACTTCGGAAGGCCTTCATAAAGATCTTACCCCAGCGGCTAATCTCCAACAGGCTGCAGCCACATTTCTACACGAAGAACTTCTCAACAGGCCCCTCATATTCACAGATGGGTCTGTATTACCTCAAACTGGTCAGGCTGCTGCCGCCTGCTTCATTCCCTCTCTCAAATTATCCAAAACTTGTTGGCTTGGCTTTCCAGCCAGTTCAACTTCCTCAGAAATAGCAGCTATCTAGCTGCAGACCTTATTGATTATCACCCCTCTCAAGGCAGTGTCTCCATCCTCACAGGCTCTTAAGACTCCTCTTACGAGCCTACAACACCCAAAACATACCTCTAAAGCCGCGGCTTTCATCAATGCTCGCGTTATGCCTCTAGAGGATGCGGGCATTGAAATTTCTCTCCGATGGATTCCTTCCCACTACGGAATTCCAGGTAACGAAGCTGTCGATGCCTTAGCCAAATCGGCTCTGTTTACTTCCATTGACGTATCACCAGCAGTCAGACTCCTTGATTACCCCAAAAGACATCTCCGTAACGACGTGCTCTCTTACCATCCTGACTCAAGAATCTCCTCAGGCCACCCCTTCAAGCGCCTTCAAGCAAACATTCCAAGCAGAGAATGATCCCTTCTACTTCGTTTGAGAATTGGCTGCACCTGGACCTCGTGCCTCTAATTCAGCCATGGTTTATCCCCGGACCCGAACTGCCCTGATTGCGGTGATACTGAGACCATTGGTCATCTTCTCGTCTGCCCAGCATATGATAGGCGGAGAAACACATTAATTCACAATTACTGACAGCTAGGATTGCCTGCGGAATTTGAAAACCACCTCCTCTGCCCCAAGACGGCATATCCTGTGAGCCTGTCAACATCTCTTTCCTTGACCACACAACCCTTTCCTCAGTCCTATGACCTTAACACTGCTTCTCGTCATGTACCGTTGTTTCTATCTACAATTTCAGTCCACAGGTACCACTGTTACCTCAGAATTCACTTTTTCCCCATCATGCACACAACTTGTTTTCTTTTCTCACTCGTAGTGGGCTTTATACCTACAATTATTTACTCTACTTCTACAATGCAAAGTGATATTTCTGTGTTATCTTACAATGCAAATCTACTTCGCCCCATGCCAGTGGACAATCCATCTTTCTGTGTTACCTAACAGTGCAACTGGACTTCCTCCCAAGCCGTACATAATACATTTTTCTGTATTAGCTTACTGTGCAAATGGACTTCCTCCCCAGCCAGTGCACAACCCATTTTTCTGCGTTACCTTTCACTGCAAACTGGTTCTCAACATCAATGCCCATTATCCTTAGTATGTGGGGGCGCCTCTCCCTGTTAAGCCACACTGACTTTAGCTCCTGTTGGAGCACACCAGCGCTTTACTGTGTGTCTGTTAACTACACTCTGCCAACCCATGTCAGCCCCAAATGAACAACTGGTCAGTGTGTAACTTTCCTTCTTCACCACAGTGTTTCGTATCCTCACTTTCCACAGTGCTGTGCCATTCTCCCAAGTGTGACCTCTCAGTGCGCCTAGGGCGGCCAAAGGACCGCTCCGATTGCATAACCGGACTTTCCAGTGCTGTGTCATTTTACTACCAGTGACCGCTCAGTGCTCCAAGCGCTATCAACGGACCACTCCCAACTCATAACCGGAAAGTCGCTGTGCGGGCAGCCCTACCATCCATGTCCCTCCACGACAGTGCAGTGTTTCTATTATGCGGTCTTGTGTAGTGTCCTGGGGAACCTCCTCTTGTCATCACCACCTCCAGTACCCGCCAAGTGCCCTAGACGCCCGCATGGTGGGTGCCGTGTTGCCTTTCTCAGACCCCCTCCCCTCCTGCCTTAGCTGTCCCCCCCCCCCCCCCCCCCCCGGCTCTGAGCAGTGATCCTCGCAGAGGGAAGCAGAAAATATAGGCACTCCACACCTACACTGAAGCGACATTGGAGACACAACCCGCATACGGAAGCAGCGTCGTAATTGAAAACATTTGTAGTGAACGAGTTTATTATCCTGCGACTTTCAGCGCGACCGTTGTGTCCACTCGTTTTAGAGACCCGTTGTACACCTCCGAGGAAAATGCCTCCGGGGAGCGTATGAACTTCGCTTGTGATGTTCTCAAACGTTGTGTTGTTAGAAGTTTGCAAAATGATGAGGCAGGGTCAGATATTGCAACGAGCATTGTTACAAAATGTTCTTCCGCATGCTTGCCCTCTGCGCGATACGAATTACTAAAGTGCGTAGCCTCGATATTACGAAATCCGGATATAGAATTAACCGATGAACCCTTACGAAGCTTTACCCAATTTTATAGCATTTGAGCACTCGAGCTACAGGTACCCTTACGAAGCTTTACCCACTTTTATAGCATTTGAGCACTCAAGCTACAGATGCGAGCCGCGGTCCCAACGAACAAAATGGGCTCATGGTGGGTCGTCGCACTTCATCAGTTCATTGGCTTCTATCGGTCATACTGAAAGCCACCGCGCTATTTCAGCGTGACAACGTAAATCGAGGCCGCTAACAGGTAAAGACAGAAAACCAACGCTGTAGCTTGTCCTTCTTGCGTGGCCAGTCAACCTCAACGGCACAGGTTTTCACTCCGCCGGAGGCCCCGTCCCGCTGTCACCACACGTGTACAGTAGGGCACCGCTGCAGCGCACGCAGCACCCTCAAGGAGGAGAGCGGCAGGGCGGCTAGTAGCAAGGAAACAGGCTTCCAAATCTACAAAGACGCTTGTTCATGCCGTCCGGCAACGACACACATACACCCAGTCACGCCGTCCTGAATACTCTGAAAGAGAGAGAGAGAGAGCAAACTATTATTAAGGAGTCGGCGCAGTTGGTGAATGCCGACATCATCTTGGTCCGCGTCCCTAGTCCGGGATGCCGCAACATCCCGCCACCTCGCGAGCTCGGCGTGAGAGGGCAGCTTGTGCCGTCGCACTCGAGGAGGAAGGTCTCTCAAGCTTCTTTAGGGGGCGTGGGATGGGCAGGGAAGTGGGGACTGTGTTGACAGGCCCAAACCATGTGGGACAGAGAACAGAGCTCGTCACAGTGTGCGCACAAAGGATTCACTTTCGGGTCATAGCGAGCAGCCATGGCGGGACACCAGTAGGTGTTCGTCGTAGCTGTCTCAGAACGTGTCGTTCGTCTGCCTTCGACAGCCCCTTTGCCGGTGGAGAGAACTGGCGATGCCTGTCTTTGTATTAGTCGACGAATTCTCTAAACCGCAGAAGCGGTCCGCTAGGCCCATCGGTTGGGGGAGGACGCGAATGTTGGTGCCCGGAGGATAAGTGCTCGGGCAGCCGCATTCGCAGCTTCGTTACCAAGGAGTGCCTGGTGAGCCATTAGTTAAAAACTCGGTTCTTACTCGTGCTTTCGTAATTGCCTCGTATTTTCGTTCTGTGCACCGTAGCAATCTATATTTGACACAGGTCGGCATTTTTAGCGCCTGATGGGAAACCACGCAGGCTGTACACTCACCAGCGGCATAACTGTTGACACACGTCGCACGCGTCGCTCACAGTGCTCCATAACCCTTTTTTTCCTCTGGTTGTCAATGCATGCGCAGACAACGCAGTCGTGCCCAGATTACTTCTTGTACTTGTAGGAGGATGATGCGGACATGTTTAAGCACTCTTAGAGGTTGCAAAGTTCACCTGTTGCTCATGGCGCAAAGGCGCTTCGTAGCGTTTTCGCAGCCCGGGCAAAAGATGGCGCCTGCTAGCTGGGTTTGATTTATGTATTACTCATTTATTGGATGGCCTGGAGACGAAGGTAATGCTCTAGTTTCAGTTTTAACGCAATTACCTCAGGCGTGATGATTCCCAACGATACAACTGGTTAGGTACTTACGGTACAAGGCCATGAAATACCTAGAGCGGCCGAATAGAAATGTCTTGGCGTATGCGTAAACGAAGGAGAGCTATACACGGAAAAGTACGAATAGTCTATTACTGCAAAAGGGCGAAGAGAGGCCGGGGTGATGAAGGATCGAGCATTATGCCGGTGCCACAAATCAACAATACTGAGCGATATTTTTAAAGGAGTAATGGCGTCAGGGTTTGCTTTCGAGAATGCGGTTTTGTGCCTAAGGACAAGTTCAGTCGAGATTAGAAGTTAATTGGAGATCTGTTTCAAGACTATAGCACTAGGTGCCCACGGAAAAACCACGAACGAGGCAGCTGCAGGGGGATATTGGCTGCGCATCGTTGAAAGCAGGGAAAGCTCAGAGTAAAATTCTTAATTGCAACACTACCAATCCATCCTGTGGCGCCATACCCCGGCCAAGCTGTTTTAGCTGGGGCATGCCATGCCTTGCGCTTCCGAGGGGCTAGAGGATTGTCCTCTTCCTCGCTCGAGCGCCCTGCTGTCTTTCTCGCCTAGCACGTCTAGTTAATCCTGGTCGCTGTGCTTCGACCGTTTATCGGTGACATATTTGGTGGAGGCGCTGGATTGCGTTCCATGTACTTTGACTACGAGGACACTCTTGACGCCTGTTCTCCACGCGTGGACTCAACACCCGTCCACAAGGCGAGCCGCCGTCTGCGAGGTTTACAACCGGTGTTCGGACAACTGACAGCGCCAGTAAGGGCCATGAAATCCACCGCGGCTAACCCGACGACTCAGCATTCCGGGAATGCCCCGACTTTCGTCCTTCACACACCTCGGTCGCCGCCACCGTTCCACGGAGACAGGTTCGAGGACGTCGAAGACTGATTGGCTAGCTTTGACCGAGTGGCGGTTTCAATGAGTTAGACGGCGAGCACGAAATGCGCAACGTATACTTTGCGCTGCAGGACTCGACCAAAATGTGGTTTGAGAACCACGAAGCTGCATTTATCACCTAGGAGACTTTTCGCCGAGAGCTGCTAGCGACATTTACCAGCAGCGAAAGAAAAGAGAAAGCTTAAATCGCCCTGCGCTCGAGATCACAGCAGCCGAACGAAAGGGTCGCGATGTTCATAGAGGACATGACGCGATTCATGTATGAAGAAAAAGGAACGCCGACCAAAAGGTTGTTGTTTAAAACGAAGACGTTTCGGCTTCCATACGGAAGCCTTGATCACTGGGCGGAAAGCCCAAAGCACAAAGCTTAAGTGCGACGCAGTAATCGCCCCAAGCATCTTGCGTACGTAGGCGGGAGATTGCCTGCGTTGTGGTTAAGGGTTTTGTCTGTTTGGATTATCAGGGATTCCAGATATCGACGTGACAGCCAATTCTTTTCTCTTGCGATGACTGATGCTTCTTCCCAAGCTATATTGTGCGTCGCGGCTTCCACGTGTTCCGCAAGTGCATTAGATGCAATCTTTTTGTTCCTGACGTCGTTCTTGTGGTCCCTCAATCGCCTTTCGAAATTCCCGCTCTCACCGATATACAGTAGTCGCAGTCTGCGCAGGGAATCTTATAGATGATGCCAGGAAACTTCTCCTTCTTTATCTTGTCTTTGGCGGCCACCAGCTCATGCCTCAGCTTGCACGCAGGAACGTGAGCGACGTGCACACCGTAAGTGCGCAGAACGCGAGCCACGCTCCGTTGTGGCTTCCTTCGTCTGACGTGCCAAAAACATCTACCCAAGGCCAGAAGATTGGGCTGCTGACCTACGCCAAGTGCGCCGAGAATTGAGTGAATTCGGCTACCCCAAGCACTTCGTAGATTCTGTTCTTCAACGGTCTTCACGCCCATCAGAACCATTTGGTCCTCCTTGCCGAGCCCGAGCCGCTATCCCATATGTGCCGGGCGTGAGCGAGCCTTCGGATCGCGTTCTGCGCACTTACGGTGTGCACGTCGCTCACGTTCCTGCGTGCAAGCTGAGGCATGAGCTGGTGGCCGCCAAAGACAAGATAAAGAAAGAGAAGTTTCCTGGCGTCATCTATAAGATTCCCTGCGCAGACTGCGACTACTACTATATCGGCGAGAGCGGGAATTTCGAAAGGCCATTGAGGGACCACAAGAACGACGTCAGGAACAAAAAGATTGCATCTAATGCACTTGCGGAACACGTGGAAGCAGCGACGCACAATATAGCTTGGGAAGAAACATCAGTCATCGCAAGAGAAAAGAATTGGCTGTCACGTCGATATCTGGAATCCCTGATAATCCAAACAGCAGAAAAAACCCTTAACCACAACGCAGGCAATCTCCCGCCTACGTACGCAAGATGCTTGGGGCGATTACTGCGTCGCAGTTAAGCTTTGTGCTTTGGGCTTTCCGCCCAGTTATCAAGGCTTCTGTATGGAAGCCGAAACGTCTTCGTTTTAAACAACAACCTTTTGGTCGGCGTTCCTTTTTCTTCATACACGAATCTTCTACCCGACCAGACGAGTTTTCGTCAGACTTTAGATTTCATTTCGACATGACGCGACTGTTCAATCGGGCCTACCCTGCTATGAACGAAGCCAAGAATGTACGCCACTTAATGCGCGGCGTATAAGAGCAGCTGTTTGCCGGACTGGTCCATGACCCGCCAAGAACAGTGAACGACTTCACCAAGGAGGCAACGTGTATCGAGCGCGCTCTGCAGGAACGTGGCGCCCACTACGGACGTCAGGCCGCTGTAGCAGCCGCTCCCCTGTACACGCATACGTCGCTGCCCACCGAGGAGCTTCGGGAGCTTGTAAGAAGCTTTGTGCGCGAAGAACTGGCGAAACTTCGCTTTGAAGCTCCACAGGTCACCGTCGCTTCCGTAACGGACGTGGTCCGTGAAGAAATCCAACGAGTTGGGCAGCCGCCCCCAGCTGCACACCCGGCGCCCTCTGTTATGATGTACAGCGACGGGCTACGAATTCCCGGGCCAGCGATGCGAACCTTTTCCCCATCGCTCCAGTGCCACCTCTGCAGTACCCAATCGCAACAGTACCCTCCGTGCCGCAGGAGTCCAGACCCCCATGAGCAAAGCGCACGTCTGGTGTGCGCCATACCGCGGCCGAACTGTTACCACTGCGAGGAGCCCGGCCACATCCTCCGCCACTGCCCCTACCGCAGAATGCGTTTAAGGGGATTTTCACCTGACGCACTTCGACCGCGCTACGGTGAACGACCACGTGATACCGAGCAGTACCTGGCTGATAACGTGCAGTCCTCGACCTCGCAGCCACGCCAGTCCCGATCGCCACCCTCAAGGCGGTTCTTTTCGCCCGGCCGCCCGTCATCCTTTGGCCAGTTCAGAGGTACGTCCCCATATCGGGAAAACTGAGGACGGCGTCCCCCGGGGGTAAGGCCGCTGCTGCTGGACCGAGTAAAGAGCCTCCACCCGACGATTCGCCGCGACGCCCCGACCGACGACGACCTGACCTGACGACCGCGACGACGCACTGCGACCGACTGGTTTCAGCTGACATTCCCGTATCCGCCGACAACCACGACTTTACCGCACTCGTGGATACCGGCGCCGATTTTTCTGTAATGAGCAGACGATTAGCCACGGCCCTGAGGAAGGTTCTGACCCTTTGGTCTGGGCCGCAGATCCGGACAGCTCTTAGCCATGTGGTAACTACGGTCGGCGTCTGCACTTCGCGAATCCAGATCCGTGGTGTTACTTTCCCTGGTTGCTTTGCTGTTTTACCCGAGTGCTCCAAGGACCACATACTCGGTTTGGATTTCCTTCAGGAGTACGGTGCCGTTATCAACCTTCAGGAGCTAATCGTGCCGATTTCTACTCAAGGCCCTGTCGACGACGATACCGGGCCACGCAGGGCTACGTTATGCGTCTGTGACGACCATGTATTGATCCCGTCAAGAGCCTGAATGTTTGTTACCGTAGAATGCGATAACAGCCGCAGCACTCGTGGCATCGCTGAAACCAACATCTCGCTGCCCCTGGGTCGGCCAGTCTGTGTAGCTCGCGGAATTATCGAATTGAACAGTGGGCGAACCGAACTACTGGTGGCCAATTTTGGTTACGAATCTCAGTGTTTGCCTGGCAGAACAGCTATCGCGTATTTCAAAGAACTTAGCGAATTCGCTGGAACGCATGCGTTGTCCGAAATCTCGGCATCTGTGGAAGCACCGACCACTCCCATAAAAACCGACGCGAACCCGAACCTCCCGTCTAATCACAAACGCTTTCTGGAGGGCATTATCTAATGTTTCCGCGACGGTTTTGCCTCGACCTCCAAGGTTAGGCAGACTCTGCTCACAAAGCACCGCATTATAGTTGATACAAACCAGCGACCGTTATGCAAGCCGCATTATCGGACCTCTTCGAAGGAACGTAATGCCATTCTCCGACAAGCTCAAGAAATGCTCCAAGACGACGTGATGCAGCCGTCGACGAGCCCGTGGGCATCGCCTGTTATATTGGCGAAGAAAGATGGAACCCTACGGTTCTGTGTTCATTAAAGACGTCGAAACAGTCACCAAAAAAGACATCATTTGCCAGGCATCGATGATTACCTGGACCGGCTATGCCACGCCACGTACTGCTCGTCGCTAGATTTACGCAGTGGCTATTGGCAAATCGAAGGTGGACGAACGCGACCGAGAAAAGGCCGCCTTCATTACACCGAATGGTCTGTACGAATTCCAGATGCTCCCTTTCGGCCTGTGCTCGGCTCCTGCTACCTTTCAGCGGATGATGGACACCGTACTTGCCGATCTAAAATGGCAGTCCTGCCGTGTGTATCTGGATGATGTGGACATCTTCTCTACCACGTTTGAAGAGCACTTAAGGCTCCTGCGCTCTGTGTTCGCAGCAATTCGTTCGGGCGGTGTTTCCCTCAAGCCCGAAAAGTGTCACTTTGCTTTCCAAGAGTTGAAGTTTCTCGGCCACATTGTGAGCGCTAAGGGTGTCAGCCCTCACTCTGATAAGACAACCGCCGTGGCTGCTTTTCCCGTGCCAACCGATAAGCGAAGTGTGTGCCGCTTTCTGGATCTTAGCGCCTATTATCGGCATCTTGTGCCGAACTTCTCCCTGACTGCTGAGCCCCTCACTCGCCTCACGAAAGATGCCGACCCGATCGTCTGGGGCCAGGAGCAACCACAGGCCTGCGAAAACCTCCGCACTCGTCTCCAAAGTACGCCCATCCTTGGCCACTTCGACGAGTCAGCCTACACTGAACTGCACAAAGACGCTTTACAACATCGGTCTCGGTGCGGTCCTTGTGTATTGGCAGGATGGTCTCGAACGCGTCATCGCATACGCAAACCGCACCTTGTCACGCTTGGTAAAGAACTATTCCACCACTGAAAAAGAATGCCTGGCAATTGTGTGGGCAGTGACCAAATATCGCCCGTATTTATATGGCCGCCCTTTTAGTATCGTGAGTGATCATTATTCGCTGTGTTGGCTGACGAACCTCAAAGATCCCTTCGGACGGCTTGCACGCTCGAGCCTTCGCCTTCAAGAGTTCGATGTCACCATCGTTTTTAAGTCCGGTAGGAAGCACAGTGATGCCGACTGTCTGTCTCGTGCTACTATCGAGGACAACCGAGCTGATCACGACGCCGATTCTGTCTTTCTCGGCGCCATCTCCGCAACTGTCCTCGCTCAACACCAAAGAGAGGACAGTGAACTACGGCCTCTTATTAAGTATCTTGAAGGCAGCGCTGAGTCACACCCGCGAATCTTCTCACGCGGACTGCCGTCATTCTGTTTTCGCGATGGCGTTCTGTATACGAAAAACTACAGCCCGAGGGAGCTGCCTATCCGCTCGTGGTACCTGCTGCCTTGCGCGACGAAGTTCTGCAGGCGATCCATGATGACCTATCTTCTGGTCACCGGGGTTTTTCCCGAACTTTGGCGCGGATACGCCAAAAGTACTACTGAACCAGGGTTGCTGCAGTTGTTTCGTCAGAACTTTCCGCAAGTGCCAGCGTCGCAAGACGCCGCCGACTAAGCCAGCCGGACTACTGCAGCTTGTTGATCCGCCACAAGTCCCCTTCCACCAATTCGGCATGAACTTCTTCGGCCCATTTCCGGAGTCCTCGCTGGGTAACCGCTACATTGTGGTCGCCACCGACTACCTCAGACGGTACTGTGAAACTAAAGCTCCCTCTCGTGGTACCGCTGACGAAATTGTGAACTTTTTCGTTCAAAATATTGTCCTTCGTCACGGTGCACCCATCATCGTTGTAACTGACAGGGTAACGGCGCTCCCCTCGGCCCTTACGCAGGAGGTTATGCGCCTTAGTGGCACAAGTCATTTCAAAACAACCGCTTAAAACCCTGAAACGAACGGACTCACTGAACGGCTAAACAAGACGATCGCCGACATGATTTCTATGTATGCTGACGCCGACCACCGGAACTGAGACGCCATACTTCCTTACGTCACATTTGCCTATAATACTGTTCGGCAAGAAACGACGCGGTTCACTCAATTTCGTTTAGTCCATTTTCGCGAAGCCGCAACCATGCTGGACGCCATGTTGCTTCCGACTCGTAGTACCTCATCTGTTGTGGGTGCCGCCCAATTCGTTCGTCATGCCGAGGCCGCCCGCCAACTCACCCGATAGCGCATTCGGCACCAGCAAGCCCTCGACGCTCGCCGCTTTTACCTCCGCCACCGAGCTGTTAGTTACCATCCCGGTGAACAACTCTGTGTTTGGAGCCCAATCCGCATGCAAAGGCGCTCCGAACAGCTTCTACGCCTATATTTTGGCCCCTACGAGGTACTCCGCCAAGTCAGTGAGGTGAACTGTGAAGCTCTCCCCAAGGGAACAAACAGTTCGCTCCTATAGACGGCCGACCTCCGAAGTTGTTCATGTCGCACGGATGGAACCGTACCACGACCGCTAGCGCCAGACACATGCCGCCAGCCGCCAGACACATGCGGCGTCCCTTTTCTTCCTGCTTCTCACTGCTGTAGAACCGAGTCGTTTCCCTTCAGAGAGGGGGAGTAATGCCACAGTACCAATCCATCCAGTGGCGCCATACCGCGGCCGAACTGTTTCGGATAGGACTTACTATGCCTTGCACATTCGAGGGTCTAGAGGATTGTCCTCTTCCTCGCTCAAGCGCTCTGCTGTATTTCTCGCCCAGGACATCTAGTTAAACCTGGTCTCTGTGCTTCGACCGTTTATCGGTGACAATATGAAGAACGCATGAGGAAATTGGACGATAATAGGTGGGCAGCTAAGGTATTTAAATACTTATACGTTGACTCAGAGCGGCAGAAAACGACTAGGAAACCAACCATTAAGTATGCAGGACACAACGACGGAGAAATGAAGAGCTTTAAAAGACAGGTAAAAACGTGGATGGTTAAAACTGCATTAATTCAATCGAAAAGAAGTGGCGCGCAGCGCCACATTGAAAAAGGCAGATCAGGAAGGAGTCGTTCTATGATGACTCAAGAGGCAGTGCCCTACTCTTTGAATATGTCAGAGCGGCAGAAAACGACTAGGAAACCAACCATTAAGTATGCAGGACACAACGACGGAGAAATGAAGAGCTTTAAAAGACAGGTAAAAACGTGGATGGTTAAAACTGCATTAATTCAATCGAAAAGAAGTGGCGCGCAGCGCCACATTGAAAAAGGCAGATCAGGAAGGAGTCGTTCTATGATGACTCAAGAGGCAGTGCCCTACTCTTTGAATATGTCAGTGTGTCTTAGAACGCGCAGCTACAAAAAAGATATTTAACCAAGATTACACATCTGGTGTGTATGGTAAATGTGTACAAATGACATCTCATACTCGAATGCGATGGTATCCATCCGAGTGTCGATGCAGGCCAGTCACTCTCCTTGGGGCCCAATGGTTCCGATATAAGAATGGTCATGTGAATGAATCTGCGTTGGAAATTAGGAAAAAGCGATTGGAAGATTAGTGGCTCAAAAGCAGAGGTGACATCCGTCCGTCCGTCCGTCCGTCCGTCCGTCCGTCCGTCCGTCCGTCCATCCATCCATCCATCCATCCATCCATCCATCCATCCATCCATCCATCCATCCATCCATCCATCCATCCATCCATCCATCCATCCAATCATCCATCCGTCCATCCATCCATCCATCCGTCCGTCCGTCCGTCCGTCCGTCCATCCATCCATCCATCCATCCATCCATCCATCCATCCATCCATCCATCCATCCATCCATCCATCCATCCATCCATCCATCCATCCATCCATCCATCCATCCATCCATCCATCCATCCATCAGTACGCGGGCGAATTTGTAGTCTTGTATTCCTATAAACCCCTACACTCCATCCCAGTATGTTGCTCGCAGCACTACCAGAGCTGCGATGAGTGCACAGGTAACGTTCTGACGCTGCGGAATGTAGTGCGTGCTTAAAATAGGCATACGGAGATTGAGAATCGCGTGCCTTAAAGTGCGCATGCTCCATACGCTGTTTCATATCGAGCCTTAACGTACGTTCGCGTTAGGTACACATTTTTCTGACTTTAGCGTGCACGACTCTTGCGTGCTCTAAAACATCATTTCCAAAATGGCGGTGCCCTTCGAAGCAGAACCACTCGCCTCACTCTGAATTCGTCGTCTTTATTGCTGTTTGCAATACGTTCACTGGCCATTTGCAATACGTTCACTGGCCATAAATGCCGGTTTTGGCGCCGCAAAACCGGCAAAAAATATGGCGGGTGATCTTAACCTACTTGCAGTAGACTGGCTACATAGGCCGGAAATACAACTTGTTGATAGCCCTGTTTTCGACATAATGCTTGCATGCGATTTAAAACAAGTCATACTTGAAAACACGCGCGATAATGGTGACACTGGCTCAATATTGGATCTTGTATTTGTTAGCAAGAATATTACAAAGTTCGAGGCTTGCGTGGAGGAGGGAATATGGGACCACATGCTTGTGCTGTTCAGTTGCAGCCTTGATAACTGCAAGAAAAAATACAATAAAGGTTGTAAAACTGTTAAAGACTTCAGTCATGCCAATGATCAATCCGCCCTTGAATAACTATGGAAGCTGGTTGACAATGTACCAAAAACTGACATTACTTCACTATGGCAGGCGTTTGTAACTTTCTGCAAATACTGCATCGATGCCTTTGTTCCGACCAAATGCATTAAAGCACAGCGAAGAAACCCATGGGGTGACAGGAAAATTTGCATTTAAAGCGTAGGCTAAAACGCGCAAAAAAGCGGAAGAACATGCCCAGGATTCTGGTCCATGCGCCTCGAAAAACCGGTCGCGCCATCTCGTGACAGCCGGTGGCGTGGCGTAGCGTAACTCAATGGCGATGAAAAATAAAAATTAACACCTCGTCGCGCATAAAAGTTGGAGAATAGCTCTCTTGCCAAGATGTTAAACTCTTCTTAAAGTTTATTTTAGTAGAGTTTCATCAATGTAGCTTACATGCTGCGTTTACCACCCGCAATAAGCTGCGATAGCATGGAGCCTATGGCGAGGCCCTGAAAAATACCCCACTTGACTTCACCTTATCGCTCACCACAGCCCTAATTTACAATATATCGATAAGCTCTCGGAGCTTCTGGTAGCGTAATGTCCTACCTTTAATGAAATGTAAACTATGTTACATTGTAATGAAGCAAAAGATTTCCTGCGCTGTTTTTCTATTGCTCATGCATTCTCAGCATTGGCAAGAAGCGCGTGGCGCCCTCTCTCGGTGTTTTGGCAAGGCGCACGTCTTTGCTGCAGTGTCCCTGTTATGGTAGTTTACTTTGGGAGGTTGAGCCGTCCCGTACGAATGCGCACTTTTATCAAGAGTGCCCCCATCTGAGTGAGGCTATGACCATGAACTGCTACATAAAATGCTGCAAGAGAGCGGATGCCTTCTATGAGGTATATAGAGGAAACTTTAAGGAGACTCTTTTGCTTAACAGGTACACTTCTAATTAAGCGCGTACAGTGACCACACGGGCATTGCGTGCGCATTAACAGTGCAAAACAATGAAATTCCGAAACTCCGGGGGAGTGAAATTCCCGGACGCTAATACTTAGAGCTCACTCACCGATACTTGTATATGGGTCTTGCACTGTGCATTGAAAATATCAAAGTCGTATTTTAATGACAACATTCGAACAATAATATTATTAGGCTCAATAGCAGACAGCTCTTCGAAAGTTTTGTCGATGTGGAGAAAGTGCAGCACGAATGCCTTGAAGTGAATGTGTTAAGTGCCAGGCGGAAAACCTGATGCTGCGTTTTATGGCAGTCGGTGATTTGTCCAATGTAACAATTAGTAGTGTGGTAGATCACAAAAATTTTTTAAAAGTTGTTAAAGTGCATCCCATGATTCGATTGTTCGCTGTCGATAAGGGCTTTACCATTACTGTAATTGATGCTAGTTTCGGCAATTATATCAATGGTGCACGTAAACTATGAACCACTAAGGAAGACTTCATAGCATGGCATGCTGGGAAGTATTCTGAAGACAGCGCCATCTGTTCGGCATGCAAGTAAATACGCCGTTACCCAGAGCAGCAATCAAGAGTCAAACATTAATTAAATGTTCTTGATTACGATTTAAATTTGCTGAGAAATAAACCGGAAGTTATTGTCGTACAACACGAGGTTTCAAAGCTTACTGGGTTTCTCCAGCGTGACGGCTGGGCTGTCCACCCAGCCCGCTTGTGCAATGTGGCAGTCGCATGATTAATTAGTGACAGGACGCTACCTGCGCGCGGCCCTGAATATGCAGTGAATTTACCATGTTGCGAATATGTGCAACAGCACTTATAGGCACTCTCGGACGAGTGGCGCGAACATCTTAATTTCTTTTTTGCATATGGGGTGCAAGCCTACCCCCGCCTTTTTATTTTTTTGCGGTTGCTCTTCCATGTAATTCTCGGTATCCTCTCTCTTTGCCTTTAATTCTGCCGGTTGCAGTTCCGGTACTTGAGAGATTAGATAGCAATCGCGGGGCCCCCAACATTTTTAGATTACTTGTATTTTCGTCAACTGTTGTCTATGAAGCGATTGGCAAACTATTACTTCTTCGAGGTGCGGTTCCGGGGGAGTTGCACCGACCGCGGGTAAGAAGAGGGTGCCATTTCCAGGGAACGATTAACATCCTCCCGCGACTTTTAAATTTGCCTTGATTGGTTTTCACAGCCTACGATACCAAGAACTCGAAGCAGGGTATATTCCATACCATGCCTTAGGCCTTTTCTGTAGGATGACTGTCTCTGAAGGGGCAGAGGAGGCTTCCGATAACGGTGGCCGGCTTGTGTGTAGTTTGCATCCCTTCCTTTCTGACAATACTGGCCAAGCTTTCGCTGACACCTTTGGCGTGCGAACTGCATGCGCGCGTTTTTGCCACTGGCGTGTCCTTACCGTAAGCATATAGAGTTGTTTGCGTTGCTTCCTTTTCAGTTTTGGATGATACATCGAGTGAAGAATCTTGGGTATTCATTTCTTCGAAAAGTTTTCTTTTGCTGATGCTGAGTTTTAATAGTGCAATGGCAACCTCGCACCAAGCGCAATGGGATGAAGTGTTTTCTTCAAGACAAGGTTAGGTGAAAGAGCATTTTCCAAGCACTTTAACTCAAAGGAACCAAGCGCCAAGCTTCGAGAAAGCTTGTGCCTATTGGAAACCAGTTAATTGGTACACGGCGGCACTGGGGAAGGAATCACACACCGTCCTCGAGGAGCGTGCTTAAAGCGGTATGTCATTGCGGTTGTCGCGGATTTTGGAACAAATAAGAAAGAATTTGGAATCGTCTTAACCAAAACTTGCTTGAATTTCACCCTACCTTCAGACACAATTTTTGGCAATGTTCCTCCCACAAAAGGTACGAGAACAAGACCCACTGTTCGCAGCATCAAACGGATGAAGAAGGGCCAAGAATGTGAGCAGGTACATAGGTAGGGAAAATTTCTTTTTCCAGAGCTACACGGACAGCCGGTTGCAGGGTGGTAAGGGGGAGGAAGAAAAGGACAGTGGGGAGGGGTCTTCTGCTGTACCTTTGCCTACCTTTCTTTTTTTCCTCCTTTTACTTTTCCTCGAATCGTTGAGCGCAGACCGGGGTTGCTTGTTGAATGAAAACTGAACATTTTGACAGATTTGCCTATCTGGTTTTGTTTGAAGACTCATATAAAGTGTATGTCTCTAACCAAAAACTTTAATTTTAACGGAAAGTTTCGAAGCTGACTCGGCTCCTTCATCAGGGGTGGCTGATACCTCTGTCACACGGGCAACGCAAAGGCCTTTGTGTATCAGGTCCTTATATCCAAAGGTCGAATTTCAATGGAGGCGAAGTTCTAGAGGCCCGTGTACTGTGTGACGTCAGTGCACGTTAAAGAACCCCAGGTGGTAGAAATTTCCAGAGCCCTTCACTACGGCGTCCCTCATAGCCTGAGTGGCTTTAGGACGTTAAACCCCCATAAACCAAACCTTATATCCAAAGGCGTAAGGTGTGCAGCTATATGGAACAAATGTTGCGCCTTTGCCGCTAAGGGCCTTGGAGGCGAAGGCGCTCGTCAGAGACCTTAGGAGCCCAAAGGCGCGGCCTTAGAGAACCTACGATCGCAGTGTCATCCAACGTCTAAACTAAAATCAATAAAAAAGATACAGCCAACAATGTTTGAAAATATTTTTTTTTAAATACGAAAGGCGTGTCTGGCTTTGCTTTTGGTGCGGGTGTTTATATTCTATGCACAGATTTCAAGACAGTGAAAGTGTTGCAGCAACACCGAGTGCTCCTGGTGGCCAAGGCAATACACAATACGTGCTGCTGATGATGAGAGTAGCTCTTGCAATACTTTTAAGGAAGCTATCAGAATAAAAAGAATTGTCTGAGCTCAAAGAATGAAAAGAATACCCCACTTTAATTTTAAAACGCTCACCTCAGCCGCCTCGAGCACAGCAGCGGGTGCTAAGCCTGAACGACTGTTTAACCTTTGGGCTACACCGTGTAGGTGCGTCGCTGCTCCTTTAAGCTTTCGCTCCTTTGGTGAAAAAAGGTGGCTTTGCTGGAAAAGCCTTCGAGGAATGCCGTGTGACAGGGCTATGAGGGCAGTAGCTAGCTTCTTTAAGTATGGAGGGGAGGAGGCGGTCAAATGAACAAAAGCTGTGATGTGAAACGCGTGGGGGAGGGGGAGGAAGGGGGGTTCACGCTGTGAGTCACGTTGTCGCACTGTAGCGAGGCGGTCAATGGCGACTTGCTTTCGTTGAGTTGAAGAAAGAAGTCCCTGGGCCTATACTGGGCGCAGGTTTCCTTTTGTGCGGTTAATGTTGTTCGGGGTGGTTTGGATGTGCCAGGATTCGAGAAGGAGCCTTTTTTGGTCATTTGTTTCGGTTCCGAGGATGTTGGGTTCTTCGAAGTCTGAGTCCGCGGAATGTTCGGCTACAGGAATGCCCTCTCTTGCAAAGTTGCGGACGTCGTTTCTATGTTGCCGTATTCTTTCTTTGAGATTTTTGGTTGCGGCGATGTAGCTTGCGTCGAAGTCGGCGCAAGGAATTTTGTAGACAATGCCTTGGGCTTTTTCTCTCGGCGGCCGGTCTTTGGAAACAGGTAGGCAAAGCACAACAGTGTTTGTGGGCTAGTGCGAAACCTGGCGACCCCCTTTTTTCAAGATTCGGGCGATGGTTTCGCTGAGCCTCCGACATAACGTAGAGTGATGTATTTTGGTGGTGGCGCTGGTCTTTGTGCGTTGATTTTTTTGGCGCATATTGTAGTGTTTCTGAAGTCTTTTTTCAATAAACTTTTTTGAGTAGCCGTTCATGATTTCTTTGAATATCGTGCGTTGTTTGTGCGTTATGTTTCTCCTCCCTACGTTTTGAAGCACGACGAAGTCGGTGCCTTTGCGAAAACGGCGCGGAAAGGTCAGGGACACTCTCTTGTCTCCAGGTTGTCAAAAGAAAAAACTTACAACCGCTAATATGTCAGTCCCGGCAAAGGGTCTCTCCATACACGGACAAAAATCTCCCAAAAATGACATCAGAGCTTGTGCAGAAGATCAGCTACATTATTTAATGCCTTCCACCAACCTAAGGAATTCCACCAGCTTTGTTAAAAGCGCAGCGCATCACACAGGTAAACAGTGGCACAAAAACAAATCTCGGATGGTTTAGCGTGGTTTCGCCCAATGCAACTAAGAGCGCAGCACATCGGTTTTCAGTGCTCTTTCGGTGTTCGGTTCCGTTGAGCACGAATGCAGTTGAAGAAGACGACGATATCCAAAACACAGCGCAGTAGACTGGTATTTTAGGACGCAGAATGTGCGGCTTTGGCGGTGTTGCAGTTGTGTAATGCAGTAACCAGCAAAACTGATGTGTTCTCGCTGCCCTGGGTTCGAGACTCACTCGCGGCCGTAAAATATTTCCGATTATTTTATTTCAGGTCAAGTAAATCTCAGACATACAGACCGACCACGTCGAAATCCAAAATTGAAGCCTCAGTGCCAGAATAAAAAATGCGACCCTGTTAGCCCGCTGTTGTTCTGCCAGCTTGTGGAGGCAGTGATTGGTATCAATGCGGCCGCTAGATGGAACCGCATCATCGAGTGGCCATGGTTCTCACCTGCTCACCCAATGAAAAATACTGCACGCTGAAAGGCTTTTACTTAGAGCCTTTACTACGTTATTTGTCATGGGCTGTGTACAGTACAAAATAAAGCCGACCATTGTGAATGGGCAAGACGCTTCTGCGGCCACGTAATAGGCGACAGCTTCTAAAAGCACGTGTTTTCGCCTTGTGTGGCAAGAAATGAGTCGAATGGAGCAAACTGCCCATTTCACTAGAGATCATTTGGTGACGATAGGGGTCGAGCACGGTGCATCGAGTGTCCAACGCCACTATATCAAAAACAAAAGAACACCGCTAAGTACAACACAAAAATCAGTAGACTCGGTTAAAAAAAACATTTTGACAGATTTGCCTGTCTGGTTGTGCTTGAAGACTTATAATAAACTGGACATCTCAGTCTCATCTGCAGAACAAGCACAGAACTTGGCAGAAAAAGAGAGCAACGCACGATATTCGAAGAACTCTTCATGAGCGGCTAGCCAAAAAACTTTATTCGACGTCAAAACCACGACAACATGCGCCAAGAAATCAACGCACGAAGACCAACGCCACCACCAAAATACGTCACTGTACCTTATGTCGGAGGTGTCAGCGAAACCATCGCCCGATTCCTGAAGAAAGGGAGTCTCCAGGTGGCGCACAAGCCCACAAACACTGTTGCGCTTTGCCTACCCGTTCCCAAAGACCGGCCGCGGAGAGAAAGAGCCCAAGGCATTGTCTACAAAATTCGGTGCACCGACTGCGACGCAAGCTACATCGGCGAAACCAAAGATCTCAAAGAAAGAATTCGGCAACACAAAAATGACGCCCGCAACTTCGCAAGAGAGAGCAATCCTGTAGCCGAACATTCCGAAGACTCAGACCACAGAATCAACTTCGAAGTAATCCGCATCCTCGGAACCGAAACAAATTACCACAAAAGGAATCCTTCTGGAATCCTGGAATATCCAAACCACCCCGAACAACATCAACCGTACAAAAGGAAACTTGCCCCCAGTATATGCCCAGGGACTTCAACGAAAAAAAAGTCGCCATTCACCACCTCCCTGCAGTGCGCCAGCGTGACTAACAGCCTACACCCCTCTCCCTCTCCCCCACGCCTTTCGCATCACAGCTTTCGTTGCTTTGACCCCCTCCTTCCCTTCATACTTAAAGACGCTAGCTAGAGTCACTAAATAAAGTCTTTATTTAGTGACTCTAACGCTAGCTACTGCCCTCGTCACCCCTGATGGAGCCGAGTCGGCTTCGAAACATTGGGTTAAAATTAAAGTTTTTGATTGGAGATGTGCAGTTTATGATGAGACTCGGTTACCACTGCAGAATGCCAGATATCTTATTCTTTATTGCCATACATTCTCACATTGCTTTGAGTACGCATGGCGCCACTATTCTTTTATTCTTTTAGTCGTGATGTCACTGTGCTCGTATACCGCTCAGCGGGGAAACGTGAGCGCGTGCTTGTTAAGACTTAAGACTTGTTATGTTGTTTCGGTGAGAATTTGTGCAAGAAAATGCGGCGTTTTAAAAAAATAAAGTATTGACCGCGTCATGTGTGTGTACACAGGGTGACTCATCCTCATGTACAGGTGTGTAACAGAGCGGCTTCCTGGCTAACAAAACTAGGAAGTGTGTCGCCGTGCACGGAAGCGTGACTTTCTAAGCGATTCATCAAGCATAAAATGTCTCATTATTTTATGAGGACATGACCTTATGTCGGATCGTAATGGTCGCGTTTCCTCGGGGTGTCCGCGTCGGAGGAAAACCGCGCCCCTGGTAGTGTTTGCGGCTGGGCGGGCAACCCAACTTAGTCCGTCTTCGTTCAATCGAACACGCTAATTCTTTTAGATAACTATGCCCGCATCGTACAGTTAGTGCAGCGGTGCCGAAATCAAATTTTGCCACTAACAGAAGGATCAGGGTCGTTGCTTTGGCAGGCCTTCTCGCTTAGCAGTGCTTGTCCCTCGTTGATGACATATAGCTTTAGCATTGAGCGATACCGCACGTCGCTTTTTTTGCTTTATGTATCTCCAGCTGAGCGTCGACACGTCGCGGCGCTCTCTCCCTCGCAAATTTTGTCGAAAAAAGCGTCCCAGTCTTACAGCGTCCCGATATTTTATTATTTTTTTAAACAATGACCGTAATGATAATAATAATAATAAAAATTGGTTTTGGGGGAAAGGAAATGGCGCAGTATCTGTCTCATATATCGTTGGACACCTGAACCGCGCCGTAAGGGAAGGGTAAAGGAGGGAGTGAAAAAGAACGGAAGAGAGAGGTGCCGTAGTGGAGGGCTCCGGAATAATTTCGACCACCTGGGGATCTTTAACGTGCACTGACATCGCACAGCACACGGGCGCCTTAGCGTTTTCCGTAATGAGCTTCCGAATACAGTTTTAGCGCAGAAATTCATCCAGCTCCCACATTCAGCAGACTGAAGCGAAACCTTCCGAAATTCGTTTGATGGTACTAAAAAAAAAAACTTTGCAACCACGAGCGCAGAGAGGGATTGTGACCAACGCCGCCAAAAATGGGCATTATTTGTTTCCGTACGCTTCATATCACTGAGCCACAGCCGTGGCATCCCGCGCTATGATAAAGTGCTTGTTGGTAGGAGTTACCTATATCGTCGTCATCATCATCTTTCAACGCTTCGTTCTCTGGTTCGCAGGGTTCGTGCCGTGAAAGCGTAGGCGTGATTAACGATAAAGTAAGACTCGTGTTTGTCGCCCACAGCCGCTTTTATGTAGCCGTAAAAATTAAAGGCGAAAAGCGGACCATTTCTTGTGTGATGTGCATACTTGCAGTAGCTTCAAGAGCGTGAGCTCTTACTCATCACGTTTCTCGATTTCTTAGGGTCTGCTACCAGCTCCCTTCGGTGTGCAATTTTCTAAGTCCGAGGAATTCAAGATGGCAGCCTCCTTAGAAAATCAATTTTGCAACCAATTTTGTGATTTACTGGCAACATCATGAGTATATCGAATTGGTGATTGGTTACATCAATGAATAAATGCAAGATATCAAATTTGTATTTCCATTAATCTCACTCATATCAATTCTAGTAAACCACACAGCTAAGCGCGAACTCCAAGCGCCCTTCGTTGGCGTACGCGCTCAGCGTCGGCGCTCTTGGTGTATGCCAAAACCGGCCTGCGCATGCGCACTGCAGAAGGCGCCAGCGATTCTCGGCGAGGCGCCGATATCTCTCCGTGCTAGATGTCCGTGCTAGCGAGCCAGCGCCAGGAACATGGAGATGCATGCCCGTTTTCGACGCCCGTTCCCGCGTACACCAAGAGCGCCGACGATGGACGCGTACGCCCAGGAACGGCCCTTGGAGTTGGCACTTAACGCTGGTTAATTCAACGTCTTCCGCACAGTGAGGGGCCGACATATTTTTTGACAGATGACCGCTCAACATAGGACAAAGACGGCGCGGGTATGCCGCGTTGGCCGCGACCCGACCGTTTTCGTTTTCTTACAACCCAGCCAAGGAAATGAGTAGGGGAGCCGCACGCTGGGTGAACACGCTGGGTGAGAAAAGAAAATCATCATCATCATCATCAGCCTTACTACACCCACTGCAGGGCAAAGGCCTCTCCCATGTCTCTCCAATTAACCCTATCCTTTGCCAGCTGCATCCACCCTTTGCCTGCAAACTTCTTAATCTCATCCGCCCACCTAACCTTCTGCCGCCCCCTGCTCCGCTTACTTTCTCTTGGAATCCACTCCGTTACCCTTAAGGACCAGCGGTTATCTTGCCTTCGCATTACATGCCCTGCCCAAGCCCATTTCTTTCTCTTGATTTCGACTAGGATGTCATTAATCCGTGTTTGTTCCCTCACCCACTCTGCCCGCTTCCGATCTCTTAACGTTACACCTATCATTTTTCTTTCCATGGCTCGCTGCGTTGTCCTTAACTTAAGCTGAACTCTTTTCGTTAGCCTCCACGTTTCTGCCCCGTAGGTGAGTACTGGTAAGATTATGCTGTTGTACACTTTCCTCTTGAGGGAAATTGGTAAACTGCCACTCATGATCGGCTAGAATTTGCCATATGCGCTCCACCCCATTCTTTTCCTTCTAGTTATCTCCCTCTCATGATCCGGATCAGCTGTCACTACCTGCCCTAAGTAGACGTATTCCGTCACTATTTCTAGGCTCTCGCTGCCAATTGTAAATTGTTGTTCTCTTGCTAGGCTGTTGAACATTACCTTGGTTTTCTGCATGTTAATTTTTAGACCCATCGACCTGCTCTGCCTGTCTAACTCATTGATCATGATTTGCAGTTCACCTCCTGAGTGACTCAGCAAGGCAATGTCATCAGCAAATCGCAGATTATTTAGGTATTCTCCATTTATTCTTATTCCCAACTGTTCCCAATTCAGGCCTCGAAATACCTCCTGTAAACATGCGGTGAACAGCATTGGCGCGATCGTGTCTCCTTGCCTGACGCCCTTCCTTATTGGAATTTTATTGCTGACTTTATGGAGGACTATAGTAGCTGTGCAGTTGCTATATATATCTTCCAGTATTTGGACATAAGGCTCTTCTACCCCCTGATTATGCAATGCCTGTATGACTGCTGAGGTTTCCACTGAGTCGAATGCTTTCTCGTAATCAATGAAAGCTATATAGAGAGGTTGGTTATATTCTGCGCATTTCTCTATCACCTGATTGATAGTGTGAATATGATCTATTGTGGAATATCCTTTACGAAAGCCTGCCTGATCATTTGGTTGATTAAAATCTAACGTTGCCCCGACTCTATTAGCGATTACCTTAGTAAATACTTTGTACGCAACGGATAGTAAGCTGATCGGCCTGTAATTTTTCAAGTCCTTGGCGTCTCCTTTCTTATGAACTAAGATAATGTTTGCATTCTTCCAAGTTTCTGGTACAGTCGAGGTCATAAGGCATTGCGTATACAGGGTGGCTAGTTTTTCAAGCACGATGTCCCCTCCATCCTTCAAAAGATCTGCTGTTACCTGATCTTCCCCAGCTGCTTTTCCCCTTTTCATTGCTTCTAAGGCTTTCTTTACTTCATCTTTCGTTACTGGCGGGATGACGCATTGCTGTGCACTGCTGTCTTTCTCATTAGCGCTATGATTACATTGGCTACTGTACAGGTCTGTGTAGAACTCTTCGGCTACGTTAACTATCTTATCCATATTGTTAATGACATTGCCCTGCTTGTCTCTTAATGCATACATCTGGTTTTTACCTGTGCCTAGTTTCCTCTTCACTGTTTTTAAGCTACCTCCGTTCTTTATAGCATGCTCGATTCCCTCCATATTAAACTTCCTTATGTCGGCTACCTTGCGCTTATTTATTAACTTTGATATCTCCGTTAGTTCTATTCTATCGGTAGGGTTAGATGCTCTCATGTTTTGGCGCTTCTTAGTCAGATCTTTCGTCACCTGAGATAGCTTCCCGGTATCCTTTCGAACTGTCCTACCGCCTACTTCTACTGCGCACTCCGTAATTATTGATGTCAGATTATCGTGCATTGAATGAACATCAAGATCATCTTCCTCAGTTAAAGCCGAATATCGGTTTTGCAGCGCTATCCTAAACTCCTGTGCTTTCCCTCTTACGGCTAACTCGTTAATGGTCTTCCTCTTCACTAGCTTCTTCCGTTCCCTCTTCAAGTGTAAGCGAATTCTAGACCTTACCATTCTGTGGTCGCTACAACGCACCTTTCCGAGGACGGCCACATCCTGAATGATGCCAGGTTTAGCGCATAGTATGAAGTCGATTCCATTTTAATCTCACCATTGGGGCTCTTCCAGGTCCATTTCCTGTTTTCTCGTTTGCGGAAGAAGGTATTCATGATCCGTAAATTATTTCTATCCGTGAATCCGACTAATAACTCTCCCCTGCTATTTCTAGAGCCTATCCCATAGTCACCTACCGCGTGGTCGTCAGCATGCTTCTTGCCGACCTTCGCATTGAAGTCGCCCATCAGTACAGTGTACTGCGATTTTACTTTATTCATTGCCGCTTCTACGTCCTCATAGAAACTTTCAACGGTCTGGTCATCATGGCTGGATGTGGGTGCGTAGGCCTGCACCACTTTCAGCTTGTACCTCCTATTCAGCCTAATTACTATAGCTGCTACCCTCTCGTTAATACTGTAGAACTCCTCTACGTTGCCAGCTATATCCTCTAACCCGCGATAGCACAGTATGTGTCCGTCCTTCAGTACTGTATACGCCTTACCTGTCCTCCTAACTTCGCTAAGCCCTATCACATCCCATTTAATTCCCGCTAGTTCCTCAAACAGCACTGCTAGGCTAGCCTCACTAGCTAAAGTTCTAGCGTTAAACGTTGCCAGGTTCAGATTCCAATGGCGGCCTGTCCGGAGCCAGAGATTCTTAGCACCCTCCGCTGCGCCACAGGTCTGACCGCCGCCGTGGTCAGTTGCTCTGCAGCCGCTTGGGTCTGAGGGCCGAGGAGAAAAGAAAATAAACAGAAATGCAAAGCCTCCCCCCTCTCAGGAAGCTCCCCGGTGTGAGGGGACGGCACACGAAGTGGACAATGCGCGAAGGTTATCGGCGTCTCTCTCCCAAACCAGGGAGGAAGAATGCAAGAGAAGGAGGAGGCGCTAAACTTCATGCGGCGCGTGGTGGCGGCTTTGTGAACTAGCGGCGCATGAACCAGAATCCTGGCCATGCAGAAACCCCGTAGGTATTCGCCGACTGCAAACCAAGCTTTCTGATGCATTATTGCTAGCCCGACAGAAATATATTTTCCAGTACCTTGCCGAACTACATAAAAACTAGCCCTGATAAATTTTGGCGGTACTTTGGAGATAAGAGCACACACTTGCAAGAAATAAGGCAGCACGATAAAGTGATGGCTGATCCACAGGAAATTTCCAACATAATGAATGAATACTTTCATTGTGTATTTAACGAGGTCGATAGTGTCACAGTGGCTTCGTCTTCTTGCTACCAAGTGTCAGACTTCATTACTTTTGAGGGCGTGTTTTTATTATTGTTAAAAGTTAAACAAAAATCTTCTGAAGGCCCAGATGGCATACCGAATTCCTTCCTTCATCGTTATGCTGAGCCTATTGCACACATTTTAACAGCTATCTTTTCTTTATCTATTATATTAGCACGACCACTTTACCTGACGATTGGCGTGTGGCCCGTGTCATAGCAGTCCGCAAAAAAGGTGACCGCCAGCTTGTGGAAAACTACCGCCCAATTTTACTGACATCTACGAGCTGCAAAACACTAGAACACATCATTGCTCACTACATAACAAATTTTCTTGAAGCTAACAACTCACTCTCTCCGTTTCAGCAAGGATTTCGGAGGGGTTTGTCGACATGTACCCAACTTTTAACAACTGTTCACGAAATCGCTGTAACACTTGATTCTTCTGGGCAGGTTGATCTTATCTTTCTTGATTTTAGCAAAGCGTTTGATCGCGTTCCTCACGGCAAACTTCTTGAAAAACTTACTAATTTTGGTCTTCCTGCATTCATCACAAACTGGATATGAACGTACCTTTCGAACCGCACTCAGTTCGTGGATGTCAATGGTCATGCCTCCAATGTGTTACCGGTTTCGTCCGGAGTGCCTCAAGGAAGCGTACTGGGACCAATTCTTTTCTTAATCTATGTTAATGATAAAACTAGCGCCGTTCTTCCTCATGTTAACATCAGGTTGTTCGCGGACGATTGTCTGCTCTTTAAACAGGTTACAGGCCGTGACGATCAACTTCAGTTACACAATAGTTTAGCCTCACTTAATGATTGGTGCACGGCTTGGTCTATGACCCTAAACACTGAAAAAAAAGGTCTTACTTCGCGTCACGAACAAAAAACAGGCGATTTCATTTTTATGTTGCATCAATAATACTCAAATAAAGGAAGTCACAGAATACAAATACCTAGGCGTAACGTTTACAAACACTTTTTCGTGCTCCAAACACATTGGTAACATTTGCGCATCCGCTTCCCGAAAACTCGGCTTTCTGCGTCATAAGCTGAAAACAGCACCTCCTGATTTGAAAATGCTAGCCTAGAGAATTTACGTGTTGCCGAAATTAGGGTATGCAGCCATAGTATGGGATTCCTTTCATCTAAAGCATAAACATAAACTTGAAATGGTTCAGAGGCGAGCAGTGAGGTTCATTTTCAACAAGTTCAGGCCCACTGATTCCCCGTCACAACTCATGGCTGACAATCATATCCCTACCTTAGAATTGCGAAGAACTGTAGCACGACTTAAATTTCTTTTCACGATGTATGACAGGTCGTTAGAACGTAATGGACGGCCATACATTCGACGTTACCTGCCACGCGTGTCAAGGCACCGTCACGCTCACAATATGCTGCCTTTCCATGCCCGTACTAACTTGTATAAATATTCTTTTTTTCCTCGTACAGTTAGTCAGTGGAATGGTCTGTCCTCTGAAATTTTTCCCACTGATAATTTTGACCAGGCGCTGCTGCTGTATTTTGCGTCGTGACATTCTGTACGTTTTTTCTGTCATTTTATCAGGTTATCATTATTCTGAAGGGTAGCGTGTGCAAGTTCATTTCTTTGAGATTACGTAAAAATCATTCTACATAACTGAAATGTGTGCTTGTTCACTTTTGTTCTCCTTCCATGTTTTGTTCTCTTTCACATGTGTAACGCAAGAGCTTATTTGTAATTGACGTTAATCGAGAGAAAATGTTGTACGACATGTCATCCTGCTTGGTCTCGTTAAGACCGCAATATTTGTAAATAAATAAATAAATGGGGCACGGGGCTTTCACTAAGCCTCATCTCGCGTATAAGATCAAACACATGGGAAATAAATTTGGTTTATTTTGTATTTGGAGTGACGATTCTGCCACTTCTAGTCCAAAAGAATTTGTTGACAAAAATGCTTCCCCTTCTAACAAGCAGATGACGCCAGTAGGCTGCGCTTGTCGGCGCGTCTATGTTTGCGTACTCGGAACTAAAGGTGCGAATAGAAGTAAAAAACAGCGCAGCAAAATTCGTACGCTTATCGTACGCTAGTATGCATGGGCTTATGCTACGTAGACCGCGTCGATTATATTCTCCTGTAATCATACCTGTGCACGCCGCGTGCAGACGACTTGGTGCGGAAGAACACGTCTAATGCACTCTCCTGATTTTCTGAGGAGCTATAGCTAGCAGACCAGGTGCAGCAAGCAAACGCTCCCAACGCTGGCGCTTTGGTGCGCAGTGGACGGCTCGCCCGAATGAACTGTTTGTCGCATTTTCTGCTTTCACTTCGGCCGCAGTGGTGGTGATGGAAACTTTATTACATACAGGGGAGTTTAGGACGCGCAGGTCCTTGGGCCCCCGCACGGCCCCACTGCACTCAAACGTTCATGTCCCGGAGGCTCATAACGCTGGCAGCCCGGCCTGTGGCGATGGCTTGCTTGGCCGGGTCCTCGGAGCGCAGTAGGGTCTCCCAAGCCTCCCAAGCAAGGTGCTCCAGGCCCCGCGGGGGAGTATCCGCCGGGCAGAGGAAAAGGATATGATCGAGAGTGGCTTTGTGATGGTGGCAGAGGGTACAGGAGGGGTTTGTGTGGACTTGGTGATAGCGCGAGCGTATATAAAGGGAGGGTAG
The DNA here is from genome assembly GCF_052857255.1 of Amblyomma americanum. Taxonomy (NCBI): domain Eukaryota; kingdom Metazoa; phylum Arthropoda; class Arachnida; order Ixodida; family Ixodidae; genus Amblyomma; species Amblyomma americanum. Next base: position 50,967,553 of record NC_135500.1, read on the forward strand.
CGTGCATGTTTGGAGCCGCCTCCAAAGTGTCTGATGATAATTGTCGAAAGAGGGATGGGTGGGGGGTACAGCCGACGCTCGGCTTTGCAGGCCTGCGTCAGTTCACTGAAGGAATGCTTGCGCTCCCGTGAGAACCCCAGATCGGAGGCCGCCGGTGCCCGGTTGAGAGAACCTCGGGCTAAAGCGTTGGCAGCCTCGCTTCCGGGATAACCGGAGTGGCCAGGCACCCATATGAGCTCCATGTGGCGGGGCGGGTGTGCGTCGAGGGAGCTCAATATGCGAAATGCAGGGACGTGAACTCTCCCGCGGCCAAAATTTAGTATGGCAGTTTTAGAGTCCGATAGTATATACCGGGCCTCCGTGCGCGTGATGGCTAGGGCAATAGTGGCCTCTTCAGCCTCCTCCGAAGTGGCAGTGGGAGATATGTGAAGGGTAGCAATCGGTTGTAGGGAGGGGTTCGTGATGGCTGCAACCGCGTCCTCGCCCGTGCACGCGGCATCCACCCAAACGGCATCCGGTTACATGCCTTAGTGCTTGTGGAGCGCCCGTGCGCGATCTCTGCGGCGGGGTTCGTGGTGGTGGGGTGCATATTTTTAGGGAGAAGTTTAATAAGTAGTTCGCGGTGAATGTGGTGGGGGAGCGGGAGCTGTGTGGGATCCGTGGCTGGTATCCTGATGCCGAGGGTGTGTAGGATGTGTCTGCTGGTGGTGGTTCTCGCGAGACGTATGTATTGTGTCTGTCGGTGGGCCTCGATAAGCTCACTTATCGTGTTGTGTAGGCCTAGCTGGAGGAGGTTTTCGGTTGAGGTATTTAGGAGTAGGTGTAGTGCTGTCTTAAAAGCTGTTCGGATAATGGCATCCAGGGTAGAGATTTCTGTGGCCTGGAGTTTCAGATAGGGGAGCGCGAAGAGAAAGCGGCTGAGGACGAAGGCATGAATGAGACGACATAGGTCATGCTCCTTCATGCCCCGGTGGTGTCCAGAAACTCTGCGGATTAGGTGGGATATCGACACCGCCGTCTGCTTGAGTTTCTGGATGGTGAGAGTATTTTTCCCGTTGTTCTGGATGTGGAGGCCCAGTACTCGGAGAGTGTGTACCTCCGGGAAGTACCGGTTTTCCAGTTTCACGGTTATGGGGACTGTGGGGCAGTTTCGGGTTGTGGGGCAGAGTATGAGGAGCTCCGACTTCTGCGGAGAGCATGAGAGTCCGATACTCGGCGCATGTGTTTGGAAGAGGGTAGCTGCTGACTGCAGAGTATTCTCTACGTCTCCATCACTGCCATGGGTGGTCCATAAAGTTATATCATCAGCATAGAGTGTATGCCGAAGGTGGGGGATAGTTTGTAGTTTGCGGGCAAGGGGGATGAGTGTGACATTAAAGAGGAAAGGGGAGAGGACAGATACCTGGGGGGGGGGGGTTTCCAACCCCACTAAGGGTGTATGGATGGGGTGTGTGGGGATCGAAGTGAATTTCGGCCGTGCGGTCAGTAAGGAATGCTTGAATATAGGTGTACATACGTTCACCTATGTTCAAAAGGGAGAGCGCCGCCATGATCGCTTTATGGTCTAGGCCATCAAAAGCCTAAGAGAGATCCAAGGCGAGGACAGCTTTTGTGTGGCCCGGTATGAGGTAGTCAAAAATATCCTGTGTGAGCTGGAGCATGGTGTCCTGGGCCGACAGGTGGGGACGGAAGCCCACCATGTTGTGCGGATAGGGGTCTTGCTCCGTCATGTGTTGGGTGAGTCGGGCGGGTGCGACATGGTCCAAAAGCTTGCCCAGGCATGATGTTAGTGAGATGGGACAAAGATTTGCAGGTGTAAGTGGTTTTTGTGGCTTGGGTATGAATAAGATTTTGGCGTGACGCCAGGATTGCGGAAGGGTGCCCTCCTGCCAGCATGTGTTGAAGTACCCCGTGAGTTGGGCAATCGACTGATCGTCCAAATTACGGAGCATGCTATATGAGATACGGTCAACTCCTGGAGTGGAGTTAGAGCGGAGAGTCAGGAGGGCCGCTCTTACTTCTGCTTCCGTAATCTCCGCATCGAGATTGGCATTCGGGGTGCCGGCATAGGGCGGCAGGGGGATTGAGGTACCGGGAGTTGTATGTGTGTTCCTAAGTATGTCGATGAGTGCGTCGGGAGAAAGGTCGGTCCTGTGTATAAGGCGTGTGACGTGGCGTTAGGCAGTTTTGGATTGCGTGGGGTCAATTAAGTGACGGAGGAGTTGCCAACTGCGTTTGGAGGACAGATTGCCAGCCATACTGTCGCAAATCTGTCCCCAGTTGGATAGGCAGAGCTCCTCAGAATGCTCAGTAATATGTGTTTGCAGTGCGGCTAGCCGCTTTTTAAGGGTCCGATTGAGCTTTTGCCCCTTACAGCCCTCTAGGATGCTATGGTGGGCCTCCCATAGGTGGACCAGGCGAGTGTTGAGGGTGGGCATATCTGGTGTGGTGTCAAGCGTTCGGGTATGTGCGGAGACATCGTTCATGAGTGATGCCACCCACTGGTCGATGTCTGTAATGGGGGCGTCAGGAAGGGTCGCCCGTGCGGCGCGGACCGCATCCCAGTTGGTGAGTTTGTGTGTTAGGTGAAGGGTCGTTATTTGTTTGTACGGTACTGTAACGGAGAGGATGTAATGATCGCTCCTTAATATGTGATGTGTTGTGTTCCACGTAATACCCGCAAGGTTGCGGCTCAGTGTCAAGTCCGGGCTGGTGTCCGCGCTGACACTGTTGCCAATTCTTGTGGGAGTGTTAAAGTCGTTGTGTATTGTGAGGCGGAGCTGTTGTACCAAGGACCAGAGTCGCCTTCCTCATCCCGTGGTGGTGCGGTAGCCCCAGTCAGTATGCTAACTGTTGAAGTCCCCTCCGATAATCAATGGATGCTTGCCTGCAATACGATGGAGATCGCGCAGTAGCGTTTCCAATGAAGCCATCGGATGAGACGGTGTGGTATATATTTGCAATAAAATAGATGGTGTGGAGTGTGAATCTGGTATAATTTCTGTTATCGCGCAGGGCGTCTCGGAGGTGATATGATGCGTTTGGTGTGCAATGGAGCGATGTATGAGTGTGGAAGCCTTCGGTGTATTCGTTGCGTCCGAGTGAGCGGATGTGTAGCTGAGAAGTGTTGCAGGGACATGTGTGTCCTGAAGGGGGAGGATGTGGGGCGTGGGAAGTGTGGGGAGGAGGAGTTGGAGGCATGCGCGTTTGCCCCGGAAGCGGCGGCAGTTTCAGTGGAGAATTGATAAGGAACTAGGTAGTCGCCCCGCCATACTGTAGCTTGGGTGGGTGAGGGTAGGTGGGTTGGGTAGGGGGTTCTGTCGGGTAGGTGGGCGGGATTGATGGGGGGGGGGATTGGGTAGGTGCGGCGAGGGAAGGACCTGCTCTTATGTTTGGAGGTGGGTGTCGTACCGTGCGAGGCTCATCTCAAGGGTATGCACCACGCGCGTAAATACCGCTTGAATTTGTTGTTCGAAGCGTCGGGACAGGTGGTCGACGAGGTGATTAAATTTTGCCTCCAGAAGCGCTCATTTCGGCGAGTTTAGCGTCCATGCGGGCCTCTAGGAATTGAAGGTCGGTTTGGGTGACGGGTGGTTGCTCTGGTGTACGTTTTTTCTTGGGTGGGGGTGAGGTGGGGGTTAGCGAATCCGATTGTTCCATGTTTTCAGTGGGTGTTTGAGGTAGTAGCGTGGGTTGCATGGGAGCGACTATTGGCGGAAGCGGTAGAGGGGTAGAGGTGGGGGTCTGTGAGAGAGGTAAGACGACTCACCTCCTCTCGCAGGGCCTGTAGCTCCCGGTCACGGGGGTCCACCTGTGTGGGCGGGGGGGGGGGGGTTGAGGGCTTGCTGGTAGCTTTGAGCCTGTTGCCTGTTACTCTGTCTGCCCAGGAAAGTTGTGGAGGTTGGTGGACCTGGCGGCGAGGTGGCAATGAGCGAGACTTGCTAGAGCGACGAACGCTGGCGCGGTCCGCGTCTCGCTCCGGTGTGCGGGAGGTGTGCGATTGCGGCGAAGCGGGCGGTGAGCGCCGTCCCCTCGCTTTGCTACCTTTAGTACCCGTCATGTGGGCGCCTCCACAGAGTATGCAGGGTGGGGTGCATGTCGGTGTGTCCTCTCGGAGGTGCGGGATACCGCATCTTGAACAGTTGTGCGTACGCTGAAGTGTGCACACATCCGCGCGATGGCCTGGTTTTCTACAGCTTGAGCAAGCATCCAGGTGTCCTCTATATAAAGTGCAGTTGTGGAGTTCCGTAGGAGATGGTTCGGGGCACCGGACCCGCGCGGAAGGTGATGAGGATCGAACGGGTCTGTCCCATGCGGCGTGCATCAATGATGGGGACGCCAGGGTTTCCCGTGATGAGGTCATCAAGAATCTGTGCTGGGATTTCTTCCCAGTAGGCGTAAGTGATTACTCACTCCTCTACTGCACCATCCGGAGGGCGATGTAGGCGGTAATGGTGTAGGCTTGGGTTCGAATTGAGATTTGTTTGATGGCGACCAGGCATAGCGCGTCGGCTTGATGCGGGGTACTCATCGTGCAGGTGTTGTTTAGGGGGTGGATACGCAAGTTGGTGGCGTCCGGGACTTGGAGGTCCTTGGCTGCAGTTATCAGGGCCAGGCGAAGCTGGCGCGGTTGAAGGTCGTTTAAGTCCCCCGTTGGAACGAAACACGATTTTGTAGGCATCCTGAGGCAACCGCGGCTGGCGTTGCGACCTTTGCGCCGCGAGACGCGTTGCGCGCAGCTGGGACGCTTGGTGTACTGAATCTTCAGGTCGTGAGCCGGTGGCGGCGTTCGCCTAGTCCTGGATTTTCAGTGCTCCTTTCTGACGAGCAGGTAAGCTCAGGATATGGTTCCTATCCCTGGGATTGTAGTCCTTAATAATAATAATAATAATTGGTTTTGAGGGAAAGGAAATGGCGCAGTGTCTGTCTCATATATCGTTGGACACCTGAACCGCGCCGTAAGGGAAGGGATAAAGGAGGGAGTGAAAGAAGAAAGAGGGAGGTGCCGTAGTGGAGGGCTCCGGAATAATTTCGACCACCTGGGGATCTTTAACGTGCACTGACATCGCACAGCTCATGGGCGCCGTAGCTTTTTTTCTCCATAAAAACGCAGCCGCCGCAGTCGGGTTCGAACCCGGAAACTCCGGATCAGTAGTCGAGCGCCCTAACCACTGAGCCACCGCGGCGGGGGATCGTAGTCCTTCGGGTTGATTTTCTCTCCGATCACGTGGACCTCCATATCACGTGGCCGCAGTGAAATGATGGCATGGAAGATTAACCCGCCGCGGTGGCTCAGTGGTTAAGGCGCTCGTCTACTGAGGCGGTGTACCCGGGTTCGAACCTGACCGCAGCGGCCGCTTTTCGATTGAGGCGAAACGAAAAAGGCGCCCGTGTGCTGGTCGATGTACACGCCGCGGTGGCACAGTGGTTAGGGCGCTCGTATACTGATCCGGAGTTCCCGGGTTCGAACCCTACCGCCCAAGCCGCGTTTCTATGGAGGCGACACGCAAAGGCGCCAGTGTGCTGTGCGATGTCAGCGCACGTTAAAGGTCCCCAGGTGGTTGAAATTATTCCGGAGACTTCCACTACGGCACCTCTTTCTTCCTTCTTTCCCACTTCTATCCCTTCCCTTATGGCGCGGTTCGGGTGTCCATCGAGATAAGTGAGACAGTTACTGCGTCATTTCCTTTCCTCAAAAACAATTTTCATGAATAATTAATAATAATTGGTTTTTTGGAAAAAGGAAATGGCGCAGTATCTGTCTCATATGTCTTTGGACACCTGAACCGCGCCGTAAGGGAAGGGATAAAGGAGGTAGTGAAAGAAGAAAGGAAGAATAGATGCCGTAGTGGAGGGCTGCGGAATAATTTCGACCACCTGGGGATCTTTAACGTGCACTGCCATCGCACAGCACATGGGCGCCTTAGCGTTTTTTCCTCCATAAAAACGCAGCCGCCACGGTCGGGTTCGAAACAGATTCGAAAATTAGTTCCTCAAATATCTGCCTCGACCCACGTTGCATTCATTTATTGAAGATTTGTGCACTGCGATCGCTTTGAAATGAAAACCAATTTTCATTTTCGAAAGCTGTACTATGCCATGTTCCGTGAGTTTCACCGACTATGTCGCTTAGACCTTCAGCGCGTGGCGTGTGGAGCTGCACCATATAATAATCTGCACATCTCCAACCCAAAATTTAACTAACCCAACGTTTCGAAGCCGACTCGGCTCCTTCATCAGGGGTGACTGAGGGCAGTAGCTAGCCTCTTATAAGTATGGAGGGGGAGGGTTAGAGGAACGACAGCTGTAACGCGAAAGGCGCGGGGGGAAGGGGAGGGAGTTAAAATTTTTGGTTGGAGATGTGCAGTTTATTATAAGTCTTCAAACCCAACCAGACAGGCAAATCTGTCAAAATGTTTAGTTTTCGAAGCTGCACCGCAACCGATGAAGAGCAAGAGCTTCGAAAGCAAAAGAAAGGCGTATAACTGGCCCCTGAACCTCCCTTCCAAGCATATGCACCACCCGATCCATGACAAGGAACGAAGAGGGGAAAGAGCAAAATTTATTGAAAGTAAACTATTGAAAGACCATCCTAAGAAATCAGCCTGTTGCTATGCTGCCTGTAGGCTAGAAGGGCCGCGGTCATAGCATTGGTAGATGGGAACCACTCCCAGAAGGTAACTTGATTCGTTGATACGCGTAACGCTTTAAAAGCTGAAGAGGCTGCGATAGCGATAGCATGTACAGCTACTAGAGCCGAACATTGTTATAAGGCGGCTGTTAGGAATTTCGGCGAAGGCATAATTTTCAAGCAGGTGGCCAGTCTATTTAGGAAGCACCCACCAAACTGGGAGGTTTAAATCATCTGAGTTCCAGCTCAATAGGGCTACCAGGCAAATAGGCTGCCCATCACCTCGCTCGAGATGTATGCACTCGAGCGGCCGTAGAGACCCCGCTAGCCGTAGAAAAAGACCCCCTCATCACCTACAAGGAGATCTATGGGACTCCTAGACTAGGAAGAAGGATCTATCTACCACTAGATAGGTCCCCAATACCCCGTGAATGTAGGGCCTGGCGAAAAATTCAGGCCAATCGCTTTTTGTCGTACGTAACTCTGCATAATTAGCTTACAAGCGACCCGGACTTGCAATTTCTACAACGTACTTCTGAGTCAAAATCAGTACCTATCCTGGTAATGCCCCGAATCTCCGGGAGCTAACCAGACAGATCCCATTGATCAAGTTGCCTGGAAGTCCTACATCCGCAACCCAAAGGCTGACGTACAAAACATTGTCCTACGCCTGGCAGAGGAGGCTTACTCCAAGACCTTCCCTGCGGTCACGGTGCCGGAAGGCTGGCAAGGGGGAGGCATTCCTCTTGCTGAGCCCCTGCCTCGATGTCCATGTCGGTGTAAATAAACTCGCTCTCTCTCGCCCCTGAAAGTGGACACCTCCGTTGCGCTTTAAGCTGCTTGGCGGTAGTTGCTCAGTAGTTAGGGCGCTCGGCTAGTGATCCGGAGTTCCCGGGTTCGAAGCCGACCGCGGCGGCTGCGTTACATTGGAGGCGAAAAGCTAAGGCGCCCGTGTGCTGTGCGATGTCAGGGCTCGTTAAAGATCCCCAGGTGGTCGAAATTATTCCGAAGCCCTCTACTACGGCACCTATTTCTTCCTTACTTCTCTCACTCCCTCCTCTATACCCCTCATTACGGCGCGGTTAAGGTGTCTGCCGATATGTGAGACAGATACTGCTCCACTTCCTTCCCCCAAAACCAATGTTCATTTTCATTCGCGTTTCATGCGTTGGCATTGAGGACGTTGTGGCAGAAACGCGCCACTGAAGCTATAGCAGCGTTTCCATGGAGGCGGAACGCAAAGGCGCCTCTGTGCTGTGCGATGTCAGCGCACGTTAAAGGTCCCCAGGTGGTCGAAATTATTTCGGAGCTCTCCAGGGCGTTGCGAGCAGCCGAGGAGAGCGGACGCATTTCACATACGCTCTGCAGTTTTCGGGACTTTTGACCTGGTTAACTCGACTGGACTGCCAAGATTTTGGTGGGAGGCGACGCCGAAAGCGAAGCGTACCACGAGGACACCTCTTTCAAGCCGGTGGGTCCAATATTTTTGGATTTATACGACTTCGAAGATTTTCCACGTGGCCGAGCGAAGCTAGGCCTATTTGGCCTAACACAGTAGCGGGGCTCCGCGGCCCTCCCGGCCTCGGCCAGCGGTAGAGGCGACGGAGCGATGGCCCACGCGATGAATCCCAACGTAGAACGTGCACCGCTAAAAGACCGGACGAGTTTTATGGCGGAAGCCCAAAAAATCATGGATGAAGATCCTCAAGACGCTTTTGGGGAGGCCCTCGCCCACGGATCAGCGCCAGCCTTTCAAGCCCTAGGAAGCAGCATCCCAGCGACAACGCTACAGGCAAGCAATAATATTTCGAAAGCGGACTGGGAAATCGCCATGTCCAAGCGCCAGAAGAAACGCCAACGTGCTTCCAAGTTTTGGCGGGAGAAGCGCTAGGGAACGAAAATTCCCTAGGCGCGACGAAGAGCACAGATGGCACATCAGCTGCGCCTAAGCAAGGACAGAGGGGAGGAGCGCCGAGGAGGAGACTGCCTCCGCTCCCCAAGGACGATTTAAAAATAGTTCTTCAGCCAAAAGGACTGGCAGTGAAAGATCTGCAAACGCACCAAGTAGCGCGGGCGGTAGTCACGGCTACCGGACACGGATGCAAGACGAAGGATCTTATCATATGGCTGCGCACCGGCTCAAACATAATCATCATCAGTACAAAGCGGCTCAACAAATCCGGCGCATCACGCAATTGAGATTTGGAGGGAGCAGCTACGAATTCAACGCACACGTGGCGGCGCCGGACGGAACGCTGCGCGGGGTCATCCACGGCGTGGACCCGGGCACCCCGGCCGAAGAACTCAAGGCAAACCTGAGGACTCGCACACAAGGGATGAAGATCCTGGCGGCAAGAATGCTGGGAAGGTCAAGCACAGCCGTCATTACCTTCGAAGGCCCCATCCTCCCCAAGCAAGTTTTATACTACGGTGGAGGGATGTGGTGCTACCCCTACCGGCCGACGCGGCAAGTCTGCTACGTCTGCTGCCAACAAGGCCATCGATCGGATGTTTTCCCGAACCCGGGAGCCAAGGCGTGCAGACAATGCGGCGAGAAGGACCAGGACGAACAGCACCAGTGCACACCCAAGTGCCTGCTATGCGGGGGCTCCCACGTGGCGGGCGCGAAGGACTGTACGCAGCGGCTGAAGCCGACCAACGAACTACGATGGGGACCTCAGAGCCAGCAGCGACGGGGCCGCAGCCGGAGCCGAGGCGGGGCACGGAGGCCGCGCTGGTTCCGAAAGGAGGGACAAGAGCGCAGTGACTACCGGAGCGAGTCTGGGAGTCGCAGCCGAGGGCGCAGCCAGAGCCAGGGCCGGAGCCGGGACGAGTCCTACCCACCCCTGGGCGGTTAGCAGCCCGGAGCGAAGCAGCGATAGCAACAGAAGAAAAGCGGTAGAGTCAGGGTGAGCTGGGGAGCCGGCCCTCCCAAAACGCTTTTTGCTCCGCACAACAACTACAACAACACAAACATACAAGCAGAAAATGCGAGGCTTCTTGCCGAACCCGAGAGGAAAACAGACAGCTTAGAAAACAAATAAGCGACTTGATAGCGGAGATGCAGGAGATGCGAAAGGCGGGCTTCTCGCCTGTAGAGCACCCTCACCCCCGCAACAGGACGTAGAAACTCCACAACCTAGCGAAGGAGGAAACTCCACAATAGACGATCTAAAGACATTCATGCAGCAAGTGCAGCAACAAATGCAGCAGCAGATGCAACAATTAAATCAAAAGATAGCCCTGCAAGATCAGAGCTTCCGCAACTACGTAAAGAATGAAAAACACACAAAGAGTAAATGACGCTAGGGACCGCCTCTATAACGAGCGCAGGTTTGGAACAGAACCCCAGGGAGCTACTAACAACACAACAACATGACAGGACAACAAAAACTAGAGATATGGCAGTGGAATTGCAGGAGCTACAGGCGCAAGCAGGGGCTCCTACAGCAATTCATTAACACTCGAATAACCCCACCAGATTTAATACTACTACAAGAAACAAATTGCACCCCAATTCTAAAAGGATACTCATGCCAGGAGAATGGCAGAACAGCCACTCTCATTAGCAACAAAATTACAACCATAGCTCATAAAGGAATTGAAGACACACAACTAGAACACATCATAACTGAAGTGATTCCAAAAAGGAAAAAGAAAGCCAAAAGTATTTACTTAGTAAACCTATATAGTCCACCTAAAAACAAAGGTTACTTCATCAGGCTGTTTGCGGAAGCAAAGAAGCTTGCAGGGCAGAACACCCTGATAATTGCAGGAGATTTTAATGCGAAAAGCCCGCAATGGGGCAGCAGAATCGAAGACAGAAAGGGACGCGGCATCTGCACGGCAGCAGAAAACATAGGTTGCGAGCTACGCACAGACGAAAGCCAACCCACCAGACAGGGCAATAGTGTAAGCGCGGACACATGTCCCGACCTAGCCTTTGTCAGGGGCGCTAAGCAAGTAGAATGGGAGAACTTGCAAGAAAATCTCGGTAGCGACCACTATATCATCAGGGTCAGCACGGAAGCAGAAAGCATCAAGAGGAAGATTGGCAAGGCGAGCCTAACTGACTGGGACGCCTTCCGCACCCACTGCAAACAACTCAAGGGCGACATAACTTCGGCAGAAGACTGGAGCCAACAACTTACACAAATTAAGGACCTCTACACCAAAGACGTAGACCGGACCGAACAAGCACCGGAAGTGGACAAGCGACTCCTCCGACTCTGGGAGGCACGACGAGGCCTAACCAGGCGGTGGAAGCGCCAGAGGCTAAACAGAAAACTAAAGCAAAAGATTGCCGAAATCACCAGGCAAGCAGAGGAATATGCAACGCAGCTGGCAAGACAGGGGTGGCAACAGTTTAGTACCTCGCTGAATGGCACCCTCAGCACAGCTAGAACGTGGCACATTCTAAAAACGCTAATGGACTCAAGCAAAAGCAAGGTGGAAAGCAGCAAATCCATCCAAAGACTGATCCACCAGTACGAAGGCACAGAAGAACAACTGCTCCAAGCGGTACGGGCGAAATGCTATGGGAAGGACCAGGTGGACGGCTGCCAAGGCGACTACCAGGGCGCGGAAAACCCAACCACGGACAGACCCATTACGAGAGAAGAGGTCGTCGAGGCCATAAGGGCGACAACAAAAAACACGGCAGCGGGAGCGGACAAAATCAACAACTCGCTGATTCGAAATTTAAGCGACGAAGCAATCGACCAACTCACCCTATACCTCAACAAACAATGGGAAGAAGGGACGGTACCAGCGGAGTGGAAACACGCCGTCGTCGTCATGATCCCCAGGTCCGGCAAAAAACTCCAGATCGAAAATCTTAGACCAATCTCGCTAACATCGTGCCTAGGCAAGCTGTACGAGAGAATTGTTAACCGACGAATACAAACGCACCTAGAAGACGAAGGATGGTACCCCAACACCATGTTCGGATTCAGGGCCAACCTGTCAACCCAAGACGTATTACTACAGCTAAAAGAGGAGGTACTGGAAACAATGCCGAAACAAGGGGAAAACGTTGTCATGGCCGTCGATATCAAAGGGGCCTTTGACAACGTGTCCCACGCCGCTATAATGGAAGGCCTAAACACCACCAACTGCGGGAAGAAGATTCATGACTACGTCACAAGCTTCCTCACAAACAGAACGGCAACAGTAGGCCTAGGAGACCTACGGAGTGACACCTTCTCCACGCCAAGCAAGGGCACTCCACAGGGCTCCGTAATCTCGCCACTCTTCAACATAGCGATGATCAATCTTGCCAAGAAACTCAGCCGAATCCAGGGGATCAATCACGCAATGTACGCGGACGACATCACCATCTGGACCACCCAAGGCTCACTGGGAGAGAAGCAAGAGGCACTACAAGAGGCTGCTACCTGCATCGAAGAATATACAAGACAAAGGGGACTCAGATGCTCAACGGAGAAGTCCGAGCTCCTCAGAGTAGGCAGACACCCTACGGATGCCCCACTCGAAGTAACACTAGAGGGCCAGAATATCCCGGATCAAAAGATGATTAGAATCCTCGGCATGTAACTGCAAGGAAGCCGGAAATGCAGCCACCCCCTCAGCCTGCTAAGCAAAGCAGCGGAGCAGGTGGGCCGAATGTTTAGCAGAGTAGCCCACAAGCGATACGGCATGAAGGAGGAGGACACACACAGGCTGGTCAACAGCCTAGTGGTCAGCCGGGTAACATACTCACTGCCGTACCACGTAACCATCAAGGCAGAAAAGGAGCAAGCGGAGACGATACCCCGGAAGGCGTACAAGACAGCCCTTCATCTCCCACGAAACACCTCGAACGACAAGCTCATGCAACTTGGAGTTAGCAACACCTTTGAAGAACTGAGGGAATGCCAGCTCAAGGCACAAGTACAACGACTTAGCAACACAACAACCGGAAGGGCGCTCCTGACGAGGTTGGGTCGGGATATCGAAAAGCCGCAAAACAGTAGGGCCGCAATACCAGACCCGCTAAGAAAGAAAATAAGCATACAACCTGTCCCCCGAAACATGGACCCAAACCTCCATGTTAACAGGAGACAGGCCAGAGCAGAATTTTACGAATGGCACATGGGGCACAGAGACAATACAGTCTATACAGACGCCTCCCTCTACCCCCAAGCACACAAAAACTACGCCGTAGCGGTAGTCGTAAACAACCGAGGAGAACACATCACGAGCCTCACAGCCGATGTGTCCGATATAACGGAGGCAGAGGAGATAGCTGTCGCCCTGGCAGCTAGAGAAGGATATAGAACAGGGAAATCCCTTAACATTTTAACAGATTCGCAAGAAGCGTGCCGGAACTATATCCGAGGCAGAATTAGCAGTACGGCGCTCAAAATCCTCGGTGGAGCCCCGCTCCCCGAGGAACGACAAACACAAAATTTAATCTGGATACCAAGTCACGCGGGGATCAGGGGCAATGAAGGGGCAGACATCCTAGCTCGAGGAATGACCAGCCGAGCAGGAACGTCGTTAACCCCGGAGGAGTCTCAGGTCGCTTGTGGGGACAGCTATTCGGAATTACTAAACCTATACAAGGGGCTAAGAATCCAATATCCCCCACCGCATAAAGCATTAACCAAGGAGGAGGCCACAGTATGGCGTAGACTGCAAACCGGCTCCTTTCCTAACTTATACATACTAAACAAGATGTTCCCCACACAGTATAGCGCCAACTGCCCGTGGTGCGGAGCACGACCGACATTATACCATATCACGTGGGAGTGCGAAAGAAATCATGCATTCCACAAACACAAAACACCATGTGCAGAGCAATGGGAGAGCCGGCTCACCAGCTGCGAGCTCGGAGTCCAAAGGGCCCTAGTAGCGCACGCAAGCGAGGCGGCCCGGCTCAGTGGAGCCCTCGAATAGGGGCCCACCCACGGCCAAGGAGGACCCAAGCTTCAAGATGAAGACTTCGTCCTCCACCGCTACCACCCCCCTAAGAGAATCAATAAAAAGTTTTTCATTCATTCAATCGGAGCTCTCCACTACGGCACCTCTTCTTTTCTTCTTTCAACCCCTTCTTTATTCCTTCCCTTAAAATGGTTTTTTTGGGAAGGAAAATGGACCCGCCGCGGTGGCTCAGTGGTTAGGGCGCTCGATTACTGATCCGGAGTTCCCGCGTTCGAACCCGACCGTGGCGGCTCCGCTTTTATGGAGGAAAAACGCTAAGGCGCGCGTGTGCTGTGGTGGTGGTAGTGGTTTTATTAAAAATAATAGTAAAAAGGAAGGAAAAGATTTTTGCTAGCCCCGGCATCTGCCATCGATACTGAAGCATCTGAGCTGGGGTAGCGGAAATAAAGGATAGCAGGCTGAATGGAGAAATGAAAGAGGTGAGGGGACAGGAAGAAAGGATAGGGGGAGAAGTAATATGTACAAACTATTTACACAATAAGAAATGTGTCCAGGTTGTGCGCGTGATTAGTTCATTTTAGAGGAATTAAATCACACACGCGCACAGCACTGTGATGGTTACAAATGGAGTGGGGCGTCCAGTTATTAATCGTTCAAGGTAGAACTCGCGGAGCGTTAGGTCACTGCGTGTAACTACCTGACGGAGAACAGACGGGACGTCAAGCCAGTGTGTTCGAGGAATGCACAGAGGCTCACCAAAGTTCGCTCACGAGTGCGCGCACTGCCCTGCGGCCACAATAGTGTCTTGATGGAGTCTGGTAGTATGCCTTGCGTCAATTATTATTAGTAAATGCGAATAAAGGCGCATCTAATGAATGCACTCTTCCGATGCAGATGTCTCCGCGTTTTCGCCGCGTATATCCTGGCCTAGCAGAGCTAGGCAATCAGCAATTTTTTTTCTGGGGAACGGGGCCTTTAACGCTGTCGTGTTATCAAACGGCAGAACGCGCCCCCATAAAGTCAACTGGGACGAGGGTAGTAGCCGCCGCGGTGGCTCATTGGTTAGGACGCTCGGCTACTGATCCGGAGTTCCCGGGTTCGAACCCGACCACGGCGGCTGCGTTTTTATGGAGGAAAAACGCTAAGGCGCCCGTGTACTGTGCGATTTCAGCGCACGTTAAAGATCCCCAGGTGGTCGAAATTATTCCGGAGCCCTCCACTACGGCACTTATTTCTTCCTTTATTATTTCATTCCGTCCCTTATCCCCTCCCTTACGGCGCGGTTCAGGTGTCCTACAAGGTATGAGACAGATACTGCGCCATTTCCTTTCCTCAAAAACCAATTATTATTATTATTATTAAATAAAATGGCGCAGTACCTCGCATCTTGGCGGACACATGAACCGCGCCGTAAGCAAAAGGATAAAGGAGGGACTAAGAGATGAAAGAGGTGCCGTAGTGGAGGGCTCCGGAATAATTTCGACCATGTGGGGTTCTTTAACGTGCACTGATATCGCACACCACACGGGCGCTTTAGCATTTCGCCTCAATCTAAACGCGGCTGCCGCGGTCTGGTTCGAACCCGAGTACTCCGGATGTGTAGCCGAGCGGCCTATCCACTGCACTGAGCCGCAGCGGGAGGTATCCCTTCGCTTACGGCGGGGTTCAGGTGTCCACAGAGATGGGGGAGAGATACTGCGCCATTCCCTTTCTTCAAAAACCAATTTTCGAAAACCAATCTTCAAGCTATAGGCTGTCGGCGTTCATTTTGGTCATTGGCGTTGGCGTTGACAATGTTCTGTAATCATTTTGAGAAAAGAAAGAGCGCATAAAATGGCGCGGTTCAGGTGTCCAACGATATATGAGACAGATACTGCGCCATTTCCTACCCCCCAAAACCAATTATATACAAAGAGCGCATAATTGGCTCTGTGGGTCAGTGGACGCCTCAGCCGCGGTTTGAAGTACGTGGCCGTGGTGAGAGAGAGATGTGGGCTCTATACATTAGCGCTGACAACGTTGTGGCAGACGCGCGGCACTGCACGAATAAGCCGCAGCGTTCATTGGGTGCCCAACACCTCGCGATCAATTATTGGGGTGGCATGGCGAACGCACTGCCTACCCAGTGTGCGGAACGCACTCAACGTTACAGACGCGAAGCCGCGCCTAGTAGCCCGATACACCACTGCTCCCGCTCTCTAACCAGGTTCACAAGTAGTTTATGGAGGCGAAACGCTAAGGCACCCGTGTGCTGTGCGATGTCAAAGATACCCAAGTGGTCGAAATTATTCCGGAGCCCTCCACTACGGCACCTCTCTCTTCCTTTCTTCTTTCTCACCCTCCTTTATCCCTTACCTTACGGCGCGGTTCAGCTGTCCAACGATATATGAGAGATACTGCGCCATTTTTTCCACAAAAAGCAATTATTATTATTATTAATATTATTATTATTATTATTATTATTATTATTATTAATTCGTTAAACCGCAGCAATTTTTTTTCGACCTGCGGCTATTGCCCAGTCTTATTCAAGCTCCGCCAAGAGGAAGTGGAACGACATGCGACTAGACCAGCGGCATAGTCCTTATATGAAGTATTACGGTGTAATGCTTCCAGATATATTCTTCTCTTATAGGTGCGTTTTCTCCTACACCCAGTTGTGCTATTCAGTGCGTAGGTGTCCACTCGTCTGTTCTTTTTATAGCGAAGCTGTATACCTCTACCGCCGAACGGAAGTTTCGTCTTGTCGTCAACCCCTCCGCGGTGGCTGAGTGGTTAGGGCGCTCGACTACTAATAATAATAATTGGTTTTTTGGGGAAAGGAAATGGCGCAGTATCTGTCTCATATATCTTTGGACACCTGAACCGCGCCGTAAGGGAAGGGATAAAGGAGGGAGTGAAAGAAGAAAGGAATAATAGGTGTCGTAGTGGAGGGCTCCGGAATAATTTCGACCACCTGGGGATCTTTAACGTGCACTAACATCGCACAGCACACGGGCGCCTTAGCGTTTTTCCTCCATAAAAACGCAGCCGCCGCGGTCGGGTTCGAACCCGGGAACTCCGGATCAGTAGTCGAGCGCCCTAACCACTGAGCCACCGCGGCGGGGCACGCTCGACTACTGATCCGCAGCCGCCGCGGTCGGGTTCGAACCCGTACGTAGAGGCTTCACGTACGTAGAGCTCTTTCGGGTGACCAGTGCGCATGCGCAGAACGCAAAGGGTGTGCGCGAGTCTCACGTACGTACGTGAGATTCGGATTTTTATGTTGCGGTCTTTGCGTTGCTTGCGTACGTAGCGTTGACAAACATGGCGGCGCCCTGCCCGCCGCTTCACAGCGATAACAGCTTCGTCGCTAATCCCTCGAGGCGATATCGTGTTCTAAACTGCAGTATTCGCCTTCAATTTGCCCATTCTTACCCTCGCATAAGGTTTCAAGTGACAAATAGCTTTTGTTTTTCAGACAGAAGGGCGATTTTTCAGCAGTTAAGCCTGACTTAGTAGCGTGAATCGTCGTCATAGCAACGGTCTCGCGAGATCTCGAACTGAGAGAGCCCCAAACCAGCCAAGCATAGCCAAACCGCTAAACACGAGGGGTGCGTTCCAATACTCCCAAGTAGACGGCTACTTAGATGTCTAGCCGGACAGCCGCCATCTTGGGGCGCGTTTCATTTCTCACGAAGCAGTCTAATAAGACTGCTTCGTCGAAGTCCACATCGATGCAGGGACAGTGTACTAGAATAGGGGCAGTGTGTTCAGGAGCGCTTGCCGCTGAGGCGCTTCATGCAGAAAGCACGAGATGGCGCTACAGGAGCATGGGCTGTACGGAACCAACGGCGCAGCGCTGGCGCTGCGCGTTTTTAGAAGTGTTGTAATCATCCTCCGCCTCGAACAGACGTGCAAATGCTCGGAGGATGTGGAGATGCATGCTTGGAACTGACGTTCACATAAGAGATTAATTATATGTGTACTTTAGCGCATCACAACGCTCATTAGACGGATTTATTAACAAACCTGACAGCAAAGGGTTTGGAGACACCGAAATAGTGGGGTAAAGCCGTTAAATCTGTTGAGCCACGCTACAAGTTAACCAGAAGTTATTCGAACGTAAAAAAAACATTGATTAATGGGTTTAATATCCGCAAGCAACACTCGCGCTTCAAGTAGCACCGTAGTAAAGGGCTTCGATTGAGTTGAAGCAACTCGGATTCCAGGTGCATTTTCTTGCGCAGTTCGCACTCATAAAAATGCAGCCGCTGTTGTAGAAAACACAAAACTGTACACGGCCCAAAGCCAAAGGCCTTCCCTGCTTGGTATTTACCTTCTTTCGCGGTAAACATGGTAAACATTTGTCCCTCGTTCTATCCTCCGGTTTCGCGAATTACCCGCAATGACTGGATTTGCACAGTTTATTCGTGACTTTTATTTACGTCATGAAGAGCTCCCCAACGTCAGGCTCATGTACGAGTCTGAGACACACCAACATCACACATTTGAATGAAAGGAATAAAACAGGTAGGAAAGAGGCCAAGTAAAAGGGATTAAACACAGAAAAAGAGCGAGTACATTCCAATCCAAACAACGGAGACCTACAGCGGAATTAATGTGCTTAAATGAATTCCTTAATTCATTTTTGAATTATATTTACAAAATTGGCTTTGGAATGCACAAAAAAAAAAGCCGTGTATTTAGATAAAAAAAACGCAAAGGAGCGTCAGCATATGTGTTGCACAAGCCTGCTAAGAACAACGGCTAACTTTCAAGTGCAATTTCCTTTTTCGTCGTGCTTCTCTTGACTGATTAAGACCTTTAACGTAAAAGTGCAGCCTTGTTAAGACATAAAAGCGCACAACTGCTGATGTGAAATCATCAGCATGCAATTTGCACCCTATGGCATAGCCAAACTTGGCTTTCACTAGAATCATGACATCGACTATGCTGTCGCTGCAGAGCTCCTCTTGGCTGAAGAAGATTGTAAATATCCCCTCAAGTTTCTTTACTGCTTCAAAAAGCAACTTGGAGGGATACAGCAAGCCTCCCCTATCACAAATTTCTGTGAATTTTGAGACTCTGCTGCTGACATTTGAGTTCTGCAAAAGAAGAGAGCGGCAGTGCTCACATTTGTTGCGAGTAAGAAATTTACAGCGTCATTGTGACTGTTTTGTTCAGTACAAGGCCTCTTGGGATCAGCAGAACACACCGTAGGGCTCTTCCGCTTTCTTGGCGCCCGAGGCGTCGGCGTCTTCTTCGATAAATAGCCCGGCGTGTTTGGTAGGAGCGTAGGTACGGCATCCGGCAGCAACTCTGGCTTTCCTCGCGGAATGCGTACCTCTTTCCCCTCTATAATGTGGACGTAATCCCGTAGGATACAAGAAGGATCGAAATGACGCTAGCAGACCGAGCAACTTTCATCAAGGACCTTATCTTTTCGATGCAGGTTTCGTTCCCAAACCTTTCTTTTTCCTTCATCTTTCGGCACGGCGAAGAGGGAAGGCTGCTCGCCTTGGGCCCACTTGTAGCCGGTGTCGCACCCCGGCGCAAAGCAATGACGTTGCCGTCGGCGATTAGGCATTGGCTCTCACTCGCGAACACCGCAGCAAAACATCACACTGCTAGCACTGCCCGTGCGGCCGAAACACCCCGTTTCTTCACAAGCAAGGTGGAGCTCAAGAAGCACGCTGCAACCCGCCGCAACACACGGAGAACGCGTCCGTACAGCCGGTGCGACTGCAGCGCCACCACATACATCCGGGACCTGTCTACGCTGCCGGCTTCACGACGGTGCGTGGCGCGCTCCGCCGCCTGAACACACTGCCCCTATTCTAGTACACTGTAATGCAGGCTAACTTGCTTTCTAAAGATGGCGGAGCTGATGTACGCGGATGAGCGAGTCGTGCTCTTGCGGGCGTCGGACTATACACGGAGTATAGGAAAGGAAAAATGTGAGTCATTCCATTATGTTATTTGGTACGCAAACTAGTGGCTAATTAATCTTCGTGGACGTGCGATTCCTAGCAGTGAATCACGCAGGACAAAATCGTGCAGTTGAGAGCTTTGCTACAGCAGCGGACGCTGTAGGTCTGTTTACGTGATCTTGCATCTGACGATGCCGGATCTTAATTAGCACCTTCATTTTAGGGATTAATACTCGTCGCTGTCGTTGGATTGCTCGACTGGCCTTAAGACGGCTGGTGTGACAGTTAAGAAATGTGTTTTTCTGTTGCTGTATTAGTTGCATCAACTCTTTCGCGTACAGTCTTTTTTATCTCTGCAGTCTCAGAACAAACACACCGGCATGTTGCGAATTGATTGTAGTATGTGCAGTATTAAAGCTCGCTGCTGTCTTTCGGTTTCTCGCCGTCTCCGAGTGCCACGTACGGCAGACAGCAGGTTTAATGGCACGCATGTGTTTTCCTGTTGCAGTGTATATTAGCCGTATCGAATTTCGCGCATATCGATTAGTCTTTCGTATTCTTTCTTATGTTTACAGGACCGTCGGGACGAGCACGTTCGAGGAGCATGTACAGTTTAGCATCAATAATAAAAGAATAATCGCATATCTCTTTAGCGTCGTCTTCGTAGAGCGGCTTCGTCTGCTACAAGTAGACTGACCGATAAGCACATCCATTAGTCCGGTTTAGGCGCAAAGTCATTGCAGAAAAAATGTGCAAACTTGTTGAAACACGTTTTTAATGATCGTTCTTGCTCATTTTGAGAAAAATTGTAGTACAACTGGTCATAAGCTTTAGTTACATTATTATGCCGCGAGGCGGCGTGAACAGTAGACAAGTTCTAATACATGGACATGTAGACGGCTTCTTAGACGTCAAACTAGACGTCTTGTTAGACGTCTAGAGTATTGGAACGCAGCAGAGGTCACACCGAATGGCTTGGCTTAAAGACTTGTCTTGGATGATTTAGGCTACAACCAGTGTGTGTTTCTCAGTAGATGGCGCTCGGAGTAACGCGCGGTGTGCGTCGCGTACGTGTAACTATAAGGGTTTCAAACGACCTGCGTGCAGGCTATGTAGACTTCGCACGTTTGTGAACGTGAACCCTCTACGTACGTGAAACTAAAACTCTCTATTATGAGGCGCCGCTCCGAACGGACGATGGCGTCCTGTGGACTCCTTGGCAATGCTGCAACACGCTGTCGCGTCCCGCTCTTAAAGACGAATCATAAAGGAGCCGTAATGTAGGAAAAATAAAAGTAAACAGTAAGAAATAATAAAACAAATAATACACAATAAAGATCAAATAACAAAATACAGCTAAAAAGCCTTTAAAAATGGCTGTGGTTTAGCTCTGTTTAAGCCCTGAGTGACGCGATAGCTACGTCTAGCCGAGTGGAACTCGCGCAGTCGAATTGCAATGTCAGTCTTTCGCCGCTCCGTTTCACTGGGCGGTCCTTCATGTTCGTGCCACTTCACACGACGCATGCGCACAGCTGTTGCAGCTGTTCCGCGGCGCGTAGCCAGCAGCCGCAGCGGCTCCGCGCCACGTGACCAACGGCCGTACCACGTGGTCAACCCACGTGACCAACGGTGCCGCCGCGGAGCTCAAGTGGTGCCACGCTGAAGGGCCGAGGAGGTAGCGTAGTGTAGCTACCACTGCGAAACAGCTCCGTCTTTAAGAGCAGGACGTGACAGCGCGTTGCAGTGTTTTAAAGGGGTCCACTGAACGCCATCGTCCGTTCGGCAATAATGGCTGAAAAGAGGACATTGGATTCTGTAGTGTGACTGCCAGGCATAACGCGCAGGTTCGTCGACTGCCGCAGTTAATTAATCGTCTCCGGTCGAACTAGCGTACAAAAAAAAAATCAATATCTCAAAAACCAAAACTCGAGTTTAATGATAAGGCTAAACTGCGCGAAAGGGTGAAGACAAATATTCAGTATGAACCAACTAGCCCGAAAAATCTTATCGAATTTAATGAGTCTTGTTTGAAGCAAACACGTTAGCTTGTTTAAAAAGCTTCTTGAAACTCAAATTGAAAAGCAAGAGGAAACTATATGCCTCGACGCTAAATTTTTATAGCTTCTTTGAATAGATTTCACCGGGTTCGAACCCGACCGCGGCGGCTGCGTTTTTATGGAGGAAAAACGCTGAGGCGCCCGTGTACTATGCGACGTCAGTGCACGTTAAAGATCCCCAGGTGGTCGAAATTATTCCGGAGCCCTCCACTACGGCACCTCTCTCTTCCTTTATTCTTCCACTCCCTCCTTTACCCTTCCCTTACGGCGCGTTTTAGGTGTCCAACGATATATGAGACAGATACTGCGCCATTTCCTTTCCCCCAAAACCAATTGTTATTATTATTACCTTTCGAACAATACCGAGAACTGCTCCTTCATTATCAAGTTCGCGAGAGAAGGATTCCAGCTGCAACAAAACAGATACTTCCAGCGAACCCGACCGCGGCGGCTGCGTTTTTATGGAGGAAAAACGCAAAGGCGCCCGTGTGCTGTGCGATGTCAGTGCACGTTAAAGATTCCCAGGTGGTCGAAATTATTCCGGGGCCCTCCACTACGGCACCTATTCCTTCCTTTCTGCTTTCACTCCCTTCTCTATCCCTTTCCTTACGGCGCGGTTCAGGTGTCCAACGATATATGAGACAGATACTGCGCCATTTCCTTTCCCCCCCAAAAAAACAATTAAAAAATTAAAAATCGATGCGCGCAACATGAAATCTAGACCTGCACCGCGAGCAGCGCAAACGGCGGGACTCAAACGTGAAGTGCAGCACTCGAGTCGAGCCCGCGAACGTGTCCGACTACAACCAGACTAATACGCCACGCAATGCACGCAACATTAAAGCTATAGACGTCCAGAGCTTGCAGAGCCAGCAGCGTGATCGGCGGGCAGGGCTGAGACAACGCGAAGCGTGGCTTTCGTAACCCACGAGCCAACCACTCTATATACAACCATGCTTAACGGATTTTATGCCAAGAAAAACTCCAGTCGCTCGCGCTTCACACGAAATCTGCTAAAAAAACTGCTGAAACTGAAGAACTCTCACTTATCTCAGAAAGACGCGGGTCCAGCGCATTATCAAATATTACGGAACATACAGCGCTAAGAAACCAGGACGAACAAAGAGACACCACGAGCGCTAACGTTCAACTGAAGTTTATTCATTGCATGTGAAGTTCTTATACAGGCTGAGTATCGCAGAAAAAATACCAGGCTATCATGCCGTGAGTGACCGCATAACACACACTTAATTTTTATTTACATCATCAAGGAAATCAATTTCTTTGAGAGCGGGATAGATGCTGCACTAACACATTTATCTTTCTATTTTAGTATCTGTCTGGCTTCTACAATCGCACGTGTTATTTGCTGTTTATTTTTACTGATGATTCGGCATTCTTTGAAAAGTGGATGGCACCCCACCGGCTGGCAATCCAAACAGTGTTCGACAAGGTTTCCTTTGCCGTTCTCCAAGTTGCCATCATGTTCTCGGAGTCGTTCATTAACAAACCTACCGGCATGACCAATGTAATATTTTCCACATGGCAAACCAATTCGCCCGAACAGCCACTCTTATCAAATATTGCCCGGCCGATCCTCTGTCGCGAAACCTTTCGGTGAGAGAGAGAGAGAAAACTTTATTGGGAATATATATGGAGGAAGTATGAGAGGGCCCTGAAGGGACCCTCCCTTACAAACACTAGGTGGGCTCCTCGTTACAGGAGCCCATTGGCCTCCAGGGCTGCTCGGGCTCGGGCGACTAGGACCTTTTGGCTCGTTAGGTCGGAGCAGTTGAGCAGGGCTGCCTCCCAGTCCTCCGGGGTGGGGTTGGGTTTGGGGTCTAGGTTCGGGGTTGACTGGCATGTCCACACCATGTGGTAGATATCCGAGGACTTCTCCTCACAGTGTGGGCATTTTCCCGTGCAAGCGGGATCAAAGAATTTCAGAACTGCCGGGCACAGCAGAGTTTTGGTGAAGAGACGGAGAATGTGTTCCTCCGTCTTAGTGAGATCCTTGCATGGCTTGGGAAAGATTGAATGTTCAGATTGGTAAAGTTGTGTTATTTCCTTAAAGGTAAAGACGGGCTTGGGATCGGGATCCGCTGCGGTAGGGTTAGAAGGCGTTGTTACCCGGAGAGTGAGCGCGCCGGCGGAGGCATCTGCCACTTCATTGCCTTCGAGTCCTAGATGAGCGGGAGCCCATACTAGAGAGTTTTAGTTTCAAGTACGTAGAGGGTTCACATACGCAAACGTGACAAGTCTACGTAGCCTGCACGCAGGTCGTTTGAAACCCATATAGTTACACGTACGCGACGCAGGCCGCGCGTTACTCCTAGCGCCATCTACCAAGAAACACAGTCACTAGTTGTAGCCTAAATCATCCAAGACAAGTCTTTAGGCCAAGCCATTCGGTCTGTCCTCTCGCGAGATCTCGCGAGACCGTTGCTATGACGACGACCAACGCTACTTTGTGAGGCTTAACAGCTGAAAAATCGCCCTTCTGTCTGAAAAACAAAAGCCATTTGTCGTTTGAAACCTTATGCGAGGGTAAGAATGGGCAAATAGAAGGCGAATACAACAGTTTAGAACACGATATCGCGTCGAGGGATTAGCGACGAAGCTGTTATCGCTGTGAAGCGGCGGGCAGGGCGCCGCCATGTTTGTCAACGCTACGTACGCAAGCAACGCAAAGACCGCAACGTAAAAATCCGAATCTCACGTACGTACGTGAGACTCGCGCATACCCTTTGCGTTCTGCGCATGCGCACTGATCGCCCGTAAGAGCTCTACGTACGTGAAGCCTCTGCGTACGTGAAACTAAAACTCTCTACTATCGTTCGGGGAGCAGGGGCCCCGGGATAGTCACTGTTTTGAAGAATGCGGTAAGCTATTAAATGAATGTATCCCTGTTCAATGTTTCTACAGGCCCCTCTCGAGTCAGTAATGATGGCCCGCGAGTCCCGGTCTGCGGCGGCTAGCGCGATAGCGACCTCCTCCGCATGAGTTATGTTTTGAGCTCGGAACGTAAGTCCGTTCACCGTAGCTTTCTTGTGTACGACTGCGGCCGTGTACCACCCCCCACAGTGGGGGCCGGAGGCGTCCACGTAAAAGACTCCGTGTTTGTCACCGTAGTGGTAGGCTAGAGATTCCGCCCACGCGAGGCGTCTGCCACTATGGTCTTCCTTTGACATTTTGGTCGGGAGAGGTCGCACGTTCAGGGCGAGTCTCCAAATCTCGGGGACACGTGCGCGCTCATCCACGAGTGCTGTGTGATGGCGAATGTGCAGTCGGGCTAGTAGGCGGCGACCCGATGGCATTTTCGACAGTCTAGTGTATTAGTTCGTCAAGTGGGCTTCCCGAAGCTCGGCGAATGTGTTAACCATCCCCAGACCCATGAGGCGTTGGTTAGACGCGTTTGCCGGGAGGTTCAGGGCACACTTGTACATTTTTCTGAGGACTACCTCGAGGGCATTTTCGTCAGGTTTCCGAAGGTGAAGGTAGGGGGTCGAGTGGAGGACTCTACTGGTCACGAAGGCATGCGCCAGCCGCAAGGCGTCTTTGCATCGTAGCCCCCCTCGTTTGTTAGAGACCCGGCGGACCATTCGGCCTACCTGAGTTCCTACCTTGCGCAGTCTGGCTAGTGTTGTTTCAACTCGTCTATGTTTGTGGATGAAAAGACCAAGTACTCTGATCTCGTCGTGTTCGGGTATGGGGCCGTTAGGCAGGGATAGTTACAGTTTGGTATCGCACTTTGGTGATGGGCGAATGTGCACAAATTCAGACTTAGCCGGGAAGCACTGAAGGCCGCAATGGCGAGCGTAGGCATCTACGATCGCTGCCGCTTGCTGCAGGTGGGTTTCTATGTCACCGACTGTGCCGTGTTTGGCCCAGATGGTTATGTCATCAGCATACAGCGCATGCTGAATGCCTTCGACTCTCGCCAGCTGGGCCGGGAGATTCATCATGGCGAGATTGAAAAGGAGCGGAGAAAGAACCGCACCCTGCGGGGTTCCTCGCGTTCCAAACTGATAAGGGCCGTGTTCTTCGTCTTGTATCCCGATGATGGATTGTCGCTCAGATAGGAATTGTTTGACGTACTGAAAGGTTCTGCGACCGCAGTTGGTCTGGGAAAGATGTTGTAAGATGCTTTCGTGTTTGACATTGTCGAAGGCGCCCTTTAAGTCTAAGGCGAGTACTACCTTGTCGCTTAGGGGGTATTCGACAGGGTTGAGAATTTCTCGATGGAGTTGTAGCAGAATGTCCTGCGCGGATCGGTGCGGGCGAAAACCGTGCATGGTGTCAGCGAATGCGTTGTGGTCTTCCAAAACCTCGGACAGTCTATCTCGCACCATCGTTTCCATAAGCTTTCCCGCACAAGACGTAAGGGAGATGGGGCGAAGGTTGTCCGTGTTTATGGCTTTGCCGGGTTTGGGAATGAGAGACCAGAGCGGTCTTCCATTCGATTGAGGGCGGTTCCTCGCCTAGCCACATAGAATTGATGTACGCGAGGAGGTCTTCGTAGGCGGGGTCGGGGAGGTTGGCAAGAAGTTTCACGGTAATTTTGTCCCTTCCCGGCGCCGTTCCTCGCTTCATTTTACCCAGTGCCGCCTTCAGGTCGTACAGTTGGAACGGTCGATCCAACTCCGCGTTCTCGGAACCTGCATAAGAGTACACGGGCCCTCGGGGGTCCTGTTGAGTGCAAAGGTATTGGTCTCGTAGTTGTTCTGCCAATTGAGAAGTATCTCCATCGAAGCTGTGGATAGCCCGTTGGAGATGCTTTTGCGTCTCTGCACGAGTCTGTGTTGGGTCGATTAGGGCGCGAAAAAGACGTCACGTACTTCGGTTTGACATCTGCCTAGCTGCCGTGTTACAGCGATCTACCCAGTTCGAGTCGGCGAGTTGGGCCGCGTACTCTGCCGCTCGCTGGGTGAGCTCGGTGATCCGGGCTTTAAGTTTCCTGTTGTGTTTCTGTCGGCGGCATCTGCGGAACAGGCTATGCCGCGCCTCCCAGAGGTGCAGGAGGTGGTTATCCACCTCCGGCGTGGCCTCCGAGAGTTGAATTTCTTTCTGTGTCGAACGAAGGTGTGTAACCACTTCCTGAGTCCACGCGTGGTATCCTCGTTCGCGAATGGGGGTCGGGTTTGTGTAAGATTGCCGGAACTCATTCCAGTCGGAGAGTCGGGCTTGCGCATGGGGTCTTGCCAACGGTTTAGTCCTAACGGTGATTTTGATGAAGCAGTGGTCGCTGCCGAGGGTTTCCTCGGTGTTTGTCCACTCAGCATGTCTGATGTTCTTGGTGAAGGTAAGATCCGGACACGTGTCACGGGTCACGGAGTTACCCACTCGCGTTGGGTATGCAGGGTCTGTGTGGAGAGTTAGGCCTAGCGTGGACGCGAGGTCCGCCAGCTTGCGTCCTCGCTTCTCTTCGCGCACGTATCCTCAAAGCAAGCTGGGGGCGTCAAAGTCGCCCAGGATTACTAGGGGGTCCCTGCCTGCTGTTTTTAGGGCACGACTAAAGAGCGTCGCGAAAGTGGCATTTTTGAGCTTTGGGGGCAGTAAACGTTGAGTATGTGGAGTGGTGCGTTTCTTTTCCTGAGCGGAAGGAGGGTCATCATCACGTACGAGAAATTGGTTTGGAGGTAAAGGTCGACTAAATTGGCCGCGTAACTTTTATGCACGCAGATGCAGGAAGAGGGGTCCTGCTGGAAGGTGATATAATTTGTAAGAGTGGCGCCACTCCGTGGCTCCTGGAGGGCAACCATTGCCGGGAGAGAATCGAGGGTTGATAAGAAAAGTCTGAGGTCCGCCCACTCAGCACGGGAGCGGAACCCGCGGCAGTTCCATTGGGCAATTTGGACAGGGGAGACCGAATTGGGTTTGGGGGGTTGTTTAGTCTTAGGGTTGTTGCAAGCATTATTGTTGTGTATGTTAGCGAAAGGACGTAACGGTGCTATCTCGGGGCCAGTGCTGTCGGAGGTGTGAGTGTCCTCCGAGCCGGTGAGCGAACAGCTATCGTCCTCGTCTTCTGAAATAATGGTTTTGGTAGTAGTTTTGCTGCGTTTATTCGAGGCGATTTGTCGAGTAATCATCCCGGGGACCGTTAGGGCAATCTGGGTGATTTGCTGGGCGATCATCTCGGGGATTTGAGCAAATTGTTGGGTAACTTGCTCTTGAAAAGTGGAGCAGGCTTGGACGAGCTTTGAAATTTGGTTCTCGATAGCGGTGAATCATGCCTCGAAACGTGCTTCGATGGCGGTAAATCGTGCCTCGAAACGTGCTTCGAGACGGGCCTCGAGTGAGGTTTCTGCTTTTTGGGTCGCCTTAGGCGCCGTGGGCTCACTCTCCATAATCTCTACCGCAGGGGGAACTGACGGAAGAGGAGGGGGAGTCTGATTCATTTTGGACTCTAGTTCAGTGATTTTCTTTAACAGTAGCGCATTTTGGTTCAGCAGCTTCTCATTTTGGGCCCTGAGTGCTGCCATTTCTTGGTTTTGCCCGACACTTTGTGTCTTAAGGAGGGTGTGGAAGGAGAGAGGGAGGGAGAAGCAGCCCCGCTCGAACCGCTCACCTGGTGTCCGTTTTTGACGACGTTGGCCCAGGCCCTGGGGGTTCTGTCTTGTGTCTGCGTTGTTTGCCGTTTCTTCTCCGGGCCGTTGTGTGGTTTAGGTGGCCCCTCCGGTGGTTGTTTCCCATCGGTGGTGAGTTGCGGCTGTTTCTTTGTATTGGAGGTTCCCTGGCTGGCCTCTTCACCTCCTCCTCCGGGAGGGCCCGAGGTGGCGGCTTTCCTCTTTGGCGCCGTCTTGTTGCTCTTTGCCCCCATGAGGGCAGCCATTTTTGGTGTGCGGTATTTTGCCGTACATTCGCGAGAGTTGGTGACGTGGGAGCCACCGCACACGGAGCATCGCGGATTGCATTCATGAGGGGCCCGCACCCCCTCCACTAAAGGGACTGGGGTTCCACAGGTTCCGCAGATGTCCGGTCGCAGGTTTGGACACGTGTCCGATCGATGCTCAACGATTCTACACTTGTCTCAGGCAGGGATGGTCTTGTAATAGTTTCGCACAGGTGTAAGGACGCTTTCGTAGTGCACGTATCGGGGCTTCTCCTTCCCTTCGAAAGTGATGCGTGCTTTGTTTGACTTGCCGAATTTTCGGATTCCTTTGATGGTACCGGTGCGCCATTGTACCTTATGTTGGAGGGTTTCGGAGGTGTCCTCGTTGAGGACCGTGATTACTCCGTGGCAGATGTCTTCGGAGTCCTGTTTTAGGTACCCGTAAAGTGGTACTGATCCATTGCTGGTTTCTAATACAAACTCCCCGATGAGTCGGCTCGCCGCCTTGACATTCGAGGTGTATACGACAATGATGTTTTGGTCTTTCGAGGGTATGATGGTGCTGGCTTGGGCCAGTTTCGGTCCGAGGTGTGCCGAAAAAGGAGTGCCGTAGCCTTTCTTCATGAAAGCCTTGTGAAGAGAGAAATGCGTTCTTGGTTTGATGATGATGACGAAGTCTTCGGGTGTAGGCTTGCACGTTGGTCGTGGTTTCCACTTTGTTAGGATCTTGCCCTTGCTTCCCTTGGTGCGCATCGCGGGAGCGTCCGTGTTTTTGTTCGGCAGGTTGGCTGCGGTAGTGGCGTCGGGAGCTGCCGACTTCTGCGTTTTAAGCTGAGTGCGACGTGCAATCAATTGGGTTAGGTCTGGATGAATGGAATCCGGGGGCGTGTTCGGATTTACGTCATCGGTGACGGGGCTCGAAGTCCACGCCATCGTCTCAGGATCGTAGCCACGCGATTGGGGCACGTGGGTTGTCATATTGACCTCGGAGAGTCGGTCCCGCCCAGCCGAGGGTAGGCTTCGTCGCTAGGCTTAGCGACGGCGCCCACGTGGTCGGGCGAAAAACGGCCGTAAAAATTGGTGAAGTGGACCCACCTGGCTGAGAGTGGTGTCAGGTTGTGCCGCTTGGTATTCCGGATCGATGGATGCCAGAATTGATGGAGTAGGATGCTTTGGGCCGCGGCCCTGGCCGAACATCGGCGGAGCCGATACCGCACACGTCTGCTCTGTCGCGCGACAGCAGCGCCCCCCCCCCCCCCCAAACCTTTCGGTGAGCCGTGCTCTTTTCTTTCGGATGGAATGACGAAAAGTCTTTTCCCATCGCCTCCTCGGTTGTTGCACCTATAAGCGCAACAAAAGCTTGGCATCGCCGCAGCGTGTAGCCGCCGTCAAAGCTAACAATAAAAATAATTGTTTTTGTGGGGGGAAAGGAAATGGCGCGGTATCTGTGTCATATATCGTTGGACACCTGAACCGCGCCGTAAGGGAAGGTATGAAGGAGGGAGTGAAAGAAGAAAGAGAAATAGGTGCCGTAGTGGAGGGCTCCGGCATAATTTCGACCACCTGGGGATCTTTAACGTGCACTGACATCGCACAGCACACGGGCGCCTTAGCGTTTTGCCTCCATAAAAACGCAGGCGCCGCGGTGGGGTTCGAACCCTGGAACTCCGGATCAGTAGTCGAGCGCCCTAACCACTGAGCCACCGCGGCGGGTACCGCCGTCAAAGCTGGCAAAACGCTTCCTGCCAAAACTCTGCCACACAAAAAGGAAACTAAGCGCGCTTTCTGCACCCGGCAATGGCGCCGATGTCTAATGCGGAGGAAAAAAGCGCGCACTTACACGTCACCACAGTGCCTCGGCCAATTGGAGCATTCCTCCGGCGGCGCGCTACGAGAGGAGAGAAGCCGAAAGTTCAAAGGTTTTCCTTAGTTTTGGTTCGCTGAAAGGCTTTAAGACACCCCAGCCCCCGTCTAGGATCGAGTTGGGTAGAAGCAACCAACCGCCTTTGAATTAAACAGAGCCACCTGTTTCTGCTTCGTAACGTAAAAGTAGAAATCGTAAGCATTATGAAGAAAGTTTTACGATCTCATGATTTTTTTCAAATTTGCGCTTAGCGACGAAAAACACTTCCATTAAGTTCATTTGTTAGCTGCTGTTCAGTTATTACCTGCTGTTGTCATCGGCCATTTGGAGTTGGAGTTGTATATCCACTGGTGCAGCTGTGGATGTTACTGCTTACTATGAATATAAAGTGTGCATGTAACCTCATTTCTCAGATGCCCACTTTAGGGCGGTGTTTGGGGGATTAGGTGGTCCGTTCGTACCTGTTATAATAGTTTCGCGCGTGTATTACCGCTACCAACACTGGTGCTGCAAAGTGGAGGTTCGTTGAACGGCATAATTATGATCGTAGCGTTCATTTACTAGGTAGCAAGATGTTTCAGGTGGTGGCCTTGGTGAGGAGATATTTGCTTAGGGTGCCCGCCTGATTTGTTCTGTGGTGCTTGTCAGAGCGAGCAGTTCAGCGCGGGATATATTTTCGATCTCAGGTCTACCTCCGCAAGAGGATGGTATCAGATCTCATTTCAGGTACTTGTACGTATGCATTGCGTCAAAAAGGCTTTTATTCCGAGGAATACGTCAATCGTTCCAGTGCCAAAAAAAAAAAACATTGTTTTGTCCCGCGTACAGGATTTTGTAGTATACAGGAGTGAAGTCGCATGTCATATTCTATTCGACTCGCTACCATGAGTAAAGCTGGGATTTGGTTGAGTTGGTAAGCATTCATGACGGGTCAACAGCGCATTTTTATCGCGAATGTGCAAAAATGCAAATGTGAAGCGATGTGCCAGAAGAGAGCAGTGCTGTTCCATTATAAAAACAAGGTGTCGCGCGAAGTCATCGAAGCGTATCACATCATTAATCTTTGAGAAAGATGCAGCAGCAATCCTTCCGTGACATTAAATGGCAAGGAAATTGAATATCTCGCCTTGCACGTGACAAAGGTTGTTTACCCCTTTTCTCAGTTTTCCTGTTTTTTATGTTTGATTGTCGGCGTTCACTATATATTACCACTTTTTGTTATTCAATAAACGCAGTTGTTTAAGCCTGTCTTGTCTTTGTCCCGCCTCTGTTGGGCTGTTCACCCCCATGAATCTTTACGGTGACTCTGTTGCCCGTTGTGTGCAGGTACCGTCGGCAGAGAGAGAAAACCGGGGGTTTATGCAAAGGAAGGCTAGCATACATTAAACGGAGCAACAGGATCTTGAGTCACCCTCACTCACCTCACGCTGAATGTATATAATGAACAAAAGGGGTGAGCTGACGTAAGATACTGATGTTGGTACCCAATACGTGTCAAGCTTCCATTAATTTTTCAAGAGCAAAACCTTTGAATATAAATGGTGCCTTCCTTGTGTGATCCCTGGCTACTGTCCGCCGAAGATAAATTCAATTCACTCTGTTACGAGCTTTGTCCAGTACATATGGTGTAGTAGAAAGGGGAGCTTGCAGTAAATGGAGGGTTCCTCTTATTTTGTCCCTTTCACAAAGTTAATCACACGGGACTCTGGGTGCCGTGTGCTACATGTTCGCAGGTCAGCGTCACCTACGCCGTCCTGTTGGCTTCGATCCACGCGGCGAAGTTCTCATCCACCGAAAGGCAAGCCGTGGAGGACATACTCAACACGGTGCACTCGGTGGCGGTGGAAAAACTGCGTGCCTCGGACAATCTGCCGCAATTTCAGCTCAATTCGCTCGTCAGTATGCTGAAGGACGATGCGGATCCCGTCGTGTGGCCAGTACCACCCAAGTTCGACACTGCCTTCATGGGCCGCTTGTACGGCAGAAGGCCGGACAGCTCACGGGCGTTCTTCGGTCACTGGCAGTCTAGCAGGGAAGAGCTCGCGCTCTCCTTTGGAAGGTACTGCACACTTGAAAGCTTATTGCGCCGTTGGAAAGTGTGAGGAACGGCAGTGCGAACCTAAAAAGCCCTGGACTCTCTTAATAAATCTAACTAGCTGCATCTTGAATGTCACTTATTTTTGTTGAGTATGGTGGAGGCGAAGTAAAAAAAAAACTGCATTTCACAATTTCGTTGGGTTTCCGTCCCTTACAAGCAGCTGTGGGTCACGCAAGGTATCTTATCGCGTGTTACAAAAATCTTTACTGATAAACCTAAACAATATAGCTATGAAAGCGCGCCAAGTCTTTCTTACCAATTTCCTGTACGGACAAAAGTAACCGAGTTACTAGAGTACTGGAATATTTCACTAAATGGAAAAGACGAAAGAAGGGTTAAAAAAAGCGAATGCAGAATGATTAGAGCAGCCCGTAGCAGAGTTTAAATGCATGCAAAGCAAGTCGCAAACAATTTCCAAAACATCTTTATGCAAATTATATAGAATATACTGCATAGCCAATATGCGCTCGTCACGCAGTCACTGCTCTTTGTTCTTCTCGGCTTTCTACCTTCCTTATGTAAGCAAGCCGCGACCGTGGCGCGCTTTGTTTTTTTACATTTGCAGCTTACATTGTGCCTAACGTTTTGTCTTTAATACTTCCACATTCCCTTCACAGTATACGGAGTTGACCACAAGAATCTGGCCTCCATTATATTCAATGGGTTTCCGAATTGAAGGCTGACGCTTATGTGTTGTAC
Source organism: Amblyomma americanum (assembly GCF_052857255.1). Classification (NCBI taxonomy): domain Eukaryota; kingdom Metazoa; phylum Arthropoda; class Arachnida; order Ixodida; family Ixodidae; genus Amblyomma; species Amblyomma americanum. Next base: position 51,000,531 of record NC_135500.1, read on the forward strand.
AGGGAGTTGTTGTTTCATGTTTTTATTTTTCTGAAGCTCAGCGTTCTTCTTTTCGTGTTTATTTGAGAACGAAACTTTCAGGCTTCTGAGTATCCTTGCTATAGAAGTAGTGCTGTTTTCATTCTCGCACTACGTTTGTCACCCCTGTGCGGTAAAAGTCATTTAGTAATTAAGTTCCCCTGTATGTTTGCGCGTGCTGATAATGCGGCAGTGATTAATGCACATGCGGTCGCATATATGGTGGTGTGGGTGTGCCAGCATAAGGGCCGCGCATAAAAGCAAATGAGCGAAACACATGCGCGAACGCAAAAGGCTAGCAAAACGCTTATATAGTTTCGAAGCTTGAAAAGGTAGAACTATGTCTTTCTAAACAGTAGGCTTCATGTCTGAATCTGTTTATTCATTTGTAATGACTGCAAGTGTATTTGTGTGAGTTGTACAGGCTTGTAGTTTCGTGTTTTACTCTAAGAAAGAATTCAATATAAACAGCTTACGCTTCACAAACGCAGTGTTTCAATTTCCGAACGAAGGAAAGCCCCTCGCATAAATCCAAGAGGAGCCAAAGGTAACCGTGACATCTTTCGCGTTAATACAACAGCGATGAAAATTCTGCTCAATCATCGCGAAACCAGAACATAACACTTGCTCATGACACTCGTGGTTGGCATCGCTTCGAAGGTGGGTGGCTACAGTAGTTGCAAACATTCCTCAGTGCTTTACAGTCACGGGGTGAAGTCACTTCAAGCAGCAAAAGCACTAAGCAGGTGATGACAGGCTGTGAGCAGATGTCACTACGGTAGCAGATGACGCTTGGCTAGGAGATCGAGCCTCCTGGTTTGTGTCGCCTTGCGTCCGAGGTCGCAAAGCCAGTGCCTCAAGACGGAAAACCGCGCTGCTACTTGCCAACGACCCCATTCGATGACTTTGCTCTTGGCTCCCTCAGTTTGTTGTCTTTTAGAACCGAGTATATCTCGCTGTCGCTCCGGCGAATATGATTTGTTGGTCATAGGTTTTTGGGGAATCTGTCGAAAGTGGAGCAGATTTAAAATAAGAGAGTAATTGCTCATTGGCATTCACCCGACCACAGCGGTACGGCTACAAAGGAAAGCTATAGGGCTTGCAGAGAAACTTCGCAAAGAAAAATCAATAACTTGATCTTGATGATTGAATTTAATTGATCAATAACCCCTGACCCGAACGAATTTTCTTTTACGATGTTTCTGGGGAAGCTGTATTGCTTTCCTTTGTAGCCGGATGGCTGCGCTTGGGTCGATGCCAATGAGTGATCACTTCCTTATTACAGTGCGAGTTCAAAGCTCTGTAGCGCGTATAGACCGAACAAGCACTGTGGCTGCTTTGTATGAAACAGAATTTCGAAAAATGAAATCTGGCGTACTTTCATTAGCTGTTCTTTCCGGTTAAAATCGAAAAATCCGACCTCTCCTACCCAGTTGGGGAGTAATTACTAGGTAGCATCCACATAAGCGTTGCCATACGGCTGGAGCAGGGAAGCTGTAAAGCTTTCTCAGAACCTTTGTATTTGGAAAATGAGTCCTGGTCTGGGGATGCTCCTGAGCAATAACTCTTTAATTAAAGGTCTACTCTACTGTGATTTCGGCTAAATACTTTGATCCAACTTCTGGTACTTTTTGTATTTGAATTTTATGACTGGGAAGCGATCTTCAGAAAATTCAGATTGTAGTCCAGAAGGGTCAGCTGATGAGGCCCCGTTGTCCAAGCAGCATAAAGTGCTGAGGAGTGAGCCATTGCTGCTATATGGACTGCACTCGCGCACCATTGTTTGAATGACTGCTATTTTCCTCCCACAGCTACCCGCACACTGTGGCCTCTCAGTTCTACAAGGTGGACCCGGCGTCGCTGTCCACTTACAGTCCTCTGCTGAAGAAGGTGGCCATGGCGACCGCCGCACTGGAGTCGCCGCTCTATTACCGAGAAGGCACGGCGGCCATCAACTACGGTGGCCTGGGCTTCGAGTACGCCATGCGCCTGGCGCGCATGATGGACATGCGCAAATTGTTCGACGCCGCAGCGCTGCAGGAGGTGCCCGCGGCCACCGAGGCAGACCGGCTGGCGCTGGCGCTCAAGTGCTCCGACGAGAGGGAGAAAGATCAGGCGTTTCCTTTCCTGCCGGCGCTAGCTGTGGCACACGGCGCTTTCGCCAAGGTAAACGGCACTCTTTTTTATTTTTCACACATTACAGGCTTGCACACCCTGAACACACGTGGGTTCTAGAGCCAGCCTTTTAAAAAATTAAACAGTGCACAAGGCAAAGTTTGAAGTTTATTGAAGCACGCGTGATTAAATTTTCCAAAGACAGGGTAGAGAAGGTGATTGTCTACATGCTGTTTTTTGTCGCCTTATGTAAACTGTCTTAATACCGTGAAGTACACCTGGTGAAGATACCTTGTCCGTTTTCCACCGGTCAAAAAGTTATTCAGTAGTCATAGTATTCTTCTCCTGTGCTGAGTACAATAGAATAATGATGGACGTTGTTCACCGCAGCCAATAATCGTAAAGCGGGGTGATGTGGCATCACATTTGTAGTCTTTCGAGTCTTTGTGTTTTCGTATATTTTTGCTTCCATCACAAAAATGTGGGATCTCACGCTGTCTTGAAGCGAAGATTAGACCGCGAGGAGAACACCGCTCCTGACACAAGCTTGTATCATAGAGCAGGCCTCAGCTTAAGATGTCCTTTACACGAGATCCTTAGTTCGATTTGTGGATTATGGAGCGTTTAGCGTTCCAAAGCGAGTAAGGCTATGAGGGACGCCGTAGTGGAGGGCTCCGAAAATTTCGACCGCCTTGGGTTCTTTAGCGTGCACTGACATCGCACAATACACGGGCCCCTAGAGGTTTGCCTCCATCGCATTGCGACTGCCGCGGCCGGGATCGAACTCACGTCTTACGATATCCTTAGACATATTTTCTATAAGCACTGACTCCTCGGCAGGACTTCATTCATTAATTCATTCATTCATTCATTCATTCATTCATTCATTCATTCATTCATTCATTCATTCACGCTGTTTATTCGTATACCACGGTGCACATGACTCCAAGGAAAAAGCCGTGCAACGACGGCTTGGGGAGCCCCTGGCGCCGAACAATACAGTGGCAGCAGAAGACAGGAAGAGATAGTGGAAAAAAAAACTATTACAGCCTAGTGATGACAAAGAAGATTAAATTATTACCGTGTAAGCTTGTACAAGTACAACAAAAACATAGAACGTTCTCCGCACACAAAGAACGCAAAGAAATCACTAAGAAGAAAATCGTCCAGGAATGTACAATCTGGTCTTGAATAGCTGTTTATGCTCAGAGGAGGTTAATTTCAGTTTATCAATGTCTAACCTATTGTATTTGTTTAGCAGCCTTGATAACGTGTTTTGTAGCATTTGTCTACCGCATTATTACGATATTTTGGAACTTTACAGGGTTCTGTTATAAACCTGTTGTGTCTGAACGAAGAGAGATCGAGTGTTTTGCACTCAAATAGTTCCGGCGACAAAATATGTAGTAGTATAACTCGTGTGATCTCATTACATTAAGTTGTTTTAAAAGAGGGGCAGAAGGCTCTGTGTATTTTACATTTGCGATGCGTCGTAAAACTTTTTTTTATATTTAACACCCTGTTTAAATTGGTCACCGTAGTGGTGCCCCAGAATAAATAGCAGTAATGTAGGGAGGACACAAATAAAGTATTATAAGTCATTAGGTTGATTGATTGTGGATGTGAATAACTTTGGTGATTAAGCATTCCGGTGGCAGAACTTAAATTCTGCCATAAGTTATCCACATGATCGTCCCATTGCAGGTTGTGTGAAAAATAAACGCCGAGCACTTTAACAAATGAAACAGCACCTATTTTTGAAATTTTTAAGATTATAGCGTGCTCATTAGTAATGTATCTGCCCTTGGAATGAAAAATTACCGCCTTTGTTTTTCAATGTTTATTTTTAAGCGGTTGGTGCTACTCTAGATACCAAATTTTTATAGCACACTATTAGCTTCCGCTCTGAAGTCAGCTTCACAAGGTGATGAGACAAAGATACTCGTATCATCCGCGTATATGACTAGTTTAAAACCGGAGCCAATATGGGCAACGTCATTTATATATAGATTAAAAATTAATGGGCCAAGTATGCTTCCTTGCGGCACTTCCGCAATAAGTTTTTTTTGCTTGATGTCAAGTCATTTATGAAAACAATCATTTACTGAAACCAACTGTGTTCTATTCGAAAGATGATTTTTATTATTTTCAAGGGAAGAGCATGGACGCCGTAATGGTTTAACTTTACAAGCAAAGTGAAGTGTCTAATGTAGTCGTGCGCCTGAGTGAAATCCACGAAAATGCCTGCAACCAACTGTTTAAATTCAATTTTTTTGTAATATGTGTTCTTTTTTATCTGAGAGGGCAAGTTCTGTTGACATTTGTTTTCTGAAACCATACTGTGCTTTTGCTATAATTTTCTGTTTGTCGCAGAAAGAGAATAATTGCTTGAACAGAATCTTTTCCAAACCCTTAGCAAATACCGGGAGAATAGATATAGGCCTGCAGTAGAGCGCTCGACTACTAATCCGGAGTTCCCGGGTTCGAACCCAACCGCGGCGGCTGCGTTTTTATGGAGGAAAAACGCTAAGGCGCCCGTGTGCTGTGCGATGTCAGTGCACGTTAAAGATCCCCAGGTGGTCGAAATTACTCCGGAGCCCTCCACTACGGCACCTATTCTTCCTTTCTTCTTTCACTCCCTCCTTTATCCCTTCCCTTGCGGCGCGGTTCAGGTGTCCAAAGATATATGAGACAGATACTGCGCCATTTCCTTTCCCCGAAAAACCAATTATTATTATTACTGCAGTAGGTAACGTTGAGACTGCCGCCTTTCTTAAAAACAGGGATGACACGTGTGACTCGCATTTTGAGCGGTCTGTCTGTTGTTGCCAGGAAGAAAGAAAAGGAAAGTGCACAGGCCTGCCCACTGGCTCAAGCCGAGCCACAATCGCTACCACGTGCAGATATAGTAGGAGAGTTGAAAGATGGGATAGAGAGACAGGGTAGTAAAGACGCGCTAAAGACAAGGCCGATCCCGGAGGTAGAGCAATACCAGGCCAACAAATGGAGGGAGTGAAGCATCCTTCAAACTCTCAGCCACATTTCCAAAAATAAGTTCAATTGGACCCGTAACAGATACTCTACGGGGTCCGGACATTCGCATTTTAAGCGGAAATACTCTGGAAGAAATGCACAAGTTAAAGAGATAGGGCAGGACTGGACTGATAATGTCGATTACATACTTAATCAGCTTATTGTGCACACCGTCACAGTCACAGCTGTGAGAGTTTTCTAGGTTCAAGAAAGTAGAAAATACTTTATTTGCATCGGTCGGCCGTAGGAACAAACTATCTGGATTTTCTGCCCCCCTCAAAAAAAAAAACATCGACGTGATATTGCGCTTAAGTCTCGATGCACAAAATACCAATTAAATGCGTCGACCATGTTTTGTCCACTCATCACCCGCCCATCATGACGAATTTCTGCAACCATCCATTTCTGCTCACTGCGCGCTATCAGAAAATTTAGATCCTTCCACGTGACATCTGAAAATGACAAACAAGAAGAAGAGTAGCGAAAATGGCATGTTTTAATTGAGTTCTTTAGCTGTTTGTTCAAAGAATTCCGAAAGGATTTAATCTGAGCAAGAAACTCTCCTCTCGAGTCTGCATAAATTTTTTGAGCAGACGCTCTTTCTTTTCAAATTTTCGCAATAGCTCTCGCGTTATCGACGGTTTTTGACGGCTTTTTTATTTTAGGGAGGCTTATCAATAAAAAAATGCAATGAAGAAGATGGTTCAGCACCGATGCCAACGACGACGAAGCGCTTGCGCCGCCCGTCGGATGCTCGTGCTGGAACGTGCCGCTTGCGTCCCAGTTTCTCTCCTCGCCGGCTAGGAGATTACTTTTGCTAGGGTCTTCCTCGCCGGCGCTTCCAACGTGCCAATAAACCGCTCTAGAACTGGTGGAGGTTGCTGCGTTTCCCTTTTCACCATCACCGTGGACCTTCGCAGCCGCACCATCTCGATGTCAACGAGCAAGGCCAGTCAACAGCCCGCCGCCCCGGCGCAGCCAGTCACCTGCTCCGGTTCCGTCCGGCAGCGGGACCCCGCTGTTTTCAGCGGCCACAGCGACCAGGATGTGAAAGATTGACTGGAATCGTACGAATGGGTGAGCCGCCATAACAACTGGGACAACCACGTCAAGCTTATCAATGTTATTTTCTACCTCAGCGATGTCGCGAAGCTCTGGTTCCGCAACCACAAGGCCGACATTCTCGCTTGGGCTGTTCTGAAAAGTACACTTGCGGAGGTTTTCGGCCGTCCCGCCGTGCTGAAACTGCGCGCTGAGCAAAGCTTGCGCGTCCGAGCTCAGCACACGGACGACATTTTCACCAGCTACACTGAAGATGTCGTTGACCTCTGCAACTGTGTTGATCCGGCTATGACAGAGGCTGACAATATCAAGCACACCATGAAGGGTATCGACGACGACGCTTTTCAAATGTTGTTGGCGAAGAGTCCCACCACCGTTGCCTCGCTGTATACCCTGTGCCAAAGTTTCGACGAGCTGCGCAAGCAATGTCTTTGCGCTCGTCGACCACCTCCGCCTGCCGACATCTCCGGCCTGGCCATCAACCCCGATTTACTCGCTACCATCAAATACTTCGCGCGGGGCGAGGTCGGCCGGCAGCTCTCGCTCCTATCTCGCCAACACCAGTCAGCGCCTGCCCTCACCGCTGAGATCCGGCACGCCATCACGCAGGAAGTCGCCGATGCACTTCCTACTCTTCGGCAACTAGCTTCCTTGGCTCCCCAGGTCGGTTTTCCCCCGATCCCGCCAACCCCTGTTGCTGCCCCGTGGAGCTACGGTCCTCCAGTTGCCGTGCCGCCTGCACCCGCTCCCGCCCCTCTCACATATTTCGAGGCTGTCACACAAACCACCGCGACCGCAGGCTTATGCGTACGTTCCTCCAGCAGTGCCTGCGCCTGTTGCTCCACGAAACCGCTTCACGCCCGCTACCTACAACCCTTGGCGCACAGCTGACAATAGACCGATATGCTATGCCTGCGGTCTCCCGGGCCACGTCGAGCGCCTCTGTAGACGTACTCTGCATGCGCCTGTCCACACTCTGCCGGAATACCCCGATACAGACCGCACCTTTCGCCCACCTTTCGGACCACAACCTCAGGGGACCTCTCCTGACCGCGCGCTCGGTCGCCAGCCCTACGTTTCCCACCACTCGCCTTCCCCTCGCCGCCGCTCCTTGTCGCCCGTGAGGCGTCGCAACATCCCCACTGATTTGGAAAACTAGCTGCCGCAGTTCCCGGGGCACGAACTGCGCGCTCATCGCCCTGCTTAAGTCCTCGGCATTCTCCGCCGAATCTTCTTGATGTGTTTGTAGACGGTCTCAAGACACTTGCGCTTGTGGACACTGGAGGCACCGTTTCTGAAATTAATGAAAACTTCTGCCGCTCGCTTCGAAAAGTTACCACCCCATCTTCTGGACTCTCACTCCGTAAAGCCAGCGCCGAGCCCGTTCATCCTTCTGCCGCTTGCACAGCACGCGTCGTCATCGCCGATGTTTTATATGTTGCCGAATTTTTAGTCCTCCGTGCAAGCTCCAATGAAGTCATTCTTGGATGGGTTTGCTATCCCTCCACAGTCCCGTCGTTAACTGCGCCCGTGCGCACGTCGTCTTCCCTCCGCTCTGCGATGCGCCATTCGACGAGCCTCCGATTCGCCTTGCTGCTAAGCTTGTTGTCGCCGAGGACACTGACATTCCCCCTGACAGTACCGTGCTCGTCCCTGTTTGCGCCGCCTCTGTTTTTGACGCCACCGTTCTCTTCACGCCTTCCCCCGCCGTTGCCTCTCGCCGACACCTCTCTCCCCAGTGCCGTCATCGACATTCACCACGGTGCTACCGCCATCCTTGTCTCTAACACCTTATTCTCCGCGCTCTCCCTGCTCCGTGGCTAGTGCGTCGGCCATTTTGAAACCGCTGACTTGATCTCTTCCTTGGACACTGATGTGGCCTCCTCCGGGGCGGACGTCGCTGCCGTCACCCCAGGTGGCGCTACTCCAGATCACCCGCCGTCTTCAGACATTTTAGACCGCTCCATTGACCGCGCTCTCGACACGGCTCACCGCGCACATCGTTTGGCCGCCAGTCCACTTCTTTGGGCCGTGGGAACACTGTCGAGGACCACATTGACACCGGCACCCATGTTCCTCTCCGTCAGCGCCCCTACCGTGTGTCGCCTCCCGAGCGCGGCGTCATAACTGAGCATGTTGACGATATGCTACAACGCGGCATATTTCAACCATCGGCCAGTCCTTGGTCATCCCCAGTCGTCCTGGTGAAAAAGAAGGATGGCTCGATACGATATTGCGTGGACTATCGTCGCCTTAACAAAATTACGCGCAAAGACGTCTACCCGCTACCCCGTATTGACGACGCCCTTGACTGCTTGCAAGGCGCCGAGTTCTCGTCCCAAGATCTCCGTTCCGGCTATTGGCAAGTCCCGATGGCTGAGTCCGACCATCCTAAAACGGCGTTCGTCACCCGTTACAGACTCTATGAGTTCAACGTTATGCCATTCGGCCTCTGTAACGCTCCCGGAACGTTTGAACGAATGATGGACATCTTGCGCGGCCTCAAGTCGAACATTTGTCTCTGCTATTTAGATGATGTCGTCGTGTTTTCGCCCGATCTTTAGACGCATCTCAAGCGCTTGCGCCAGATACTGCAGTGTCTCAGCAGTGCTGGCTGTCACCTTAATCTGAAAAAAATGTCACTTTGGCGCCCGGCAGCTGGCAATACTCGGCCACCTCGTCTCCAAAAACGGCGTCCGGCCAGATCCTGACAAACTAAGTGCTGTGGCTGGCTTCCCTCAACCGACTTCCACAAAATAGGTGCGCTGATTTGTGGGTCTCTGCTCCTATTTTCGGCGATTTGTCCCAAATTTCGCCTTTATCGTCGTGCCCCTTGCGAAACTCCTTAATGGTCCCGCCAACCTGTCTACGTGGGACTCGGCCTGCGATGACGCTTTTGCTGCTGTCCGTCGTTTTCTAACTTCACCACCTATCCTTCGACACTACGGCCCCAGTGCCCCTACTGAGGTGCACACCGACACAAGCGGAGTCGGCCTCGGTGCTGTCCTTGCCCAGCGCAAGCCGAATTTGCTGAATACGTCGTTGCGTGCCCTCACCAAAGTTTAGTCCAACTACACCATGGCAGAAAAGGAGTGTTTCGCCGTAGTGTGGGCTCTAACAAAATTCCGCCCATATATATATATATATATATATATATATATATATATATATATATATATATATATATATATATATATATATATATATATATATATATATATATATATATATATATATATAGTGACTGCCCGTTCACTGTCGTCACTGATCAATACTCCTTGGGCTGGTTAACCTCACTAAAAGATCCCTCAGGGCGTCTTGGCCTCTGGGCCCTCCGTCTTTAGGAATTCGATATTACCGTAGTTTACCTGTCAGGCCACAAAACACCCCGACGCCGACGCCTTCTCACGCTCGCCACTGCCCTCCCCTGCGCTCTTTTCCACAATATATGATTCGATACTCGCGGCGCTCACTGCCATGGACATGCCCCTTCAACAACGCCAAGATCCACGGATTTCATCCGTGCTCGACGTACTTCGTGCACACTCTACGGCCTCCTTCCCTCGGGCCCTTCGTCGCCAAGCTTCCCATTTTGCCCTCCGCGACGATCTTCTATACCGCCCAACTATCGTCCAGACGGCCGAATGTGGTTTCTCGTGATTCCCCGACATCTCCTGTTGTTGATTTGTGAACACCACCATGCCGGCCCTCAGCGCCCTCACGCTGGCTCGCTGAAGACCTACCAGCGACTACGCCCGAGGTACTATTGGCGGGGCTTGTACAACTTCGTTCGTCGCTACGTGTGCTCTTGCACTGCCTGTCAGCAGTGGAAGTAGACACCTCGCCCTCCGACTGCCGCGTTACAGCCACTACCGTGCTCGGCTCGCCCTTTTGATCGTGTGGGCATCGACCTATATGGGCCATTTCTCTTCACAACCGCTGGGAATCGATAGATCATAATCGCTGTGGACCTCCTCACTCGGTACGCTGAGACCGCAGCCCTACTTGCGGCTACTGCTCGCGATGTAGCCTTCTTCCTTCCCCATCACTTTGCCCTGTGTCACAGCGCTCCTGGAGAACTTCTCAGTGACCGCGGCCACCGCACCACTACTGCTTACCATCCTCAAACCAACGGCTTCACCGAACGCTTCAACCAGACTCTTGGGGGCATGATCGCCATGTACATTCGCTCCGACAACTCTAATTCAAATCAGGTTCTTCCGTTCGTCACCTATGCAATAACACCGCATCTCACGCAACCACCGGATTTTTCCCGTTCTTTCTTTTATTCGGGCGCGAACATTCTTGTATTTTGGATACAATCCTTTCCTACAAACCCGACAGCTTAAATATACTTCCTTTCTAACATTACCCTCCATGCTTAGCAGTGCCGCCAGTTGTCTGGCTTCTTCAACGGCGAACGCCAAGGCCTCCGCAACCATATGATTTCGATCGAGACACGCCCGCTGTTGACTTCCCCACTGGCTCACTGGTCTGGCTCTCTATTCAGGCTACGTCCAAATTTTCGGCCAAGCACATGTACCCTTACCGCATCTTAGAGCACACGTCGCCGGTCAACTACATCATCGAACCGGTGACACCACCTTCGGACCATCGCCGCCGTGGCCGCGACGTCGTTCACGTCAGCCGCTTGAAGCCTCGTTACAGCCCACTCGTCGTCTCCTCGCCATGAGTCGCCAGGATGGCTCCCTCTTTCCGCCGGGGCAGTTGGACTGAAGAAGATAGTCCAGCATCGACGCCAACGACGACGAAGCGCTTGCGGCGCCCGTCGGATGCTCGTGCTGGAACGCTGCCATTTGTGTCCCGGTCTCAAGCCTCGCTGGCTAGGAGATTACTTTTGCTAGGGTTTTCGTCGCCGGCGCTTCCAACGTGCAAATTAACCGCTCTGCAGTACTTTTGTATACTGAAGCGGAGGAGCACAAAAAAGCCCCGTAAGCAGTATTCGCATCACTCTCGCCAAAAGCACTGTCCCAGCATAGCTGATTTATTTCTAGACGGAAAGCACCGAGATCTGCATTGGAAACAACTTGAAACCTGCAACCTATATCTGAAGCTGAAACCTTAGAAATGTTCATGTCAGTGCTGCAGCATATCGGTAAATGGTCGCTTACAGGATATGCAAGTATAGAGCTTTTATGGAAGAGCGATAGCAGTTTGATATAAACAAATCTAAAATAGTTTCTAAGTAAAGGGTGATTCGCGTGGAAGAGCTTACAAAATTTGTGCGCACGACACAGGAGAGCATATTATCAAAATAAAATTTCGGTGTGCTGGTAGAACCTATGTCAACATTAAAGCCACCACCAAGTGTAATCCTGTATTCATTTTCGTCAAGAACTGACAATAGTTTTTCCAGAAATGTCCATGAAATCAGTCATACAAGTAACAAACAGCGATGACAAGGGCATGCACCATTACACACAAGACATCGTAATTACTAGACGCACATGAAAATTCCGGAAATAAGATTGCTGGAAAGAACTCATTCACAAGTAGACACACGCCTCCTCCCCTGCGATTAGACCTGTACACACAGTTTTCATCCCCGAGAGCTGGAAAGTATTTGAGTTGCATGACTGCTAAGTTTCAGTGAACATGAGCACATTGAAATATTCAATCCACTTCTGCAATATACATTCAAGTTCTGACACTTTCTTGCTGATTGACTGCACATTTAAATGAAAACAGTTTATGAGGCCCTTTCTCGTAGATACAAGCTTGTTGATCAATTTTCTTAATGTGCGTGCCCCAAGTACATTTTATTCGAAGTGTGTGCCTTTTTCGATTTTTGCGAAAGAATTACGTTCGGAGGTCATGTTGGCTTCTATCACTATAGCACTGTCACCATCTGCCATGCACATGATTTCGCCATTTCTATGCCATACGTATCGGCAACCGTTGTCTTTTGCCCATTCTTTCACTGGGCAAAGCAGCTGGCGGTTTTGGTTCGTCATGTTTTCCTGAATGAAAATATTGGAATCCTTTTCCTGTAGCTTTTCTACCATCAAGCCACTGGTCCCTGCCTTGTGTACCGAACAATTACACCGGGTGGCTTGTCATGCTTAGCAGGGAGGCGATGTATAGCAGAAATATCTCTTTCCGATACATTCGGCATACCAGTAAGGTTGGCGCCGGAATTTACCTTTTCTATCTAGTTTTCGGTTTTCGATACCTTTGTCTCATGACCTCCTAGGTTTAGCCGCCGGCTTCTCCATTCCAAGTCATTTAGCTTATCGCTCATTCGTTCATTTGCCTCATCTGCGTCTGGATTCCTGCCTCCTTTCAGAGCCTCCACTCTTCTGCGAATGTTCTCTGTGTCATTCTCTTATGTTGCCTGTTGTGTTAACAGCTCCTCTTATTTATCAGACCTTGACTGCACAGCTTTAGGTACGGTTTCTTTCAGTGGCATTAGGTCGTTCAGATGGCTATTGATAGAATACGCTGTGTTCAATGCCGGAGGGTTCTTTCAGCTTTAGTCTTTTATTGTTGCGCTTTTGAGACTGAAAGAGGGAAGCAACACATAACATGGATGCGTTAACTTTTCTTACATACTTGACCTCGAGCTATCTTGTCAGTGCCTCATTGCGTCACAATCAACCTTGGGTAGAATATAGCCAGCGCCACGGTCCAAAGCCGAAACAGCACAGCGGACGCTGAGGAAGTCGCAATCGCGCTTGCCATCAAGCACGCTCACACCACAATCATGAGCGACTCGCAAGGCGTACCTCAATAGGGAACTCTGCCATGCGGCCGCTTACATCATGAGGAATCACACTCCCGGTACACGCACCCGTGTGGATCCTCACTGGCTGCACAGCTCCCACCACTAAGGCGTCATGTCCTCTACGTTCTGGGGAGACACCATATGGCGCGAACCTCCGTAATCATGGACCAAAATGACTAATCACGCGACTTGCATGTATAACGTAACCTGCTATAGCGCACTTTGCTACGTTTGCTGAAGGTGTGCATAAAAGGACGGGTACTTTCCGATTACCAGGACAAAGTGATAAAGCTCTCCAGAGCAACAAAATGGTAGGTGATTTGTGGGAGGCGGAGATACTCTATAATTGTGGAGGCTATATTAGTGTGGAAGTGGAACAAGACATCTATGAACCGAATCTAATTTTGTGCCACGACGCTCCATGAGGGTTCTAAGCGGGCCTCTTGTCGCGCCTCACACAGGTGGTGAATGGCACCGAAGAAATACGTCTCAAGGGCATGGAACATTACACGGCGGAGCAGGTCTTCTTCATGACAATGTGCCTCAGCCTATGCCAAGTGGACGCGGCCGAACGCCGCTGGTCTTCAGGTTGCAACGCGGCGGTGCGGAACTTCGAGCCTTTCGCAAACGCCTTCCGCTGCCAGCTTGGTTCCGCCATGAATCGCAGAGACAAATGCACGTTTCTGACTGGCTAGACGGCGGAGCTATGCGCCAGGCTATTTTTGTACCAGGCGCCGGGGGAATAATTCTGTGTCAGTATTGACGCTACATCAACCCCTAAAGCAACGTAAAAACCAGTTTCTGTTAAGGCGAAAAGAGAATTTTGTACAGAATGCAATACCTCAATACCTACCTTCGTTTGTAGTAGTGCTTTTGAGAGCACAATGTTTTTACTTCTAGTCATATAGCGGAAAGAGAAAGCGCATCCAAATGTGATGGGCAAATTTGCAAAGATGATCGTCAGTATTATGCGCTTGTGCGAAAACTCAATTTTGCGTGGCTTCCAATACGCATATACCGAAGGCATGTAATAAAGGGGTGCACCACATATTATTTTTTGCTGCAATTTAAAATTGAGAAACGTTCCACATAAATTTTTGCTGATGTGTTACATCACCGAGCATAGCGACAAGCAAAAAGTACACGATTGCACTAAGTCTTCTTATGAGCGAAGATTCGAAAGCCTTTCCTGGTCCTCTCTTTCTCCCTCCATTTTTCGTGTTATTTATTTCTAGTTTTTAATTATTTATTTTGTTTTTATTTTGTACTTTCATTTTTAGTATTTTTAATTTCCGGTTTTTAATTTCATTACATATATGTTGCTTATGGAGTGTTACGTTTTTGTTTTATTTATCATACAACTTATATTTGAGAGTTCATGCAGCAACGCCCGTCCGCTGACTTCCGTGCACGGTACTCACGAGCCAAGAAGAGCTTACACATTAAAAGAAAAATTGAGCTGACGCATAGGCAGCGTTCGAATATCGAGCGTTAACACACCTAACATAGGTTGCCGGTTCGAATCCCTGCCGCCAGCTAGACTCTAACTTAACAAGTCAGTTTATGCTGCACGAAACGCTAAATCGTATGCCACAACTCCGAACACACTGCGATGAACGGTTGAGCCGCAATGCTCATAAAACTACGACACAGACTGACTAGCGCAACGGAACTAGGACGAGTAGAAGAAACACGAAACACAGGACAGGCGCTACTACCAACTTTTATTGCGTCATAAAAAACCAGCACAGTTTATACCATTCACATGGACCACGTGATACACAGTCAGCCAGTGGAAATTGCGAAGGAAAACGCCTCCCAACGCTGGCGATCATTACGTAGTGAAAAAGCACTCAAGACAGGTGCAATCAGTAACACGCAAGGACACTACTAATCTAAAGATAACCGGATAACAGAAACATTAGAGTTGCGCTTGTGCCTCTGCCAAACACATCGGTGGTGCCAGGAGCAGTAACGAGTAGAAGAAGCGCGGCGAAGCAAATAACAAGGGAAATGCGATGAAAGGGATGTGTACAATCAGCTGGAGCATGAATAAAAAGAATGACAACTTGCGATGCAAAAGGCACCGTCAGCAAAATAAAAGTTACAATAAAAAGTACCCGTTAGCAAAATAAAAGTTACAATAAAATTAAAATAAAAAGAGAAAAGATCCGCTTAAGGGCAACAGTCAATACGGCAAAAAACTAAGATAAAAAAATACACAAACAAACAGGTAAGGTGCAAAGAAAAACCCTTGTCAGGATGCCTAGATGTGGTTAACATGCAGGAACCGCGCCCGTTCTAAGAAGGAGCTTTCTTTCTCCAGTAGACAGACAGACGGGCTGCTGATGCACTTGTCCCCAGCCTTATCAATCAAAAATCCCTCAATAACTTCCCTCTGTATTTTACTCCTTGCTGTCGCCAGAAACATAGTGGCTGATAACATGGGCCGACATTCGTGGCAGGGTTGTTTGCAATGAACTGCCATGTGGCTCCCAGACAGAGGGAAGTTATTGAGGGATTTTTGATTGAAAAGGCTGGGGACAAGTGCATCAGCAGCCCGTCTGTCTGTCTACTGGAGAAAGAAAGGTCCTTCTTAGAACGGGCGCGGTTCCTGCATGTTAACCACATCTAGGCATCCTGACAAAGGGTTTTTCCTCGGACCTTACCGGTTCGTTCGTGTCTTTTTTGATCTTAGTTTTTTGCCGTGTTGACTGTTGGCCTTAAGCGGATCTTTTCTCTTTTTATTTTACTTTTATTGTAACATTTATTTTGTGGACGGTTACTTTTGATTGTAACTTTTATTTTGCTGACGGTGCCTTTTGCATAGCAAGTTGTCATTCTTTTTATTCATACTCCAGCTGATTGTACACTTCCCTTTCATCGCATTTCCCTTGTTATTTGCTTCGCCGCGCTTCTTCTACTCGTTACTGCTCCTGACACCACCGATGTGTTTGGCAGAGGCACAAGCGCAACTCTAATGTTTCTGTTATCCGGTTATTTTTAGATTAGTAGTGTCTTTGCGTGTTGCTGATTGCACGTGTCTTGAGTGCTTTTTCACTACGTAATGATCGCCAGCGTTGGGAGGCGTTTTCCTTCGCAATTTCCACTGGCTGACAGTGTATAACGTGGTCCATGTGAATGGTATGAATTGTGCTGGTGTTTTATGACGCAATAAAAGTTGGTAGTAGCGCCTGTCCTGTGTTTCGTGTTTCTTCTACTCGTCCTAGTTCCGTTGCGCTTGTCAGTCTGTGTCGTAGCAGTATGAACCAACTAGCCCACACCAAGGTCCTCTTGCTCATATAAATATTCGTAAAGGTGTGGAATGGGGGTACACGGGTTGCCGGTTCGAATGCCTGCCACGAACTAGGGTTAAGTAAACTACCAAGTTCATGCTGCACGAAACGCTCAATCGAATGACACCATCCAGAACATTCTGCGGAAAACGGTCGTCCCACAAATTTTACATGAATGCCGGGACTATGCGGCCGAACTTTGAGGCCTGCAAGACAGGGATATACAACCTTTGTCCGTAAAGTTCCAAGACTGAGTTCATTAATAAAGAAATCGTTTAACATTGAGATCATTTGTGCAGCACTCCTGCGAAATAGTCTCCCTTGGAGTCTATACACATCTTCCAACGCTTCTTGAGGTCTTGGAAACAGTTGAAAAGCTCTTCTTTTGGGAGGGCTGTCAGCTCCTTTGTCGTGGCGCTTTGAATAGCCTCCACGCTCTCCATCCAGCGACCTTTACGGCTCTCTTCACACGAGGAAACAGGAAAAAATTGCATGGGGAGAGGTCAGACGAGTATGACGGTTGGGGAAGTACAGTAATGCTTTGCTTGGCGAGAAATTTTGTGACGCTGACTGCAGTGTGCGGCCTTCCGTTTTCGTGAAGAAGGATCCATTGTCCAGATGCCCATACGTCAGGGCGACGGCGTCGCAGTGCATCACGCATGTGTTGGAGCACGCGGATATAAAACTCCTGATTCGCCGTCTGCTCTTGTTGGACGAACTCGTGGTGTGTGACACCTCTGGCATGGACAAAAAAAAACTATCTGCATCTTCTTTGTTTTGGTCTTGTGTCGCCGCACCTTTCTCAGCGCCGGAGAGCTTGTGGACCGCCATTCGGCGCTCTGCCGCTTTGTTTGAGGATCGTATTGAAAACACCTTGTTTCGTCTTCAGGAATGATGCTGTCGAGGGATGCAGCATCCTTCTCTGCCTCGGAGAGCAAATCTGCGCACACTGACGCCCGCGTGACTTTCTGGTCCTGCGTGAGGGAGTGCTGCACAAGTCCTGCATTCAGCTTTCGTTTCCCCAAGTTCTCACGCAAATTTTGGCGGCACGTTGTCATGCTAATGTCGAGAGCATCTGATAGCGTGCGGACTGTAGTGGTGCGGTCTTGCTGTGGGAGTTCCCTGATCCGAGCCACGTTGTTTTTATTCCGTGAGGTTGAAGGGCGCCTCTGCGTTGTGTCGTTTTCCACCGGCGTTCTCCCCGAAACGAACGTATTGTGCCACTCGAAAACTCGTGCCCGCGATAATGTCTCGTTGCCGTAAGCGTCACGAAGGAGCTCATACATCTGTGTAGCTGTCTTGCCAAGCTTAACGCAGAATTTTATGTTTACACGTTGTTCGAAACCCACTTCCATCTCTCCACATTCTCACAGTAGAATTCTCAGATGACTAATGACAACGTATTTTCTACATGTAGTGCCATCTAGCGGCTGCCACAGCAATTAACTTAAGTAGCTCAGATTAGCCCGAAAAGATGGCGCTATACATACGCAGCAACATTTGTTTTCGGGAATTATTTCTAGAGATTAAAATAAATCATTCTCGAAACTTCACGGACAAAAGTTGTATATACCGGATCGCCACCGTTTAGTTCCAAGTCGCGGTGTTCGGGCATAACTTTGCCGCCTGTTATTTTATACGATTATATAACCACCTGGTATACGGTAGCAACCACTTGGAGGCCGCCATCTTTAATTCTACCCGTGCAATCGGCATAACACGGAGGCTCGATACGCGACCATTAAAGCGAACGCTCGAAAAAAATCCAGAAGCAGCAGGATCTGTTTCCGTGGTCCGCTGTTTCGAGCAATTATGTGCGGGCGCACTCCTGCAACTAGGACGCAGCGAACAGCATAATTTCTACGAACTTTGGACGAGGACTGGACGACATCGGCTTTCACTGCAACATTCTCGGGCGTTTCCCGGACATGTGCACAGCACTAGCGCTATTTTTGTTGAGAACATCGGTAAGAAAAACATGTTGATCACCTCTGCTGCATTGAGCAGACGATTGACAACGGTGGACGACTGAGTACGAAATCTATGGCTCGTGTGCTTCCAGGTGAGCGTCATTTTCCGATATCTACAACACAGCGAGCCTACTTTGAAAACTGGTTTTCGGAAAAAGGAAATCATGCAGTAACTGTCTCATATGTCTCGGTGGACACGCGAACCACGCCATAAGGAAAGGGTAAAGGAGAGGGTGAAAGAAATGAAGTTCAACGCTGAGAAACTAGGCAGTGCACTTGATCGCTGTCATCGGCTGTCTCGTGGAAATGGAAAATTGGGGATTCATTACTAGCGGTTTTGCACCCTTTCCTGGTGCAACCCAGACACGAATAAAAAAAACGCGCAACCCTATCTTTTTTCTCTAAATTTTCAGTATAAAACAGGGCACGGCCTATACACGGGTGCTACCGTTACACGACGTTATCGACCAAATATTAAGACACACGGAAAAAAA
Source organism: Amblyomma americanum (assembly GCF_052857255.1). Taxonomy (NCBI): domain Eukaryota; kingdom Metazoa; phylum Arthropoda; class Arachnida; order Ixodida; family Ixodidae; genus Amblyomma; species Amblyomma americanum. The sequence goes on from NC_135500.1 coordinate 51,019,264, forward strand.
AATTCCTTTGTACTGTTTGAGTCATGTTCCAGAATCTCGTGAGGGGCGAAATTAGAGGAGGTGAAGCTTAGCTGTCTCACAACTTCGCGCGAAAATGCTGTTTAGTGAGCGCACAAACAGCGCACTCGGTGCGAACGTTGGCAGACATTTAAAAATCCCAAAATGACCCATCTGCTCACTAAATTTTGCGCGATTGCAGGCAGGTATCGTGCAGGTGTATAGGTGTTTTTCTCCCGGAAAACAAATAAAAAGGGCTATGCAGTCGGGAATTTCCCTTTTAAACGAGATTTGTTGTCTCGGGCATCAATGAGCGAAGGAGCCATGAAGGATGCAGTAATAATTAAAGTAGTGGGAAAATATTAGCTGATTTTATGAAGTCCAGTAGTGAGCGATGATATGGACCCTGCATCCAGTCAGGCTTTATATGTATAAATACAATCAAATATGATAAGAAATTTTCTAAACATCCTGTTTTCAGTGCGCTGGCACTAGCCTGTTTTTTTGAAATTAGGAAAGTTCGCAGTGCCTTGTGCTTTTCAAATACAATATGAAAGTGGTTTATTTTCCTGGAAATATAAGTAGGACGACTTTTGCCGGCAAAAGCACGCCACGCCAGGTGTGTTAGGCTGCACTGAACATAGAAACGGCCTGATGACCAGGACGAACTTGCAAGAAGCGGAAGATGGAGACTGATACCTTTGATATCCATAAGGGAGCTCTAAATAAACGTCCGTGAAAATAAACCATCACGCGCATTTTAACGCGAGAGCGCTAAGGCTGTCGCTATGCAGAAATTCCGGCGTCGTCGGCGCTGTGAGCGAAAAAAAGGTTGCTTAGGCTGGCCTTGGTGGCCACTCCCCGTGAGAAGAAACGTAGGTAGGCCACCTAGTTCACGTGACGTTGTAGCGTCATCACAGCCAATTAACCCTGTCCTTTGACAGCTGCGGCCACCATATTTCCGCAAGTTTATTGCCCACCTAAATTTGTGCCACCCTCTGCTACGCTTGCCTTCTCTTGGAACCCACAGTGTTACCCTTAAAGACAATCGGTTAACTTGTCTTCGCATTACATGCCATGCCCAAGCCCATTTCTTCCTCCTGAATTTGACTAGGATGTGATTACACGGGTTTGCTCGCTCACCCACTCTGCCCGCTTCCGGTGTCTTAACGTTGCATCTGTAGCGATCCGCGCGGCTGGCAGTGGCGAAATGCCAAAAAAGATTAAGTCTCTCCAGCACGCGCTGGAAAGAACGCTCGGGACTTTGGCCAGGGCGGGACGCAGCTGCCGCCGCTCCACAGCTATCTCCTCTCCGGCAGCCCTCAATAAATTTGGCCGCGGTCAGCTTCCTGGCCGACCTCCACATTGTGGTGACCCGTGAAGCAGCACATTCTTCCTCAGCTGCGTTCCTGGATGACGGGCTGGAAGGACCCAGCCATCGACCCGTGCTTCCGGCATTCCGGCCTCAAGGCGTCGGCGGAGGGTTCGCTCAGTTCGGAGCTGCGCTGTACCTGAATGGTATTACCATCCAGCCACTAAAACACGCTGTCCTCTGCTATATCATCCCGCCCGTCCTGCTGCGCTGACTCACCTGCCCTGCCTTGGGCTGCCGACCATACGATGAGCTTCGTGCGGCCCTCCTGGCGGACTCTGGCGTCTGCTACGTCACGCTGCCGCTCTACGACGCTGCAGAGCTCTTTCACCAGCCTCGCTCACGCCCACGCGGCCTTCGTCACAGCACGGCCTGCCTCGGCAGTCCCTGGACGCCTCCCGCCACTCCATCCTAGCGTCTCCGGCTTCGCCGTCCCTCTTTATGACACACTAAGTAGGCTCAACACGAGCTTGGCCGCCGCACGTCCTGCTCCCAAGAGTGCCCTCCGCGCGTCCTTGGACCTTCCTACTTGCGCTTCTTTGTGTCATCCCACGACTTTGTCCACCCAGACTCAACCACACCGCCCTTCCCTGACGTTGGCGCCACCACCTTCTGACGACACGGAACGTTCTGCATCAGCACGCCTGTCGCGGTTATTGGCATCACTGTCTGCCTCGTCACAACAGCCAACTGCTCCGCAGGCCTCTGCAGGAGTGTCGAAGCCGCGGCCAGCTGATGCTAAAGAGGTATCGGCCAAATCCACGCTTCCAGCTCCTGCGAATGTCCGCAATGCATTTACAGTCACAAGATGCAGGATGAGAAGGCTAAACTGGTGACAGCAGTACCAAGCGTGGCGGTTATCACCCGCTCTACTTTGTATGACAAGGACTCTGAACCAATGCCAGCGCCTTCCCTCAAGTTAAACCAGGCCACTGATATGGGGCCTCCTTGCTCCCCACCGGTGTTCCGGGAGCACACCACACACATCTCTCCCACTGCAGGCGCACGTTTCAACCACGCTGCAGCTGCGTCAGCCGCCGTATAGCAAGCTGCTTAGGCTGACCAGGCCCGCGGACATGCCCCCGGTTGCTGTCACGGTACCGAGGCCGCCTTCGTTTGCCGCTACGTCGCTGGCGTTCCCTTTCATGACCGGCTCTGCGCCAGTGGCAAGGGCGCCGCTCCTGCGTCCGCCCGTCGCATCAAAGCCAATCACTCCACGGCTTGCTGTGGGCGTGTTCCGGCAACCTCATGCAGTCCACCACAGCCATTCCCCCGCCTGGCACCTCGCTGCACCTCCCGTAGCTGCCCATCTGGGTACCAGGCTCCCGGGCACCCGGCAACAGTTACGCGAATCTCACAACCCGCAGCACGCTTTTCTCTCTCTGCTGCACCGTCCATCATGCGTCAACCGTTCATTGCTGCACCAGAACCGCCGGCGCTGGGTCCACATAGTAGGCCTACCACTTCCTCCCACTGCCACTACGCGTCCCCCAACGCCACTACTCTTGACACATACGACTGATCGCACAGGGGGGAGCCCTGCAGCGAACCGCGCGGCTGGCAGTGGCGAAACACTAAAAAGGATGAAGTGTCCCCAGTACGCGTGATGACATAGCTATGCAGATGACAGCTTTTTTCGCCTCGGCCAGGGATATTCATTCCTTTTACCAGATTCTACAGGGATATTTGGATGATCTTGGAGTATGGTTTGCACGGTATTAATTTATTCCTGAACGTAGACAAATGCGGCGTTTTGGTATTTCCTCCAGACACGCCTTTGCACATTTCATTAGTCCATCGCTCTAACCAGATTCCGCAAGTGGCATCAGTGAAATATCTATGTGTTACTTATCACAAGCATTAGATTGGAGCCTCTAGGCCAGCTGACAAGAATCGGCAATAAGAAGTTCGGGATGCGCCGCGACAGGTTATTTGTTAATAGGGTGGAACTTTGGGCTTGTTGGTGCATCACTTTTGCGTAGGACATAGCGCATGAAGACAGGACAGTGCAGAGACAACACAGGACGAGCGCTAACTGACAACTGCAGGTTTATTTGAAATCCACACTCGAGGGAACCAGTGCGCATGTCCACCCACGCAGCAACAAACGGAAAGATTAGGACGCCGATACAGTTATCATCAAAACATCACATGTACAAAACATCAGAGCCCCAGACAAAAGGTAACAGCAAACGCCCCCTTTGATTTTTAACTTTCAGCACGAATAAATTTTTTTATTATAATTTTGAATTGAGGAAACAGAATTCTTTATGCAAGAGAGCAAGGGAAGATTCGCTAATACACTTGTCTCTTCCAGTCCTTTCGATGTTCGATGCCTCAAGAATTTCTCTGGCAAGCTGGTCTTTGGCGAGGCCAACAACCTTAGTTTTGTACAGAAGAGGACGGCACCCGCAGTCCCTACAATACATGGGCAAGTGCCTACCACTTACACCCTCGAGTGAATTGGAGTGCTCGCGTAAGCGATCATTCAAGCATCGGCCAGTTTGGCCTATGTAGACGCTGCCGCAGCTTAGAGGGATTTCATACACAACGCAAACAATGCACTCAACAAATTTAGTTGCATGCTTGATGTTGCAAGCTGGCTTCTTGGCAATATTCCTGCTAGATAGAGCGCAAAGACATGAAAGCTTTCGGGGGGCTGTGAAAACCATATCTACTTTGAATTTTCCCATCTCATGCGAAACAGATGCCCGCAATTATTTTAAACGGTCTTCTCTCCGATCACATAGAGGAATACGCCCTTCATACGGTGCATTCTGCCGACGCCTCTGTCAAGTGCCAAAAAGCTGCTGTTGGCATCTTTTCACAGGATTTGGCATGGAGCTACTCTGTCCGCATCCCAGATTATATTCCTATATTATTTGCGGAATTTTTCGCTCTTGGTATGGCACTGCACAAAGTTTATACCTATTAAGGTGTGGGTTGACACCGACAAACCTATGGGACGCATGTGGGCAGGTTGAATCTGTAGACCATTTTCTCCTCTACTGTCCAAAGTTCGCACTTCAGAGAAAGATTTACCTGGAGGTCCCTCTCTCCAGGATAGGGCTCCCGTCATCTCTGCAGTGTTAAATATCGTTTGATGCGAGCGCCAAAGGATTTGCATTGGGTTCAATTTGTGGTATTCTCCATGATAACATAATTGCAACTGGTAGGTTGATTTGCTGATTCTTTTAATATTCTTCGAGCTATTCTTCTTCCATAGTTCGCTGCGTTGTACTTAAATTTGGCAGAGCCCTCATCGTTAGCCTCCACTTTTCTACCCCGTAGGTTAATACCGGCAAGCTGTAGTGTGCTTTCATGCATCTTGAGGGATATTGGTATACTGCCATTAATGATATTGCCACGTGCCTAGCGCCGCGCGACAGCCTTGTTTGGTGCCGACGACGACGAAGCGGTTGTTGTGGGCACGAGCGGCGCGCTGGTGCTGGTCTCTGTGACTCTGTGATCGGAACGGCAAGCCGACCTTATTCTCTGGTCCTCGGCAACGTGTACCTTCCTTGTGACTTCAGTCGTGACACTGGTGGAGGTGCCATTGATGATCCCTTCTCCTGCGGACGATCCTACGCGGCCGCCTCTCGTGACCACTCCTGTTCATCGTACCAGCCGACGGCTCCGAGGCTTGCCCCCCGAGGCCTTCGCTCTTGACGAAGAGACCCTAGCTGTGGCAACGACACCGCCCGCCCGTACCATGACTGTCCCTTCCACCCCTTCGTCCTGTCTCATCCTTCAGACCCCACGCACCCCTAAACCATTTCACGGGGAGCAGTTTGAAGACGCCGAGGACTGGCTAGCTCACTACGAAAGGGTCGCGACGTTTAACGGCTGGGACGACGCTGCGAAAATGCGGAACGTCTACTTCAGCCTTGAAGACGCTGCTCGGACATGGTTCGAGAATCGCGAGGCCACATTCTCTACGTGGCCGGCCTTCCGAAGCCAGCTCCTCTGTACGTACGCCAACAGTGACCGCCGAGAGAATGCCGAGCGTGCCCTAACCTCTCGAGTTCATCGTCAGAACGAAGGGGTCGCAATGTACGTTGAAGACGTCACGCGCCTTTGCCATCGCGCCGACCCGTCCATGAGTGAGGAGAAGAAGGTGCGGCACCTGATGCACGGCGTCAAAGAACAGCTTTTTTCCGGCCTCGTGCGGAACCCGCCCACCACAGTCGCGGCGTTTCTGGCTGAAGCTGTGACCATGGAGAAACTGCTACAGCAGCGATGCAGCCAGTACGGTCGGCCACTGAATTCCATCTCCACACTACCGCCGTCTGACCGAACCGACTACAATCCCGGGCAAGATATGAGCTCCCTTCGCGACCTCATTCGCACCGTGGTTCGCGAGGAGCTCCAGTAACTTCATGGATCATTTACTCCTGGTGCAGCTTCCCTGGCCAGCATCATCCGTGAGGAGGTCCAGAACGCACTCACGCCACCGACAAGTACAGTCGTTCCACCACCACCCCCGGGCCCCACCCAGCGGATGACTTATGCTGATGTCACACGCCGCCCAGCCCTGCTACCTACCTCTTCGCCTTACACGCAACCTCAGGTCGCTGTGCACGCTGCGGAACCGCTGCCCCTTTGGGCAGATCGGCGCCAGGCGCCCCGGAAGACTGATCTCTGGCGCGCTCCAGATAACCGCCCTCTCTGCTACCACTGTGGCGAAGCAGGTCACCTCTACTGGCAGTGCCCTTATCGTCAGATGGGCCTTAGAGGATTTTCCCCCGACAGCTCTCGTCCACGGCCTGGTCAGCGGCCTCAGGACATCGCCGAGTACGTCACCCGCCAGCGTAGTCTGCCACATTCTCCTCGTCGCGAGTCGCGCTCGCCTTCGCCTCGTCACTCTTCGCCTTCTGGGCCACGGTATACCGCTGGACGCCATGGTTCCTCGAGCCCTCATCGGGAAAACTAGCTCCGGCGACCTTTGGGGGCGAGGCCGCCGCACACCGATTCGCCGTAAAGCATCCACCGCCGCACCGCTCGATTCACCCCGACGTCGAACGCCGAATTCCTGTCCCGTTTTCGCCGCACAGACCAGATCGCCCCGACGTCGTGCGCATCGCCGACCAGTTATCACCCCCGTGTCGCTTAAATTGTCCCGACGCCGACCACCCAACCGCCGTCCAGCTTCCGCCGCCACACCGCTCACTTCACTCCGAACCGACGTCGACAGGCCCTGGTCTTGGCCGGGTCTCCCTGGAGATCCCTATTATCGTCGACACGAAGGAGGTCAGCGCTTTAGTTGATACGGGAGCCGATTATTCTATCCTTAGCGGGCGGCTTACAAGGACACTGAAAAAGGTGGTGACGCCATGGAACGGACCAGACATACGGACGGCAGGCGGACATGTGGTTGCATCACTGGGTATGTGTACAGCCCGGGTTACGGTGCGAGGCTGCACATTTGTTGCGACTTTTCTTGTTCTACGCGAATGCTCTCGTGATGTTATTCTTGGCATCGACTTCCTTCGTGACCACGGTGCCACTATAGATCTACCGAACCGCTTGGTGACGTTTTCCGCCAAACTGGCCACTGAAAGGCATGAGTACCGCGGGTCCCACTCCACGCTGCGAGTCGCCGATGATAGCCTCACAGTGCCACCACGTGCCAGCATCCTCGCCAGAGTTACTTGTGAGGAGCCACATCACGGCCTCCGGGTTGTTGAGCCTAATGTCTCCCTCTCACTCGCCTTGGGAGTTTCTGTGGCAAGAGGTCTTTGTTTCCTTCGTGGAAGAGAGACGGAGGTGCTTGTCACCAATTTCTCCAATGAACATCGACATCTGTTCCGTGGCACTGGCATCGCTTACGTCGACCATCTGCACGAAGTCGCCGAATGTTTTGCTTCAGAGGAAGCTACGCCTAGCACTGAACCGGATGATGCCGTACACGCTGTCGACATCAATTCTAGCCTTTCCTCCGTTGAAAAGAGGCAACTCCAAGATCTATTGCTGGAGTTTCGTGTGTGCTTCACGTCTTCATCTAAAGTGCAGCAAACGTCGGTCATTAAACACCGGATTATCACGCATGAAGGCACTCGACCCATCCATCAGCAGCCCTATCGTGTGTCTCCTCGGGAGAGACACGCTATCCAACAGAAAGTCAAGGAGATGCTCGCCGATGGCGTCATTCAACCTTCAAGCAGCCCATGGTCGTCGCCTGTAGTCCTCGTTAAAAAGAAAGACGGAACACTTCGTTTCTGCGTGGACTATCGGAAACTTAACAGTATGACAAAGAAGGACGTCTATCCGCTGCCACGGATTGACGACTCTCTCGACCGACTTCGCCGAGCCAAGTACTTCTCCTCCATTGACCTCAGGAGTGGTTATTGGCAAATTGAAGTTGATGAGAGGGACCGTGAAAAAACTGCCTTCGTAACACCAGATGGGCTCTATGAATTCCGCGTCCTCCCATTCGGGCTCTGCTGTGCTCCTGCCACCTTCCAGCGTATGATGGACACTGTGCTCACAGGTCTTAAGTGGCAGACATGCCTTGTTTATCTCGACGACGTGATAATTTTTTCACCGACTTTCACAGAACACCTGCGCCGCCTGAGAACTGTTCTCGAAGCTGTCCGGTCTGCGAACCTTTCTCTCAAGCCTCAAAAGTGCCACTTCGGGTTCACCGAATTGAAGTTTCTTGGGCACATCGTGAGTGCTGATGGCATCCGAGCTGACCCTGAGAAACTTGCTGCCGTTGCTGCCTTTCCCGTCCCCGCCCACAAAAAAGCAGTCCGACGGTTTTTGGGGCTGTGCTCCTATTATCGTCGCTTTATCAAACACTTTGCTAAGATGGCCAGCCCTCTGACTCTCCTAACTCGAGATGACGCATCATTTTCCTGGGGCGCCGAGCAGCAGATGGCTTTCGACGAGTTACGACGCCGGCTCCAGTCACCCCCGATCCTGGCACATTTCGACGATGATGCGGACACAGAGTTACACACGGATGCGAGCAACGTCGTCCTTGGTGCCGTTCTAGTTCAGCACCAAGACGGGGTCGAGAAAGTAATTGCCTACGCCAGCCGTGCACTTTCCCGTGCAGAGTGTAACTATTCCACCACTGAAAAAGAATGTTTGGCGGTAGTATGGGCCGCTGCCAAGTTCCGCCCGTACCTTTATGGCCGACCGTTTCGTGTCATCACTGACCATCACTCCTTGTGTTGGCTGAAAAACTTAAAGGATCCTTGTGGCCGCTTAGCACGTTGGGCATTGCGCCTGCAGGAGTTCGATTTCGATGTTATTTATAAGTCTGGCCGGAAGCACACCGATGCTGATAGCCTGTCCCGCGCGCCTGTCGGCCCTCCTTCGTCAGATGCCACCGACGACGATAGCTTCCTCGGAGCAGTCACTACGTCCGATCTCGCCTCCAAAGAGCGTGCCGACGACGAGCTGCGACTGATTATTGACCATCTTGAAGGTGGGCATCCTACAATACCCCGGTATCTTGCTCGGGGGTTGTCGTCGTATTGCCTCCGCAATGGGGTGCTTTATAAGAATTCTACGTCGAGTGCGAAAACATACCTGCTAGTCATACCGGCTGATCTAAGGCACGAAATCCTCCTGGCCTGCCACGACGAACCAACTTCAGGGCATCTTGGCTTTACACGCACCCTAAACCGAGTCCGGCAGAACTATTACTGGCCACATCTTTCTCCGAGCGTTAGACGTTACGTACAGACTTGTCGACAATGCCAGCGGCGAAAAAAACCCACGCTCAAGCCATCCGGTATGTTGCAATCTATTGAACCACCCCTCACACCCTTCGAGCAAGTGGGCATGGACCTTTTAGGCCCATTTCCTTTATCCTCGAACGGACACAAGTGGATCGTAGTCGCCACAGACTACTTAACACGCTACGCCGAAACGAAGGCCCTTGCCCGAGGTACTGCCGGCGAAGTTGCTCGATTATTTATGAACGACATTGTGCTCAGACACGGTGCACCGTCGACCATCATTACTGACCGAGGAAAGGCGTTTACAGCTCGGCTACTGCGGGACACCTTAACTCTCAGCCATACCGAGCATCGCACAACAACAGCGTATCATCCTCAGACAAATGGATTAACGGAACGACTAAACAAAACTTTGGCGGACATGATCTCAATGTACATCGACGTCGAACATAAAATGTGGGACGAGATCCTGCCGTATGTCACCTTCGCCTACAATACGGCGCCGCAGGAAACCACGAAGTTTACGCCGTTCCGTCTCGTATATGGCAGAGAGGCCCGCACGATGTTGGACGCGATGCTCCCGTGCGGGGAAGAAGCGGTCGAATCCGATGCCGCCCATTTCGCAGAACAGGCCGAGCAAGCCCGTCAGCTGGCCCGCCTGCACATCAAGGAGCAGCATGCCACCGACGCTCGCCACTATAACCTCCGGCACAGGGAAGTCCACTACGAACCAGGGGACCAAGTGTGGGTGTGGACCCCCGTGCGCCACAAAGGCTTGAGCGAGAAACTACTCCACCGCTTTTTCGGACCCTATAAAGTCCTGCGCCGCTTAAACAACGTTAATTACGAAGTCATTCCAGATGGAACTGTGACCGTCAGTGTTCGACGCCAGCGGCCTGAAATTGTGCATGTGGTGCGCTTAAAGCCATACTTTTCGCGCTACTGAGCGCTTCCTGCAAGTGAAACCTTGCGTTATTGTACAGTTCACCTCATTTTTTTTTCTTCCTCTCACCTTGTCATCGGGACGATGTTTTCTTTCACGGGGGGGAATAATGCCACGTGCCTAGCGCCGCGCGACAGCCTTGTTTGGTGCCGACGACGACGAAGCGGTTGTTGTGGGCACGAGCGGCGCGCTGGTGCTGGTCTCTGTGACTCTGTGATCGGAACGGCAAGCCGACCTTATTCTCTGGTCCTTGGCAACGTGTACCTTCCCTGAAACTTCAGTCGTGATGAGAGAACCTGCCAGATGCGCTGCATCGAATTCCTACTCTAGTTATTTCCATCTCCCTATCTGCCCTATATATATATATATATATATATATATATATATATATATATATATATATATATATATATATATATATATATATATATACACCCTTACCGCTTACTCAAGACTCCCAGGACCTATGAATGTAAAGTTGTCAATTTCAAATTCCGCACATATGGGTAATTAACTCAATAACGCTATCGTTTCATGCCTTTCAGGTGGACCTTTAGTGTCCCCTCCAATTTTAAGAGCCTAAGCTCTTATCGAGTTTCTCGATTTCTTGGGGTCTGATACCACCTCCCTTCGGCTGAAATTTTCTCTCCGAGTAACTCAGGATGGCGGCCCCGATAGCAAACCGATATAGCTACCCAATTAGTGATTGGTGACGGCATTAGTATATCGATTTGGTGATTGATTGGCGACGTCAGCGATATATACCATTGGTGATTAATTGGTGACCTCACTTATAAATAAATATGTCCGCGAATCATTATCATCATCAGCCTATCTACACACAGTGCAGGTACAGCGACTAGAATACAGCCCCTATTCCAGCCCCTGTACTGCAGGGCGAAGGTCTCTCCCCTCTCTTTTCTAGTTATCCCTGTCCTTTGCCAGTTGCGCCCGCCCTATGCCTGCAAGCTTCTTACAATCATCCGCCAATCTAACCTTTTGCCACCGCTGCTACGCTTGCGTTCTCTTGGAATCCACGCCGTTATCCTTAAGGACCAGCGACAACGTTGCCTTCGCATTACATGCCCTGCAGATGTTCATTTCTTCCTCTTGATTTCGACTGCGACGTAACCCGCGTTTGTTCCTCAGCCACTCTGCCCGCTTCCGGTCTCTTAACGTTACATCTATCATTTTTCTTCCTATGGCTCGCTCCGTTGTCCTTAACATAAGTTGAACCCTAAATAATGGTAGTTGCCGTTATTAATTAATCCAAGATGGCAGCCGACATAAACCGCCACGTGGCTATGACGTCATAACCCAAGATTGCGCCAGATTCAGGTGCCAATGACGACGTCAAAATCCAATGCGGCTCACAAAAGTGAAACCACATGATAATGACGCCATATTACAAGAAGGTGGCATAGTTTCGCAAGCTCAAATCTAAGATGGCGGCCAAATTCGGTTGCCAACCAGTGATGACGTCACGGTGAGGTATGGCGTATAGAAGAGGAACCACGCGATTATGACGTCAGGGGATGAAATGGTGACATATTTTCGGTTTCCCAAATCCAAGATGACGCTTCTCGGTGTGACGTCATAGCTAAGATGGCGGCCACTAAAATTAGTTAGCCCGTACACTTACTTTTGTGAGGTCAATTTGTTTTGTGAGGCCACATGGATGTGGCATCACATGAATACTTTCATGATCACGCCCCACGTGTCATGCTTTTTAGCCTCTCTACACACCTGTCACATCGATTTACATTCATCGACCTTCTGCTTCCAGAGGTTGTGCTCTCCTCTCACGTGCCGATGTTTTCCTCCTCTCGCTTTTGCGTGATTTCAAGCCTTCAGAACCTCAGTGGTTTGTCCCAGGAGACCCCGCTTAAAACCGTAAGCGATGCAGGTCACAATGCAAAAAAAAGAAATCCAGCGCCGACCGAGTACGTCTCAGGATGTGCTCCTGTGGCACGGACAGTCCCTCAGGACGAGATGGCAAGGTGGGAGGACTCCGGCGAGGAAGGAGCTCAGCCTAGTAAAGACACAGAAAACAAGACTGGCAGCCCTATGTCCTCTTGAACAGTGCTGTGATTTTTTTTGCGAGTTAGTTGGTTAAACACGCGCACACTACTGCGCAAGTTATGTGCGAACGATGCAGCCGCCGCCATATTTTCGAGCAAAAGAAAAAGCCAGCCATCCAGCGACCTGACTTGCGTACTGACTTTATGTTCAATCTCAGCCCTACTTTTCAGCCAGCTCTGGGAGATGGCATGCGCAGGTCACTGCCAGCTGTAAAACTGCTAAGCAGAAGTTCCCAAAGAGGGCATATTGCTTCGAGCAAAAATTTATATTTCGCACAAACAGTGCGCTTTGTAGAGAAGAAGACCCCAGCCAGACATTGAGCATCAAACTGGTGCTGGTGAATTAAGAAAACACCGCTACACATAGCATACAGCGGTCGCTTTACAGAGAAAGCACCCGAAACGCGTTCGCGTTTATGTCGCTGCCGTTGGCGTCGCCGCGGCAACGCTCGCAGCCGCGCGGGTGTCAGGCGAGCAGGTCCCTGAGCCGCCGGAGAAGGACATGCTTCTCGCCGCAGTAGCCGTCGCGGTCGTCACCTTCGACGTCGAAGACCGCCAGCCCGCGTATTTTGCCCTTCAGGCCGATCTGCGAGGAAGGAGTGGACAACAGCGCCAATACAAGGCGAAGGAAATAGTTCGTCGTCTCATGATAATTTACAACATAAGAAACAAAATAACACTGTTATAACGGCAGCTTTGGGAGCCTAAGGTTACATCTTATCAGAAAATTTTCCTGCTGGTCTTGGGCCATAGAACAGCAATGTGAGCGGGTAATGGGTGCTTTGGAGAATTTGATAGCTGTGGTCACGAGATCTTGTTATGTTCGGAAGGGGCTGGTCACTTTGTAGGTCGCCTCTGGGTACAACATCGCTGTGTACATCTACCCATGGACATGTTATCTCATAATAAAATATTGAGTCGACTTGGATGCCGCTTTTCTTTCGCACTGTTAGACATCGCAGGCATAGTGGTAGACGCGCTACGAAACAGGTGCCTGTGGCACTCACGATCCAGTCACCGGAGAAGGGCGCGAAAGCGGAGACCCACTGGATCCCCCTGGTCGCCTCGGTGCAGTCAGTCTCCAGGTTGGCGTGCGCGCTCCATCCGTCCGACATGAGCAGCCGGCACACCTGCGATGAGATGGACGTCGCTCGATAAGGCGTCCAAACTTCCCGCTGAGAGACGAGAAACGTAAAACGAACGCCACTACTTGCGCAAGCGCACATACACTCATCAAAGTCCGGACGTCAATAGAAACCAGATAAAAAATGCCACTCTTTGTCAATGATAATAACAGACGGGTGGCTTATGCACACACGTTCGTTCTTTTTGATTAAATACGTTTATAACACTTCGCGCTCGTGCCTGGACTTTCCGCGGCCGACTATGGCGGTGCTGTTAAGCAAAGGTGAGCAGTTCTGGCACTCTTTCCCATGTATGGCCAGGTTGCACCCTGTACCAGAACGCAGCGTTCGGCCGTGTTCCCCGAGTTGCTCGTTCCAGCACTGACCCGTCTGCCCTATGTAAATTTTTCCACACGAAGTAGGGATAGAGTGACCGCCGTGTTGGATCAGTTAAGGTGCTCGGCTACTGATCCGGACTTCCCGGGTTCGAACCCGACCGCGGCGGCTGCGTTTCGATGGAGGCGAAACGCTAAGGCGCCCGACGTGTGCTGTGCGATGTCAGTGCAGGTTAAAGATCCGCAGGTGGTCGAATTTTTTCTGGAGCCCTTCACTACGGCACCTCTTTCTTACTTTCGTCTTTCACTCCGTCCTTTATTCCTTCTCTTACGGCGTGGTTCAGGCGTCCGCCGATATGTGAGACAGATACTGCCACATTTGCTTTCCCCGAAAACCAATTTTCAAGTAGGGATAGCATATACCACCCCCACAGCACACTTCGTAAACATCGTTTGGTGTTTTGTTTTGCGGGCAGGTTCTCGCTGAAAACCTGATATGCGGACGCAAAGACTGGAAAGCTTTCGGGGGTCCAGAAACACCAAATTCACAGCAAATTTCTGGAAAAATGTTTTCATGCCATGCGAAATTCTATTGCAGTGGGGGATCACCTGCAAGTTTATTGTCCAATCTTTTGGGTGCTCGGTATTGGCAGGAGGTTTCTTCAATTTTTTTCGCAGTTTCAGCGACCGCCTTCAGCAACGAGGAAGGAAAACCAGAAGCGTCCAGTCTGCCCACCTGCTCGGCAACACTCTGCTGCATAGCATGCGGGCACCTTTTCTCAGCACATTTAAGAAACACAGGTTGGTAATGCCATGAGTGAGCGGAAGCACAGTGAGGGAGTGAGCGGAAGCAAAAGGCAAAAACGCCTTTTTAGACCGAGGAGCATACTTCCAGCAAGCGTGTCCGTCAGCTAAAAATTTGAGTTCTAAATCTGAAAAACCTAAGGGTGTTGTCAGTGGGTAATCTTTGGTGAAGAGCAAATTCTTGGATCAGGTACTAAAAACATTTAAAATGTGGTCCGCCGCAGGGGTTAGTAGGTCAGTTGATGATAAGTGTAAAATGATTAAAAAATCGCCCACATATTTAAAAATTTTTGCAATACGCTGTTGTGAACTGCTTTCTGCAGTGACGAATCAAACTTGGCCAAAAATACTTTACAGAGCACGGGCGCAACACTCCAGTCTATGCAGATGCCTTTGTTTTGTACAACATAGTTGTCACTGTGCTGTACAATAGTGAAAATTAGACATACACTCAGCAGTTCCAGGAAGGAGTCGAGTGCTATTGCGCATTTGTTCTGGAATGCAACAATCCCGTCGGCCTCATTCAAATAGCGCGCTGCTTCTAGAAGCTGAGCCTGCGGTATTGAATAAACCAAGTCCTCTATGTCGATCGAGAAAGCAGCATTGGCGCTGGGAAAGCCGTCGCTGAGGCTCTTCACCAGGGGTGTCTAGCTCCAAATTGCAAAAGGATGAGGCGGAAGCAGTCAAGATGGCTCGAAAAGGATTTCCCAGCTTGTGAGTTTTTGCCGTGAAAAAGGCACGGAAGATATTTTGTTCACATTTGCGAATATAATTTTCCTCTGCAGTCAAACTAAGCTGTTTGAGCAGAAGGAGAGCTAGAGCCCTCGCATTAGGAGGTTTTGTTTCCCATGGATTCAAATTATTCTGAATCGCTTCGTTCGCATTTTCGCACTCACGGAAGATGGAAGCACGACGAACCCACCTTCTTTATCCGCCTGTAGAAGACTGACACTGTTCTCTTTGTGGGAAATCAAGGGTCGCAGGACTTAACTCCTCCTGCTGCTTCCACATGTTTTCTCCAGGCATGCAACACATTCCGACACACAGTGGGTCCTCTCTTATGGTGGGGCCATCCTGGCGATACTGTGCACAGCTGCTAGAAGCTCTTGTTTGTGTGCTGGTGGTTCCAGGCTGAACTTTGGGCCCATCTTCAGAATGTCATCAAAAGCTGGCGGAAGAGGGGCACCGTTCAAGTAAGTGACCGGTGTGAAAGCTGCATCCTTCCTGGGTTTAAACCTCGCCGAAACTCGTTCCAGTGCACCCCGATGAGAATGGCAGCAAGGCGAAGATGCTCTTGAAAACGGCTTGAAAACGGCAGAAAATACTAGCGGTATGGCTAAGAAATGCACAGGACCAGCGCTGCTATAGGGCATTTATTCGCCCTCTCCGTCGTCTTCTGGCTGTTTTACAGAGAAAGGTGTCATTGGTACGTTTGCTTGTTACGCGGCGTCGACATCAGCGTTGTTTGTCCTTCGCGTCGTCGGCGCAGAACCACACCACTGAACTGCTCAGCATCTAGTGGCGTCACGCATGACATCACTGCAAGACGCCATGATGACCGGCAATCATGCAGGGACGTCACGCATGACATCGCAGGAACGCCCCATGGGAACACGCTCGGGAATCAGCATTCAACCGGAGAAGACTAGGAATAATAAATAGATGATATTACATGCCCCATCGAAAAACATCTGTCACTGAATATCGCGCTCCACAGTGGTCACAATTCTATGCGTGTCCTTTCTAAGTCATGCAAGAAGTCGCGAAATCATTGGGTGTAAAATATTTCGCGCTTTAGCCTTTCATCAGCTTGAACACTTCTGTTGATATGACATGCAACGCGCCTCGAGTCAACCGAGTGATTTCTTGTAGTAAATCAATGCGCTTTCAGTGTGCCCAACGTGCACAATCATTCCGTGGGCTTAGAGGAGGAGGAGAAGGGCTTTAATGGAACAGGAGAGGTTTGCCTGGCTGTCGGCCTGACATGCTACTCCAAGTGAGGGTGAAAGAGAAGAAAAGTAGAGAAAAGGATGAGGAAAAAAAGGAAACGAGCAAAAAAGAAAGATGAATGGTGAAATCACACACACACGCACACACAGACACACACGCACGCACGAACGCGCGCGCACACACACACACACACACACACACACACACACACACACACACACACACACACACACACACACACACACACACACACACACACACACACACACACACACACACACACACACACACACACACACACACACACGCACACACACACACGCACACACACACACACACACACACACACACACACACACACACACACACACACACACACACACATAATTGTCAAAGAATGTCCACCAAAGCCGTTTCTCTTAGGAACACTAAAAATGCTTTTGTGCCGCGCATACACGAAGCCGCGTCCCTCCAGGGTCCAAGCACATGCTCCAGGTGCTCGGGGCTATCCCGTCGGAGTCCTAAGGCACTGAAAAGTGCCTTGCAATGATGGTTGAAGAATTGACAGCGGGAGATCAAATGTGTAAGATCCTCGGGCACACCACATGTGGGGCACAGAGGGCTACTTGATGCACCAATTTTACGTAAATAGTATTTATTAAAGGCAACGTCCAGGAGAATTCAGTGGAAGTGGAGGTGGAGGAATTCGGTTCTTGCATTGACGGCTATACGCATATATTTCCAGCGGCACTGGGTTGTCACTACTTCGAGAACGGAGCTGCTACCACATCCTATGCATTGCATCTCATACTCAGCGCGATATTCTGCCTATCCCACGGTCTTCATAGTCAAGAAGCAGTGTTCTCGCTGTGCAGTCTGGGCATGGACTTCATGGCTGAGTATCGCGTGATCCTCAACATCTGATCTAAGCTCATCACCTTTCAGAAGGATGAAGCCATACCTTCCAAAAGAACTGTGAAGCACTACGTTTCCCCGTGTGTCCTCGACGATAGAGTAAGTGCCCCACCCAGGCAGGTCAAGCCCCGTTGTCTCTGTTGGTGGCGAGGATACCAACGTAATTGCTCTTCTACCGAGGACCCAGCATCGCAAGAGGTGTCGCCCGTTTCCAGAACTGACCGCGCCATTCCTCCCAGAGCATGTCTCACCAACTTGCCCAAACCTTTACGCTGCTAATCCTCTACGCTCCAGATTGGACAAGCTGAGATGTTGCTGATGTTTTCAGCGAATATTTACACATCAACAAAGGCACGACGATTGCTTTTTTGAACGAAATGCCCGATGTTGGAGAAGCCTTCGACCTCTCCGACCGATCCTCAGACGACTCACATAAGGAAGGCCACGCCCACGTTCAACACAAACCCAGCCCTGCTTCGCAACAAACAAGACCAGATACGTAGTTTTTTTTTGAATTTACAGGGAGCGCTTCTCGTCATCATCTGAAAGCTTCGACAAACGCCGATTGTACAACTTCTCCCCTTAACCGACGAACACGCTCGGCGCCATACAGTTCCTATTCGCGAGAGCTCAAAGCCATCTGGCACAAAGTGGAAGAAATGTGCTGCGACGAGGTGTTCCAGACGTCGATGAGCCCTTGTGCGGCACCGGTTGTTCTGGCGAGAGAAGCGGAACTCTTCGATTCTGCGTAGATTACCGGCGATTGAACAACATAAAGACGAAAGACGTCTAGCCCTTACTCTGAACAGGCGGTTCACAGGAACGACTCTGACGTTCGAATTACTTTTCAGTCGATGGATTTAAAGAGCGGATACTGGAAGATTGAAGTCGACTAAAGGAAAGAAAGCCTTCATCACGCCGGACGGCCAACACGAGGTCAAGGTCGTGCCATTTAGACTCTTGTGCACAAGCAACATTTGAACGAGTAATGGACAGAGAGCTGGCAAGCCTCAAGTGGAAAACCTGTCTGCTGCAGACAGAGGACGTCATAGATTTCGCGACGAGCTTCAACCATCATCTCTAGAGGCGGAGGGACGCAATCAAGTCTTCCGGGCTTACACTGAAGCTTGAAAAGTGTCATTCTGCCTACCAAGGACTGATCATCCTCGGCTACATCACCAGCAAAGACGGCATGCGACCCAAACCTGCTGTTGTCCAGTTTCCGAGCCCTGACGAGAAGAAAGTCGTCTGCAGATTTCTAGGACTGTGTCCGTATTACATGCTGTGTGTAAAGAGCCTTTCACCAGCAGAGAAAGGCAGGCCTACCACTCAAATGGGAAGCGCCGCAAGTGGAAGCCTTCCAGAAACATTAGCGTCGTGAAATGAACTACGAAGTCGTGCCCTATGGAGCGAAGCATCGCTGCTGCGCCGTGCATGTCCGGGAGTGGTGAATGTCGGGCATTTGGAGCCCAGTTACGCGTGGTAATGGACACTACTGCACTCTAAACACGAATTAGCCTCTATAGTAGTAAAAAGGTAGTAAGCTGTTCTCTACCGCATTCCCTGTTATTGGCAGAGCATGCTGCCCAAGTACCGGAGGAGATTTAGATAACTAAATATACGGAATGCAAACTCCTGGCAATGGGCACCTATTTCCATCGCAAAGCATAGCAACTGGATGCAGTTAGAAATCGAGCAGCCTTTCAAACGTGGCACTGGAGGTCTTGGTGTTAGAAAATGTAAGAGATTGAAACCTATGTTAAAATCTTCGTAACAGCTAGAATCTTGGATATCTTGAAGAGAAAATTTGCGTCGCCAACCGTAAGTGCTCCGCATTTTTAGTGATGGAAATCATCCCCAGTACGGGGGCAGAATACCCAGCCTCTAAATAGGAATGCGCTAGCAGACAGCTTACTCCCTTTTTACTCCCGTACAAGCAAATTTTTTACAGCGTGTTTGCATTTTCAGCGTGTATTTTGGTTGTAGTATTACGCTCGCTGATGTACGGTTGGGGTTGCATTATCAGTGTTTACTTTCGCTACCATTCATTCTCCTTTTGCGCATCGGGTCGATGCTTATATAAGAACGAGTTAAGGAAACAAAGCTCAGTGATGTTTGTTTATGCTCAATGGCGGCACTTTGTAACGATAGATGCGACCCCGCTTATATAAAATGTCTGTAGCCCTGTGCAGCAACGTCTATGTTATCGAGATTAAGTTCTTTCAGTACATTATCTCGAAATTTTTACCGAGAATTAACCTAAGAGCGGTTGAGAGTGGCGCTGATTGCTCTTCGATGACTGCCGAACGCGTTTGTTCAGTTCTTTGTGAACGCTAGTCGCCTCAGTTTTGTTCATCACATTGCCAACACTACGTGACAATAATAGGGGAAAAGCTACGTAGCGGCGGCACAGCTGGGGAGAACCAATCTGCTTTGGGACAAAGAAGATGGTTTTAAAGGAAGGGAATTGCATTGCTGGAAATGTGTACCGGAAATCAGGTAAGGGTTTGGGGACAGCATGGGATTTTAGAATTGATGCTCATAGCGTCGAGGTCTTTTTCAGCCTTCCGTTGAGGACGGGCCCTCGCTATTTGCCAAATATGCGGTCCTACGCCTCCAAGAAAACTTCCACAACCACTGAACATTCGTGGGTATCTCCGAATCAGTGAGGTAGGGAAACTTATAACAGGAGTCATGATATGCGGTTTCCTCGCCCAAGCCAGGTTTCACCATACTGAAAAAAAATTCGACTACTAGAGAAGCCCGTGTTTTCGCTCACGCGATGGTGCCTCGGCTGTGACTCGAAGTCACAACCAAAGTGTGACGTAGTGCAAGTCATGCACACGCGCCTAGCCGGACAGAAGCAGCCCCCATTTCTGTTATCTAACCGCTTGCCTATATAACCGCTCGCCTTCTTCAATAAAGCGTCATTCATGCACCATGCCTCGTCGTGTCCACATGGTGTCAGAAGTGGCCGGTTAGCGATCGCGCAACGCAACCGGGCAACGTGACCGACGGCAGAAGCACGGCAATCCGGGAGGCCCGGGTAATTTCATCGGACCAGAGCCATGACAGACGCCGAGCAGCACCGCGCCCAGCCTGCCGCCCCCGTCACTTCGCTGCTGCCACCACCGAAGGCCCTGGATACAACGGGAGATGTCTGGCATAGCTGGGAAGCATGGAAGCAAGAGTTCGAGCTCTTCTTAACTGCAACCTACCTGGACCAACAACCGAAAGAGGTACAGGCAGCCACTTTTCTCATCAGTATTGGAGAAGACGCACGCAAAACGTACAGCACTTTCGTATTTGATGCTGGAGAGGATAAAAGCGACATTGCTGTACTGAAGCGAAAGTTTGAAGCGTTCTACAAACCAGCACTAAACCTAGCTTACCACGAGTTTCGATTTGGAAAGCGTGACCAGAAGGAAGACGAACATTTTAACGATTGGTTAACGGAGCTGTGTGTACTAGCAAAAAGCTGTGAATTCGGTGAGCTGGAAGAACGCATGCTAAGAAGCAGAATCATTCTGGGAATGAGAGAAAAGAAGCTTCAAGAAACGCTTCTTTCTGAAAATGCTTCCTTGGCCAAAACTGTTCAAATGTGTCGAGCTCGGGAACACGGCAAAGAGCAAAGTGAAGAAATACACTCCAGCAAGAACTGTCAAGTGGAGGTCAATGCGGTCCTTCAAATGAAAAGTCGCTGTAACAAATGTGCTCGTGTTCACAACAGTGAAACATGCCCTGCAAAGGGACGCACGTGCTTAAAATGTGGCAAAAGAAATCATTTTGCAGCTGCGTGCAAAACGAAGAGCGCTAACCTCTGCGTGAAAGAGCAAAAAGTGGCGTCACTGGAAGCGAATTCAGACGGACAGGCAGATAATTTCTGGTTGCAAACTTTATCGCCAAGCAGCAAGAAAGACGACCGCTGGACTGCAATCGTGAAAATAGAAGAAACGCCCGTTGCCTGCAAGCTTGATACAGGAGCCAATTGCTCGGTCATATCACGCAGCCAGCTGCAGAAGATAACTCAAAAGCAACCCGAAAACTGCGCTGTCGTGCTGAACACATTTTTTGGCTTTCAGAAAAAAGCAACGAAATGTAGTCACCTTCATGTGACCGGACCCGAGGGAACATTTGAAACGACATTCTTCGTAATGGAAGACGACATACCCGTGACTCTTAGCGGCTCAGTTGCCGAGAAGCTAGGCTTGATTCGCCGAATTGCTTCACTGGAGCACCAAGAGCTGTACGACGTAGTCAAGCCGTATGAAGACGTCTTCTCCGGATTAGGCGAGCTCAAGGGTGTCGTCTACCACTTGAAGCTCAAGCCAGGTTCCCAAGGAGTGGTCAAAGCAGCACGCCGGATTCCGTTCGCACTCGAGGACAGAGTAAAAGCGGAACTGGACCGCATGGAAGCAGCCGGAGTAGTTTCCAAGGTGACCGAGCCAACCGAGTGGTCCAGCCACATGGTTACCGTCATAAAGAACGACAAGGTACGCATATGTCTCGATCCATCTGATTTGAACAAAGCGCTGCTGAGGGAACATTATCCTATGCCAACGCTAGAAGACATTGCACCGTCTCTGTGTGGAGCACAATACTTTTCGACTTTGGATGCCGGTACGGGATTTTGGCAGATAAAACTGGATGAGGAAAGCTCCAGAATTTGCACAATGAGCACTCCGTACGGTCGTTACAGGTTCCTACGTATGCCTTTCGGCATTTCTTCGGCTCCCGAAATATTTCAGCGCGCCATGCACAAAGTACTAGAAGGTCTCACTGGCACAGCAGTCGTAATGGACGACATTCTAGTCTGGGGTCGCACTAAAGAAGAGCATGACGCAAATCTTGTCAATGTGCTGACAAGATGTCAGGAGCACAACTTGAAATTGAACAAAACAAAGTAACTTCTTGCAGGAATCCGTCAAGTACCTAGGCCACGTGTTGACGCGCGACGGGTTGAGCCTGGATCCAGGGAGACTGGAAGATATTTTCCACGTGCAGGCCCCTTGCAACCGGAAAGAGCTACAGACATTCTTGGGTATGGTGAACTTCGTTTCCCGCTTCATTCCTAATATGTCAACGCTCACAGCATCGCTCCGAGAACTTTTAAAAAAGGATGCTGCATGGGTTTGGGAAGACAGACATCAAAAAAGCTTTGAAGCACTGCGCGAAGCACTAGCAACGGCTCCCATATTGGCATATTACCAGAAGGGCAAACCAATCACCCTATCTGTAGACGCCAGCCAAAACGGAATTGGCGCTGTGATAATGCAGGATGGACACCCCTTAGCTTACTCATCTCGCTCGCTGACAGAAGCACAGCAAAGGTACGCGCAGATAGAGAAAGAGATGCTAGCAATCGTCCACGGCTGTGAAAAATTTAAGGACTACATTTTCGGGCAGCCAGAAGTCATTGTGGAATCTGATCACAAGCCGCTCGAAATGATTTTCAAGAAGCCATTATGCCAGTGCCCTCTCCGCCTGCAGCGTATGCGTCTAAACCTACAAAAATACCATATAAATGTCAAGTATACTCCGGGAAAACAACTGTTCATCGCTGACGAGTTATCACGTTTTCCTAATAAAGCACAGCTCGTAGAACATTGCGCGCATTTCCACGTTAACACTATCGCTTGTCTTCAAGCTTCAGATAGGCGCCTGGAGCAAGTTCTGCGGGAGACGGACCGTGACCCAAGCATGGTGAAACTTCGCCAGTATGCAAGCACAGCGTGGCCCGTTGACAAGGCTGACGTCACTACCGAGCTACGCAGCTACTGGAGCTTCCGCGACGAGCTGCATACTGAATCCGGCCTTGTGTTCCGGAGCAATCGCCTTATCATTCCTGCCAGACTGCGCAGTGAGGTACTGGCTTCTCTTCATGCTGCGCACACAGGAGCAGAAAAAATAAAGGCACGCGCCCGAACCGTTGCCTTCTGGCCAAGTATAAACAGCGATATTGAGGAAGTCGCTCAACGCTGTCAAACATGCCAAAAGTACAAATCAAGAAATGCGCGACTACCGCTGTTAAGTCACGAGATACCAACTCTGCCCTGGGAGTCAATAGGAGCTGATATTTGTCATCACAACGGTGCCGAGTACTTAGTCGTTGTTGACTTCTACTCTTTCTTTTTTGAAATCAGGCTTGTGCAAGCGCCGTCAGCCAACAAGGTTATTGCAGCATGAAATGACATCTTCGCAACACATGGCTTCCCAAGGCGACTTTGCACAGACAACGGACCACCCTTCAGTAGCCAACAGTTCAAGGATTACGCCGATAAGATTGGCCTGCAACACGTCCGGTCTAGTCAGTACTATCCCCGCTCGAATGGAATGGCAGAAAGAGCAGTACAGGAAGCTAAGAAGCTGTTAAGGCGGTTCCGTTTCGGCAGCACTGAGTTTTGTGCCGCATTGCTTGAGTGTCGAAATTCACCTCGGGACTCTTCTCTGAAGTCCCCTGTGCAGAGGCACATGGGCCGACAGACAAGAACGCTGCTTCCTGTACCAACCAGCCACCTACAGCCACAAACAGTGCCACCCAAGACCGTGCGACGAAGGCTAGAAGACATCAGGAGCAAGCAACGCTGCTTCTACAACAGAGGTACACGGCCTCTTCCAGAGCTTCGCACTGGCTCGACCGCAACTATGTACAATGTGCCCTCAAGATCATGGTCCCCTGTCACGGTCGTACAGCGGGCTGAGACTCCTCGTGCCTACATCGTCAAAACGGAAGAGGGTCAACAGTTTCAGCGCACAAGAGAACACCTCAATCCGGCTCCTCCTCCCTCGTCTCCAGACCACAAGACTCCCGCGCCGCTGCCAGCTGTGGGAGTCCCAGACACTACAGGGACATCCGAATCTACACAACTCCGCAGGAGTGAACGGAAGCGCCAACCACCACGAAGATACCCGGCGCCTGAGTTCTGAAACTCTACTTGATTCGACGATTAAAAAAAAAGAGAGGGGAGATGTGACGTAGTGCAAGTCATGCACACGCGCCTAGCCGGACAGAAGCAGCCCCCATTTCTGTTATATAACCGCTTGCCTTCTTCAATAAAGCGTCATTCATGCACCATGCTTCGTCGTGTCCACACAAAGAGCTGCCAAAATATGGTATCTATGCGTACGCGTCCCAAACTGGATGACTAATCTGGTACCCGTATTTTAAGACCATCTCTTAGGTGATGATTAGCCGGGATTATCAGCCACTACTCGCTATTTACCACTGGATACTGCCAAGTTTTGCGCCTTACTGGCCCTCTGGGCTCACTACTAGTGCGCATCCTTTTCGTAGATTCCAGTAAAAGCTGAGCACCCTAGAATGCAGTAATGGTTCGCCCAGCCAGAAGCCCTCGCATGGCATAGAAACTTTGGAGCTGGGAACCAACGCGCAACTGCCGGGTGGTAGGTCTTTCACATTGAGAGGAACGTCGTGCGGCATAGTTAATTTCGACTTGTTGAATACCCTGCCTTCACATCATCAGACTTGCCACTGAATCTGACGATGGCAAACGAATGCCAAGGCTCACTTACATAGCAGCAGAGAGCACGCTCGCAACTTTCAAGGAGATTTGCAACCCTTATGTGAGCCCCTTATGTGGAAGCATGAGGCCGTCTTACCCGCCGACAGAACAGACCTAGCAGAGCAATCGCAGTTAATAAATAAGCTCAAGGTAGCCGGCATAAGGAAGTTTAATATTGAAGCGGGAATACGGAGAAAATCGAGCATGCTCTAAAAAACTGAGGTAGCCGAAAAGCGGTGAAAAGGAAACCAGCCATAGGTAAAAGCCAGACGTATGCACTAAAAGACGACGAAGGGCAATGTCATTAGCAATGTGGATAAGAAAGTTAAAGTAGCCGAAGAGTTTTAAACAAATCATTACAGTAGCCATTGTAATCAGAACGTTAATGATAGAGACAGTAGCCCACAGCAATCCGTTAAAGCCAGTAAGGAAAGACGAAATAAGAAAGCCTTAGGAGTAATTCAAAGGGGAAAAGCAGCTGGGGAGGATCAAGTAACAGCAGATCTGTTGAAAGACGGAGGGGAGATTCCGCCAGAAAAACTAGACACCCTGTATAAGCAATGCCTTACGACTTCGACCGTACCAGAAGCTGGGAGAAACGCAAATATAATCTTAATTCATAAGAAAATAGACGCCAAGGACTTGAAAAATTACAGACCGATCAGCTTCCTGTGCATTGCCTACAAGGTATTTACTAAGGTAATCGCTAATAGAGTCAGGGCAACCTTAGACTTTAATCGACCAAATGATCAGGCGGGCTTTCGTAAAGGATATTCCACACTAGACCATATCAACCGGATGACAGAGAAATGCACAGAATAGAACCAACCCCTGTATATAGCCTTCATTGATTATGAGAAAGCATTCGACTCAGTGCAAACCTCAGCAGTCGTACAGGCATTACGGAATCGGTGTAGATGAGCCTTATGTCACAATACTGGAAGATATATATAAGAACTGTACAGCTACCATTGTCCTCCATAAAGTCACCAATAAAATTCTAATAAGGAAGGGCCTCAGGCAAGGAGACACGATATCGCCAGTGCTATTCACCGCATGTTTACAGGAGGCATTCCGAGACCTGAATTGGGAACAGTTTGGGATAAGAGTTAATGTAGAATACCTAAATAATCTGCGATTCGCTAATGACACTGCTTTGCTGAGTCACTCTGGAGATGAACTGCAAATCATGATCACTGAGTTAGACAGACAAAACAGTACGGTGGGTATCAAAATTAACATTCAGAAAACCAAAGTAATGTTCAACAATCTAGCAAGGGAACACCAGTTCACATTTGGCAACGAGGTGCAGGAAGTGGTAACGGAATACGTCTACATAGGGCAGGTAGTGACAGCTCATCCGGATCATGAGAGGGATATAACTAGAAGGATAGGAATGGGGTGGAGCGCATATGGCAGATTTGCTCAGACCGTGAATAGCAGGTTATCAGTATCTCGGAAGAGAAAACTGTTCAATAGCTGTATACTACTGGTACTCGCCTACGGGGCAGAAACGTGGAGGGCAACGAAAAGGGTTCAGCTTAAGTTAAGGACAACACAGCGAGCCATGGAAAGGAAAATGATGGGTTTAACGTTAAGAGACCGGAAGCGGGCAGAGTGGTTGATTCAACAAACACGTATTAATGACATCCTAGTCGATATCATGGGGAAGAAATGGGATTGGGCAGGGCACGTACTGCGAAGGTGAGATAGCCGCTGGTCTTTAAGGGTAACGGAGTGGATTACAAGAAAAGGCAAGCGTAGCAGGGGGCGGCAGGATGTTAGGTGTGCGAATGAGATTAGGAAGTTTGCAGGCATAGAGTGGGCGCATCTGGCAAAGGACAGAGTTAATTAGAGAAACATGGGAGAGGCTTTTGCCCTGCAGTGGGTGTAGTTAGGGTGATGATGATGATGTGGGCCCCGGCTTAATCGCTCCCGACCGTCGGAGTCGCTACAGGACGCATCATGGCACGTAACTAAGCCCAGTCACTCCAGTTGACAGGCGGGGGGGGGGGCATAGTAGTTATGAGGAGAACGGAAATGGCGCGGTAACTGTCTCACTTCTCGTTGGACACCTGAACAGCGCCGTGAGGGAAGGGAGAAGGTTGGAGTTAAAGAAGTAAGACAGGAAGAGGTGCCGTAGTGGAGAACTCTGGTGTAATTTTGGCCCCATGGGCACCTTTAACGTGCACTACATCCCAGCTGCCACTGGCAAACGCTAACCAGGTTGACCGGCCTCACCGGGACCGTGGATACTGGGCGTTGCGGTGGCAACTGACCTTTGGGGCACTTCATAGTGACATCGCACAGCACGCGGGCGCCTTTTGCACTGCGCCTCTATCGAAACGCGGAGGCAGTGGGGGCACGGGAATGTGCCGGGCGGATTTAATCCCTCCACCTCCCATTTCGCCTGGCGCCAGGCAATACGCGGTTCCATTTCGAGCTTTGGAAGGGACTGAAGCGTTTCGCATGCGCAGCAGTTGTACGATGTGCAAATATGTCTGGAGTTATGTAACAGCATTATTAAATGAGAATGAGCGCAATGTCAAAGTGGTCGTAAATCTGCTGCCTCGCGGCTCTTGTTTTAAATTGACAGTGTTAGAGTGGATGTTTGCAGGAGAAGGCGCGCGTGTTGCAACACAAATTCAGAATTGGGCGAGAGGGCTGTGACGTTACACGCCGAGGTGTGGAACGTTAATGATTTAAACTCCAGTTAAATGGTGACTGTGAGATCGCAGCATAATTGCAATGTCGTTATGACATATAACGATGTGAATTAAATTACGGTGGAGAGAAAACTGTGATAATTCCTTGAGAATCGAACCCGTGCAAACTTGGGTTGCAAGTCAAGCACGCTGCACCTAGGCTGTTGAGGCCCGTTCGTTCGACTTTAAGGGAGACATTTTGTGTTTTGCGGCGCATCACGTGGCCTGGCATGTGTACTGATGAATGCTAATGAGTCTGTGTAAATAGAAAGAGGCACTATTTAAGGAACAAAATAGCAAATACTAACTATTAAACCTTTCGCTACATACCCTTAAGGCAGAGCTTACGTGCCTGATTTCCAGTAAGATAAGACAGGCCTATCTTATCTTGTGTATCCTACAAACCGTCTCAGCTGTGAAATTTGGTCAATCAGCCCAGAAATCGAGGCGACGATTCTCAAAATAAAGCCCTCTCTCACCACATGGCCAACGCTAGAACAGCCTAGCTACAAAGCACACTCGCACATAACCACAGCCCGCGTCGTCTCACCGTTTGTTGTACATGCATACGCGCGCACGTGTATACTCGCCTGCGCGTACGGCATCAAGCCCTGGAACTTTGCCGCCGCGAAAGTGGCGCTGACGTTGGGCACGGGCTCCCGGTCGAGCAGGAAGTGCGCGCCCATCAGGCTGACGCTGAAGAAGAGCCGCGACAGACCCTGGCGTCGGCGGCGTGCCCCCAGCGCCGACCGAGTACGGTTGAGGATGTGCTCCTGTGGCGGGGACGGCACCTCAGCACGAGATGGCACTCATCTCGGCACTGTGGCGCGGAAGGCGCACAACCCAAGACAGAAAACACAGGACTGGTGCCCGATGCCCTCTCGACCGCAGCTGTCTGATTCTTTCAAGGCGAAAGCCTTTCTTGGCTCATGAGCGTGCGCAGGAAACGTGTAAAAGAAATGTCCGCTCCACCTCTCAGTCAAACGAAGCGAAAAAAAGGTAAAATAGAAAGAAAACAAAAAAATAAAGAAATAAGCACTTAAAATAAAACTAAAAGAAAATATAATATACAAAGAAAATAATTAATAATAATTGGTTTTCCGGGGACCGGAAATGGCGCAGTACCTGTCTCATATATCGTTGGACACCTGAACCGCGCGGTAAGGGAAGGGATAAAGGAGGGAGTGAAAGAAGAAAGGAAGAAACATGTGCCGCATTGGAGGGCTCCGGAATAATTTGGACCACCTGGGGATCTTTAACGTGCACTGACATCGCACAGCACACGGGCGCCTTAGCATTTTGCCTCCATAAAAACGCAGTCGCCGCGGTCGGGTTCGAACTCGAGAACTCCGGATCAGTAGCCGAGCGCTCTAACCACTGCGCCACCGCGGCGGGTTTACAAAGACAATAAAAATGAAAAATGGAGGGAGAAACAGGGGACACGGAGAGGTCTTCGCATTTCCGCTGATAAGCAAACTTAAGTGCAAAGAAATTTTTTGTGAGTTTGCTCAATCTTGTGCACACTGCTGCTCAAGTTCGTTTAAGCTCACATGGCTCGCTGCGCGTAAGGACGAATGGCACGGTGCAAAGAGCTGACTTTCAGCTTAAAGTGTCTGTCTTAGTTTTTGAGAAGTACTTTGAGAGCGCGTCTGGGAACAAGTCATTTCTTTAGAGCTGTCATTCCGACCAGAATTAGCGAACGACGGGTTTTTCAACGCCCTGCCAAAGTAAAAAAATAATGTTGAAGAGGCATACAACCTAGCAAGTCCAGTGAGCTTCCAGCTCCACGTTTGGTTACAGTTTGGTTACGTTTGGTTACCTGAGCAACTGTTATGCGTAAATGCGAAAGCATTTATACCCATCGCCCATTTGTTGTCGGTGGCTTGGGGGGTGAACGTTCTTTCCCTGCAGCAGCTCGCTCGCACGTTTCGTTGCGTTGTGATGGTCACGTACATACTTCGTCGGCAGATAGCTGACGCCTCCGGCCGAGCATTGCTGTCTCACCTGATGGACTCGAGCGATTCAACTTCAGATGAAGAATACGTGAATACTACAGCGGGTATCATATTTCCTTGCGTTTCTCGAGGAGCCGACACGCCGCTGTGTGCATGTACCACATCAAATCTGTCCGGAAGATGACCCCTCGCTCTGTGCACGGGAGGGAGGCGTTTAGCCAGCCGCCCCGATCTTGGCCGCAGTCTGCTTGGTTATGCAGCTCGGAGGGTATTGCGCATCCCCGCAGGAACGAGGAGGAGGCCTCCAAACCTATTTCCGTTCATCGCACAAGTCGGCTTGCCTTTCTCGATGTACTCCGCTTGCCCGCCACGGCTTTCTGATGACGGCGGAGTTTTTGCTCAACAAGCATTAAAAAGGAAAGCAGGAAATATGGGACTAATTGAAAGGATTATTCGGTGTTGTTGCTTTCACTTTCTCGTACGAAATGGGGCGCACTCACGATGGCGAAGGGGGCCCCCTTGTACGGCGCGGGGCAGCTCGCGTGCCGGAGGTCGCTGGTGAGGTGCGTCCTCTGTATCGGATACAGGCCCCGCCTGCGCAAGACACCACAAGGGTCGCCAACGAGGAATTAGGAGTGCCGGGAATTTTGTTTCTGTGTATGGCGAAAATAACTGTAGCATCTGTGAGCGGCGAGGGTAGTCGCGTTTTCGAAATTCTAAAGACTGATATGGCTTTTACTAGCTACCCGCTACAAGTCTCGAATTGTAACTAGGCGCCTAACTACTAGCTAAAAAGCTATAATTATTAAAAATTAGTAGCCAGCTTACTACTTAAGACGATTGACTGGTTTTCTGATGTCTGCCGACACTAATAATACTATACCGCAAAAGCCACTTTTTTACCCAAAAAAGCCTATTTATGAAGATTTTTGAAAGCGTTCGCTAAAACACCCGGTATACCTGATGCCAAGGACGACCACCTACACCACATGCGGTGCAATTCAGTTTGCGCTGTAATGCATGCAGCGATGCAAATACTTTATTTCTCCGCAGCCTAAATTTCACACAAAGTAGTAGTTAACGCCGTAGCGGAGGATAGTAAAGAAGCTAGAGAGAGATAGTGTTAAATGGGATAGACCGGTGCGGTTCTATAGAATCTTGAATGTCAAAAATTATGCCCTAATAGCGTGCATAGATCTCTCGACAGGACAAGAATTCAGTGCTATTCTGAGAATACTCCGACCACACACCGTCTGTTCACAGCCAAGGAGGAAAGAGCAAAGCGGCGCGCACTCACGTGGTGAGAAGGGCGTCGAGGTCGTACTGGGCGAACAGTGTGGTTGACTCCGGTAGCACGAGCGTGAAAGACTTGCCCATGCGACCAAGCTGCCGCTGACAGATCTGCGCAGAGCGGCGAACACCTGCTGAAGAACCCTTCGATCGAACACGTTGCTATATAATGCTGAGAGTTGATTGATATTAAGAGAAAAGAAATGAAAAGCAGCTGTTTGTGTTCATTACTTAAGGATTTTTGTTGCTGACTGTAAATGGCGCAAAAGAAATTTATCGTAATTTACCGTTGCTAATTGTGAAACAACAAATACGGCTAAACATCTGAGACACAGGCATCCAACAGGGAGATTTTAACAAATCTACGACTTCGAAGAAAAATCGGGACTAAAGATGTGGAAGAACTCATACTTCCGATGAGCCAGAGTGCGTTACCTCTGCGAGGCGCGTGATATGCTCTGTGGCCACGCCGCTGACAGCGCTGCCGAGCTCGACGACCAGCCCATCCAGGTGGTGCACCACCAGCCAGCGGGCTGTGCGCATGGCGAACACCTCAGTAGTTCCCTGCGGGGAGCGGAGCAGCGACCGCAGCGCCTCCTTGGTCGTCGCGGCGGACGCAGTCGAAGACGTGGAGGCAGTCTCCTTCGGCGAAGGTGACGTAGTGCCCGGGCCAGCAGCCGTAGAGTCTGGGTGGAACTCTGCCGGGAGTAACGGAGGAAGTGGCATAGGAAGGTCGAGTTTTTCAGGCGGTAGGTCGTTTACGGGACCTCGCGAGCAGGCGTTAAGATCCGCCCTGAGTTAGTGGGTATGCATGTAAGCTACATAGCGGCAGAAAACAAAAGTTCTCGAGGAATGCTGAAATTTTCACCCTGGGTGAAGCTCAGGTAATCACCCTTGAACGCCTTAGGCTTAGTTTGAAAACACCGCCATGAGCGTTTGAGAGAGAGAGATCGGCGCCTGCGTTCTCAAATTGTGGGTGGCGAAGGGGACGCTTACTAAGTGGGCCGTCGCATTTACTTTGCAACAGCACTGAGGCCCTAACAATTCAGCTTACTACGCAATATACCGATGTGCTACACTTCGCATAGGGAAATAAAGGATACAAAGTATAATCTCGCTCGTTGTATAGGTTTGAAGCACACCGTTCCACACGACAAAAAAAGCTTATTCCGGTTTGAAAATGGAAGAAGACTACGGGGGAATTCCCACAGATATTCTTCGGATGGTTCTTTTAAACAGCTGGCATTTCCTATGTTTATTACCCTAAAAAAATGCACAGCATTAGGTATCTCGCAGACTCATTTCGTCTAGTTAAGCTCACTGATGACTTACAAGTGCGGCATGCAGGAAATTTTGCTTCAGGACAATAATGTGAGCAACTCAGATGCCTTTTTTGCTTTCTTGAGTTGTGCAGAAAGCAATACGAGTGGGACATTTTGCTTCAAATATTACGATTCACAGGCTTTTCGCTACATGTTTGTCTAATTCTGTAGGTATTTCTTGAATCTCCCTCAGCGTTGGCTGTTTTCGTACACACAAGGCGGTCATAAGTTACTGCCAAAGCTAGAAATGGGGAGATGAGTGCAGGCGTAAGCAACACAGGTTTTAGGCAACAAATCAGCACACAACACACACTGAAATCGCGGCAAATGCCGTCCAGGAAGCTGCGTAAAAAAATTTGAATCTACAGGCCAGGTTTCACGTCCCAAAGCGACACATGGAATATTGACACCGCCCATTCATCGTCGTCGTTCTACTAGAACCACGAGAGCGCGGAATGCGCGCGCGAGCTGGCCTTAGAAAAAGAAGCCGAAGTGTCTGGCTGCGAATGCTCTGCTTTTGGGACTGCTACTGGCGTCCGCTGCAGTCACCTACTTTGACGTATCCAACCGAACCACCCGTGACATCTGGTGGAGGGCGCTGGGTAACGCATTCCATGCCTCGGACTCACCCAGCAAGCAGGGATTCAAGTCCTCGAGGGTCATCTGCCATCGAGGTGACGCCTGTACACCACGGCAGCCGCCGGCTCCAAGGCCTTCAACCCGAGTTTGGGCTTCTGGAGTCTCGCTCAACCCAAGCGGTTCGTTCAGCGCCATCGTCGACGACCGTCCAGCCCGAAATAGGCATGCAGACGACGATTAGTTCACCTTCTGTTGTGCTGCAGCAGCCTCGGGAGCCACCGATCTTCCAAGGTTCTCCAGGCGAAGACCCGGAAGACTGGCTGGAGAAATTTGAACGCGTGGCCCGGTACAACAGATGGGCGGAAGACTCCAAGCTTCAACACGTGTTCTTTTCGCTGGAGGGCGCAGCTCGTACGTGGTTCGAGAACCGGGAGTCGTCCATAACGACGTGGAACGTATTTAAAGACCAGTTCCTGAAGGATTTCACCACGGTGATTCGAAGAGAACGGGCCGATCTGCTCCTTCAGTCCCGAACCCAGCTACCAAATGAAAGCATACTGGTATACTTCGAAGAGATGGCAAAGTTATTTCGTCGAGCTGACCCGGACATGACAGAGCAGAAGAAACTCCGGTACCTTATGCGAGGTGTCAAGGAGCAAATCTTTGCCGGACTGGTTCGCAATCCACCGAGCACGGTCGCAGAGTTTCTGTCGGAGGCAACCACCATGGAAAAGACACTCGATATGCGGTTGCGGCAATACGAGCGTCAACCTTTGGCCATGACTGCGGCAACCACGGACATCAGTAACACCCACATGCTTCGCGAAACCGTACGAGCTATCGTTCGCGAGGAGCTCCAGAAGCTGTTCCCGGCTACGCCGCCTGCGCCAACAGTTACTGCTCTATCCGAGGTTATTCGGGAAGAGGTGCAACAGGCGCTTACAACACCAGCTCCCTTTCAGCCGTCCACAGCCCCACCGCAAATGACATACGCCGCTGTTGCTCGTCGCGCACAACCGCCGCCGACTCGTCTTCAGGAAACCCCGGCCTCTTTTCGGCCGCCACCACCTGCTCGTCCTGCTCCATCGTATCCCCGTAAAAGTGACATCTGGCGCACTCCCAACTACCGTCCTCTCTGCTATCACTGCGGTGAGCCAGGCCACCTGTACCGCAACTGCAGGTATCGTCAGATGGGCCTGCCGGGGTTCCTTGCAGATGCACCACGTCCGCAGCCTGGGCAGCGACCCAGAGAAATCAACGATTATCTGGCCGAATCTGCCGGTGGGACCCGCAGGTCGCCATCCCCACGTCGTCGGTCTTACGGTGACTTTCCTCGGGGAAGGTCGCCAAGCCCCCGCCAGGAAAACTAAAAGCAGCAACCTTTGAGGGGGAGGTTGCTCACCGACGAAATGTAACAGACCCTCCTACGCCGCAACTAGGTGGCCACCCGATGCCACGACCGAATGCCGTCCAACACCGTGAAACGCCGACTTGACGGGAATGCCACCTGACGTATCAAAATGAACCCGCGCCGCACCGCAGCCGTGACCGAACACCGCGCCTTACCGCTCACACGCCGTCTACGACAGCAAACCTGAGCATTTCCCTCGACGGAACAGACGTCACTGCACTCGTCGACACAGGGGCGGATTACTCTATCCTCAGTGGAAATTTCGCCGCCACTCTGAAAAAGGTCACCACTCCGTGGATGGGCCCACAGATTCGTACAGCCGGGGGTCACTTAGTTACACCGGCCGGGACTTGCACATCAAGAGTAGCAATTCAAGGCGCAACCTACCTGGCAACGTTCGTTATACTCGAACATTGTTCACGTGACGTCATTCTCGGGATGGATTTCTTGACCGAGAATTGAGCGGTCATCGACCTCCAGTCAAAGGCCGTGTGTTTCTCCACAGAGAACGCAATACACAGAGATCCAGACCATCCGACCGCACTTTGCATCCTGGATGACCACGTCACCATCCCACCTCGTTCGAGTATTATGGTTTCTGTCGGCGCCAAGACTGCGGAATTTCGAAGGCGTCGCGGAAGGCAACCAGATCTTGCTTTTTGCCAGGAGCCTTGCTGTCGCCAGAGGAGTCGTTAATCTCGTCGACGGAGAAACAGGAGTGCTGATAACCAATTTCGGTGGTGCACACCAACATCTGAACGTGGGAACCGTTGTGGCTCACGTTGATGCCATCGCCCATGTCAGCAGCACACCCAGTATTTCCACAATGTCGTTGTCGCAAGAGCAGAGCCCAGTCACTGGTTTCACGTTCGACGTCAATCCAGCACTCTCCCCGACGCAGCAACAACAAGTTAAAGCTCTTCTTCTAGCTACGCCGACATCTTCTCGGTATCATCGTGTGTTGGACGAACTCACCTAGCGAAGCATCGCATTATTACGGACGATAACGTGCACCCTCTCCGACAGTCCCCCTACCGAGTGTCTCCTGCTGAACGCGACGCTATTGGCCGCCAAGTCAAGGAAATGCTCCGCGACGACGTAATTCGTCCTTCCCGGAGTCCCTGAGCAGCGCCAGTGGTCCTTGTGAAGAAGAAAGACGGAACATTGCGGTTCTGTGTAGACTACCGTCGCTTAAACAAAATCACCAAAAAGGATGTCGATCCTCTCCCCCGGATCGACGACGCTCTGGATCGCCTTTGTAGCGCTAAATACTTTTCTTCGATGGACCTCAAGTCAGGTTACTGGCAAATTGAGGTCGATGAGCGGGACCGTGAAAAAACAGCTTTTATTACTCCAGATGGCCTCTATGAATTTACGGCCATGCCCTTTGGACTGTGCTCTGCACCGGCAACTTTCCAACGCCTCATGGATACCGTCCTTGCCGATTTAAAATGGCAGACGTGTCTCGTCTATCTTGACGATGTTGTCGTCTTCGCCCCGACTTTCCAGGAGCATCTTCACCGCCTCGAATTGGTCCTACAAGCAATAAGGTCTTCTGGACTCACGCTCAAAAATGAGAAATGCCACTTTGCGTATACAGAGCTGAAGTTCTTAGGGCACGTTGTGAATCAAGCCGGTGTTCAGCCTGATCCTGAAAAAACAACAGCTATTGCCCATTTTCCGCCGCCGCAAGACCTGAAAGCTGTCCGCCGTTTTCTTGGATTGTGCGCGTATTACCGTCGCTTCGTGAATGATTTTGCTCGCCTTGCCGAGCCGCTGACGCGCCTAACAAGGTCGGACACACCTTTCACATGGGAAGCAGCGCAAGAAAATGCATTCCGCAGCCTTCAAAGCCTCCTGCAGGCGCCTCCCGTTCTGGCTCACTTCGACGTAAACGCCGACACGGAGCTCCATAATGATGCCAGCAACATCGGCTTAGGTGCTGTCCTGGTCGAGATCCAAGCAGGTCAAGAACGGGTCATCGCTTACGCAAGTCGATGTTTGTCACCAGCCGAATCAAACTATTCCGCTACCGAGAAACAATGACTTGCCATTGTATGGGCCACTTCGAAATTCCGACCGTACCCTTACGGCAAAAATTTTAAGGTGGTGACCGATCATCATGCCTTATGCTGGCTCGCAAGCCTTAAAGACCCGTCCGCTCGCCTCGTCCGATGGAGTCTGCGGCTCCAGGAATAAGACATGACTATCGTGTACAAATCCAGGCGCAAGCACTCTGACACCGATTGTCTGTCCCGCGCCCCAGTAGATCCTTCTACCGACGCCTGTAATGATGACGACATCTTACTGACTGCTCTCAGCGCCTCCTGCCTCGCTGACCAACAATGCGCCGACCTCGAACTTCGAGACGTAATGGAATTTCTCAACGGCAGCAACACGACCGCCCCACGCGCTTTCAGGCGCGTGTTGCCATCTTTATGCATCCGCAATGGTCTTCTGGTCAAGAAAAATTTCGCTCCAAACAATACGCAATACCTAATCGTCGTACCGCCTAGCCTGCGCAATGAAATCCTCCAAGCCTCCCATGACGAACCCACATCTGGACATTTGGGCATAGCCCGTACGCTAGCCCGAATCCAAGAGAATTACTACTGGCCTCGTCTCCGTGCTGATGTCACTCACTACGTCAGAACGTGCCGAGCCTGTCAGCGTCGCAAGGTACCGTCAACCAAACAAGCTGGGTTCTTGATGCCCATTAGACCACCCACAAGGCCCTTCGAACGAATAGGAATGGACATGCTGGGTCCGTTCCCACGTTCGAACTCTGGCAAGAAATGGATAATTGTCGCGACGGACTACCTTACCCGCTATGCAGAAACGTCAGCTCTACCCAGCGGCACCGCTTTAGAAGTCGCTAAGTTCTTCGTGCATCAGATCATACTCCGCCATGGGGCACCTGAAGTGCTGATCACTGACAGAGGCCCTGCGTTCATGGGTGAGCTGCTGCAGGAGATCTTAGTTTACAGTCATACCGACCACCGCCGAACAACGTCGTACCACCCTCAAACGAACGGGTTGACTGAAATACTGAACCGAACCCTTTCTGACATGATTTCCATGTACGTCGATATTGAACATAAAACGTGGGACGAAGTGCTTCCTTATGTCACCTTCGCCTACAATACGGCCATGCAAGAAACAACGCAGATGTCCGCATTCCAACTCGTCTACGGCCGTGCAGTGACGACGATGCTCGACGCAATGTTACCACATCTGGACGACTCTAGCCTTCACACTGATACCTGCACGTTCCTGGAACGCGCCGAAGCTGCTCGCCAACTGGCCAAAGTTCGAATTCAGGACCAACAACTTCGAGATGCAGATCGCTACAATCGGCGCCGTCACGACGTCGATTATGCGCCTGGCGACCGTGTGTGGGTGTGGTTCCCCATTCGGCGACGAGGACTGAGCGAAAAACTCCTCCATCGCTACTTCGGACCATACCGCGTGGTCAGGTCATTGGGCGACCTCAACTACGAGGTCATTCCCGATGAATTTCAGAAGTCCCGACGGTCCCCGTGCCCTGAAGTGGTTCACGTGGTCCGCCTGAAGCCTTATCACGATCGGTAGCCTCGTCCACTAACCCCGTTCAGTCCTTCCGACCTCTCCACTCACTCCCAGCATCGGGACGATGCTTCTTTTTGCTGGGGTTGTTGTTGTTGTTAACCTCACACAATGGCACATACCCACAAGGGGGATTGGCCATAACCAGGCGGTGGCTATTTAAATGACCAGTTGCATGTGGCAAGCATGGGATGACCTACCAAAATTTGGATCGCACAGTTTTCGTAGCCGAGGAGGTTGCAAGAGGTTAGGGGGCATACAAACTAAAATTTAGGCAAAGAAGGGGTAGGGATTACTATAAGTGGTTGTAAAAACCGAAATACAGAAGCTGATAATGGGAGGGGCAGGACGAAAGATCATGAAGGTAGACGTTTTGATTCCAGTAGATAATTTTGAACGGCAGAGCAAACATTCCCATTGGTATGGCCAATCATAGAAGCGCCAAGAGACAGAACAACCACAGAAGACAGGCGCAAACTGAGATTCTGTATTGGAACTTCTAATAGTCGCCTCCTAATCGATGAGTAACGACGGCAAAAAAAGAAGAAAGTGCTCTATTGTTTCCGGCTCCGCACAATACGGACACAATGGGGAGATCGCCAGACCAGGCCTGTATAGGTAAAAATTTAGTTGCGGTACTCGGCAGCGAAGCCTCGCGAAGGAAACTTCAAGATTGCGCGATCGCCAGACTGAGCTTCTCCATGGGAACAGTAGGTGCTGGAAGTCGTCCAAGGAAGTAAGCGCTGATGCGCCCAGTTCGTTCATTACGGTGTACCGTCGGAAGCGTGCCGCCGTGATGTAAGCAGTTTTTGGAAGCGGGTCAACAATCGGTCCACTCAGGGCTGCCTTCGCTAAAGCATCAGATGATTCATTTAATAGAAGACCCCTGTGCCCAGGAACCCAAAGAAATCGAATTAATGTGATGTGTGGAGGGATCAGGAATTTTAGAATGCGAAAGAGCTGCGATTCAGTGGACGCCGAGAGGGAAGTGCATAAAGATAACGAGTCCGTAATTATTATTACTGCTGATAAAGAAATTGGTACCTTTCGCAAAGCGAGAACCACTGCTAGAAACTCAGCCAGATAGATAGGAGTGAAATCTTGGAGACGGAGAGAAAAAGACCAGTCAAGGGACTGGGAGTAAATACCTACACCTGCCTTTTCTGCACACACCGAGCCATCAGTCGCAATTGCAACATGTGAGCTGAAGGTCGACAAATAATCCTGCAACATACCATTTAACCATGAGAAAGGCAGTAATTTTGCATTACGTGGATAAATATCATCGTAGATGATAGACACATTTGCAGGGATGGACCGCACCGGAACAATTTCAGGTATTCGCACATTCAGTGGGCCCAGCAAAGATTCAACGAAACAGATTTGGGGAGTTTGAAGGCGAGACCATCCGACACCCAAGAACTCCGCTCGCTGCCTTAGGAAGATCAACGCGGATGCATGCTGGTCCGAGTCGCAAAACTTTAAAAACGTTTGTACTGTCAAAAGGCGAAACCTTGCAGTAAGAGACGGCACCCGCGCTTCCAGATACAAAACATTGTTTGCCACGTATTTAGGGAGGCCCAAACACAGGCGCAGAGCTTCTCGCTCTAAGAGCAGAAGTGGGCGCATTTTGTATGCAGCTGCTCCAGAAAACAAAACGCAACCGAATTCCAAGATTGGCCGGATATACATTTTGTAAATCAGCAGCAGAGCATGTCTGCGCAAACCGCAGCGAGGGCTACTCATCCTCGTCGTTCTACTAGAACCACGAGAGCGCGGAATGCGCGCGTGAGCTGGCCTTAGAAAAAGAAGCCGAAGTGTCTGGCTGCGAATGCTCCGCTTTTGGGACTGCTACTGGCGTCCGCTGCAGTCACCTACTTTGACGTATCCAACCGAGCTGTACCACCCGTGACAATATGAGTGACGCTGTAGTAGAGAGCTGCGAGCTATTTTGGAGTACCTAGGGTCTTCAACGTGCGCTGACATAAAACGTGCAGGCAGGAACGGAAATACAACAGCTGCGCCTTGCCAGTGCATACTTACAGGACACAGACGTGGTGGCTGACGAAAAGGATTGAAATTAGTTTGAAGAGAGTGCAGCCAGTTATGGAAAGGAAAATGATAGGTGCAACGTTAGGAGACAGGGAGACAGAAGAATGGGTTATGGAAAAAACAAGAGCTAATTCATAACGAAAAATTGTGAACAAAAGCTTCTTCCAGCGGGGAAGCCGTGTATGAACGCGATTTTTTCATATTATGGAAGATTTCACTATAGCAATCAATATATCCCCAGATCACCCGACGGAAGTCTTGCATTTTTTTCTCTATTGACGTTTTTGCTACTGTCAAAAGCGTTCCCAAACGGTTTCCTATGACAGTCTTAGCTGTTTGATGACATCGATGGAAACACTTTAAAAGAAAGATTTTGCTAGGTATCAGAAGAACGGACCATTCTCTTCAATATTTTGATAACAGTATATTACAATTTTCCAATTTTCAAAATTTTCGTCCAAGAATGTTTGACATGCATATGCTAAGTGAAATAAAATAGTAGGTATGGACAAGACATGTAATGCAAAAACAAGATATTCGATGTCCCCTTAGGGTTACCGAATTGATTCCATGAGAACGCAAGCATATAGCAAGGGGTGCAGAAAGAAATCACAGCTGGCACACGAAATGATTTATTAAAGAGAGATCGGAGAGGCTTTGGTCCTGTAGTGGATGTAGTTAGGATGATGATGGCCGCAGATGACATAAGCAACAATGATTACAGAATATAGTGGAGTCGATAATGAACCCAAGGGCAGGATATTTGCTTCTTTGGGATTTTCGCAGCTGATGAGAGCAGATAGCCGATAGTCTTTTGCGGTGAGAGTGGATCTTTGAGACAAAGCGTAACAGACTGTCAGATGGGGGAGTAAAAATTAGGAACTTTAATTGAAGATGATTGCAACGCCTAGCGCACGACAGCGCTAAATGGAGGTGATTGGAATTAGAGGCCGCTGTCCATAAGCGGGCGCAATCTAGCTGACGGTTGTAATGAATATACGTTGTCGTGGCCTGGAAGCTTAGCACTGCTGAGAGAGCCATCACGATAAAATAGACGTCAACAGCTCCCGTAAAACAGACACGCCCTCTGAGGCGGGGTTCATTGGCCGGCGCGACGTGGATGGCTCGACTCGTAAAACTGGTAAATCTCCTCCCGAGCAACTTCCAGGAAGAGGTACTTTTTACAGGGCTAAATATTATTGCGAAGTCAGACGCAACTCAGTAATTGAGTGTAAACAGTGAAGACGTCCACATAGTGACGTGACGTGAGCGTGTGACGTGACCAACGGCGTCAGCGCGTGCGCGTGCCACGTACAGCGGTGCTAAGTGACTCATGAGCGCTAGGTCGCTGTGGTGGCACAGAAGATGAGTTGGCCGAGGCAGCACCTGATCGGAGCCACCGCGAATACTAGTGGTGGCTATAACAACATTGCGATTCCGAGCGAAACGTCCGTGAGTAGAAAAGAAAGCGCCAACGGCGAGAGGATCGTCCAGTGGGGCTAGTGATGCCGACCACATGCTACAACGCCACATGGATCAAGAAATACGCGCTTGCGAATACGATAGTGTCACGCGGGAGTTTGAGCAACAGTTTTAAGGCAATCAATGCGGCTTTGCGTGTCTTTCTGTGACGAATCTCATAGGTGCTCTGCATTTCAGTGGTAGGTGTATGGTTAGCTGCGCCACATCAATGAGAAGCATATAGAGAGGCAGTGTATAGCTCCGAAATTCGCAGCATCTTTGATAATTGCCTAGTAGATTTTGCGTTGTTTTGCCGTAGCTTTGAGCATCAAAGATTCCTTTCGGGAGACAGGCGCAACATTGGTAGGCACGAAACTTGTGCAAAGCACGGGTAGCACGGAATCTTTTGACGGGTCGTGTACTGCATGCTCTTGTCGAAGTGACATCTGTTAGGCGTGTTTCCTGGGTTTAGCGTCTTCGTGGTAGTAGTAGCAGTAGCAGTGGTACTCCGCGCAACCAGAGGTACAGTAGACACATGAAGGCAGAGGAGGGCGTGACCTTGGAAGGAGGAGGATATGACGAGAGGAGAGGAATACGAATCGGGGGCTACTGATCCGGAGTACCCGGGTTCGAACCCGACCACGGTGGCAGCTATCTTGAAGGAGGCGAAACGCAAAGGCGCCCGTGTGATGTGCGATGTCAGTGCAAGTTCAAGATCCCCACGTGGATCGAAATTATTCCGGAGCCCTCCATTACGGCACCTCTTCCTTCGTTTATTCTTTCTCTCCCTCTTTTATCCCATCCCTTATGGCGAGTTTCAGGTGTCCGCCGAGATGTGAGACAGACTGCGCCATTTCCTTTCCCCAACAACTAATTTCATTTCAGATGGCAGCCACTGGAAGATCCGGGGGTGGCTACCGTTGAATGGGGAAGATATGGTGCAACCGGAGAGTGGTTGCCATGGGAAGAACCCAGAAGATGGTTATTGTGGAAAGAGGACTTAATGAAAGCAGAGGAATGCGCAAACAGGGAGCGGTTGC
Organism: Amblyomma americanum; assembly: GCF_052857255.1. Classification (NCBI taxonomy): domain Eukaryota; kingdom Metazoa; phylum Arthropoda; class Arachnida; order Ixodida; family Ixodidae; genus Amblyomma; species Amblyomma americanum. The sequence goes on from NC_135500.1 coordinate 51,061,399, forward strand.
AGCGGGAAGAACCCGTAGGATGGTTGCATTTAAAGGGGGATTGAGAGTATAGCGAGAGCGGAGAATGAATGAATGAGCTGTTTATTTAGAAAGGGAGGCTCAAGGCCGTTTGTTGGGGAATTGGGCTGTTAAGGAAGTGAAAAGTACGGGTGTACTGATACATGAAGGGACGGCAAGGGTGGTATAGCCACGGTTTCGATCGCTTTGTGGAGGCCACTTAGCATATTTTCTAATATCTTCCCAGATGCCGTTCGCTCTGGCTCTGGTCAATGCACTAAATTCCTCGCCATTAGTGGGAAACCCATGCTTGGCGACGAGGTCTTCGAGTTCCTTGCGGAACTCTGAACAATGCCAAACTAGGCTGTACAGGTCAGCACGACACATACAGCCACAGTTAGGGCACTCCATAACGTCAATCTTGCCCCCTTGATGCCAGTGATAAAATGTGGCACGCTTCATTTGCGGTGGCTGCTAGGAAACGCGTCGCCTGGGGCGAGATTCAACGGCGGTAGCGGCGCGCGCCGGGAGCAGTGAACTGGAGAGGTTGCTGGGCGAAGAACGATTATGTGTAGGAAACCAAAATGAGTGCTGTATAACTCTACTTATATGCATGTCTGTCTCAAATTTGTTGCCTCAGTATATCGCTATATTAACATATATGCATGTCTATCTCAAATTTGTTTCCTCAGTATATCGCTATATAAACATAGCTCAACACATGTAGCTGAATCTCGCGTTACACAGTGGTATCTGTTTTTTTTTCAGCGATAGCTACACTACGTCACCTCTTTGAGACTTCAGCGTGGCCACCATGGCCATCCCTCGTCACGTGGTTGGTCACGTGGTGCGCAGCTGCTGCTGCCGGCAGCACGGCGCGCCGGCAAAACCCGAGCTGCACCAACTGTGCGCATGCGCCGTGTCAAGTGAGACGAAGATGAAGAAGGAGCGCCCAGCCAAACGGAGTGGCGAAAGAATGACTTTGCAATTCGACTGAGTAAGTTCCACTCGCCAAGATGGATCTATTGTGTCACTCTAGGTTGAACCAGAGCTAAACCACAGGCATTTTTTAACACAGTCTGTACAAATGCTTATCGCCATGAAATACCAAGCCTTTGCATTTCCCTACAGAAGCCATTTTGGATTTTCGGTATAGCGTCCAAGACAATGTAGACGCCGTCATCATCAGCGTAGCCCGAAGAAGCTGAGCGTGTGAGCTGCAGTGAAGCAGATGCACGCGAGCAAGCGTAGTGTTTCAGTCGAAGAATAAACGCGGGACTTTATCAGTAGAGCGTCTCACAGATCTCTTTTTGCATACCGCAACTGATTTAACATTTTGGCGGCGCTAACGACTCGACTCTGCGGACGAAGCATGCAGCAGCAAAAACAACATGAACATGGCCGTCTCAGACTTTCAATTCGGGGCAGATGGACGTTCAGCGGTTTGACACGTGCTTTCTGGACCAGGGTATGGCCGTCTCATGTTTTTTTTTTTCAAAGCAAATGACGTGACCAACCCATTAAAGCAATGGGGCTTCCTTGTTATGTCAGTGCAGCGCGTTTTCGCGGCTTGCTTACGACTTGTGCAGCCAAAAACGCCAGACTAAATGAACTACAGCGACATGGTATAGACGCTTCAGACGCACTTTCACCCGCGCCCCATTTGAGATTTACTGTAGCGCTATGTTTGAACGCCGTGAGTAGTTTCCTGGTGAATTTCGCAGTGAATACGTGGTTGTGCTACGCAAATAGGCTTCTAGCTGTAACTTCGGGACTCAGCGAGCGCCAACCACAGCAGGGACTACGTCGACAACTACAGCTGCTGCAACTACAGCTGCGAACCCGTCGTTGTTCCCGCTAGACGTGATGCTCCGTGACAGGGTCGTGAGGAGAACCTCGCGCAGTGCCTCATTTTTTGCTAGATCAATACGAGAGTGGAATGACCTTCAGTAGGTGATTGTATCCATTGTTTCTAATGATGATTTTTGCCGCGCTTTTTGTAATTAGTTTCTTTATTTGGGTCAAATATGATGCTTATTTTTATGAGTTCTCCACCTGTACTGCCTGCAGTGGCGAAGCATTGCTCGAATAAATAAATAAATAAATAAATAAATAAATAAATAAATAAATAAATACAAAATGATGTCCTCCAAGGCTTTGGATTTTGCCATTCAGCAGGAGGTGCCGTGCAGCAGAGTCAAATGAGGAGAACCGAGCATGCAGACATCAACGAAGCAACTAGCAGAGGCGCTGGATGTGGTGGCAAGACCTGGACGAAGCAGAGGCAACGATGTTGGCACTGTGGTGATATCTGAAGTCCAAAAACATGCATATTCCAGACGACAACGTGCCATTACTGGCGAAGAAGCGCGACATTGATAATGCCTGCATTTCGAAGCAGAGAGCGGCCAGGGCTAACAGCGAAGCAACTAACTGGGAACAGCTAAAGGACCTCAGTCAGAAGATAACGACGAGCATAAAGTTTAAACGCTCCACGATCTTCACTGTTGGAAGTGAGTTCAACGCCCGCAAAATAATTGTGGTAATGACTGTAGATAAAAAAGACGTGAATTTTGATGTCAACCCAAGTGCCTCTTGCACAGTGATCAGCAGTGATACATTTCATTTGGACCGCACACCGAACCAAGCAGGCAAAAAGACGACGTGCAAGTGCTCACCTGCTCTGAACAAGTGCTACAACTTATCTGGAATGTTTTTAGCCAGGCGCTATTGATTATACGTTGTTAGAGATTGTCATAGACGATTAACACACCTTAACTCGAAAGTTCTTCGTTAGGTTCAAATTGAGCGTGGTTGAGAGCAGTTGGAGGCTCTGTTCTTCGATGACCACCTGGTACGCTTGATGTTATCACCGCCTCCGAACTGTTCATTTATTTGCGGCTGCGAGTCAGTTAAATAACGAGTTTCGTATGGAAACCTTCTGGCACCTTCCTGGTAGCTGTGCTGCCGTATGGCGGAGGTGTGGAGTAGTCGTTTATGTTCCGGACGCCCACTATGGGTCGTGATGCCAAGCCCTCTTCGTTCGGCTCCATATGACCTCATGCCAGTGAAATACAGACAGCCGTCGATTACACCGCGTAGAGCCCCACTTTCTGCCCCTACTAGATAAGTCCTGCCAAAAGTGCAAGCCCCTGCATGGCCCATGGATGCCCTGCCTGGAGGTCTAGCTCCAGTCATAGTGCGCAGCCCACCTTGAACGGCTCGCTAGGAGAGAAGTCATTTGCATGGGAAGCGTCGCAAGCAAAAGCCTCCAATGCGCTTTAGCGTTATGTACTGTCCCCATCCGGTCCTCGGGCACTTTGACAAAAACACAGGGACTGATATTTATACCAACGCAAGCAACATGACCTGGGCGTCGTCCTCCTTATGAAAAGTGACCGGCTGGGGAAAGTAATCATATACGCTAGCGTTTCCACGTAAAAGACGGAGGCTAAATATTTGAAGACCGAGGAATGTCTAGCCATCATCTGGACTACATCAAAATTCTTCTCGTGTCTGTACAGAAGAATAATTGACGTTGTCAGTGATCGCCATACACTCTGCTTACTTGCAAGCTTAAAGAACTCCCTTGGCAGCGTCGCTAGTTGGAACTTGCACCTCTAGGAGTTCGACAAGTCTGGACTACAAGTCTACAAGTTTGGACGCATGCTGCCTATCGTGATCTCCTGTCGACAAGCCGCCTGAAGAGCACGATGAGGAAGCTTTTTAGGACCGATAAGCGCCAGCTCCTTCGCGCAGCGCCATCACTCAGAATTTGAGCTGCAGCGTTCATTCGAGTACTTAGTAGAAGAGTCCTCCTCACCACACCTCAGAGTTGTCGAACGTGAATTAGCCTCCTTTTGTCTTCACAACAGCGTCGTTGTGAAGGAAAACTTCAGTAGCAAGAGGCCGCCTGCCTTCGTGTCGACCCTGTGAACATGTGTGAAGCAATTCTACAGACTTCACAAGACAAGCCAACAACTGCCCATATCGACTTTACTCGTACTCTCCGCCGAGTTCAGGACAAATATTACTGGTCCCGTCTGTCCACTGACGTCGCACACTATGTGAAGAATATTTGTGACTGTCAGTGCCGCAAAACGTCGTCAACGAGGCCTACAGAACTTCCACAGCAATTCAGTCACCAGGGAGACGTTTTCATCAGGCCGGCATGGAACCATTTGCACTCTTTTCTACGTTGATATCCGATGACAACTGGATAATATAAGCAACCGAGTGCTTGACGTGCTAAGCGGAAGTGAAAGTCCTGCCCCGTCGTAGCACAGCAGAAGTTTCCAAATTCTTCCTTGAAGTAATCTTACTTCGCCACGGTAGCCGCAAAATTCGCACTACGGATAGAAGAACAACTTTTATTGCTGAGCTCACCCAAGTAATCCTAAAGCATAGCGAAACAAGCCACCGGAGGATGACTGCGTATCATCCAAAAACTAAGGCGTTAAAGGGATGCTTACGCAAAGCAATCAATGACATTCTGTGCAGTCAAGTCCGCTTATAAGTAGCGGCCCATTCCGCCCATCCTCAGTGTGAACAAGGGACCCGTACGGGTCTCGAAACGTCATGTGTTAAATATTTTTCTTTGGCGAGTGTATGTTTCTTGTGCTTCCAATGACAATCTTGCCGTGTATGTTCGACATCGAACGCTAGATGTGGGATGCCATTCTTCCATACGTCGTTTTCGCACATAACAGCGCCGTGCCGGAGACCAGGAAGATTACACCATTTTGGCTCATCCACGGAAGAGAGGCCATGACCACGCTCGACGCAATGCTGCCGAACGTCACCTACAAAGGCAACCTCTACGTCGCTGCTTACCTGCAGCGCACAAAGGAAGCATGATGGCTGCCTTGTGAATCATTCTTCTGAGTGGTGCAACAGATGTAGAACACCGAGATAGACTACTAATGGTGCTGCAGTGACTTGCAAAGATGAAATTCTATCTGAAAAAGTCCAAGTGTCAGTCTTGAGTCGCTGAACTGTAATATTTCAGTCACAAGACTGATGCCAATGGAATAAACATAAGGGACAGTAAGGCCCAAGCAAGACACCAGTACCCACAAGGCGCCTCTTACAGTCGTTTTAAGGCATGCTCTAACAAACGACCACAAAAGCAGCAGTGCTGACTGACCAGTGCTGACAGACCGTCAACCACCATTCGGCATCCGTGCCGTGAAACCCAATGCCGCCGATATTTTCTCGCCGTGTAACTACGTGATGCTTGAAGCTTTCAGCGTATAACTATGATCTGAAATATCGAGCTGGGAAGACATGAATATTCAAATGGACTAAGTGGATTGTCCCTTGCAAGCAGTATCGGTGAACTGTACATTCCAGGAGACATTCTGTTGGTGGCACATGCAGAACCGCCTCTTACAGCAGAGGTTTTGACCAGACTTAAGTACGAAGATGCAACTCTTTCGAGACTGCGCATGCCAGACAAATAGGTATTGTAGAGAAATTAAAAGGCGACCACGTATGTCCCTATGAGAGATGAGCGACAGAACTTGTAATCTATCATGGATGCATCAGTTGAGGCTCCAGAGTGGTTATACCCACAGTTGCATGATATCAGAATATGTCATGATTCTATGGAGGCCGTCGTGGCACTGTGGGCATGAAGACCTGCGCACGATGCTAGTTGTGGTCAATAGGCGTCGATAAAAACACTAAGCAAACAGTGTGAACATGTTAGCTATGCCAGTATGAAGAGGAATACCCGAAGAGGCTCCAGTTCTGTTGTGCATTTAGCCATCGACACCACAGACTACATATAAAAAAAAAAAATTTGCTAGCGCTCTGGAAGGAGATACGGTCTTGGTGGTGGTGGATGCTTCAAAACATAGTTGGAAGTGCGAAAACTACATCATCCCACGTCAGCAGGAGGCACCAATGTACTGCGCACGCTATTTGAAACATTCCCAATCCGCACAAAGTAATATCCGACAAATCGACGCATTTGTGTCTTCTTATATGGTGATATTTTTTACGAAGAAGGGTTCTTCCTTCTCCTCTGGTTCTTGTGTTCTTTATGTGTTCTTCTATTCTTCTCCTGGTGTTATCATACTTTAGCTGGTGAAGTTATGTCTGTTATCAATATAACGCCTCACAGATGCCTTTTCCCAACCCACAACACTCAGGTAGCAACCTGCAGCTACATAAACCTTCGCTGTAAGCACAGCGTTTGTGTTTTTGCTCTTCTTGTCGCTAGTTCTTTTTTGTGCTGCTGCGTTCTCTCGAACCCTACCAACTCGTCGGATCCACTATCCTACCGAAACATTATCTCCTGAATTGGCATGACTGTTTTGCGATAAGAAAATTTTCGGTTGGTTTGCAACCACTGCAGTGGCGTACCTGACATTGGCGGCTGGTCGCTGGCTACGTGGACGTACACTTCGAGCAGCGGGTCCACGTCTCTCCGAGCCGCCAATCGCCTCAAGTCGTCTTCGTTCGCTGGATGCGAAAGGGAAGATCGCACAACTAGCAACAGAGTATCCTGCGTTTATGCCTGTGGTCACAAGATAGCTTAAAATACACTTCCCTTCTCCATCAACACCGATTCCATATCATGTGCACTTGAAAACGCTATTCTCGCACCGCAAGCGATTTTGTCATTGAGACATGTGATTAAATAAGCGGCTCGTCTTTTTGGCCCTATGATTTTGAAACTTCGCGAAAAGCGTGCACCTTTACGGCAACCTATGAACCGATCACATGACAGGATGCGCCTTTTTCTTCATTAATTAAGTAAGTAAATAAATCAATAAATCGCTCAATCAATAACAGAGTTTATTTTTCATCAGCAGTGGAGGTGGCCGCAGAAAAGGTGCTTTGTTTTCACATTGGCATCGTTACGGCCACCACTTCTGCAATTACTAGTCCAGCGCAGATAATTTTACCGCTGTGCGGCGAATGAATTATAATATACGGCTGCTAATATCTAAGACAGACAGTCTCTAGAGGTGACGCGAATGACTCTTCGCTGCTGTTCTGAGACATGACGGCCCATGACACAGTCAAACTTGTAGTGTTTTTGCCGGCCACAAAACGAAAAAATGAAATGCCACTGAGAACTTTGCTTGCTGCGGACGTTTTAACGCTTCTCATTGACTAGTGCAACTTCCTGACGCCAGCGCCGAATAATTTTTCCTTTTGTCGTGATGACATTCAGCTGTGAACCCTGCAGTCTGTCTCTGTCGTCAGGCCCAACGTCAAGCCGGACGTTGGGCGGCCTGCGCCGCGGTACTGCACGGGAAGGATAAAATGGGATCGAATTCGAATGTCCTGTTTCAAAATTAAGTCACAACTTCCAGGCAGTTTTCAGCTGACCCAAGTCGCAAGCAAAGAAGGAGATAACATGCACTGAATGCTTAAATGCTGGAATGCTGTAATTTGCTGCCAGCATGTTGAAGGGATGCCAGGTCACAACGGATATGCTTTATATATCTCGTGCACACTTCCATGCGGTACCGCCCTGTTAACCTTTAACTATCGCCTCCGGAGCCTTCATTCGTACTTTTGAGAGCACAAAGGAAAAGGAGTATTGCGCACAGGAAAGACCAACATGCTTCAGTGAGTGACCGAAGCAGCCAAGAGCAACCTAAAACAAACTCCGGGCCGTACGTCTCTCGGATGCTCTACGTGATTCCGTTCTCTTGCGACGAAATGTGCTCTGGGCTGAGAGGTAGTTTTTTGAATATTCGTCTTCCAAAAATTCGTAACGCTCTAGCTAGAACTCCAATGACCTTCCTGGCTCGATGTTTCTGTAAGCGGAAAAGTAGGCTTTATGCGCAAGCGAAATTGACCTTTGGTGAAACGAATATCCTTTTTCGCGTTGTGAGGAACAGTGACAAGTGTATTGGCGCCTCTCGGCAATAATGCAATATCTATGGAAAGTGAATTTCTGCGTTGTATGGTATGTGGGTTTGTGCGTCGTGCGTATTGTTTGCCTACTTGCGTTTTTTTGACATATTACGTTTCAACTGAATAGTTTCTATTGCACTTCATGCACACGTTTCGCCATGAGTGTCTTCTCGCATGCGGCGCGAGAATGTCAAGCGAGTAAACCCTCGTATGGAAAATCAGGTATGTTGGTGAGTATTTGTTTCAACAGAACTACAGAACCAAGACAGTAAAAACAAAACGACGCTTGCGCAGAATATAGCAACAGATATTCTTAGTGAAGACGAGGTGAACGAAGTGTCTAGGCAGTGCGCGTATTCTGGGCTTGGGTGCTCTGTGCTTTGTGCGGGCCCTGAGCTCTCGGCCTGTGCGCTGTGCCTGGGTCGTTCTTGCGTCGTCCTCGCCTTCGGCCACGTAACGTCTTTGGTGGAGGTGCGGACTTTACGCTGAGCACACCACGCAGCTTCGGAGTGGTCGACAGACCGGGTCTACTACCATGCCTCAACCCGGCGAATCAAGGAGCCCCAGTACCACTCCTTTGGTGGTCATTGCTCCTCCTCGCGACTCCGGCACCTTTTTTTGCACTGATGGCACGGAAGTAGAAGACTGGGTTAGCCTCTACGAACCCGTCAGCAAGTATAACAGTTGGGACCATACATTTATGCTTGCCAATGTCACATTTTACTTCAATGGCACGGCACGATTCGTGTACTAAATCCACGAGGACGACCTGACTAGCTCGGATACCTTCAAGAAAAAGTTAAGGACGTGTTCGGTAGGCCTCATGATCGGCAGTTAGCCGCCAAAAAACATATTACGTCTCGAGCCCAGTCTTCTACAGAAAGCTACCTGGCCTACATCCAGGACATCTTGGCTCTTTGCCGCAAGCTCGACGCTGCAATGAGCCAGACAAAGTGGGTCACGTGCTCAAAGGCATTGGAAACGATTCTTTCAATTTGGTTGTTTGCAAAGACTGCTCCACTGTTGACTCCATCATTAAAGAATGCCGTCGCTGTGAACAAGAGAAAGGACGCCGCATTCCGGAGCCATTTTCCCGCCTTCCTAACACGGTTGCGACATCTTCCTGCGAGAACCAACGATCTCTAACCCGCGCGCCCTCGGGCGCTCTTCCCGCCACCGATTCGGTTACGCGGATCGTCCGATATTAACTGAAGGCCCTCGCACCTGCGATATCCCCACCGCACGGCCCTGATACGACGCTGCCTATCGTGTTGCTAATTCAGGTCGTCGTGAAGCAAGAACTGGCCAGTATATATATTTCTCCGTAGGTGTGTTCCATTGGCCGCCCAGCCGTCCGCCAGCCTCCTGCCTCTTCTTTCCGCCCCACCTACTACTCCACGCCCCGTTACCGCTCTCCGGCGGAATGGCGCACGGCTGACGACAAACCCATCTGCTTTCGCTTTGGCCACATTTCTCGACATTGCCGCAGCCAATGTTCACCTCCCTGCGGTGGCTTCTCCAACTACCGACCTAGCCCACAGCGCCGCTTCTCGCCATGCTCCCAGCCAGACCAGTCTGAACCCTCCTTCCGCAATTCCCGCTCTCCCTCGCCCCAAGGCCAACTTTGGCACCTGCGTCCTACATCCGCTCCACTTCGGAAAACTAGATGATGCAGCTCCCGGAGGTGACGCTGCATCAATGACCCCGACCAGAAATCCTCTACTGACCACCCGACCGAACTTACTGGACGTCACAGTCGACGGTTTTTCTGTGCACGCCCTCATTGAGATAATTAATAATAATAATAATTGGTTTTTGATGAAAGGAAATGGCGCAGTATGTTTCATTTATTATTGGACAATTGACACCGGTGAGCACGTATCTGTGATGAGTGCTGCTCTTCGCCGTCGCCTCCGCAAAGTCCTCACGCTTGCAACGCCTCGTGTGCTCGCCGCGGACAGAGGCACACCTGCTAACGACAGACTATGTACTGCTCCCATCCCTGTTGCCGGCCATAGTTCCCCGGTTCAGTTCATCGTTTTGTGCACCTACGTCCACGACCTCAATCTCAGTATGGATTTCCTCTCCGGCCATTCAGCCCTAATTCACTGCTCTCACGGTGCCTTCCAACTCGAGCTCCCCCAACACGGTTCCGAGCATAACGATCCCTCTCTCCACTTGTTGAATGCAGACTATGCTCGCCTGCCGTCTCAAGCCGCTTTCTTCGTTGCAATGACATCTTCTTCCTCAGTTCCTGATCACTACTTCGTCGCGCCTAGCACCGATCTCCTGCTGATCCGAAACGTTGCCCTGCCCTATACCATCGCTTCTGTCAAGGCGAACGAACTGTCTATGCCATTCCTCAACTTCCGCTTCTCTCCTCAAATTCTTCCTTCCGGCATTTGCATTGCTACGATCTCCTCCCTGGCACTGTTCCAAGTCGCTACATTCGACACCGCCCCTTCTCATCATCCCGCAGCCCATCCCCAGCATACCTCTTTCTACGGACGCTTTCGCGACCATGATGCCCTCAGACCTATCTCCCGCCCACAGTGCACAGCTTCGATACCTTCTAGAATCTTTTCCGGACATTTTAGATCTCAATAATAGCCCGCTGGGCGAAACTTTTTCAGTGAACCACCGCATCGACACGGGGATGCCTCTCATATCCGCCGTCGACCATACCGAGTCTCCCACGCTGAGCGCCAGGTCATCAACGAGGAGGCTACTAAGATGCTAAGAAGTTGCTAAGAACATTATTGAACCCTCTTACAACCCCTGGGCCTCGCCAGTCGTTCTTGTGAGCAAAAAGGATAGCTCATGACGTTTATACGTTGATTATCGCCACCTGAACAAGATAACTCAAAAGGACATGTACTCCCTCTAGCGCATCGACGACACCCTTGATTGCCTATACGGTGCCAAATTCTTCTGCTCTGTAGATCGCTCCGGCTATTGGCAGATAGCAGTGGATGACCGGGACTGTGAGATGAGCTCGTGTGCGACACCTGGTGGGCTGTATCAGTTCAGAGTTATGCGTTTTGCCTTATGTAACGCACCGACCACCTTCGAGAGTATGATGGACGCCCTTCTGAACGGATACAAATAGTCCAAGTGTGTTTGTTACCTCGGCGACGTCATTGTCTTGTCCCCAAGCTTCTCTCACCTCGGTGACCTTTCCAAGATTTTTTCACTTTTCCGTCATGCCGGCCTGCAGTTCAACTCCAGGAAATGTCGTTTCGCACGTTGTCAGATCGCAATCTTGGGCCGTGTCGTCGATGCCATGGGTGTTCATCCTGATCCAGCTAAGATCCGAGCCGTGAGAGACTTCCCTTTGCCACGTTCCTGCAACGATGTGCCCCGGGGCTGTGCTCCTACATCCGTCGATTCGTGCCACGCTTTGCTGATATCGCCCGCCCCCTCAGTGATCTGCTCAAAAAGGATGTGACTTTCACCTGGGGACCCCTACAAGAAAACGCTTTGCCACGCTAATTTCGAAGCCCACCACCCCGCCAGTCTTGGCACACTCCGATGCGGCCGCTCCCACTGAAGTCCGCACTGACGCCAGCGGTCATGAAACCGGCGCTGTCCTTCCTCAGTGGCAATCTGGGTCTGACCGTGTTAACGCCTACGCCAGCTGCCTCCTTTCTACATTAGAGCGCAATCACTCCATCACGGAACGCGATTGCTCAGCCCTCGTGTGGGCCGTTGGAAAATTTCGCCCGTATTTATACGGCTGCCCTTCTACGGTTGTCACGGACCACCATGCGCTCTGCTACTCCCTTCTCTGAAAGATCGTACTAGCCGGCTAAGCCACTGGGATTTACTCCTACAAGACTACGTCTACACAGTGTGGTCTATAAGTCCGGTTGGCTGCACACATGCTGATTGTCTCTTCCGATATCCCGCTGACCCTTCTGTCCATCCTGGTACGGCCTGCGCAACCGACCTGTTCTCGCTCTCTGCTATTGCTCACGTTGGCTACGAGCAGCGACGGGATCCCGAAATTCTCCTCATGATGCAGCGCGTTTCTGTTGCATCATGACACTATATATTACAAAAGCGTCAACCCCGCTGACCCCGACCTCCTGCTCGTTGTGCCCAAACACCTGCTCACCGATGTCCTACGCGAGCTCCATGACCTCCCCAATGCTGTACATATTGGTGTCTCACGTACTTACGCCCGCGTGCGTCGTCGCTTCTTTTGGCCCCGCCTCTAGCAGTCCGTACGCCGCCATGGTCGTGTCTGCGACCAGTGCCAGAGCCGGAAACGTCCTGCCACTCTTTCAGCAGGTATGCTCCAACCTTATGTTCCCCCTGAACCTTTCTATCGTGTTGGCTTGGATGTTTTGGGCCCGTTTCCTGAGGGCATCTCCGGAAATAAATGGTTTGCAGTTGCTACGGACTATGCCGCTCGCTACGCAATCACGCCGGCCCTCCCCACCAGTACTGCTACTGACGTTGCCGACTCTCTCCTGTATGACCTCATCCTCCGTCATGGTGCACCCCACCAACTTCTCACCGACCGCGGCCGATGCTTCTCGACGATATTCTCCATTCCTGCTCGACTAAACATAAGGTGACTGCCGCCTATCATCCCCGAACAAACGGTCTCGAGCGACTCAACCACAGTCTAACAGATATGCTCGCAATACATGTTTCGCCGCACCATTGGGACTGGGATATCGCCCTTTCATACGTGACTCGCCTACAACTCTTCCCGTCATGACACTGCCTGTTACTCAGCGTTCTATCTTTTGTGCGGCCGCGAGCCCCAATTTCCTGTGGACACGTTGCTTCCGACATCTGCTTCTCAGCCTTCTGAATACGCACATGACGCAATTGCTCGGGCCGACCGCGCCCGCCAACTGGCGCGATCCCGACTACTAGTATTGCAGGCATCACAGCAGGACAACTACGACCGCCGCCATTGCATGGCTACTTTCTTCCCTGGAGCCCTCGTCGTCCCGATATGTTGGCTTATACCGTGTGATCCACCAGGTAACCGCTGTCACCTAAGAGATCGCCCCCCTTCCTTGAGACCACCTCCCGTGCAGCTCAGCGTGACATTGCCTACGTCTCTCACCTCAAGCCCTACCTCTCGCCATCCCCTGACACGCCCTAATCTACATCGAGACGGTGTTGTTTGCGACCGGGAGCCGTGTAACGGATATTCCTAGTGAACACGAGGTGGACGAAGTGTCTAGGTGGTGCGCGCGTTCTGGGCTTGGGTGCTTTGTGCGGGCCCTGGCTCTCGGCCTGTGTGCTGTGCCCGGGTGGTTCTTGCGTCCTTCACTCCTTGGGCCACTTAACAATATTATATAAAATAGGTACTTTACGTCCGAAGCCAGCCATGATCAAAACCAGAGAACATGTGTCGTTTTTAATGCGCAAGCTTTAGAAGCCTCGTCTGGAACAAAATGCGTCGTCGATCACATACTCGCACAGTTCATAGGGCCAAAAGTGGCAGCTATCCGTTTCGCTACATCTTCACTGTGTCCGTGTCGCCCCCACCTAGAAACCATCGGGAAAACACTTAACCACGCGCTAGGGGCTCTGGTTGTGTGCAGACCTCTTATATGAATAAACAAATTAAAAATCGGCCCTTAGTCGCCGGCGGCCGTGGAGCAACTGAAAAAGGCGGCGGTCAGGCCTATGAAGCAGCAAACGGCGCTAAAAATCTCTGGCTCCGGACGGCCGCCATTGGAAACAGTACCTGGCAACGTTTACGCTAGAACCTCACCAAGAAAGGCAAGTCTAGCAGTACTTTTCGAGGGACTGGCGGGTATTAAAAGGTATTTCAGAGGGCTTAGTGAATTTAGGGTGACATATAAGAAGCCTATACACACTAAACACAAATCAACCCAGATGGGTGTTTTTGGCTTGTCCTCTAGCGTCCTCCCAAATGGAGGTTCGATATACACCGTTAGGCTTGGGGTAGATTTCAACACCAAAAAATACGGTCTTACGGTTGACGAAGGAAGCAGATTGGGTGTAGATTTTTACACCGAAAAATACGAAGCACTTGCGGTTGACAATGGGAGTATATTTGGTGTTGATTTTTACACCAAAAGAACCGGTCTTATGGTTGGTGAAGGGAGCAGATTGGGTGTAGATTTTTACACCGAAAAATACGAAGCGCTTACGGTGGACAATGGAAGTATATTTGGTGTTGATTTTTACACCAAAAAATACGATGCACTTCCGGGTAGCAATGGGAGGTTTCAACCGCGGCGATACGCTGAGCGGTGGCTGCGGTGTCGTGTTTATGCAGGCGCCAAGATTTCGCAACACTGGCATCTAGGAGGAGGAGGTGATGGCAGCACTCCCTTTTTTATTACATTTTTGCTCTTTTTACAAGGCTACTAGAGCTGCTAATTATATAGGCGGAATGGTTCTAGTTCGTTAATCACAATAATCAGCCTCGAATGCGCTTTGTAATCATGAACAAAACCCAATCGAACTTCAATATTGAGGTATAACAACCATCCCCGTTCCGTCCATGCCTTTACGAAGTAATACTGTAAGGAACAGGGCAAGAACGCTGGATACAAAGTGCATCGGACCGCTTTCTTCACCTCCTCCTGGATGCCTGCGTTGCACGATCGTGGCGCCATGCATACACACGACGTCGCAGTCACGTCGCAGCGTACTGCCGTACATCGCGGAAACAAAACGAGACTAGCGCCGGCGGCAAGGAAACGTCTTTAATCTGACTCCGCTGTGTATATGGCACTTCTGTGAAAAATACACAAACCATGACTCCGGCGCTAGCCGAAAGTATCTTGACGGGGTGGTTCGCAATGGGCAAGAAAAGCAGTGTTGGGGAGACGACAGGCAATGAAACTGAAAACAAGACCGTGATAACGGATCTACGTGCCAAATTCCTGCAACACATTTTTCTTCTCGCAAAAGTATACCATCTCTTCACTGCGGTCCAAAAACCGAATCCCTGAAATTAAAGAACCTTAATGGTGCACAAGCCACTTGCGGGCAGCTCCACATTCGGCAAATAATGTTTGCCATCTCTCTGCCTTTAGAAGTTTTTAAAAAGAATGCCTTTGTAAATTGTATCCTTAAAATCCGTTCATTACTGTCACTTATTTTTGCAGTCCATAATGGACCTTTTTAAAGAAAATTTTTAATTCCGTGCTCCACTCGCGCATTGAAAATGTTTTTCGAGCACTATTTTCATCCAGTCTATAAGTCCTCAAAGTCGATAAAAGCAGGATTCGCCGTAAGGATTACACGAAAATATAGCATATAGCTTGCGCTCCGTGGTTTTATTTCCGAACAAAAATATAGTTCTTGGATAGTGCAAGGTAGCTGTGTAAGTTTGCTAGACATTTTTTTCCGAGACTGCAGTTTTAAGCACTTTACAGAACATTGTTACTGGCACGTCCTCAAAACACTGTTCGCAATTTAACTTGTGCATGGGACTTATTCATTCCATTGGATGTTCGAAAATACTGAATTACACATACCTCCGCAACAAATAGCACTGGATTATCACAAATGTCAGTTACTAACCTACACACATATCTGAAATATTAACACCAGCAGCATTAAAAGGCTGCTTAACATGTCAAGCTTATTCAATTGAAAAGAAATTGAAGAGCCTGCGTAAAGTAAAGGTCACAAAACCTGTAGATTACAATTTTATTTTTTTAATGAAATCTTGAAAAACAATGCAGAGTTGACTTGAAAACTTCTTCGCTACACTTCAGTCTAACTAGTGCTTTCAGATAAGATGAGTTAAAGAAAATATGCACCAGACAACTCCTAGTGGCTAATTCCAAGTGGCTAACTTCAAGATGCAGATTACAAACTACAGTAAAAGAAATACTAAACAGACATCCTAAAGCAGCCCACTAAATCTACTGTAAAATATCACAGGCATCTAACCTCTAATGTTTGTGTTTGTTCTTCAGAAACACATAGGATGAACATAACCTTCGAAAACATATACAACACATTCAATTTAACGCACAATCACATAAAAAGAACACAAAACAAAACTTTACACTCAATATATAGAGGCCTATGCTCTAGAGAAAGTTTATTTGGCCCCGAAAGATATGTTAGCCACCCATTTGAAGGAGCCTGTCGCAAATAAAATGCAGCACTTATAACTTATATGGAAAAAATTAGAATACAGAAACACATGCACACATGCTTTTCAATCTAGCTCACAAGTAATGACTAATGCTGAAACACAAGGAATTAGTGAACCTGGTATTACGTGACTGTGCGCACTACAAGCAAAGCAAAAACACATGGGCTAAGGTCAAAGCGCTAAGGACACATGCATTCTGTTTGATCAGGAAAAAGGCATTCATCAACTTCACTTTAGGACGAAGTGAAGAAAAATTCCAGAAAAGTTCCCATGGCAACTGATCAGACTAAGGACTAGCAACTTTGTGATTAAATAAGTAATTGAATTTCTGAAGACCTGTGTCTAAGCACATATTTGCTTGAAAACTTAATTGTTCACCAAATCCATTATCACCATTATTTTTTCTAATTAAAGGATATGTATAAATGCTAGCAAATGTGTCATGTGGCAGAACAGGAAGTCTATTAAAAAACAAAAAAATTACAAAATGCTGACAGTGCTCTCAGGAAGCTGTCCAAGATAGATGCAAAAAGATAAAAACCATGATTAGCCCATGCAGGAGAAACCAGTGGGGTGATGATTCTTAGGGTCAACGAAATGTTGCTGTTCCTGTTTGTCATGTCTTTCAATGCTCTCACATAATGCGAGTACAGAATTTGTCGAACTTCGGAGCCCAAGAAATTCGCTATTGAGACTTGTGCATCGCTAGCATTCCAGATCTCTTGAAGGCACAGAAAATCTTGCCCTGACCACCGTGAATGTTGGACATCCACGGATGCTCAGAAGCCTTATTACACGGCTTAGAAGCCAAACCCTCTGGCTCTGTACTTTTGACAAAGGCTATACATCAGTTTTCTCACAGATTCCTGCTGATATTGTTTTCCTTTTTGTCCGCTCTGGCCAACTGTATCATGTTAACATTGATAAGTTATAGCAGCACAGTTTGTGTTCCACTACCAGTATTCCAAACAGTACTAAAAAACGACATGTAAAATATGTACAGGCAGATAGAAGAGGCAGCTGTGAAGGAAAGACAAAGTGGTTTTTAAAATCTGATGAGCTCAAAAACATCGAAGTGTGGTTTATTTTAAGCCAAGTATCTAAAAGCACTCTCAAGAAAGGTCAGCAGAGTGCCTGCTTTAGATTTTCCAAACGGAATACCCAGAAGGCTGCACACAGCAGAATCCCCACAGAACCGACGAGGGTTTCACTACAGGGTGATGGCCAATGAACAGGAAAACTGCGGGATAGGTGAGGAGGCATGCTGTAAGTGCTTGGTCCTGCAAAATTATAAACGAAATATCACTGACATTTCTAACACTTGTAGAAGTGCAAAATAATACTGTCGCATTTCAGTATAATGCACATTATGACTACACTATCCTAGGGATGAATTCATGAGGGGGTGGTCTCCCCTCCTCAAAGTGAGAAATGTTACATAGGAAAACCACGCTCAACCCAATTTTTTCAAGAATAAAGTCAAAGAAATGCGAGGTTCAAACATGTCACTGACCGATTTTTAAAGATAATGCTAACCAGGCTAATGTACTTGGAGCTATCAACACTGTCTAGCTTCAACTTCATTGCCCACCACTATGTGCAGGAGACCTTGGTGACAAGTTTTGTATCAAAACTTTTTCCTTCATGATTCGTTAGTATGGATGAATCGCTTTGCGAGAATTTTGCTCGGACACCAAAGTGTCCATATTACAGAGGCGCGACTGTACATATGATTTGTCCATTAGAGCCATGATCACATTTAGTGGGCCACCACAACTATGCAAAAGTTAAACAAAATGCTGCAAAGGCCTCCCTGCCAAAGATTTGAAAACCATATTCTGAATATAAGACAACTGAGCTGCTCAATGTCATTTAATTGCAACCAGTGCAGCAACTGCCTAACTGTAATCGAACTAGAGGCTAAAGAAACAATGGTGAGCCACTGCTCATAAGGGAGCGTGACACAAAGTGCGTATTAGAAAGGTACAGCTGCACACGAAAGCTACCACTGTTGCTTTCTTTATCCGTGACATTTGATACATATGGCGACTACAGGAATTTTTGCTGAACATGGAAGAAGCAAATGTTCTCTAGGGAATCACATTTTGAGCATCTATAACAGCCCGGGAAGCAAAAATCAGTACTCCCCATGAATCATATTTGCATGTGTATAACGAGACCTAAAAATTTGTTCAAAGTGTATATCGCCATTATACACAGCTTGTGAAGAAGCACTACACAATGATTGGAAGCCATCGAAGACTACAACACAAAAGACTCTTTTCGAACTGAAAATAAAAAATAGCTGCACCGTATCCAGACCTTTATTACCATTTGTCAATACAATGAAAAAACCAGTTACAAAATCAAATAATGGTGATCGCCTCTCCATAGTTTCGTGCAAGTCTAAAGAAACCACAACCGTCTCAACATTGGATTATTAGTTGTTTGAAAAGAGTGGTAGCGAACACGCGTGAAAATGAGACAGTAGCAATCCAAATCCCAAAATAGCAGCGTGTCAGTATGCTGTATCTGGTTTAGTCATGAAAGTACTCTATTTTCAGAACTGAGCATAATTGCAGCAGTTACACTGGCTCGTTATTCCTACTATTGTCGTTTTTTAATTGCACAAGTAACTATTTTAAATAAAATCCCTTGGGGGTCAGCAGCTCCTTACTGTCACTGTTTGCATCCCGCCTCTCTGCAAGATAACGAAACACCCACGCTTTGTGCCAGCCCCATTCTAAAAAAATCACAAAACCCAAGCTTTGCTAAGGCTCGTAACTTCAATGCCTAAATTTGAGTAAATTCTGCGCCTAAAAGGTAGTCATCAGATGCTCAAATAAATACTGAGCTGCTATTTTCACACAAAAATTTCAGTTCCTGCCTATGTCCACCAATTATTTGCACAAAAATACCTATACAAGTGTTGCAGGGGCCATCGTTCTTTGCGACTTAACTCTGAACTGTTTGGTACTGCTTGTAGATTAAACTGATGCAACCTTGGAGTTCTTCATAGATGAGAATCTGTATAGAACAATGTCCAGTCAGGTTTGATACCAAACAAATCATTATGAATAAAATGTATGTCGTTCGAATGACTGACTCCAATAATGATAGGTGAGCAAGGCAATGAAGTATGTGACGCTTTGAAATTAACGCAGCTGTTTTATTTTCACAAATGGTGACAGCACGTTTATACTGCACCCATCGAAGTTATGCCGCAACGAACCGCAGAACATAAGGCAAGAACTGACAGCCATTGCTTTCTCGCTTTCACTCGTGTTCCAGTGACAAAGAGATTGCGCCATTGACTGAAAGCAACAAATAATCAGATTGGAATTCTAAATGTGGCGGCCGAATCAATGACGGCAGAATACAAGAATGCACTTCAGAAGCTTTGAGCACATTCATTTGCCGCGACGCGCATGATAAGCAAAATTATGTTTTTTTTTTGTGGGGAATTATGGCATTTTAGAAAAAGCAACCTGATTTTTTTTTATGTTAATAGCGATGCCGCATACCTCGTTCTGCGAACATGCATGAAATTAAGAGTGGCCAAAAATGCTGCACATATCCAAACTACAATTACACAAATGCTTCGGTGGGCACTAAAATAAAAATGCCGAAAACCTACAGCCGCTTGCAAGGTGTACTTCAGTGCAGACGCAAGCAGGCTTGTACAGAGCGCTCGTGCTGTGCTTTGCGAATGAAGGCGAACTTATAAAGCAGGCAGTGGGACTGACTGACAATGCAGGTGCTCAAGCGCTGGCGCATAGTCATATAAAACAACCCATACACTTGCAGCGCGTCGTTAAGAAAACTGCGCTAATGTTTTGCTCCATTCCGCAGCGCAGTACTTCAGCGCTCCACACAAGCCTGCTCACGTCTTTTTCGTACGATATTTCAGACGCAAAATCACTTACCATGACGGCGAGACGTATGTGAGACGGCAGGGATTCAAGAATATCCTTCCGGGCAGCAGTGTCGATGTAGAAATTTCTCTCCCGCTGGCCAAGGGCGCGGCAAAGCCAGCGCTTGTCTCAATTCGCTCACAACGGCGCCATAGCGCCATTCGCAAACCAGAGCGAGGGGCAAGCTCAGCCGTCGTTTACGATATCCACTTCAGTGAACTCGTTTAAGCATCCATCTTTCCTTTCTCCGTCGCGCATCGAAAAGCAGCAGTGTCAAGCGCGAAGTCGCCGCTCACGATATCCGTTCCAAGAGAGGCTGCAGACAACCCGCCGTGCTCAATTCTGCGACGCAATCCGAGACAGCCCCGCTGGCGCTGCTAGGCCTAGCGCCTACGTCGCTCACAGTTTCAGCGTCCGCACCACGGATGGTCCGCACTCACGACTCTCTCGCCGTCTTATCCTTTGCGCCGCCTGCTGTCGATTGCATCTCGACCGAAACCAAAACTTGCTGCTTCGTTCCGAAACTAAGCTAAACAGATAAAAGTACACAGTTCCACTGGCACGTTCTTTTGCACAGCAGCAGGAATTCGACCTCGCTCCGTCCCAGCTGCCGTGCGGTGTTTTTTTCTACACCGTTCGGTAGGTTCCGAATGGCGACAACCACTCCGTTAGAGACGGCTGATGAACGATTGCGGACCTCGTTTGCTCACCGTCAGTACTAGCTGGTGATGCTTTGGTGTTTATGATGTCATGCGCACCGTTTTACCGGTATTCTCGTCTGGCGATGCGGTGTTTTAAAGCGGACGAACACCGATACACCTCTTATCTCGTGTCATTCGTGTTTAGTGTGTACAGTGTCAAAGGGCAGGCACGTACTATGCTGTCATGTTTTAGTTGGCAGATGAGAACTAGGTGTGGGACTCTTCATCAGTCAGGACATAGCTGGCAACATAGAGGAAGTCTGCAGTATTAACTACAGGGTGACAGTTGTCGTTATTAGTCTTAATAAAAGATACAAACTGAATATTGCACGGGCCTGCATCCAGCAATCATGACGGGATGGTCAAAAGCTTCTATGAAAGCGTGGAATCGGCAATGAGCAGAGCAAAAACACAGCACACTGTACGGTGGGCGACCTCAAACCTAAGGTTGCAAAGAAGCATGGCTGGAGACCTGGCAGTAGGCGATTATGGCATAGGCGCTAGGAATATCAGCGGGCAGTTAGTAGCAGAGCTCGCAGGGAGAAAAAATTTACAAATTGTGAATATTTCCTTCCGTACACAGACCTGCAGTAGTTGGCAAAAAGTATGCATGACACAAAGCTCAATGTAAAGACATCAAGGGCGTCTAATGCTGTCGCACTCGCAACAGATGACGCTCTTTAGGCGTCCATACATGTGGGTTTTTCTTTCTCCAGGATAAAAAAATAGCGCAATAAGAACAAGAAGGAAGGATAGGACGACGTGCCTGTCGTGTTCCCTTTATCCTATTTTTCAACATAAATGTACTCGAACTCCCTAACTTTCGGTATTGCTTAATGTTTTTTTCCCTCTACCTTCTCGTCTATGCAGTGCAGGCAAAGCGTAACGCGACCTAGCTTGTGCCACTTTCTTTTTTTTTCATTCGTGTCTGTTTTCTTGGTGCCATTATGAACCGAGAAGTATCTCAACTGCCAATTTAAAATCTAATCCAGGATGTGGGAGCAACAGACGGTTCAATGCCAAGTATGTTAACAACAAAGCTTTGGGGAAGCCATTCGCAATCTGAGCCAGAGGGCAGCGCTCGCTGCAACTACGCGTTCCTCACAGGGCTGGACGACGTCGATGCTGGCCTGGGCGTCCCTCCAGAGGACCCGGACGCCCTGGTAGACGAGCGCGGAGCAGAGACCCCTGGGGGCAGCACTGGCCCTCGCCGCGGTGCCGCCCGCCGGAGAGGGTGACGGGTCCAGGCGCCGCAGGAAGCACCACAGCCGGGGCCGCGGCCCGTTGGCCCCATCGTCGGCTACGTCGTCCCGGTCGTCGCTGTATTCGGGTATGCCTGGCAGGAGGGCCATGGCTTGGCCTTGGTGGGAGGGCAAGCCAACGCTTTGGTGGAGCACGCTGGCCGCGAACGCTATGCATGTCTCATCGAGCACGCATAATAGGCAGATCCTTTCCTTTTCGAATTTATATCCTTCTTATCTGCTAAGAAATTATGGCAAAGCGGAAGATCTGCGTCACTTTGAGAAATGAATGCGTATACAACATTACGAAATTATCTCTTCTTCCCTTAAATCGAAAAGTTTGTACCACACAGCGTATCCGACATTGCTAGAGACCATGAAATATTACAGCAACTGCGATGTTGAAAGATATTCTTCCAAAATATGTAATCGCACATTCCGCAAAAACATAACCAGAAAGGCGTTTCCTGCTCTCAGGGAAGTGTTCACAAAGTTTCATTCGAGGTCTTGTCCAAACGCACCTTCTTTTACAATGTGTTATACTGCGCCACGAGTAAACCAGTAGCCTCCTTTCTAGAGCCTTTCAACTCGATGTCAAGACGGGCCAGTTGGTGATACCTACTTAAGCGTAAGTAACGCAAAAGACGAGGACAAGGAAAGAAAACCACAGGACCAGCGCTAACAACAGGATAGCGCTGGTCCTGTTGTTTTCTTTTCTTGTCCTATCAACTGCTCTGTGGGTCGCTGCTCGCGTTGTCGTCTTCTACGGGTGACGAGTCTTGTCCTGGACGCTATGAACCGGACCTTGTTTTCGTCGCCGAAGCTATTTGTCAGACGAAAACTGTAATAAACCTTCAGTGACTAAATAATTGAATATAAGTACCGTTTGGAAAGGAGTCATTTATTCCAGCCCTGCGCTTCACTGGAAAGTGATTTGGAACGAGCCAGTACTTGATGGGCCTACATCCTGGTCTCTTTGTCTGCTGCATGCAGTGAAAACTGGCCACCATATGGATTGACTGAATGAAAACTTATTGACGAATTTTTATGCATATAGGAACGCCTGTGGATTAGCAGTAGGATTCACTGCCATAACGACTATAATCTGAATGTTGCATGCAAGTTCACGTGAGAAGGGTGCTAATTGGGCCTTTCATTAGCATAGGGCTTCAAAGCCTACCAGAAAGCTTCCAAAAACATTTGGTCTGGCGAGCGTCGTCATTTTTGCGATGACTGCCGTCGTACAGCTGGTATTCGCGAGCATTTTTAAACACGGGACACGTTCGGTTGAACCAAGAAAGAGTAAAGCGACGGCTGTTCCGCGCGCAAGGAACAAAACACAAGATAGGGAGGGAGGAGGGGGTTGTTCATGCCGCCATATATCCATTTTCTACGTGTGACCACCGACTAGTGCAAACCGCAGCAAAGTTGACAGCTAATCCGCGCTCTCTGCCGGTCAAATAACCGCGTATACTTCGCGAAATAGAGCGCAAGGCATTAATCTCTCATCTGGTCCCTCCATTAGGCCGGAAAAGGTTGACTACCGCCTTTCCTCGTCACAAAGGCTCAGGAACCGCGCAAAGAGAAGTACACAGACGAAACCAGGCAGCTGTACAGCGTATTGCAATGAATTACTGGAGAATTTCGCTCACAAATAGAATCTGGTCAGCAGCATTGTTTTATACTACATTTGTCTTGGATACTTGCTTTATTCGATCAGAAAAATTCGGATATTCGCAGCGTATGCAGCCACGGTAAAGCAAACCAAGCCGCTATGCTAGCGAAGGCACCTGCCATCTCATTTGTTTGTAGCAACTCTGCCAATTAGATTTGGTAAATGAAATGTCCAGGGGGGGGGGGGGGGGGGCGATATGGCGCCGCCGGTGTCATCTCTGGGTCATCTGCTTGTTGTCGCCGCAGACGATGGGAACATCCGACTGCTGGTAGAATGTGGCAAGTGCCACCAAGAAATGTAGTATAAACACTGATGACCAAATACCCTTTCTGTGCGAAATTTGAGCTCGAGCAATTCACTGGCTCAGCTGAGACAAGCATTTTACGCTGTGCGTAAAAATGCGGAACAAGCTGTAATTGATTATTCTGACGGTTTGGGCGTGTTAGTACATAATTGCAGGCATAGCACTGCACAAAAAGACAGGGACAGAGTAGACACACTATAGTACGAGCGCTGAATTCCTTATCTGTCCTTTGTTTACTCTGTCCCCATCTTTTGTGCGCTGCTGTGCTTGTAAGTACGCTACATTTCTTTTCTGGCTTTGATGGGAAAACGAAAGAGCTCCGTGCCCCGCACCTCAACAGCACTAAAGCGTCGTTTGGAAGGCCTTTGTGAACCAGGCCTACGTGTGCAACTTGGCCAGACACTGGCAGTCAAAGCTCATTATTAAGAGCCGCGTCACCACGAGCGAGGTACTGCGTCTTGCGGCAAGGAAGAGCCTTCTCATTTGAGTCGCTACGATGCCGACGACGACGCTTTTCGCACAAGAGCAAGTCTTGTTCACTCTTACTGCTGTATGTACAAAGCATGGAGCAGCTGTTCTGTTGCACTATCCAGCCATCACAGCAGGCAGCCCTGATAGTTACGAAGTCTTCGGCAAACTCCGTACCTGTATTTCACTTCAATTACTGATGCAGCGACAGCTCTAATAAATAACTTTGCCCATTGCTAAACGGCGTCGGTCCCTGCCGTATCAGTGCCGTCACAGAAAACTCCCACTCTCCGCACGCTCTAGGCCAAAGAGTTAACCACACAGGCTTATGCGAGAGAATCACGCGAGATAGAATCATCATCATCATCATAAGCCTAACTGGACCCACTGCAGAGCAAAGGCCTCACCCATGTCTCTCCAATTAACCCTGTCCTTTGCCAGTTGCGCCCACCCTATGCCTGCAAACTTCTTAATCTCATCCGCCCACCTAACCAGTGTAGAAAGCCACACATCTGCGGTCACGTGATCAAAGTTGATTTGAGACGGTACGTCCCGATGGTAGAGGTTACCTCCAGAGACCATGTTCACATCTCCATCTGACACTAAGGCGGGAAGTGGAGGAATTTTGTCCATGCCTACCGTTTTTTCCCCTTCATATCGCGAAACTGCCAACGTTATAACCGATGCGGAATCTAGGCCACGGTGTTAATCGCATTTTTCGGTCGATGATTTGCGCATCACGTGATAGCACGTGTGTGGTCTGGAGGAAGGAAAACTAAGCAGAACACCCTGATAGAAAAGTGTGGAGGAAAACACGTGGTTTTTCTCCATAGGGAGGTCATATTGTCCGGGCGCAGCTGAACAAAGGCGTCATAGTTGCTGTTTATAAACCGGCCGGCAGCAGCGGGCCGCGGCGTATAGTACCGTGAGAGGGGCAACCCATAGGCGTACTCTAGCTAACTGCTCGAGTATGTTTTTGGTCGTGCTCACAAGCTGGCGTTTAGTGCAGAAGTGTCGCTGTTGCGTGCACGGATTCAAGCGCACACGGCAACAACGGTCGCTCGCGGGTTTCGTCTACTGCGCCGCTGCTCGGCGCTGTCGCTCTTCACTGAGGGGCAATCGAGCTGTACGTTCGCCAGGAATTCAGTGCGGTGTTCGCTAAAGAGTGGTCATCGGCGTACTGTGCGAATGTTTTGTGTCTTGTGCATGCAGTGTGCGTGTGGGTGCCAGTGCGTGTGCACGCGCCACTCGCGCTCCCGTTTCCGTTGGCAGTGAAATCGCGTTGCTACTTTTGCACGCGTTCTTACAACGCTGCAGCGATCGTAATTAGTGTTGATTATAATATAGCTGCCATTTTTTGTGTTTGGGTGTCTGCGTCACTGTGAAGGGGGGGGGGGGCATGACTTTGACGGAGAGCGATATTGGAAAGAGCCGCTTTTTTCCATGCCGCTGCATGCCCGCTTGAAGCGTGTAATGTTTGAAGCGTCTAGCGAGCTCTTTGCTTCTGGAACGTGCCGGGCTCAATGGCATTTGTTCATTTTTGTGTGAAATCTGTATTTTTGGCCATGCGCCGTTTCTAGATCAGTTTCTTCAGGCAGCTTTTGCAACGGTCTGGCTATGGTCAGGGTCAAGAAGCGCCAAAAAGGCGAAGGATTTTCACACTTTAAGACAGCGATAATGTTTAAGCTGTCCAAATAGTTTCTGGAGTTCGTTTTGCATAACGCATTAACTGCGTTTGGAACCTTTTTCTCACTTGCGTTATTGTGCCCATGCTCTGTAATAGTGCTCTTTGTGGTAAGAAGTATTTCGTGAAATGAGAATGCGCATGTGCATGGAATCTGAAGGGTGCCTCTGGTTAGGTTAAAGAAAAATAATTCGAAGCGTTTACAGGTCGCATAAAATGACTTCATTGTCAATATTGTGGATCACAAGTTAAGCGTGCTACAATGCAATCACATTACAAGATAGGATTTCACCAAGTAGAGAAAATTAGTGTGAACAGCTGTAGCTGTGCGCGTTAAACATGAAAAACGGCATTGAAATAATGTGCAACACGTGAAACCTAAAAAAAAATCTGTAGAAAACGGGTACTCCCAAACTTCTAGAAACAATCTGAAACGCTACGCTCATGCATACTGTGCACCATACTACATTTGTAGATGTGAAAGATGCTACGTTGCAGTGCTGCAGGGGATCATTTTTGGTTCACTCTTTGAGAGGGTGGCCCCATTCGAAACATGCATTTCTTGAACTTTTATTTCCACAAAATGCGGTTCAGCATGGTTTTCCTAATAAAATTTCTAGCTTTTAGAGTTCGGGACGACCCCCTGCCCCCCCACCCCCATAAATCCTTCACGACATTCCTACTATAGGCACTCTCGACCCTCCCCGCTTCCTACACCTCTATAAGTGGCTCCCGTTGAGTTGTAATTCAGAAGCTGTTGTTGGGACCGCCACCATTATGGACACATGAGCCTAAAGTAACCATTCCGGGCCAAGAACTCAAACTTTTTAGTAATTTGCCCATCCTCGCTGCTGTATCAGAAAAAATTCTTGCCCTCACTCCTACAGTAAAAGGCATTGTTGGCATAGCCAGCTGCCCGTGCCTATTCAACACTCAACATCAAGAGCAGCTTACAAGGCAGGCTGAACACTAAGCTGAGGTGCGACCATGCATTGCAGCATTGCTCACGACTCGACCAGAAGTAGGCGCGTGTGCTCTCATTCACCATAAAACTGAGAGGGCTGTGCTAGCCATCAGAGAGCATGATTAATCATCATCATCGTCATCAGCTTGACTACATTCACAGCAGAACAGAGACCTCTCCCATGTCTCGCCAATTAAACCTGTCGTTTGCCAGCTGCCGCCACCGTATGCCCGCAGAATTCTCTATCGCATCCGCCCAAGTAACTTTCTGCCACCCCTGCTACGCTTGCCTTCTCTTGGAATATGTTCCGTTAACCTCAAAGACCAGCGGTTATCTTGCCTGCACACTACATGCCCTGCCCAAGCCGATTTCTTCCTTTTGATTTCGACTAGGATGTCATTCACCCGAGTTTGCTCCCTCAGCCACTCTGCTCACTTCCTGCAAAAACACAGGACGAAGCAAGAACACGACAGTACAACGCGGTGTGCCGAAGTGATATTTCTTTTTTTGTGTTTCTGCGCTCTTTTTCCTTCTTCAAGATGTACCAACTTGCCCAAGTATCCGCCTTACCATACTTAGCTGCTATTCATGCGGTAAACGCGAATATCTGGTGACCACATGTAAGTATACCATTATATTGTCACGGACTAGAATACAAAGAAGTGGGCAGTAGCACGGGCAGGAGCGCGTCGCGCCAGGCCGTCCACCTTTAAATGATGCCATCACCATCTCTCATGTCGCACTGCATTCATCAGCTTGCCGTCACGTAACATTTGTTGTGGGGCACGGGTTAATCATCGCCTGGTCCTGGCGCTTCGGTGTTCGGCGTCTGTCATTGTAGTTGGCCGTGTGTTCCTGTCCGCACCGCCTGGCCGTACCCAGCCCGCCAGACCGGAACAGACCTCGCCGTTTACCGTAATCCCGTCCCCCGCCCCGACCAGAAGACGCGACGAAATTACTCAGCCGCCACAACGAGACCCTATAACCCCCCGGACCCGAGAGTCAGCCTGCGTGCCCTAGCACAGCCCCCCTGCCAATGCCGTTCGGTGCGTTCATAGACCTCGGCCTTCGTCTTCAGGTAACCTCTGGCTCGAAAGCTTCGTGGACCAGGGCTCACCTGGTAATCTTTTCATCCACCGTGGCGGCAAACCCTTCACCTTCCTATCTTCCCTATTCATTCCTTCTGCCACGCCCATCGTCGCGTTCTGCGTTTCATCGTTACTGCCGTTCTTCTAGTTAGCGCGATCGGGACGATTGCTCGGTGGCCCCGGGTCGTGTCACGGAATAAGAGACGACGAGGTGGGCTGTGGCGCGGGCGGAGCGCTCGTGCCAGGCCGTCCACCATTAAATCACGCGTCACCGTCCGACATGTCGTACTGTATTCATCGGCTTGCCGTCATGTAACAATATTTCGCCGAGTGCAGCCTGCAAGGAGCCGCACGGACGCACTGCTGCCCCCTCGCAAAACGACGCAGGCAAAAGCGGCGAAGGACACTGCATATCTTGGTGGGCCGGCGCAATATTTCAAAGCGAAAGTTCGTCCCGCGCTTACCACAGTTACGATAAGCGCCTTCGCCGGATGGTACTTGATTATGACCAAGGCCAGGATGTTTCGTTCAAGCAAGAGAGCGGAGATGACGCAGAAACGACGCAGTCAAGAGCAATACCTGGGAGCAGCCGATTGTCTCACACTAATATTTCCGGGATTATTAGAGTTTCTCGTACGTGAAAAACGGCCAGAAACCAAGCACCATTCGCGCTGGCGTTTCTTTCAGCCGTCTCCATCGCTTGATTTGAATCTCGCGCGCAAGCGAAGCGGCGGAGAAAAATAAGTAAGAAAGGGCGAGGAATGTGCTCGGACAACATCGCGCTAACCTCGTTTCCGGCTTCATAGAATGAGACGTCAGGGCTTCTCTTCTGAAATTCCCTTCCTCCGCGAGTGTGGTCTATCTGGTGCAGGCCTAACAACTGAGCCGGTAGAGGCCACGGTGCTCGGTGGCGCGCTCTTACCTTCCTACATTTGCGGTTCTGTCCGGCCCTCGTGTATTGCAGCCTGAAGCTCTCACGAGCGGCAGGGTTACAATTCTTGTTAAAAACATACAGGCTCAGAGGCTTGTTTTTAAGCTGCGCACTGGGGCTCTCAACATTTGAAGACTTAAGCTTCGAAGAGGTGACGATGATAGTAGCTCCTGCAATTTTCGAGAGACTTGGACGCTGACTATGCGGAACGGGCCACACTGCTAGAACCAGACTAGTGGAGTAAATATATTGGTCTGCACGTTCTTATTGCGATCAGCACGATACTTGCCAAAGCAGGTGTGTCCGTTTAAAAGGAACGACGACAAGCTGTTTGATGCGACGTTTATCAGAGCGGGTAGGGTTAACGCAGCACATGAATCGGCACACGGTTGTGTTTCAGTTGGGAAAACATATCCTGGGTCTATAGCCTTAGGGGATGCACAAATTTAGACACTGAGTTTTGTATTCGGGCGATTAAAGGCCTTGTAACCTACTTAAGTCGGCGTTCCTGAGCAGGTGAGGGTTCTCCGAGTGATGTACGTAATAGTCAGAATTAAGTGCATATTTAAATCCAGCACTGCAAAAACACAAGGCACAGAAGGAATGGACCAATAATTCGCTGAACTTACAACTGCCTTTTATGATGAAAATGCGCATTATGATGTACACAAACCTCAGGCATACGAATATGCGTATTGTGTTGACCGAAGCACTTATCAATGCTAGACGCTTAGATCACCCACGGATGATTTAAGCGTATCGCTAAAGTCTATCTAGCAGTTTCAATTCCTTAAACGGTAAGTCTGCGAATGGCTGGCTAACATAACCACTACCTTTCCTTATTATTAGAAGAGCATCGGCGACTTCTCTGGGTAAGTGATCATATTTAAATCATACTTAATGTTGCGTATTTTCCTATCAAGAAACAGTAGTTAAGTTCAGCGCCGTCATTATCAATTTATTCTCCTTCCTGTGGCTTCTTTAACGACGGTTTTTTATATGGAAGACTGCCAACTTTCACGCTCTTCCGTTCTACTTCACAATTGGTTGCGCCAAGCGCTGACCGCCTCCGCGTTTTCAAAGTTCTATAACTAATATCAGTGCCAGTGATGACTACTTATTAAATCTAATTACATCTATGTGCGTAGGAGGCTTGGAGCACGTCTCTATTTCGCGCCGAGTGCGCCAGCGGCTGCCGGCCCGGCTAGACTGGTTCGGCTCCGCGGCAGGCGCGCGTCGTGACGTCATGTGCCTCCTCGGAGCACCGCCACGGCGAAATCGCAAGTTCGCGACCAGTAAAGCTTTCGCCTTAAATCGATATGCAGAAAACCAA
Source organism: Amblyomma americanum (assembly GCF_052857255.1). Classification (NCBI taxonomy): domain Eukaryota; kingdom Metazoa; phylum Arthropoda; class Arachnida; order Ixodida; family Ixodidae; genus Amblyomma; species Amblyomma americanum. The sequence continues at coordinate 51,091,693 of NC_135500.1, forward strand.
AGTAATGTTCTACAGTCTCGGAAGGAGACAACATTTTACGATTGGTAGCGAGGTGCAGGAAATGGTAAGAGAATACGTCTACTTAGAGCAGGCAGTGACCGCAGATCCGAATCCCAAGAGTGAAATATCTAGAAGAATAAGAATAGGGTGGAGCGCATTTGGCAGGTTCTCTCAGATCATGAATGGCAATTTGCCAATATAACTCAAGTGAAAAGTACATAACAGATGTATCTCGGCGGTAGTCACCTATTGGGCAGAAACGTGGCGGGTAACGAGAAGTGTTCAAGTTAAAACTTAAGGACATCGCAGCAAGCTATATAAATGAAAATGACACGTGTAACGTAACGAGGCACCAAGATGGCAGAGTGGGTCAGGGACGAAACGCGGATTAATGACATCCTAACTGAGATCTAGAGGAAGAAATTGGCTTGGTCAGGACGTGTAATGCGAATGAAAGATAACCTATGGTTTTTAATGGCAAGCGCAGCAGAGGGCGGCAGAAAGCTAGGTGGACAGATGAGATTAGGAAGTTTTCTGGAATAGGGTGGCTGCAACTGGCACAGGACAGGGTTAATTGGAGAGATATGGAAAAAGGTCTGTGCCCAGCCGTGGGCTTAGCCAGGATCAAGATGGTGATTTCTTCGAGCGCGTTTTCACTGCCTCACCAGAAATGGAGATAGAGCAAACAGTCGGCCTCTATTTCCCAGAAGCACAAACTGCAGGCCATAGTACCAACCTCGCCATTTAAAAATATTCCCTGCCACTGGTGGTACGAAAAGAAATTGGATGGGACGTTTAAGCTCCGTCCTAAGGGTATGAAGCGACAGCTTGAATAGGGTAATGCCCATATGTGCCGAATTGGTCATTCTCGACTTTACATTCATAGGTCCCTGGGAGTTCTCGTACCCCTGCAGGCGCAGTGGTGCAGCAGTTAAGCAATGCGGCACTGCCCTACAATGGCAGGCGGTGCCACCGGTGGGGCTTATGTGACACAGGCTGCCATTCCTGAGTAACCTCTCGTAAGCAACCATTAAATTAACAACCACCTGTCACAGTGGTCAGTTTGCTCACAATCTGGTGGGAAGGTTATGATGACGCCATATGGTTACATGAGGTGACTTGGGTGCATCATCAGAATCCTAGGTTGCGTTGCTGTGCGCATTTTTCGTGGGCTTTTCGTCCACGGTAAACGGCGTCGATGACGAACACGACGCCGCATTTTCTGCAACACGAGCTTTCGCGTTAATATCCATAGCCGACAAGCCAGCGCCCATTCTTACGTCAATGCCGCATTTCTCGCTAAGAGTGGGGCCGAGTGGTGGCAGTAATTTGCGCAGGGAGGGCTTTCTTAATTCCTCCACCTATCCGCCTGGACACGTGGAATGCTGTCCTTGTTCCTTCAGCATGAGGAGGGGCTTTTGTTGGCACACTTTTTGTTCTTGTTCAGGCGGTGTTTTACGCCGTGGTGGTGTGCATCCGTTCCAAGTTCGTTTCGTTCAGCGCTGTTGCCTTTTGTCTCACGCAATGGACCAACTAGATTTAGAGTACGTAAGTTCTTGAGGCCTAACGGGGACGGATACTATTTCTCTATCTGCTCTTTCATGTCAGTGGTAGCCGACAAACCAAAAAACGCGAATGCTCTACTCCGGCACCGTAGTAAAGAAGGAACAATATCAGGTCTAGGCGTTTCGATGGAGGGAAAACGCAAGAGGGGCATCTTAGCTCTTCGGTGTCAGTCGGCGATAAAAGTTCCCATGTGGTTTAAACTATTCCTCAGCCCTACATTATACGGCGTCCCTCATAGTCTCAGTCCCTGGGACGTTAAAACCCATATAATTTAAAATAACATACATAACATAGCGAACATAATGCAAGATGATATAACATGAAATAACATAACATAAGATAGAAGATTTGTGATTGAGGACGTACCATCGTCTTCCGTCATGAAGGCGCTCCTGTTTCCAAGGTCTGCTGTAGGGTAGAAAGCGCGTTTCAGCGGATTTTACATTGTGAGATAGGCTAGGAGCCCCAGGCGAAACCAATAGATCTTGGCGAAAGGATTTCTTTCATCTGAGCACTTTTCTAATTATGTAACGCGTTTTATGTCGCCTATTACTAATTAGAACCAAGAGCCGGCCAGCCATTTGCGCAACACTAATCCGGTAGAAAAGTTTTATGATTGGCGATTTCTCCAGCGTTATAATATCACTTGATCAGAGATATAATGCCTACTATGCAATCAAAACGCCTGTTTAACATTCTTCTTGACGAAAAAAAACAGTGTTGCCAAGGCAAACTTGTGTTTTTGAGAATGGAGGCTTGCAGGTAATGCTTTAGGCGCGAAATATTTTAGGTGCATTCCATAAAGCGATTCCAGCTCTGATTGATTTTACATTAGACGTTTTATGCATACATGCATTTGTGTCCGCCTATGAAATGTAATCAAAATAAAGAACCGGTGCGTAATAGAATTTGTCCCATGACAGGACCTCGTTTCAGCCCGTTTTTACTAAGCTAATTTTTCAAGTTCCATGGTCCCACCACTTACTGATTACGAGAGCACATTGCTCAGAGGCACTCCCACGCCTGTAATGAAGGCTTAGCGTACTCCAAGTTTTTTTGCAAGTAAACTGACGGCAGGTTATTCTTTACTCTGTTCATTTGCATTATACCACGTAACACACTCTATTAACGCACGCATGCCCACAGAAAACAATGAAACAGCCACCGAAGGGAGTTTATTTTCTTGGCTGTATTTCGCAGGTGTCAAAATATTTTACCGATTTATTTGTATAGACCGCTATAATAAACTTCGGGGGATACCAAGGCGCCTGCTCAACGCGGTGACTTACCCAAGTGCTGACTCGCTGCTCTTTCGGCAGCTGGTGAAAAAAAATGCAGTATAGTCGCCACGTTAGTCGATGGAAAGCGGAAGCAAAGCGTCTATGTATTGCGCAGTTCGATCCCCTCTTCATGTTTTACCCATTCCATCTGCAGAGGCAATGGCCTGCACCCAAAGGAAGAGCAAGCTTTGACATTTGTCTAGCAGAAGCCAACGTCAATCCCTGAAATATAGCCAGAGATACAAATGCTCGATCGTCTTTCCTGCGCCTACAGTCTCCCAATGCACCCCAGATTCGAAGTCTAAAATAAGTGTCGCTTCTGCTCCGTCCCATCGTACTTTGGGATGGAAACAAGAAGTCGTTGAGTATTAGTGGAAATCTATATTAGAACGAAATGTATTACGTACGAACCGCGAGAAATACTGCACTCGTCCTCTTCGTTTTTAAAATATTTTATTGCGTGTTGTCTCTCTGATTTAGCCTCATGCAGTATACCAGATAGCTCATTTTGACAATATCTCTGGTGCGCAGGACGCGACGGCAATTACAGTGGCAGACGGATGGGAAGTGCGGAACTTTCAGTTGCCAGCATTCTGTCCACAGGATAGAAAACGGAGTGAGTACCGAGAACAGGCTCACTGCTGAGAACATTTGGCGCAAGCATTTGTCTTCCCGAATGCCGCCACTGCGTGCCATAGTGAGAACAGGTGTGTCCCTGAAACAGGCTTCAGTGACATTCCTGCAGATGCATCTCGAGTGCTCTGCTGCTGACACTCAGAGGGTCTCTGTTCGCCCCTCCTCGAGTGGGAGAGAAGCAGACGCTCACCGGCGATGCGTGCGATGACGGATCGGTAGGTGTAAGTGGTGCCCAGCGCCGCGACCGCCAGCAGGAGCAGTCCCGCGCACGCGCCGAGCACCACCACGGGCACCAGCCACCACGAGCTGACGCGGCCGCCCGAACGGGTGCTGCAGCACAAGGGAGGTCGCTCGCTCTTACGCGGCATCAACATTACACCTGCGCCTACTGTCATTAAAGAAAGGAAACGACTCAAGAGGACCGAGCGGCTTGATTCTTCGTATTGTGCCGACACTAAAGTCAGGTACTGTCACCGTAAAATCAGCACTTGACAGCTGATAATGTGGCGTGCTCGGGACATAATGAAAGGAGTTGAGTGGACGAATCACCGAAAATAGGGTGTCGCCAGGAGTCTTGAGAAGGACGCGACTAGCGCTCAGTCGCACATTGCTCCTTTCTCTCAGAAATCAAGCAAGAAAGTGAAAAGTTAATTAATAATAATATGAGTATTGTTTACTTCCAGTGCAGGAATACAAATGCGGGCCTGCCGAAACCTCAACAGGCTCGAGTGGCAGCGCCTGGCAACAGGCAACACAACAGGCATATACTGCCACAAAAACAGACACGGCAACAGAAACGATTAAGCAAACAAAAAAGGGACAATGAAAGTAACTTTGTAAGAGGACGAAAAAAAACTACAAGCGAACAGAATACAAAAATTAAGAGTGTTTGTTATCAGAAATCATGCTTGACTCGTAGGTTCTATGGATTGTAAACAGCTATAGCTGCGCTTTTTAGCCCGAACCTTAAGCTTGAAATAATGAACACTGAAAAATGAAAATGCTTCGATATCACTTTTTTTCAAAGCACCAGCGATCTGTTCAGTATTTTCAACTCTTTCGCGATGTCACTAGACTTTCTTAATGTTAACGCTCGGCATACCATTTGAACGCCTTCTCAATTTCTGCGTAATAAGTGCACTTTGCGAGGACTAACGTCTCCTTGTTTATGCGAACGGGATATAGTTAAATGAAATTGTAAGATTAAACTGGAATTTTATGCTCTAAAACCCGGTGCTACCAAGTAGGATTGTAAGCTGAAGTCACCAGTAATGTGTGCTTCATTTGTTCTGCAACAGATCACTACGATAAGTAGGAAACTATCATACACTGCTTACGTTTTTTCTATTGCAGTAAGAGGCTGGCTCTGACGGATTTAGAGGTTAAAGTTTCAAAAGAAACACAGATCACTGATGCGAACTAAGATATAAAAGAAACTAATGAAGCATGACTACGTGAGCCAGACACCTACCTGGAATCTGAAAACGAAAAAAAGGAGCAAAAGGGATGTGAAATTGATCTTTATTGCTTAGCATCAAACAACCAGAAGCCACCCATAACCAGGCGACCGTAGCTGTCTTTTGAACGATAAAAGAAATGTCTCCATAAACTTGCCTGTTTAAAGCTAGAAAAAAACCTTAAAAAATGAGCACTCGAGCCAAAAGAAAGCCTACAAAGCAAAAGAACAGTTGATGAAGGAACTGACTTCTTGCAGCACTGAATTCTTAGCGCTGCAATGCTCTCACCTTCTTTGAAGTGCATGAATGGCTTAGTGTCACATGACTAAATTTCAGCAAAATATGCCTAACCGGTGCGTTGGAAACAAAGGCAGAACTCTGCCTCCTGTAAGAACGTTAAACAGTCATTCCACAAAGCACGCCCTTAATAGTGGCCGCCCTCCTTCACCGAAATCGCCTTTGCTACTCCGTTGACAGCAAACTCACGTGTATTGTGCAAAGCTGCAGCATATCTGCTACGGAGAAAAATGATAAGATGCTATTCAGCCTTCTTGGCGAAATATAAATTATTTCACTTAGAGGCCAGGAGTAATGAGACAGCAAGAAGAAAGATCGGTTGCATAAGAAATTTGGCAGAATAAAAATAGGGAGCGTTACCCAACGCAAAGTACAAATATGGCAGAATAAAAAAAGCACAAAAGATAAACAAGACAATCCAGAATAACTTACCCGACGAGTGGGCAAAATCGATGGCATCGATATCCCCTGATAAAGCGAAAAATAAAATAAATTACAATTTCTCCAGGCTGTGTGCCATAAGCAAGACACTTGTTGAAATCGTTGAATTGAAAAAGCAGGTTCTTTTCACGACTCGTACCTGGTAAAACTGGCATGGTGCCATTGAGAGGCAAATCGCGACAGTGTTAAACAAGCGCGAATAGAAATATCGCACTGCTACATTGTGGAGGCTGCGAAGGTTAGTTTCGGAACTCATACCTCATGCACCCGCTTTCAGGCAATGCTACGCGTAAGTGGCTCTTAGTTCCAGCTGTTACTGGCTTCTGAGTAGTTGATTGGTTTTACGTCCGAGGACTCTAAGGAAAGCTTCGCATTAATTTCGGCGTTCTTTGACGAGTGCCGTAGACTCAGTACTCCGGTATTTTACAATTGTGTCTTCACTGAAATGTGACCACCTGTGTGGGTTTTACGGTCCTTTTTTCTCGCTCTTCTAACAATAGCAGCTCAACACTGAAATGTGAAAGCATATCATGCAGGCGCTTTTTTAAACGTAGCCCATAGTAACTGGCTTACCCTTCACTACTCCTGGGATTAAACCTAAGGTTTGACGTCGTCTCGAGAAACACGCGGAAGCCGCTACACACAAGATCGCATAGCAAAAAGGGGCTTTCCATCCGATATCTGGAGTCCCTGATAGTCCTCCATACAAGAGAAGAAAGCCGTAGGTCGTAACGCCGTCGATTTCCCGCCTACGTAGGCTAGATACTCCGACGCCCCCAAGCCACATGCTTTAGGCTTTCGTTCACTTAAGAAGGCTCACTGAACAAGGAAGCCGAAACGTCTAACAATCTTAACTGAAACCTTTGGTTGGCCTTCCTTTTCCTTTCGACACCTCTGCAGTGAGTGGCACTTCTGTGACGCCTTCACGAGAGCCGCGAAAAGAAGTAGACACCTTCTTTAAAAGAAGCGATGACTCCTTCCGACACGAGTACGATTCTTAAGGCAAATAAAAGTAAACATGCCTTCAAGTGCACCAGTCTTTGTTACCTTCAGTTCTCATCATAAGTTACGTAACTGTGCAACTAATACGTGAATATTTTTAACACTGGTTTCCCTTTAGTGCGGTACCTCCTCTTCATCACATTCAGCCTGACCACGCCCACTGCAGGACGCACGTTAGCAATGTTGACACGGACAAGCAACAGACGAAGAAGTAGATTGATCGGAAGGAGAGCCGCGTCGTTGTGCGCAGTTTGGTTCTTATTCTTGGAGAAATAAAGTGAACGTCACCCCGAACATGAAGCCGAGCCACACGTGAAACCATTCCAAGTGTTGACATTGTGCTGCGTTTTGGCTACAGTATACTTATTCTTCACAGGTACTGTCGACAACCGGATGGTGAAAATTTTTGTAAATCCGTATAATGCCAGTGTTCCACCGTGCTTTCGGTACAGCTGAGGTGATGAGGATGACTGGCTTTTCCAGCACAGCATTAAAATTGTTCACAACAGCTGCTATACGTCCATGGCCATCTGCTTTGTCGCTTCGCATCGGTTGTAGGGGTGTCTGTAGTTCGTCTTCCATACTGCACCGGAATACGTGCTTTGTTGGTCCTCCTACTCCCATTACCGTCATGATTATATCGGATATGGTACCATTCCGTACACACTTGCTCTCCTACATTAATTCTCTTGCCTAAATACCTATTGATTTTTTGTATTTTATTGTATGCATGATATTTGACCACCCTTAATTTTCTCTTGAATGCGCACTTCTTTATGCGTTACCTCACGCTAACGATTAGCTTTTATCGTAGTGGTCTTATTGCTGGCATATACCTCTGGTGTTCGAAAAGTTACTGTTGTGCAGTTATTGCTCTGCAGTTTTTTAATGATGCGCATCGCCTCCTGGCGGAGCTAAGTGTATATTTCCGCTCAGCTATCCTGGCTTTTGCTCTCTGAATGCACATTCCGTGGCCATGCGATAACGTTAACATTCACTCCCAGAGCCCTTCTTGTCTTTCTTGGATAAAGTGAAATGATGGCCAACTAATGCATGTACTACTTCTGAGCAGCTGAATAAGCACACATCGGATTCGGCTATTTGCATGAGATTGCTGGATCGCATTCCAGTCGCGGAGTCAGCATTCCGGTGGAGGCGAAATGCAAAAAAAAAAAACAGTGTGCTGTGTGATATGAGCGGATGTTCGAAATTTTTCTGCAGCTCTTCAATAGGGCAACTCCTCGTCTCCGTCTTGATTCCCTCTATCCTGTATTCTTCTCCTCAAGGCGCCATCGAGGTGTCAGAAGAGAGGTCGGAAGTTACTGTCTCTTTCGCTTCCACATGAGACATCTGCGTCTCAGAGTGAAAGCTGTACGAGGCATATTCGCCGGAATCACGGCGTCGTCATCTGTGCCGATGTCACAAAGCGAGGGAAGCAGGCGATGCGGAGCGCGACCGTGCACCATGTACGAGTGCGTTGAGGTCTGTTATGCATCTGCTTCTTGACCAATAAAGGCTTGCGCATACAAGCTATGACTTCACCCTGCAACCAAATTATCCAGCACACTCAGCAAAATGCGTTCACTAGAGCTCACTCGTGCCTCTAATGCCAGTGTAAAAAGCATGTATTTATCGATATATTATTGTTTTATGGCTAGGCGTGTGAGTAGAGCTTGATCGCCAAGCTCTACACGCAAGTGGAACCATCTAAGACTAATCGGGCTGGAATATGAGGTCTTTCTATAATGAGTGGAACACACTTCTTTATCCGGAGTTACTAAACAATCCGAATTCCGGCACTTCGGAATTTCGAAACCATCTCAGATGTAACTGGCATTCGTAGTAGCACAAGGTTAAACATCCCGTGAATTACTTATCCTTCTTTACTAGATTAATTTCCGACATACAGTATGTGCCTGATGAATATGCCACACGATGTACATAGAATCGCGGTGGCCTACATATCCTGTTGGACGTTATTCGAAATTAAATGTTCTGCATTACGCAAAACCCAAAATGTTCACTTTTAAACATCTATAGCCAGCGGGCTGTATGCCGAATTCTACGGTACTCTTCGTCGTTGCCTTTAAAATCTAGCTCTATTATATATTCTAACTTTTGTGCATTAAATTTAGGTGCGCTGCGTGCTTCATCGCGTCAGTTGTTAGCACTCTCAGATTTACTCACGGTGGTGGATTAAAATCATAGTTGCTATCGCGTATTTGGACACAAGGAAGAAAAGAACATAAACGTACACGACAGACGGTAGTGTTCAACTGGCGCTTATTAGAAAACAAACATCGAATTTAATTGTTCTTAAGCTGTTAACAATCAAACATGCGCAGTAGAGGTGCCACGCTTAAGGTACGATATATATCTAAGACTGACAGATGGAGCGCGGACACAATTTGATCCTTTTTTCTTAAATAACTTATTTTCTTCACAAGATCCTTATTTCCTGAAAAAAACAAGAAAGCTTCAAACGTTTCACGTTCTGATTGCGTTTTCACCGTGGCTACTGCACACGTTTCCTGTGTTTCCTACTAGATAGGCGAAAACGTTGTAGGGTCAGAGTCGACAAGGTATCATTTGATAAAACACCGTTTGCTGTCATCAGCGAGATTCCTCTCAGATGATATGGATCCCGCTGATAAGCGGCACTCTCTCAGCCGTTCATTTAGGCATCGACCTGACTGCCCAATGTATGACTTGCCACTAGTGAGCGGAACTTTGTATACGACACTGACTTTGCATGGGACAAACTTCGTTTTATGGTTCGAATACAACTTGGCTGCCTTGGCGCTCCGTTCATGACAGGGAGCAAGCGCACAAGCTTCTTCGGGGCAGTCAATATAAGCTCAAAGCCACATTTTTTTACCATCTTTTTTAGACGGTGCGACACGTTGAGCACATACGCACATAGCCACAAGTCCAGTTCGTCGATGAGGATCTTCGCGGTTTTGTCGCCGCCAAGTTCTCACTTCTTTTAGTAGCTTTTCCGCCACAGATGTGATTTCCTCAGGAAACCCAGCCTTCTCTAGGCGAAGTTCTTGCAACGCCACGCTTTCGTTGTTGCGATGCTGGCTGGACTTATTGAGAGCAGTGCGGGTGGCATTCACGGCAATACATCTCTTCACAAGTTTGGAATGAGCGGACTGACAGCTGAGATTTTGGTGCTTTGTCCTCGGCCGATACAACCAGCAAACACGGGCCTTTGCAAAATTTGTGGATACATCAAGGAACTACAGCCTATCGTCGTTTGCCAGTCCGTGGTGCAAGTTAGACCACAGCTACAGGAATTAAACACATCAAGCACATTTCCCATCATAACGTCCTTTTTGTGAGACCTTGCTTGGTTGATTACTACAAAATAGTTAACATAATCTGAAAATGCTCTTTAGTTTGTCAGTGCTCATCCGCGCAACAACGTGTTAGTCAGAATGTCTAAGAGTGCACGTTGTTGGACGATTCGGTCGTACGTAGCTAAGCAAGGAAAATGCGCAAAAAAAGACCCGTCCTTGCGCTCTTCTCGCCCGAGTCTTTTTTTTTTTTGCGGATTTCCCTTGCTAATGTTAGACACAATAGGCTAAAAAGACGTCTCTAAGTGCTGCGGCGACGCAAGAACAAATGCACAAGCCATCCCTCTGAACATGTTCTGCACCTTCATGCTTTACGACAGTCGACGAAAGGTAAACCGATATCTATGAATCATATGCCAATAGTATTCTGAAAGGACAGAGGGGTCCCACTTTCAATACAGTCGCGCAAAGCAATCATGACTTCTACCTGTGGCATCGAGTAAAAAAAAAATGACGTGGCTTAGCTTGGTTAAGCCTGGTGATTGCGAAGTCACACTGACCGTAGCGCCCCTGGTGAGAGGAGCGGGAGTTAGGCCGCCGTTGGCGGCTACCGCCTCGCCTCGCGACGGCTTGAGATGGGGCCCCGTTTTTACACAGCTGGTGTGACGTCACTCTAGGTCACGTGGTGTGACGTCATGCAGCGAGGTCACGCTAAAGGTCAATGGTGCCTACCAACGCCTCGTCACGGAACGGGCTGAAGTGCGACCTAAAGCAGTATTGCTTCACAATAAAAGATCTTTCACATTTATGGAAAGCGGAAAGATGAACTCGAAGATTCTTCGTGGGTCTTAACATAGTCCACTACCTCGATAGCGTTACTAACCAAAAAAGTGCCCTCGACTTTCAAGAAATGTTATTTTTCATGCCGGAATCTGGGAAAAGCGTCTTGCGACTACCCTTTTTTCGCTACAATCGTCCTCAGTGGCACATCATCTTTATGTGTCCTTGCGGTAAAGAAAACGGCGAGTCCTAATTGTTACTGGCACCTTTTTTTTTTGCTCAAATTATCCAGTTCAATATCTTCTCACAACATTAAATCCTGTTCCTTTGCTTTTTGGCTCGTCATAGTTGAGGCAATGCAATTCTTAGTTATTGCCATTTTGCTTTTTTTTCGCAAAAACAGTGACATAACCACAAAACCACCCTGCTTAGCTCAACTAGTACCTTCAGATTGTCCGTTCGCAGGTACTCAACACCATCTTCGACGCTGTCACTCGCACTATTTGGAGTTTCTCTCAGAGGGCATTCGACACCTTCGGAAATGACCCTTGCCTTGTTTTTGTCCGTGGATTTACTTGAAATCCTTGGCAGCCTATCTAAAAATAGATATCGTACCTTAAGCGTGGCACCACTACTGCGCTTGTGTGATTGTCAGCACTTTGAGAAGACTTATAGTTCATTTTTTTTCCAAACAACGACCGTTGAAGGCTAGCGTCTGCCCTGTACGTACGTGTTTTCGCCGTTCTGCCGAAATAAGCGCTAGCAAAAATTATTTCGAATGCCTTCGAGCTGTCCCAAGTTTCCGCCTTAATAAGGTGCATTAGAAGCTCATGTATAACGAGTCGGCTCTCTTTCCGCGTCTGTGCCGTCTAATTGGCGGTGGCCAAAGTAGGCTACGATGCTTGACTGGTGGAGTACACTGGCCGTCCCTTCAGCTCGTATTGATATTATAGTATACATGCGCACAGATATAGCTGCTTCGTGGGACAGTGTAGGGGAAGTGCGCCCTAGCAACAAATTTTTCCGATACAGCTAACAGCTTTTGTTGCATTTCGAATTATACGCAGGGGAGACCGATACACCTGAAAACACGGTATTCCAAATTTACGGTATTCCAGCTCAATTGCACATTTGGGCACTTCTTTTGGTTGGCGTGAAGGAGCCAGATGGTGAGATATCTTAGTGCAGCGGCTTTCTGTTGCGGTTGAAGAACGACTTGCTTGAAAGTACACATGCTTCCCATTAGGGCAGAAATGAGGCTGCTGAACCAGTGCTCTGCTTGACGTTGCCTCATCAAAATCAAGTTACTTCCTCAAGCCCTCTCCCAGCACTCGAAATACCTTGCGCACGTCTGCCTCGTGTCTCGGCGTCGTTACAACTGCGCAAAGAGGCGGCAGCCACTTACAACGTCTTTGAGATTCGCCTGCGCCGGTCACAGCACCGGTCGTGCTCAGCTGCATCGGCTGCGGCTGGTTCTGGTAGCGGAACTGGTTCTGCGAGCCCACGCTGTCAGCTGACGTCAGCCGGAAGGGGCTCTTGCGCGTCGGTCCTACGGCCGCCGCGGGGCCCGAGGGGTATGGCCAGTAGGGCCCCGATGGCGCTTCCCCGCCTGCGTTGAGTGGGAGCACGGCTTCTCCCGGGCCTGTCGCCTGAGGTCGCGGAACGGTTGTGCCTTCTGGTTTTATTGCGTGCGTTAATCATGCGCATAGGTGTCAGTTGGTGTGTATGCGTTAGTAATGAAAACAAGACTCCACAGCCCAGTCCGCATGTTGACAGCAGCAGCTGCTGACGCCTGAAATGCCCAAAAATGCGAAGCGTCCCGGAAGAATGCTCTATTTTTTTAGCCGTTATGAGGGAAGTTAGGTGAGCGATTCGTCCCATACCCTCCAGGCATTGATGAACAAGATCCATTTGCACAGATATTTTGCTACTTAGCTAGGAAACGAGGCATCTCCGGTGTGCACTTACTCCGAAATCCGCCTGGCCTTGCACATGAACAGAGCGTAACCGAACGGGCAATGAATGTCCTCAACATGAGCCCCTGACCTTTCGTTGTATGAAGAACGTTTAAGAAAATCATAACCCTTTCAAATCGAACATGGTGGGGTCCTTGGATGATCATCATATAGCTGGATGTTCAACGCTGTCTTTGTTGCCTGCATCTCAAAGCACCACTATTGCTTCTGATTGTTCTAGTTCATTCAGATTGTATCAGGTAATTAACTATAGAGTAATCAGACAAAGGTAGGATAATCGCAGGTGAACCCCTGGCGCTAAAAACAGTTCGAGTGGGGCTGTGTTCCGTGCAGGTGAGCAGTGTTAGCGAATGCACGCCTCTAAGCTGTGATTAGCAGCTCGAGCTCAAAATCAGTCGGTTACCCGCCCAACGGTAATTTTGCATGTGAAAAATTGCAAAGGTCGACGTCTTTCGCTTCGTGCAGCGTGCAGCGTGTGTGCAGCGTGCACACACGCGATGATTTCCTGCCCAGATGAGGGCATCACTGGACGGAAACTTCACGCTTTAGAGAGGCGGCGCGGTGATGTAGCTGTCGGCGGTGGGGAAGGGACCATGGGGTAAGCGGTGTTTTCTTTGCTTCCTGGCAGGTTGGGAGTTTGTTATCTGGGGGATGCTGACGATATCGCCAGTTATTTCAGCCGGAAGACCGTACGATAACCGTGACATACCTTTCGGCTCCCGGTGACCCGTGCGAATACGGCACAGAAAAGGGAGAGCTACTAGTTTGTTGCGTCATCCACATCGTACTTCACCGGGCTCCCTCTTGTGAAAACAGCTTATGGCTGAGACGGGCAGAACATCTGTCAGGAAATGCAAGTTTCTAGAGTTACAGGGCCAGGATTGTGTCCCCGAGACGCCCCTTTTCTTTCTACTCAAAAGAAAACGTTTTCTAACTGTGACAGCAATACGCAGGCAGCGCTTGTTGGTGACAGTAACCCTTCTAACTTGGCGTTTGCTGGTTTCCCATACCAGGCGGCACGCACGCAATATTGCGGAATAAGGGTCTTCAAGGCACGTGGGTTGCAACGGATTCCGATAGCTCTGTTATTAGCCAGCGGCTGGAGACCGCACATGTCGAGGAAAAGTCGGGCTCACGTGTTTTTAGTTCAGTGAGGGTATCATGGACAAACTTGCCAACAATGCCCTCAGAACTCTTTTTAGTTGTACTGGGCACTTATGTACGCATTAGTGCGCAGTGGAAAGGTATTCAAAAGTGAAGAAAAGGTGAATGGCGATGTTAACACAGGGACTTATGAGCAACAGATCTGAGAGGAGACATTACTGTGAAGAGAAGTTAGATCTCTTCTCTTATTTTCTGGTGGTCCTCTCTGCAGCAGAAGCGAAATTTTCTGTGCACAACTGTAACTTCTAATTCCCCTGCCCCCCCCCCCCTCTCCCCCCAAACCGCCCCCGCCCAAAAAAATATAGAACAGTCAATTGAACATTATGTCCAAATGAATATGTTGTTCTCTGTATTTAAAGATATTTTTTTCAGGCTTTTTGTTCTTCACAGCTGTGATATACTTTTCTCGTAAACGATATTAGTAAAAAAAATATAACACCTGCATCTTACAGGCAGTCATCTATGAGGCAGAAACGTGGAAGCTAGCTAACGAAAAGAGTTCAACTTAAGTACAACGCAGCGAGCTATGGAAAGAAAATTGATACGCGTAACGTTAAGAGACAGGAAGAAAGCAGAGTGGTTTAGGGATGGCACACAGGTTAATGACGTCCTAGTCGAAATCAAGACGAAGAATTGGGCTTGGGTCGGGCATGATAACCCGGTAGTTTTTAACGGTAACGGACTGGATTCCAAGAGAAGGCAAGCGTAGCAGGGGGCGGCATAAAGTTGTGTGGGCGGATCAGATTAAGAACTTTGCGGGGATAAGGCGGCGGGGGCTGGCATTAGTTAGGATTAATTGGAGATATATGAGGGGGGGAGGATGGAGCGGCCTTTTCCCTGCGGTGGGCGTAGACAGGCTGAAAATGATGATGATGGTGTTTTTCACACGTTGAATCTAAAGAAAGCGCAGCCGCGATCCCAACCTTCCTATTGCCTGTGGCCGCAGGACCATATCAACTACATGAACCCCGAAGGCTCTCCTCATGGCGTTCGCACACATCGATAATAGCCTGAAGGTGAGGGTCGGCAGTTTTCAATTGCGACGTAGCGCGTTGGAGCAGCGAGTGACCTAGTTTGTCCGAGAGAAAGAACGCCATTCAGTTATTTCTGTAGTGGTATTCCGAGTTTGGAAACGGTCGGAGATAAGCAGATGCCTTCGCGTGGCTCTCTCCTAACACCAAAAGTACGAGACGTCCGCAAACATTCTGTAATTCAAGGTCGATGTCAATGAATAATCACTCCCTTATAGCAAATCATCTCCACCTTGTGCGATTCCCTAAACATTTGCACATGCGGTGCAGACCATAACCTACACTTTCAAAAAGCCGCCAGATTTTAACGGGACATGGTACAATGAAGGATCGCGGATGACATAACTATGCGTAGGACTTGGGGCGCACTAGTGTAGCGGCAAAAAGCAGGCTGTGTGTGTATTATGCTTGCTCGTTGACATGTGTCTTCACTAACCGGTTCTTTTTTCACGCAGGTCAGGGGCGCTGCGTGAAGGCGACCAGGCTCCTGGTTTGCTGATCCAGCCCACGGGAGGGCTCGGGCGTTGAGAGTGGCTCGGGGTCCACGCTAGAAGGCAGCAAAATGAATAGAAGAAAGCTTATTTTTCTTACCCTCTTTCTGGCGCGCGCGCACACACACACACACACACACACACACACACACACACACACACACACACACACACACACACACACACACACACACACACACACACACACACACACACACACACACACACACACACACACACACACACACACACACACACACACACACACACACACACACACACACACACACACACACACGCACACACGCACGCACGCACGCACACACACACACACACACACACACACACACACACACACACACACACACACACACACACACACACACACACACACACACACACACACACACACACACACACACACACACACACACACACACACACACACACACACACACACACACACACACACACACACACACACACACACACACACATGTACGCAAATACACCACTGTAACGCGCCGACAGCAGGATGGCGCATACGAAAAACAGCGCGCGAAGGGAAATTAAAACATGCACCTGCCGCGGTGCCTCAGTGTCCTTGGCGTTCGGCTGCCAATCCCAAAGTCGCGGGTTCGATTTCGGCTGCGGTGGGCTTATTTCAATGCAAGTGAAACACAAAAACGTCTGCCTGCTGTGCGATTCAGCGGCGCAGGTTACAGAGACCCAGTGATGAAAATAGATTAGCAGTCCTCCAATACGGCGTCCCTCATAGCCCATGTGTCTCCTCGGAATGTTAAAACCCTAAAATTTACAATTTAAATTTAAAACGTGCCACATTGCAAGTGCAGCCGCAACGCTAGGCCCTCACACGTTACTTCTAAATGTGCAGGTCCTACTCCACGCGCGCTGCTGCATTTCATAGGCCTAAATTTATATGGTAACGCAGTGCGCGCGGGGCGCTCACCAGTTTTTCCCTCTCTACAGAGACGTAAAACGTTTGACGCTATCCCTATTCCTCTCAATTTTCCATCCTGGCGGAGCGTGCATATATATGTTAGAAAGTGTCCAAGAAACGGTGCTAGGAAGGCTTCTACACAGACCGAAACCATATATCTTCGACCTTGGTGAGGCATCTGTCTGCCATGCCCGAACACAACCGTCAGTGCTTTGTCTCCAGTGGTCGCTTAAATATTCACTGCAACAAAATAATTCCCACAAGGTGGGGAGATACTTTGAAAGTGGTTTTAAAATGTTGACCGCATAGCAGTTGTATTTAAATAAAGTCCCAGCTATAAAATTTCCGAGGAAACCTAAAGATCGATGCCATTTGCATTAGAGGTCAGAACTCGGTTAATTTTTTTCTTGTATTTTTTTATAATTTTCTACTAATGCACCTTTTTCTTAAATATCCGTTATTTGCACAGAGTTAAAATTTTGTAACAAAGTAGCAAGTAATGATTTACACAAGTGGTAACAAAATATCCATTTGGTACAAAAAATAGCTAAACGAAATTTGTGCTGGAGTGTTTCCTTCCCTGCTTCGGAAGGAAAAACTGTATATGCATATAATTTGCTTCCCTATCAGGACCCAGGCTCATTTTAGAAAGGTTTTAGTTTCTTACTTTTTAGTACTCCTCTTTGTTTTCCTTTTATCACTTTTATCGCCATGTTACTGTTGCCGTTTTTAGGATCTATTCTCATGGCTTCTCATATTGTTTTAGTATGTTTGCGCGTTTTTGGTAATTTTTTTGACATGTTCATTTGGTTTTACTTGTGCGCTTCTTGTCCAAGGACGGTTCCTCGTGAGTTTGTCTTCATTCATCTGTTTGTGTTTTTCGGTTTCAGTTTTGTTTTCTTCACGCCCTCCTCCCAGTCATCGGTGTCTTTTGTTGCACTTGTCTTTCAATCTTCCTTCCCTTCCTGTCTAAATGTCCTTCAGCGGGCGTTTATCATGTGCCGCAGTCCGGTTTCGAGTCACTGCCATCTGACCAATTCTCATGCGCTATGACTAACGTGTCCTACCGGGAGTCCACGAGTTCTCCGTCCTCCGTCACTTTTTATCACGAGTCGTGTTGTCCTGTATATATTCAGTGATTTCACAGCCATGCAATTAAATCGATAGTTGGAGCTTGTGTGCGCTTCACCATCTCGTCCTCGTGTTTTTCTGCCGCGCCACTCTTTCTAACATGTGTCACCAACTTGACCAAACATTTACGTTTCTCAAAAACTACATATATATATTACATTTTTTCTTTGTAGATGCAATTACATTGAAACCCTTGAGTTCTTTTTGTAGCCAGAAAGATACAACTTAGGATATTGGTTGTAGTACCAGTTACGTAAATTGCCTTTGAAGAGGTTTATTTTCTTTACCGTTGATGTACAAGAAGCTGAGACTAAGGGCATATGAATGCCTGACGAAGGTTCCAGACCCCTGGTGTTCAGAATCGACAGCAAACACAGAAAACTATAGGATAATACATTAAAGCTAAGCAATGTTATAGGTAAACATTGAGTAACATCGGTGAAAAATTTTGTTTGCTTGCTCTTAATAGCTCGTGAGTAAAAGATGCCTGGACTTCCAAAAATGCTGTTTCGAGAAAAGTCCGGAGAAAACATCTGAAAACTATCACCCTACCGCTCGGTGCGACAAAGAAAACAGGATGAAAAAAAAAATGGATTGTGAAGTCGCAGATATTTAAGTGTAACATATTTTCTAAAAACTAAAAATATGCGCCGTTTAGAGATTGCCAAACACAAAAATCGAAAACAAAGTGCGGTGAGGAATATGCAAACAAAACATAAAAAATTCGACCTTTCCTCTGCAGAGGGCCACGAAAAACGATTAAAAAGCATTTCTGAAGTCGCGGATACATAAGTGTAATACATTTTCTGAAAGCTGAAGAAATGCTATATCAGCAAAGCACAAAATTCGAAAATTGATTTTGACAAATCAAATTCTCACTCTACCTTAAAAGGGTGGAGACGCCAAATTTTTGGTTTGCGTGTTCTCTTTCTTTCAAACATTGCGTTATGGTACCATACATTGCGCACTGCCCCAGGACACGTGATACGTGCTCCGCGGTTCATACATGTGCTTTAAATAATATATTATCTCAATATGTGTACCGAGCGATTTCGGTTTTGGTTTCCGAGTGCCAGGGTCTGTTATGATGGCACTCCCGAGGAAGAGCAGCAACCCTGGTCATGTGGGTCCCAAAAGTATTGACACATGGATCGCTGTGTCGTCTGCTCTCGTACACAGGCTATGCATACCAGGGCCTTTCGAAATGACGGCCGGTATACTGAGACACACTGCGCACAGTCATCCGGGAGAGGGGCGACAGTCGAATAAACTAAAAGTTAACGTAAAAAAAAACTAAAGCAGGTATTTTCAGGGCAAGAAACAAGCCACTTAAATTTAATCATATTGTTAAATATGCTGGACAACAAATTGATATTTTACATGAGCATAAGATCCTAGGAGTTATTTTTTCATCTCAGCTGGGATTCGCAAGTCCATAGCCTCTGTAGAAAACTCTCGGCAACAACTGGAGCACTCTCTCTTTGCCGAACACTTCTCCCTACGAAAATAAAGCTGCAAATATATTACGCTCTATTTTCATCTCATCTAAATTACTGTAGCCTTATTTGGCTTACCACAACAAAAACAAACATTCAAAAAATACTTGCACTACAAAAAAAGGCCATTCGCTATATTGGCAATGTTTCGTTCCTACACTCGACCCAAATGCTATTTCCCTCATACAAAATCGTCAGAGCTAATAACATATATGATTTTCGTATTTTCCGTTCTTTCTTCTTCTCAACTACTGAGCAGAAGAATTTTTTGGTACAAACTGCAAGCCTTACACCCCCCCAAAAAAGCAGTTATACCTACTCGTAGTACTGAATTATGCCATATTCCGCATTTCCGCAAAATCTACAAAATTTAGTCATTGCAACACAACCTCCCACAAATACTAAATCAGCCTCAATATGCCAAGATAATTTCATTTAACCAGTTTCAAGAATCCTTTTCCAAACTATAAGTAGTCGCGTTTCTGATATATGTTTGCTTCACTGACCTATTATTTCTCGTACCTGTATGCTATCTTGAGTTCAGTTATGATTGTACAAATCTCCAGTTTTATTCAAATATGTATGTATGATGTATTCTTGGGTTATTTCTGATAATATTTAGAAACTAAGCTTGTTTGCATTTTGAATACTACTCAAAGTTAATATTGTATAGTATCTGCTATTCTAGATCTTTCCATTGTTTCTCTTAACTATTGTTAACAACTATGTCGGCACTGCCTTGTAGAGGTTGTCTGGGCCATGTCAAGCTGTGATTTCACAGCTTTTAGCCCAGATATCCTTGCAAACTTTTTGTAAAATAAAATGAATTGAAATTGAATTGAATCAAGCGGCTCGATTCTGCCTTTAGTAAAACTTGGTGCTGGGCTAGTTGGTTAGACATTCTTTGAAATAGGTTAGCGCCAAAAAAGGCGAATACAAGGCGAGAGAACGACGACACGACATAGAAGAGCGCCGATTGTGCCGACCTCATTCGGCATACCGCGTGTGTCAACGCGGTATCTGCGCTGCATTTCGCTTTGCCACACTGCGCCGAAGCCGATGCTCGGCGGACGTCTGTGTCGGTGGTCGGTAGACGACAGCGCGTCAGTCGGCCCATCCCCTGGTCACATTACAGCGACACGATGTCTCACTGGTGGTGCGGGCGAGGTGTCTCCATTACCTGAACCTATTATCTGTCTCTGTTCGTGCCGACCAATACCCGTCGCAGTCTTCACTTCGCTCCGTCCGCCCAGTCGCGCTGCGAGACTGCTCGGGGTACCGTGGCTGCTGCTGGCTTTTTACTGCTGCTTGTATAGCAACAGTTTGTGTATTCGCTAAGCGAATGCTTCAGGGTAATTCTACAGGATTCGGCATTTACCACGCGAGTTCGGAATTGCGCCAGGAATGCGCCTATGACGATGACTGAACCTCAGCGCTTATTTTGTTCAAGTTGCTGCCGAGACAGCAGCTGCGCGTTCGTTCGGCATTAAACGTTAAGCTTCATTCTACATAGGATGAATAATCTCTTCTTTTTTTGCGCCGGTGGTACGTTTACTTGTTTACGCAGTGCAATATAACTCCGCGAATATCGCCGAAGAATGCGAGCGCCAGTCTGGGGAACGCTCCATAGCCAGGTTGCATACCACGTATGTCTGGGTATTCTCACTCGTTGTAACTGCTTTTCCCGATATGTCCAACACTGAGCTTTAACTGGCTTTATCTTGGCGGATGTATGGCGCTCATCTGTAGTAATTAAAATGGCTTAAGTTGTTGTCCACGTGCGACGCCTATACGATTGCTGCCGGGCGCTGCAGCTGCTGGCAGACTGGGTCACCTCGGCTTGCAGCGGTGCTTCCCGATCAATGTATTTGCGTGCTAAGATGTTAGTAATCCTCGATTTCAGGTCACTGTTGTCAAACCAATGCTGGATTACTATTTGTATTCGGTAAAACTCCTGAACTTGCTCTCCACAACCGCCGACATCGCACATGCGAACCGCGCTGGCTATCTCCAAGCCTATTGGTACCGCTGGTGAGTCAAAGGGTGAACATATGAAATGTAGACGCTCGTTTCATTTGTTCGTTGTGCGGAGTAGGTGTAGACAATAGCAACTATAGTCATCATCTCATCGAAGTTAATGTTTCGCTCGGCCGCTGGTGCCGGTTGGTGCGTCAGCAATGGCCTATTTTCCGATCAGCGCACCTACCGCTTAGCGCCTGGCAGATGTCGCGCGTCGCCTTTCATAATAAGTCACATTACTGTGCTGTGACGTCCCTACTATTCACTGATATCGTTCCTACAGCTCTACGTCACCAACTACAGCGCTAGCGATGGGTCTCGATCATGAGAACGAGCGTTTAGTTACTCTTGATAGCTGAACTAAAATATATGTTAAGTGTTCGTTGCATCTAATAGTGACTTTACGTAAAGAGGAAACCCAAAATGAGCTTTTTATAGCCTGGAACTTTGATATTTCAACACCTTCAATTCGCCTTGACAGCGCAGCTAGAATAAATCCCACATCAAACATCAGTACAGAGTCAAGTGCCCCTAACTGGCAAGCATTCTGAAAACTTCGAGCACAAAAAAAGAGAAAAACTAATATTGTATGTGCTGAAGCTTCTGTGGGTTCTGAGTTTCTCCTTTGCCTTTCCGCAGGTGTACTAAATGGCCTTTCCTACAGGTAAAGCAGAAAAGTGTGTTGTGTTAGTCGACAACATGTTGATCTAGTATAGACACGGTAAGAAAAAACGCGGCTGAAAACAACCGTTAGTGGCAGTTTGACCGGTTTTTATGAATCACTTTTAAGAGTCTTTAAAGGGACGCCGTTGACGAATAAATTTAGCCTGCGTCGATAGATAGCTGCCTTCAATGATAAAAACGCTACTTTTAAAGACTCCGTTTTTGCAAGGTGGGAGTGGCCGGAAATTTAAAATACACGCATCGCCTTCACTCTCATGGAAGCACACTGCTGTGCTTAAACACAGTTATTTCGGTGCGCATTCCGGAGTTGGGTACAAAGGCCAAGCACTTCTTTTCGTTGTCCGACATGTCCGCGTAGTGAACCACCGGCAGCAGCTCTTCCGGGCTTAGTGCTGAACCCGCATTTAAAGTACGCCTCTATGCGACAGCCAAGTCCAATTTTTCTTAGATTGCGCAGCACCTCAAGGGTAAGCGATAGTCAGGATGAGAACTTTCTAAAGCTTACTGTGTAAGCATAACATGTGAACGCCTCTTACGACGAATTCTTAACGGAGGAGATTCTTGATATTTAGAAGTTTACGGACAGGGCTAGTCAATTAGCAGGCTTAAAGTTATGATGAACAGTGCGAGATTGCAGCACGAGAATTTGCTGAAGCAATTTAGAAGATTCGCACAGCGTGCCACACCTGAGACAATCGCGAAGTGCACCTCTTGTCACGTGTATGGAAGATGGTTTAGGTTTATCATACAAAAAATTATTGTTAGCGCCGGCGACTTGCGATTTTCTTTTTTTAAAAGCCTGTACGCGTGATGAGTGTTCCGTGTAAGGTGCCGTGGGCTGAACTTCCAGAGCACTAGCTGCTGTCGGAATCCATTCACTCCAAGGTGCGTCGCATTTTGGCGGCTCCCGCAAGTGGCGAATCAAGGGTATAAAGTTAGGCGAGTCGGTAACGATGATCCTTGATATGTAGTGCAAGCAGGACGAAGGACAAGAAAGAGGTGCTTTGTTGGGCGGAGACAGTGGCTGTGTTGTGTACCTCTTTCGTTGTCCTTCGCCCCGTTCGCGCCACATATCATGGCGAATCAAGCTGAGAATTGAGGGGACATTGCTCTGTTCGATATGCGCGCCTGTCCGGGAGGCCAGCGCGTAGTACTGTGAGGAACCGTAGTGCGTTGCGCGGGGCACAATGAAAGTTGGCGTCCCGGGGCCGCCATGATGTGCGCACCAGTCGGACGGGCACCGTAACCTCCTTATGACAAGACTATACTGACCGTTGAACGAGCGAGAACCTCGGGAGGAAGGTGCCCTCGATGTGTTGGGGCTGTCATCTTGGGATTCCGCGGAGCTCTCCCCAGTCGAAGAGCGTGGTGAAGACAGGCAGGATTCCCGCTGTGGGCGCTTCCCTGCAAGGAGCGTCATCGGTGGGGCAAGTTGGCACGACATTGGTTATCAAGCACAACGCAACCAAACGACGACGACGAGAAGCAGCACGTCCAGGAGCTGCAAATGGCAAGGGGAACTTGTGTCCTCCACGTGGTCGTCATCTGCCGTCTGGCTGAGCTGTGGTTTAACAATAATGCAGTGATGTTAATTTCAAAGGGATCGGCAGAAAAACGCTCGTTTACTTTGTGGTGCACTGAAAGGGAATGGTTGGAAGAGAAATCGCGTGACAGCTCTCGGGCGCCTTTCTTTTGAACGTTTTGCTAGGCACGTTGAGTTACCGTCATGAAGCGCTTCTCGTAGCGGCACGGCTCTGACTACAAGCAACCAGCGTAGAATATCGACCTGTTTACCTAAGAGAAAATCTGATGACAAAACTCACCGATGTATTTTCTCTTTTAAGAAAACGACAGCCATATATCCAACGGTGTTCATCCGACTACATCACATCGCTGAATGAAGTGGCATTCAGTCTGTTCCTCCTGCCGTCGCGACGCGTCTGCTGCGCGCCGCATATGTCGAAGCAATAATCTCGACAGCCCCCTTGCTGCTTTTCAGATTATCATTATCCATGATCTCGCGGTCCCTGGCCATCAGCGGACTCGTGCTTTAGGCTCTGCGTCTGTTTGATCTCTGAATAACGAAGAGCGCTGTCAGTCTAGCACAATACAGCTTGCCGCGACTAAACAATTGGAACTAAAGTATTTAAATCAAAGCAAATCTACGTTCAGGATTCGTCCCGTCAAATGCTTCTCATAGCCTCGCGCTGAAAACTGCAGGGCTGGGAAGAAAAAAGAAGTTCAGTATTAGCTCAGCTGCTGAGGAGGATTGGAAAGCTTAGTGCTTTACAAAGAGCCCGTGTAGCCGTTTACCAAAGCGCATCGGGGACAAATGTAAATGTTCTTGGAATATGCAGATCTCTCTTGTATTCAGTGCTGCCAAAATGAATAGTGAAAAAACAACCGGTACGTGTTCCAGTGTCCCTGAGCATCGGTCTTATGACCCTTGCCGAAAGCGGCGTACAAACGCAAGGTGCCTGGAAGGCGACGTTGGCCCGGTAAAAAAAAAAGAGCCTGGACCTCCTACCGCGAAAAATAATTAAGAACACGACATCAAATTAATGGATACGCGAATAAAAAGAAACAGTCCTCAGGTGTCTGAGTGAACGGCAATGGTGATGTTCCGTTAATATAGCCACGCAATAAGTCACTTCCTTCCTCTAACCACATTCTAGTAAAATGCCACTTCACTTTTATGTTAGCAGCGCGCTCGACGTCGTCTTGATGGTCTCAATTACAGATTAAACCGATGCCTGATGACTTCACGTGCGAAATTTATACGTTGTGGCCCGCGCAATCAACGTTCCTTTAGTTGTTAAAGCCAACAACATGAATTGCATAGACTTGCCTAGAGCTCCGGATAGTATAAACAGGTGATAAGAGGCCCGTTTTCATTTTTCCAGTGCACTGCACAACACCGTGTAACTACAGCAGCTGCGCATATCTCTGAGCCACCACTTGCGCCTTAGTCTTCTGCAAGTGCGCGCTTACCAGGCATTCTTTAGTCCGTCGATAGAGGGGCAGAAATGAAGGACAGCTGGTTCCGAGATGGAAGCTGGTGCGCGAGCGGCTGATAAGCTGGATCTTCGTTTTCCAGGAACTGCGCTGGGCACGGGCATTGACGTCACCAGGCAAGGAGGTCGATCGTTTTGGGTGGAGTGCAGTAAAAAAAAACACTATGCGCGACTTGAAGCACGCGCGTGCACGGCGAAAGATGAAAGAGAGAGAGGGGGGGGGGGTTGACGGGAAAGGCAGTGAAGCTGGTCTGGAAAATAAATATCTGGCCTACTACTGTACACTGGGGAACTGGAAGACGAGAAAAAAGAGGGTCACGTTGGGGGATGATGATGATGGGAGGAGGCAGATGAAAAATACATAAAAAACAAGGCACACTTCCTAAGAATACAAACGCGAGGCAAGGTCCACGTCGCTTAAAAAGCGTGAGAGCGCTCGCGTTGCTTGTACAGTTTTCAAACTATCTGGCCAAGCGCCGAGGATCAAATCCTCCGAGAGGGGCCTTGTGTCCGTAGACATCAAAGCAGATGCGAGCATGTGTCTTTCACGTGCATATGCTGGAGACGCCACAAAATGTGTTCTATAGTCTCTAGCACGCCAGATGTGGTAAAGTTCGGGGAGTTCGCTTGTACTATTAAGTGCAAGTATTTGCGCGTGAAGGCGACGTTTAAACGTAATTCATGGATTACGCATGCAATAGGGCGTGGTATTCCGCGAGGAACAGAAAAGGTCATCGCCGGATCTAGCCGTTTAAGGCGGATGGGTCGAGTGTCGGGCAGGGACGAAAAATTCACCGGTGTTGCGCTCCCACGTGCTTTTCCTTTTTGTTAACTGCGTTCAGGTGAATAGCCACCCGATTCTTGGCCGATCCTCCAGTGTGGGTATGTGCCATCTTTTGATAGGCTAACAACCTAGCCGTCGCACTGCTAAATGATTCTGAAAGGAGACAAGTGGTGTCCGGTCTAGAGAACGGCACAGCTGTACGCAGGCCACTGCTGAATGCGCTCCTTGCTTCAGCGTCGGTGGTCGCATTTCCATCGAGTCCGCAGTGTCCAGGGATCCACTGGAACACTATACGTTGGCCTTTTTCCTGGGAAAAAGACAGGAGTCTAGTGATGTCAAAGCCAGAGCCTGGTAGTCGGTGTGTCGTAGGAATTGTATCCCAAAATTTTTCAGCGCATGTTTACAGTCAGTGAAAATGCACCACTCCTGAGGAGGTTTTCCGCAGATGTGGCGAATCGCTTCCCGAAGGCCTGAACATGAAATAGAAGGTTATTGCTCGTAATTTTCCCTCGAACCACGTTATTCGGCGTTGATTACGATGGATGTATAGTTTCTCAGTTTCATTATATATTCACCACTGAAACTATAACTTTCACAGGTTTACTCTACTGGAAAGTTTCTGGTTAAATTTCCCATATGCGGCTTTGCTGTTGTGCGTTCAAGCAACTAAAGTTTTCACCTGCTGCACTTTTTGTTCAAAATTCTCATTTGATGAAAAGTTGCAGTTACGTTTTTTTCAGAGTGTATAGTTCCTGCATTGCGCATACGCATGAGGCCTTGCGTTCCTCAGCCTTTATGCAGTTAGACGAAGAAAATGTTACCGTACCGGCCCTTCATTACGCGTGGTTCTGATGGAGGGCCCATCTAGAGGCGGCGTTATTTCCGGAGGGCTTTTTCTTCCACCAGTTTTGCTCTGTTTTAAGGTTCGCGCTGAATTGATATCGCAGCGCAAATTTTAATTCTTTGATCAGCCACTAGACATAGAGCCAAAGCGCCGGCCAATTGCGCGAGCCGAAGCCAAGCACGCCAGTATCCGGCGCCTGGCGCTCGGCTTTTCTGGGGAGAAATGCTTGGGAAAAGGAGCCTTGGAGCAAACCCTTGCGCCAATCATGGGCCAGAAGTGGGCCTTACCGCATGAAGTTGTTTGATCGCGGAACGAATCGCTGACCCGTAAAAACCACGGTTTGGTCGAAGACCCTTTTCCCAAGCACTTCACACCCGAAAAGCAGAGCGCCAAGCCGGGGAAAGTCATGTTCCGGTTAGAAAACTGCTGCATACCTGGTGGAACTCGAGATCGACCACAGTGCTTCACAAAAACGATGTGGATGCTCCTGCACATTGCTACTGCTAGCAATAACAAAAACATCACGGCTCTGATAAAACCTACGTAAATTGCTCTGCATCGCACAAGCTGCATCAAAGCTTTACTACGGGCGGAACTCGAACTATACACATTCGAGTGTCGTGTCGGACACCAGGAGAGGGACTTGTTTCAACGTATTTCTCAGACTTCCCTCCAGATCGAGTTCATTGACTGCCCAGGGTGCCGATTTAGTCTAAAGCTTGACGCAGCTGCAAACTGCGGCGAGGACAGGAATCCCCTCAATGCTCGCTGCTTGTGTTACTGCCGAGGGTATCTTCGCTGGCGGCTTATCGAGGATGACGTGCGTAATGGAAAAAATAAAAGATTTTGTGTCCCGTCATTTCCAGGGGATGTTGGCTGTGCTGTAATGATTTCTGAACAGCAGCACCAGCAGACACACCTTCACCAAGTATCCAGTGTGATGACAGCGAACTCCAAATTTTAGCATTTTGACACGAAGTATAGCGGTGGTACGGAAGTGTTCCACGAAGTGCTGGCACCTCTCGCCACTCAGAAAACACAGGAGCTGTTAACAGTTAATTATTGTTTCCTCTTCGTGCGTTCCTTGGTTGCTCGTGCCTCATTGCGCTTTTCTGTACGTTCTTTTTCCCATCCGCCTCTGCATCGTGTACTGAGGTGGGTACTATCATGAGCAATATGAGCAGGAACACGGGAGCGCGTGCTCGATTGCCTCGAACCCTACCTGTAGCGATATGTGGAGGCCGTTTTCAGAAAGAAAGTGAAAAGAAAGGTGTGTTCTTCCATTCTCTAGAAGTTGTCAGCGCAGCAGAACCCTTCCCACAATGTTGCGAAAAGCGGCCGCCGTGCATCGCCACAAGGAGGGTTAATTGGAGGCTATCGAGCACGCGCTCCCGCGTTCCTGCTCATACTGCTCATGATATTACATTCCTGTACAGAGAGAGCATATTTGTGTAGCCCTCAGAGGTACACGGCACACATATGTGTCCGGAATAAAAATAGCTTCAACTAATGAGCTACCACGTGCATAAGCGTATAACTTGCGCATTTCTCTGTTACGATGGCTTCGACGGATCATTAAGTTTCGGCTGGTAAAACGGGCACCGACGCGCCGCTGAACTAGGCACATTTAGAGCCAGTGCACGTCGGCTTTCCGCCGATAAACCGTAGTGCAAAAGCACTACTTGACATGGTGAAACCCAACCAAGAATCTTGTGTGAAGCTTCGGAATAACTCTGGTAAGATCGGCTAAGTTCGGAGGAGTGTCGCGCCAGCTGTGGCCAATGGGAGGAGGGCACTGGACCAGCGGCCGCCGAGTAGAGAAAGGACGGGAAGATGAAGAGAGCGAAAGGCGGTTGCGTGCATATGCAGATGTCAGAAAGAAGAGGCGAAGACTGAGCACATGCTTTCGCTTACAAGTCAGGTAACGAGACTGGCCACAACTAAGACAGGCCGCAGTGTCTCAGAAGATTTAAACATTAGCTTTCCGCAACAAGTGGATGAGAGACAACATATGCCTAAATAGTCGAAAAGCAAATCCTTTATGCTTCCGCATCCCAAAAACACTCACCCGGAGCATCATCATGCTAGACGAGTGAAGAGCAAGAAGATGAACGAGTGCTATTCAAGAGAAGAAGGAGCAATATTCGTGGACGCAGCGGGGCATTTAGAGGGCATATCAACAATCTCAGTGGTGCACCAAATGCAGGTCGTAGACGGACTTTCAGTTCGAAATGGGGATATACAAGCTATTGAGGAAGTAGCGATAGCCCTAGCCGCAGCGCACTCCGCATCGAAATACAGTTACAGGCAGCTTACACAAACTATATGCGTGGCAGAATCACGCCGCTAGCCTGTGAATTTCTGAGTCAATGTACGACATCAGGTCACAGAAGGAGCTAATATGGGTACCAGGTCACCAGGGAGTTGAAGGAAACGAGCGCGCACACGCTTCGGCTCAAGCTTTTCTTTCCCGGAATATTTCTACATCCTTCCTTACTGATTCAGGTTCCCCCTCTCCTTTAAAAACATATTCAGAGACTATACAGCATTTGCGCCTTGAAAGGCAGACACTCCCGAGGCCCGCTAAGAATCTTAGTAAATCAGAAGAATCATCTTCGAAGGCTACAGACTACGTCGTTTACAAATCCAGGTACGCTTCACGCCATTGAGCCCGCCATTTTCGTTGCAGTGCAAATTTAGTGGCCGGAAGGCAAACTTATACCATATGGTATGGGCTTGTCAGGAAAACAGCAGGATTGACATAATAAGTCACCCAACCTGGGAGGACTGGGAGGCGGCCCTGGCCAGCTCGCACCTCGAAGAGCCACGAGCTCTCGTCGCCAGAGCACGCGCAGCGGATTTTACCAACGGTGTCCCGGACTTGGGACCCGACCAGCCTTCCCTTAATCTAAGTCATTGTGGCTTTAAAAAAACGTGTTCATCGTCATCATCATCATCGCCCGTCCACTTGTTTTAATCATCATCATCATCAACCTGACTACACCCACTGCCGGTCAAAGGCCTCTCCCATGTCTCTCCAATTAACTATGTCCTTTGGCAGCTGCATCCACTATATCACTGCAAATTTCAAATCTAATATGCCCACCTAACCTTCTGACGTCCCCTGCTAAGCTTGCCTTCTCATGGAATACACGCCATTAGCCTTGGGGACCAGCGGTTATCTTACATTCGCTTTACATGCCGAGTACAGATCCATTTCTTCCTCTTGATTTCGGCTAGAATGTCATTAACACTCATTTGTTCCTTCACCCACTCTGCCCGCCTCCGGTCTCTTATTGTTGCACCTATGATTTTTCTTGCTATGGCTCACTGCGTTGCCCTTGACTTAAGCAGATCCCTTTTCGTTAGCCTCCACGTTTCTGCCCCGTAGGTTAATACCGGGAAAATGCAGCTGTTTCCCACTTTTATTTTGAGGGATATTGGTAGCCTGCTATTCATAATCTGAGAGAACATACAATTTGCGCTCAACCCAATTCTCATCCTTCGATTAATTCCCCTCTCATGATCCGGATCAGCTGTCACTACCTACTCTAAATAGATATTTACCCCTTCCAGCAGCACCTCGTTGCCAATGAACCATGTCGGAAAGTTGCGCGCGCCCCCTACGCGACCGCCGCAAAGCAGGCTGGGAATTGTGAGCGAGGTTGCCGGGCAGGATCCGCCGGAGCAGTGGTACGCTATGGACGCCGCGCAACAGCAGGTAAAAAAAAAAGTTTTTTGGAGTGCTAGTAATACTTTTGTTGCATATTTGCGCCACACAAGCTATCTTTACATTGCCGTACAACTTCCCTGTGGTTATGCAGCCGACGCTTCGAGCGCGAGGTGAGTATTTTTGCACGTGAGCGCACGAGAAGCGCACACATGTGCCAGTGTCGCGCGCTCGCAGCTTGCGTTGCATAATAATTGGTTTTGGGGGGAAAGAAAATGGCGCAGTATCTGTCTCATATATCGTTGGACACCTGAACCGCGCCGTAAGGGAAGGGATAAAGGAGGGAGTGAAAGAAGAAAGGAAGAAGGAGGTGCCGTAGTGGAGGGCTCCGGAATAATTTCGACCACCTGGGGATCTTTAACGTGCACCGACATCGCACAGCACACGGGCGCCTTAGCATTTTTCCTCCATAAAAACGCAGCCGCCGCGGTCGGGTTCGAACCCGGGAACTCCGGATCAGTAGTCGAGCGCCTTAACCACTGAGCAACACCGTTTTCAGCGTTTTATATATCTATGCTGCAGAAGGCACGAACGCGATCCTACGGCTAGCAGGCGTGTTTTTCTGGTGAGCACGCGCTAACAGTGCATTTATTTACTGGTCGCTCGTCGCGAACCTTCCAAGTTTGTGCGGCTGTCCCGGCGGCAGGCGTATACAGTACGTAGCGTACAGTACATTCATGTTTGTTGCAACAGTGCGACACCCTCTTGCGAGAATGTATGCGCTGTATTTTAGCAAAATTCGTCGTTATCGAGCATTGCCCATTCAGTCTCTTGGTTACAGCGTGCTATTTGCACAGAGTGGGCGCGGCGCATCGACTGTGGGCATGTCGCCTAACAGACCCTTCTTCTGCCTTGTGCAGGTTATCGTGCTTTTCCTTACTGGATCGCCAGGCAACTTCGACGCGCAAGCTGTCGACACGTGTCTCTGGCATCCGTTACTGCTGATGACGCACAGTTACCTTCTCACCAACTTCAAGACTACAGCGCTACCGCCGAACTACCACGTGACATCAACAGATCCTGCTTTAAAAGATGACCCGCATGAATTCCTCTTCAGGGCACAGGGTAAGCCCTATACTTCCCATGCATTTTAGGCCATGTTGAGGTACATGTTTCTCACTAACTAATAACAGTAGCCTAATAATACATATATCATTGTTTGCCAAATTTTGTGCTCTTTTTACTGAACTAGAATATTTGAAATGTGTTGAAAATTCGATTTGTAATAAAATTTTTTCCGGTAGTACACAAATCTGGCCTTTCTTTGCGCATTTCAAAATTCATAACAGAATAACTACTCAGTGAAATTGCTTAATTCTAGTTCAGTAGTTGGCAAAACTTATGTAGATGATTGCAAAAAAAAAATCAGCCGTCTGTCTTGAAAGGCATTGGAAATAATGGTACCTTTGTAAGATAAAACACTGTTTTGAGATAATAGAGCGTAAAGAAAAAAAAGATGTGAAAAACCATTTTTTATTCGCAGAAACGCCTCCATAGTAATTGGTTTAATAGCCCCCGGCTTCATAGTCACTGTCGCTGTCATTTTTTCGCTTTTCGGCTTGTCGTTTTGACTGTCGGGCCTCTTTTGTAAGCTGTCGTGTTGCTCGGTCCGCAAAGTACATGCGCTTATGGTCAGCTTCCCTCAGCCACTTGATGGTGTTGCTCCCTGGGTTCAATCCACACGCCTTCAAAACGTTGGCCCGTGCGATGCTACCATCATGAAATGAAAGAACAGCATCCAGTGTTGCCATCCGTAGGGTCCGAAGCCTAACAAACACATTCTTTGGCGCGCGTTCCCAAACAACATGGTTGAACGACTCATTTGCATTTTGAGTTCGCCCATGCAGGCACTTCTCTAGGAGCTCAACCTTCGATAGCTCCCTATAAATGGGTTTGATAGCCTCCAAGACAGATGCAGGCAAACTCTCCTTGTGGAAAAATGGCTTGCCCTCTGACTGACTTCTGTTGAAGGCACACCACGTATCAGGTCCCTTTGGACAAAGTCCATGGCATGGGTCATCGTCTGTGGCCGATAAGTGGAAGAAGGTTGCCCAAACGGCCTTTCGCATTTCATCCAGGTTTCCTACATTTCTTCTGATGGCCAAACCATAGTACGTCTGGAGCTTGTCTATTACTGCATCAGTCAGTCGGCCTCGGCCCGAGAGGCTCTTTCCATCAGAGAGTTTTCCTGCTTTGTTTCCTTTTTTTAGCCTTCGTAACCTTGTGCCCATCCTTTTTTGCACGTGCCCTATGCACTCAACCTTGGATATTTCAACGGAATCACCATATGGCATTTGTGCCTTCACAGCCATAAAAGCCTTGCTGTCACCATCCCCAAGGTATTTGACGTATCGAACGCCGTGAAGCTCCTCACTCCTGCCGAAAATTTTCAGTGCTCCTGCGACTTCCATTCCACCGCTGGTGCCTTGGTAGTTGCTTTGGCACACCTCTGTATGAAGGGGGTCACTGTTTGTACCCTTGATGCTGCACTTTGGACAACGTTTAGACAAAACCTCCACATCCAGCACTTTCCCAGAGTCTACACTGGTCGCAGAGACTATGCCGTTATTGGATGTATGGCCTCGCTTCTGCCAGCTTCCATCAAGACCAACTGCGATGTCTTTATCCCCCTCATTCAGCTGCACAGCTTCGTCAGCTGCCCTTTTCATCGACTCCTGAGCAGCAGCTTCGATGTGACCTAGAAGCTCTTGATTGTATTTCGCAAACTTTGTCGGCGGCTTAGGAAGGTTTAGCATAGCACAGAGTATATTTCCTGCAGCCATTCCCTTACCAATGGAACTCAAGGCATACACTAACCTGAGGTTGGCTTCATAGAGGCCAGAAGTAGTTTTCTTCGACGTCTCAAATCGTTGTGCGGCACTACACACTTCACAGTTCAAACTGTAAACGCTTGCAACACCTACCCGTTTTGTCACAATTTCGATGAGCTCAACACTTCCACCGCACTCTCTGCACACACAAATCTGTGTAATTGCGGCACAAATGCCGTCCATGTCCATTAAGGCATATTGGCTGCTGCTCTGTAGCACATCCTCTTCCTGGAAGCACAGAGAAAATCTTGAAAGCTTTGATGTCGAGGAGCTGGCGCGTTCGGCGTTCGGGATCTCATTCGGTCGTGGACATCCTTTTGCTTTTTCACGATGAGCGTAGCAGTTGCCGTGAAATTCACGCCTGACGAAGGCCTTCTTTGCCCTGGGCATCTCAACTTATCAGCAGCAACCAACACCGGCACAATTTACAATACTGATCGAAAGGGATAGCACTCGGACGCAGCTGCATGAAGGTTGCAGAAACGTGGAAAAAACGTGCAAAGCGTCTCAGGATTGTCTTGGCTAAAAAAGAGGAGCTGTACAATAGTTGCCAGACAATTTTTTATATGTGGCTGATTTTAGACAAGTTTTGAAATCAGGTGGTGGACTTTTTGGTTGAAAAAATTGACGTTAATCCTGAAAGGGGGCGTGGCCGCTCACTACTTGGTTTCGGAAAAAGCGTTTTTCAGCCGTAAATATGGCTTTCTGAGGAAAGTGCGATCATGGAACATGTGTAGAAAGAATTGAACTTCTAAAATTCCAAAAGAAAAAAAAACGATTTTTTTCTAATTTTACCTTACCCTGTGCCCTTCAGTGCGCGCGGCCCATCGACTGTGGGCATGTCGCCTAACAGACCCTTCTTCTGCCTTGTGCAGGTTTGTGGCTATTACTCTAGCATTAAGAGTGATTACTTGTTCCTTTTGGTTTTGCTGTGTCCACAAAAGTGCTTAGAAATTACCTCTGATGTATATCTTGTGTGTAGATTGTTGCTCTGTGGCGATGTCGAGTTGAATCCTGGCCCTGATAAACCAAACACTCGCGAATTATTGGAGCAGGTGGTGCAAGGTCAGGACAAACTAACATCTGAAATAAGCGCCCTTAGGGATCAGCAGGCTAATCTTCAAAAACAGTCAATGACCTGTGCTCAAAATGTTTGGAATTTGAACAACATATAAATCGAATTGACACCCTTGAAGAAACTGGGCGTTCTCTTCAGAACAAGATTGATGATTTAGAAGATAGAAGTATACGGTCAAATCTGCTAGTGTTCGGAGTAAAAGAAGAACCCGATGAAAGCGACGTTCATCTTAAGCAAAAAGTGCTTCAAGGTATTTTTTCCGAAAAACTTGGAGTCTCGTGTTCTTTTGTAGGAAGAATCCACAGGATTAGCAGGCCAGGGAAAACAAGACCTGTCATTATCTTTTTCCAGGACTTTAATGAAAAGCAGAAAGTTTTGAAGAATTCTCTCAAACTTAAAGGTGAAGACATGTCCCTGCAAAGTGATTACTCCCGCAACACACTCAGAAAACGCAAGCTCTTCTGGGAAAGTGCCAAACAAGAAAAAAAGGAAGGCAAAAAAGCAATTCTATTGAACGATAAGCTGCTGATGGATGGAATACTGTATGCATGGGATGATGCCAAGAATGCACGAGTGAAGCTGCCAGGTCAGGCTCCCAAGCAGCAGGCTGGCAGGCTAGACCATCAGGGCGGCTCACAAACTCCTTGACATGCGGCTGCCAGTGACCAAAAACTCAGACTAATAAACATCAGTGCACATAGTGTCCTAAACAAAACAGAAAAACTTGAAGCTGTACTACTTGAATATGATCCACATATTGCGGTAATTACGGAAACCTGGCTACGAGACGACTTTGATGACAGTGACGTTTTTCCTCCCGGCTATCAAGTATTCCGTTGTGACAGGCCTTCTCGGGGGGGGGGGGGGGAGGGGGGGGGAGGGGGGGGTAGCGGTTCTTGTAAAACATGGCTGTTGCGCTATTGACCTAAAGGCAATTTCTGGCCACGAAAGTATTTCTTTAAAAGCAATCTGCTGCGGCCAGTCCTACCTAGTTTTTGCAGCTTATCGACCTCCAGATTCACCAGTATTATTTCTAAATGAACTTGCTGATCATATGTCCAAATTCAAGGGTGACAGAATCATACCGGCGGGAGAGACTTTAATCTGCCAGGAATCGACTGGGATTACGCACCTCTCTTTTCAGGCTTTGGTGCCCATGCTGATAAGTTATGTGACATAATGTTTTGTCATGACCTGCAACAAGTTGATAGAGAACCAACACGTGTGCAAGGTGATTCTGCCTCGGTGCTTGATCTTGTATTATTGAGTCGTTTCATTCAAAATTTTTCAGTGTCGGTAGAATGTGGCTTGTCTGATCACAGTATGGTCCACGTTTCATTTCCTGTGCATGGTGTGAACAAAAAACCTGTCGCTAAATAGTTCCTTTCAAGGATTTTTCACACGCAAACGACGAAAGCGTGCTGGATTACTTTGAGTATTGCCTTGATTTTTTTCATGGTTCTGACGTTTATGAAATATGAAAAAGGTTTTAAAAAATTTGCTTCCACTGCATAGACAATTTTGCCCCTACGAAAGTGAAGAAAACACGCCAGATAAATCCTTGGATCCGTCGAAACATAGTGCATCTTACGAGGAAAATTAAACGGTTGAAACGAAGAGGATGCACTCGATCCATAATCCAAACTCTCAAATCGAACCTTACTGAAGAAATTCAGGAAGCAAAACTACTAATTTGAGCACACACTACCGGACTTTATTCATGACTCCCCCCAAAAGTTCTGGAACTATTTAGCAGAAAAGAAAAAGCCCAATAACCGAATAATGCATGAGGGTGCAATCCTAGTTAACAAAGCTACCATTGCCGAGCACTTTAATTGGCACTTCCATAGTGTATTCTCAAATCCAAATCCATGTAGGTTTCGTAGTGATGCATTTTGTTTTCCTAATCCAGACATTGTATCACTGCCAGGATTAACTTCACTGTTGTTTAATCCTAAAACTAAGTCGAATTCGGTCCCGGATAAAATCCACAACGTATTTTTGCGTCGTTATGCAGAAGTTATTTCTAAATTTCTTTCAATAATATATCGCACGTCGTTTGCAACAGGAAGACCGCCTTCCGACTGGAGGACAGTTTGTGTTGTGCCTGTACCTAAAATGGTTGACATGGCACTTGTTGCTAATTATCGTCCCATTTCACTCACTTCCACTGGTTGTAAATTGGCAGAGCATATTTTAGCTAACTACAGAACCGAATTGCTAGATGACAATGGTGCACTTTCTTCTGTTCAACATGGTTTTAGGAAAGGCTTTTCCACTGTGACCCAATCGACATCGGTTATTCACAGGTTTGCAACAGTCTTTAACCACTCGGGGCATGTCGATGCCATTTTTTTAGACTTTCAAAAAGCTTTTGATGTTGTGTCACATGCTAAACTAATATATGAACTTGAACTAATTGGTCTTCCTAAATTTGTAATCACTTGGGTTTCCTCATATCTCACCAACCGTGTACATTTTGTTAGCATTGACGGTTATCATTTTAATTCTTTACCAGTTACTTCAGGTGTTTCACAAGTTAGTGTGCTAGGCCCGTTGTTCTTTCTGATATATATAAATGATATCATTACTGTTATATCTGAACCGGTCCAAATTAGGCTCTTTGCTGATGACTGCATTTTGTTCAACGAAATTAACAGCCCTAAAGACCAAACCCTCCTTAACTCTAGCCTCCAGAAAATTGACACATGGTGCAGTAATTGGGATATGCAGCTGAATTCCGCGAAAACAGTGTTTATGAAAATCACCAACAAAAAAAATTGTACACTCATTTCCTTACACCCTCCCATCACATCCTCTTATAGAAGTTAAGGAATATAAATACCTCGGTGTTACCATAACTAGTAATCTAAGTTGGAACAGTCATATTGCCAATGCATGCTCATCCTCCTACAGAAAACTTGGACTTCTTCGCCACAAACTTAAAAACGTTCCTTCCCGGATAAAGCAGTTAGCAATACTACAGCCGCATAAGACCCAAACTAGAGTATGCTAGCACAGTCCGGGACCCTTATACCAAAAAGAATATTGAGGCATTGGAGGCTGTACAGCGGAAAGCCGTGCGGTTCATCTTTTCTAAATATCGCACATCTGATGCTCGTTCCATTTTAATGAAAGAAAATGCCATCCCACTACTGCAAATACGTAGAAAAACCAGAGACTAAAATTTCTATTTCTGCTGAAAAACAACAAACTCGCCATGAGTTCTGATGTTAACTTTGCACCCCTTGCAACTCGTCCCACAAGACATCATTATGCAGATTCTTTAACTCCATATCAAACTAAAATTAACGCCTTTAAATATTCTTTTTATCCACGCACTATCGAGGAATGGAACAAGCTGCCTTCTGATGTCATGTCCATTGATTCCATTGACAAATTGTCGTCGTCTTCCTCATAGTCGTGTTTCGTGTTTATGCATGTTTTATCGTAAGAGTTGAACACGTCTTGGTGTATTTTACATACTTATGTTTCGCGCGATGAATTGATATTCAAAATGCTGTATTTTTTTTTGCCCCTCCTTCTAGGGCCCACTATGGGCCTGCAGTATTTGTTAAATAAAATAAATAAAATTTAATCTACATTTATTCTGCGGACGACTCTGAAACAAGTATATTGCCGCGAATATTTGCAGTATTTGTTCGTTTTTCAAATTTGCCGCCACACCACTTTATCGCTTTGCTTGCGGCGCAAGGCGCGACTAGATTTATCTCGATTGATCGCAGCCAGACAGAGCTGTTCTACGTTGTTCCGGAATGTTCTAGTAACTTTGCACGCTTTATCTCGAAAGTTCGCTATCAGCTTTAAAATGAGCACTGCCGACAGCGGCGGGCTTCCTGTTCGACGACCGCCGAGCACGCTTGTCGCTTCGCCGCCGCCGAGTGATTAAGTCCATTTGGGTTCAAGTCTGCCCAGTAAACAGTTTTCTTTTAGAAGACCCTTTCGTCCGCCTTCATCGCTGCTTCGACTGCCGTCACCACTACTTGACAATATGGTCGAAAGAAACGGACAGAGCATACGTTAATAACGTACACCTTGCAAGAAGCAAGTTGTTGAGTTGGTGCTTAGCTTGTGCCAGCGCATTTTCTTCTCTGTAGTGTTGCTTGAATAGCGCGCAGCAAGTACGAAGTAGAACCAAGCTCTTGTATTAGCACTGTTACATTCTGTGTAGCTGAGCAAAGCATCTCGATACAGATAGCAGTTGCTGTTTGTGCCATATTCAACGAGTTTGACAGCTCATACCATCTCGGTCGCGGTCTCCATTTCTTACTACCATGGAGCGCAGATAGACGCAGCCAAAATATGAACTCGGCTCGGTGGCTACAAGTAACGCGAACGCGGTCGAAGAAACAACTGGGGCGGATGTTTTGACCTACCTGCAAAACATGGACGCGCCAGTACTTTGCACTAGGGCGGCCTCAGAGTTTTAAGTTAGCTAGTGGTTCACCGAGCCCGTCCATGTGCAACATTCTTCACGGCCGCGCGTAGTAAACGAAACGAGTTCAGTGTTGCTTTTAAAGCATGCTTGCCACAATTGAACAAAACACCATGCATGAATACTCTTTTATTTCAAGATCGCATTGGTGATCCCATGATCAGCTGTGTATGCTTGCATGTGTCACATATAGTAGAGAGATTTAGTTTCACGTACGTAGGGCTCTTACGGGTGACCAGTGCGCATGCGCAGAACGCAAAGGGTATGTGCGAGTCTCACGTCCGTACGTGAGATTCGGATTCTTACGTTACGGTCTTTGCGCTGCTTGCGTACGTAGCGTTGACAAACATGGCAGCGCCCTGCCCGCCCGCTTCACAGCGATAACAGCTTCGTCGCTAATCCCTCGACGCGATATCGCGTTCTAAACTGCTGTATTCGCCTTCGATTTGCCCATTCTTACCCTCGCATAAGGTTTCAAGCGACAAATAGCTTTCGTTTTTCAAACAGAAGGGCGATTTTTCAGCTGTTAAGCCTGACAAAGTAGCGTTGGTCGTCGTCATAGCAACAGTCTCGCTTTGAATGGCTTGGCTTAAAGACTTATCTTGGATGATTTGGGCTACAACCAGTGTCTGTGTTTCTTAGTAGATGGCGCTAGGCGTAACGCGCGGCGTGTTTCGCGTACGTGTAACTATAAGGGTTTCGAACCATCTGCGTGCAGGCTACGTAGACTTCTCACGTTTGCGTACGTGAACCCTCTGCGTACGTGAAACTAAAACACTCTGTTAAGTAGCCTAAATTAAATTTTAAAGGAAAAGGGTGTGAAGAAGACGACGCCAATTAACCGAAGAATAAAGAAGATGAAGAAGCATTCGTTGAGGTGGAGAGAGATGATTGGTGGAGAAGCAGACGGTGACGTGTAGGGAGATGATTGGTGGAGAAGAGAAGAAGACGACGACAAGGCTTACGTGGACTAACACCGCGGCGATAAAAGGGCGAGCGAGAGCGAGGCACAGGGGGGAACAGCAGAGAAGCGGAGGCTCCGTCGGGTCAGGGACAGTTTGGCTGGAAGAGAGCGACGCCGGCTACTGCTCCGGTGAGCTCGCGTTCTACGACTCCGCATCGTGGACTTCCTGCCATGCCTGAGTCCGTTCCGGGGAGTCAACGGAGGACGCTACCACCTGCTACGGCCAGGGGTATCTCCAGCGCTGTTGCCATCCATCCGGGTGGTGCCCCCAACGCCAACAACACCGGCATCACCTCCACGGGCGCTTGGACCTGGAGCTTATACGACGCAGCCAGCGACGCCGCCGCCAAAGCCAACACCGGCATCATCTCCACAGGCGCTTGGACCTGGAGTTTGTACGACGCAGCCAGCGACGCCAGCCCGAGCACGTCGAACACCGCCAGCGACGCCAGCCCAAGCATGGCGAACGCCGCCTCGACGCCGCCTACGGGATCCATACAACGCCGCAGACACACCGAACCAACCGTGAGCATGAACGCCGACCACGAATAGTAGAACGCTAGTAGTAGACGCTGGTAGTAGTGTGCCCGAGTCGTGTGTATTTATAGCCTTTGTGTGTTGTATTAGTTTTGTTATTTTTGTGTTCTAGTGTGTGTGTCGCGTAGGGTGTATTAAATGTGCGTTTGTGTGGATCCATACAACGCCGCAGACACACCGAACCAACCGTGAGCATGAACGCCGACCACGAATAGTAGAACGCTAGTAGTAGACGCTGGTAGTAGTGTGCCCGAGTCGTGTGTATTTATAGCCTTTGTGTGTTGTGTTAGTTTTATTATTTTTGTGTTCTAGTGTGTGTGTCGCGTAGGGTGTATTAAATGTGCGTTTGTGTGGGTACATCCGTCGCCTAGTCCATTCTTTCGGTCCGAGTGTTCTCCTGAGAGATTTATATTCCTTTTTTTGCTTTGTCTCGGATTTTTCCGATCTCTCGACGGCAGAAAGGGTGGATTTGGCAAGAACGTTAGAACTGGCGCTCAAGCTAGGGTTAAGCAAGGAAGAGGCGATGCATCTCTATGAGGAGGATGGAAAGAGGCAGAGAGAGGAAAGGGCGCAAGCACGCGCAGACGCGCGCGAGGCGGAAGAGCGAGAAGAGAAAAGAGCTTATGATGCAGAAGAGCGCGAGGCGAAAAGAGCTCGCGAGGCAGAAGAGCGAGAAGCTAGAAGAGCCCGCGAGGCAGAAGAACAGGAGAAAAGAAGGATAGAACGGGAGCAGGAGTTTATTTTGTGGAAACAAGTGCATGTCGCGGGAGGATATGAGGAGATCACGGACAATTATCAGCATTCCTTATCGGGTACAGAATCTCCTAGACCAGCCAGAGTTTGCCCAAGGAAGCTGATGGCTCCTTTTGATGACAAGAGAGATGATTTGGATGCATATCGGCAACGATTCGAGCGGATAGCTTTGGGGCAAGGCTGGGAGCACTGTGAATGGGCCACGGCATTGAGCATGTGTTTAGTAGGAGAGACGCTGAATGTTTTGGAAGGATGCCTGCTGCTGATTCTATGGACTAGGAGAAAGTCAAAAAGGCACTCCTCCAAAGATTCCGGCTTACGGCAGAGGGTTTTCGTGAGAGATTTCGCACCACGAAACGTGAGGATTCGGAAACCGCTAAGCAGTTTTCCTGCAGGCAAATCTAACTATTTTGATTGGTGGCTTGATATGTCAAACACAGAAAAGACTTTTGAAGGTGTGCGTGACAAGCTGGTCACAGAGCAATTTTTAGCGTGTTGCAGCTCAAAGCTAGCGCTATTCCTGAAGGAAAGAAGGTTGTGTTCATTAGAAGAGTTAGCCGACACTGCAGACCAATTCCTCGAGGCTCAAGGGTTAAGAAATTTGAGTAAGGCAAAGGAGGAAACCCAAAAGGACCTAGAGACAGATGCGGCAAAACCAAGAGCTTATGGCGGTGCGTCTAAGGCGCCAGTAAGGTGTTTTCTCTGCGACAAGGCGGGACACCATGCAGCTGACTGTCGGACTAGTAGTGCTGCCCAAAAAACGCAGGTAGTGTGAAAAGGCTGTAAGAGGAGGGGTCATACTCTGGATGAGTGCCGATACAGAACGCAGGACCGAGCTGCAGGCGTTGTCGGCTCAATGGTAGAACTTGTCACGCCACCCGAAGTTCCACAGCTGAAAGGAGAGCAAACGCCGCTGGAAAATGAAGCAGTGAGTGGAACACCCAAGTCGAAAGCAGCAATGCCAGTTGTGGTTGGGCAAATAGGGAAACGTCCTATATCGGTGCTTAGAGACAGCGGAGCCAACACAGTCTTGGTTCGTAGAAGCCTGGTGAAGCACGAGGATCTTACAGGGGAAGCGTCGGCCATCACTCTGGTAGACAGCACAGTAAGGTACCTTCCTGAAGCTAGGAGTTTAGTGTCCACGCCATATTATACGGGGCATGTAGTGGCAAAATGCGTAGATCAACCCATCTACGATCTCATCTTGGGGAACATTACGGGTGCAAGAGGTGTCGAAGACCCCGATCCCGAGTGGAGGATGCTCGGCGTTGAGGAACATCCAAAAAAGGAAATGCCCGTGACAGCTCAGACGGGTCAGTCAGTTTTTCGTCGGCAGTGGAGACAAGAGCTCAAGTGACAGCCCGAGCAACGCAGCGTCCGCTCTCTACTCTTAGTTCGATGTGCTTGAGCGTAACACCGGGAGAAATTGCAATTAGGCAAAAAGAAGACCGGAGCTTGAAGGCTTGCTTCGAAAGAGTCGGGGAAAAAGTGAAAAGAAAGAAGAGTCGGACGTCATTCGAGTATCAATTGGTAAATGGTCTTTTGCACAGGGAATGCGTATTTAGTTCAGGAAGGCGGGTCCAACAGCTGGTGTTACCGAGAGATATGCGAGAGGCCGTGCTGCGCTTAGTACATGACGCCATTATGGCCGGACACCAGGGTGTTCAAAAAACGGTGTCTAGGATCACCGAGGAATTCTTTTGGCCGGGTGTTCAGAGTGATGTTAAGGCTTTGTTCGCTCATGTGATGTGTGCCAGCGCACAGTTCAGAAGGGAAGAGTTGGTCCCGTACCTCTGGGCAAGATGCCAGCCATCGACCTACCGTTTCAGCGAGTGGCGATTGACATTGTGGGGCCAATCTCTCCAGTATCCGCCAAAGGCAATAGATATGTGCTTACTCTAGTTGACGTGGGCACTCGTTATCCTGGCGCTATTCCACTGAAAACATTTAGAGATTTAGTTTCACGTGCGTAGAGGCTTCACGTACGTAGAGCTCTTACGGGTGACCAGTGCGCATGCGCAGAACGCAACGGGTATGCGCGAGTCTCACGTACGTACGTGAGATTCGGATTTTTACGTTGCGGTCTTTGCGTTGCTTGCGTACGTAGCGTTGACCAACATGGCGGCGCCCTGCACGCCGCCTCACAGCGATAACAGCTTCGTCGCTAATCCCTCGACGCGATATCCTGTTGTAAACTGCTGCATTCGCCTTCGATTTGCCCATTGTTACCCTCGCATAACGTTTCAAGAGACAAATAGCTTTTGTTTTTCAGACAGAAGGGCGATTTTTCAGTTGTTAAGCCTGACGAAGTAGCGTTGGTCGTCGTCATAGCAACGGTCTCGCTATGAATGACTTGGCTTAAAGACTTGTCTTGGATGATTTAGGCTACAAGCAGTGTCTGTGTTTGTTAGTAGATGGCGCTAGGCGTAACGCGCAGCGTGCTTCGCGTAAGTGTAACTATAAGGGTTTCAAACGACCTACGTGGAAGCTACGTAGACTTCTCACGTTTGCGTACGTGAACCCTCTACGTACGTGAAAGTAAAACTCTCTATTGACAGTATCCAAGTGGCGGAGGGTCTTGTGGAAATGTTTTCGCATTATGGGTTCCCGAGGGAAATTTTGAGTGACCGGGGATCGAACTTCACATCGGAGCTAATGAAGGAGGTTAACCGCCTTTTGTCAGTAAGACAGTTCCTGACGACGCCTTACCATCCCATGTGTAATGGGCTTGTAGAGCGGTTCAACGGCATCCTCAAAAATATGATCAAGAAAATGTGCCAGGAGAGACCTACTGATTGGGATAGATATCTTCCAGCTCTTTTGTTCGCTTACCGCGAAGTACCACAAACGAGTCTTGGTTTCTCGCCCTTCGAGTTTTTGTATGGGAGAACCGTTAGAAGCCCACATAACAATACTCAAGGAGCTGTGGGCCAACAAAGAGATTGCATCAGATCTTAAGACAACATACACATACGTGTTTGAGTTGCGGGATACGTTGAAGGAAACATGCATGCTTGCACATCAAAGCGTGGAAAAGGCGCGTGAACGCCACAAGGGATGTTATGAAAAGAAAGCCATTCACAGAAATCTGAATCCGGGCGACAGGGTTCTTGTGTTGCTACCCATGGATCATGATAAGTTAATGATGGAATGGAAGGGCCCGTACCTTGTGACGCGGAAGAAAAAGGATATCGATTATGAGGTATTAATAGATGGCCTTAAGAGGGTTTTCCATGTCAATATGTTGAAGAAATATGAAGAACGAGGTTCCGTACGGCGATACGCCCCCAGGGCAGCTTGTTCGGTAGTGGCCGAGGAGACAGGTGATGCTGCTGAGGTGCCCACGTTCAGTGGGAAGAAAAACGCAGGAGGGGAGGAGGTACTGAAGAATCCCAATTTGAATGCAGACAGAGGATTACAGCTCTTCTCCAAATCAAGGGGGATACGTTTTGGGATGGGCCAAGCCAAATTGAGGTCATATGTCACAAATTAGACTTGTATAGAGATAGAGACAACTGGTTAGCTCTGGGTGTCTCTGGGATATATCGTGTTGTTGCTGTGTTAATGTGTCTCTGGGATTTACCTCGTTGTTGCTGTTGTTGCTATTGTTGGTGGTACGTGATTATACAAGGGAGTGTGTTGTGGACACGAACATGTTTATTAAGGACTCTGTGCGGACAGCGGCAGTGGTGTGTTCTGGAAACGCAATTTGGTGTGCTGTGTTAGTGGTGTGCGTTTAGTGTGTGGTGGACCTCTGCGGTGTGTTGTGTGCTGGGTCCAGAATCGTCACAGAAGATAGTCGGTTGGCTGGATGCCTTGAAGATGAGGATGACGTGAGCAGTTTTTCATGGAAAAACTTTTGAGAGAGGGGGCCCTTGTCACATATGTTAAGGAGCCTAAATTCAATTTTAAAGGAAAAAGGTGTGAAGAAGACGGCGCGAATTAACCGAAGAATAAAGAAGAGGAAGAAGCATTCGGTGAGCTGCAGGGAGATGATTGGTGGAGAAGCATTCGGTGAGGTGGAGAGAGATGATTGGTGGAGAAGAGAAGAAGACGACGACAAGGCTTACGTGGACTAACACCGAGG
Organism: Amblyomma americanum; assembly: GCF_052857255.1. Taxonomy (NCBI): domain Eukaryota; kingdom Metazoa; phylum Arthropoda; class Arachnida; order Ixodida; family Ixodidae; genus Amblyomma; species Amblyomma americanum. Next base: position 51,136,482 of record NC_135500.1, read on the forward strand.
CGATAAAAGGGCGAGCGAGAGCGAGGCACAGGGGGGAACAGCAGAGAAGCGGAGGCTCCGTCGGGTCAGGGACAGCTTGGATGGAAGAGAGCGACGCCGGCTACTGCTCCGGTGAGCTCGCGTTCTATGACTCCGCATCGTGGACTTCCTGCCGTGCCTGAGTACGTTCCGGGGAGTCAACGGAGGACGCTACCACCTGCTACGGCCAGGGGTATCTCCAGCGCTGTTGCCATCCATCCGGGTGGTGCCCCCAACGCCAACAACACCGGTATCACCTCCACGGGCGCTTGGACCTGGAGCTTATACGATGCAGCCAGCGACGCCGCCGCCAAAGCCAACACCGGCATCATCTCCACGGGCGCTTGGACCTGGAGCTTGTACGACGCAGCCAGCGACGCCAGCCCGAGCACGTCGAACACCGCCAGCCCAAGCACAGCGAGCGCCACCTCGACGCCGCCTACGGGATCCATACAACGCCGCAGACACACCGAATCAACCGTGAGCATGAACGCCGACCACGAATAGTAGAACGCTAGTAGTAGACGCTGGTAGTAGTGTGCCCGAGTCGTGTGTATTTATAGCCTTTGTGTGTTGTGTTAGTTTTGTTAGTTTTGTGTTCTAGTGTGTGTGTCGCGTAGGGTGTATTAAATGTGCGTTTGTGTGGGTACACCCGTCGCCTAGTCCATTCTTTCGGTCCGAGTGTTCTCCGGAGAGATCCATGACAGCATGCTCTGTTTATAAATGGAGTGCCAAGGAAAACTATTTGACACTTGCTTATACCTATGGTGCAGGTACCACTACGACCCATTCAATATGCAATTCCTCTTCAAGAAAGGTTAACAAAAGGACCATGGACAAAGCAGTTAAAAGACGTGCCGGATGGGTTCTCAGAGCAAGGAGTCTTGGCACATCAGAATGCACATGGTGTTCAGAAGCATACTGTAAGCGGATACAGGATGTTTAAATCAGTGAAGGTTCACAATGTTCTTATTTGCATGGCTGACAGGTCCACTTTTGCTAAAGCAAACGTGGAGGCATCGTTCTCTTTGGCAAAATCATATAACACTGCTGCTGTAGTCTCGTCACATGGAACTGTGGTTGAAGGAACCTGCAACTACCGGGCTGGAGCCGCAGGTGTTTGTAATTATGTAGTTGCTTTACTATGGTCTGTACAAGACCTGAAGTGCTCTGCGGCAGCCTATGTGTGAGACACGCAGTCGTGCACAAACCTAGAGCATGGGGTACTGGGGCTAAGAAGGCCAACGTGCACACACGCGAGTTCTCACAACTACGTTTTGTGAAACATATGCCAATGAAACTGGCAGGCATCTGACTCAAGAAACCACAGTTTCTTTGAGAGTGACAGACCATATTAAGAGACTGCATCAGACACAGAACAATATTCCAAACGCCATGCTATGCAAGACGCTGGAGGACAACCACTTTCTGCCCGTACCAGTGAAAAGAGCACTTCACAAGGAGGCTCTTAGCCAGATGCCAATCAGGTTACCGGTGCAATCCCTGTGTGTTGACCATGTGCCAGCTGGGTACAAGTTCGGCTCCTGTGAGCTTACTTTTGAAGTCTCATGGGCCCTTGAGCAAGCAACTAGGATGCAAAGCGGCTCTACAACATGGAACTTCGAGAGATCCGAGCGCCTGACTGCTTCACACTTCGGAGATGTGGTGTCACGGCAGAAGCCAGCTGGCGAGAAGTTTTTCAAGAGGCTGTTCGGGTCTAGCCAGATGCAGACCAAATACATGGCTGATGGTTTAAGGAATGAAGATGCAGC